>NC_080726.1:12797370-13483204 GCF_019097595.1 Hemibagrus wyckioides | reverse complement strand
GCACAAGGCAGGGAGTGAGGCGGAGGATTAAAAAAACAGCATGGTGGACGCATGCGTGGGATAGGAAAGAATTAAATTGGGGAGGGAAAAAAAAATGACACCACAGCAGGAGTAAACTCAATTCCCATCTCCCGTGGCAAATCCCGAGCCAGGCTGATGTCTCAGAGCTGAGGATGTAGCTCAGGGAGCAGAACAAGTGCAGGCATTGTTTTGACAGCTCTCGTGGTGGTAAATGCCAGGACGTCGCTCCACTCAGGCTTGTTGTCTGTTGTGCTGCTGCTGAAACTGAAGGATCCTATCATGCTCTGTGCTGGGTCTTTTAACTTCCTGTATTTTTTTTTTCCCAATCCATTCTCTCTTCATGCACTTCAAGCATAGATTGCATTTTTGAAGAGAACGTCACTCATTAGGCTGATTATTGCCAGTGGCGTGGATTCGCTGGTGAAATAAAGTCGGTGAAACAGAGGGTGGCTGCTTGGAGCTTTCAATCGCAAACTCATTACACAGTGTCTAACAGTGTTTGGAACTGGTGTCAGCAAAATGACACAATAATCTTTTAAAGGCTGCAAAAGCAATGGCTGGGAGCCAGAAGCGCTAAGAACAAGCACAAAGGAGGGGTGAAAAGGGTAAGATCTCCTGCGGTCCGGAGAAAACAGAGGCCCAAATTCCAGCGAGGACAAAACTTCAGCTTTCTCAGCTAGCATACTAGCTTTCTATCAGCCTATAACTGGACTACACGCTTACCCTGTAATATGATTAAGAGATTACAGACTTTCCAGTACATGGACTAGAAAAAGGTTTAAGAAGCACAAAATATAGTTTTCACCCTGTCCACACCATAATGATCAGACACAAAAGGGGACGAGACAATAGAGATGCTTTCACCAAAAGATAAAAGGAAAGAGCCAAGCTTAAAAAGAACTGAAGCGATGAAAAATTTGATCGACCTGGATTGATTCCACCTACGGGCTTGTTATAACAGCATGATAGCTTAATTAAAAAGAATACATAGCTTTGGGGTAATGACAGTTTTCTCTGAGGGAGTATCAGATCTGCGGAATCCTTCGTCTGCCCAATATCACTCCGAATATCAATTAAAATCTTGTCAGGACATGCAAAGACGTGTTATGCAAATGTGGTGTGAAAGACAAAAACATAAAAATAGCAATAACAAAAGCAGCAAAAGACATCTCCAGTAACGTCTGCAGTACACGCTGTTAAAAACGGGGATGGCAAAAACAAAAGACCTATTCAGCCGGCACTCATCTGTAAAAAAAAAAAATATTTGCATGTCTACTCTGTAATAAAAAATAAAATAATAATAAAAAAAAACACAAAAGCTTTGCACCTTTACATGGATGAATAGGAATCAAAACGGGCGAAGTGAGTTTCTCTCGAGTTTATTTAACCACGAGCCCAGATGATGCAGCAATCGTGTCACTTTAGCACATACTGTCTAAAGAATAAA
This sequence comes from Hemibagrus wyckioides, assembly GCF_019097595.1. NCBI lineage: Eukaryota > Metazoa > Chordata > Actinopteri > Siluriformes > Bagridae > Hemibagrus > Hemibagrus wyckioides. Next base: position 13,481,736 of record NC_080726.1, on the reverse strand, counting down.
GTTTCCAAGGCTACCTGTGTAAAACTACTGTCACTGAAATGGTGCTAAAGGGATAGTCAGTGTTCATGCTTTCATTTAGGAAATAAAAAGCAGGCCAGCACTGGAAAGACAAAACAGTGTGGCTATTTAGAGCTTTTTCTACTTCGCTGCACTTGTTTATTTGCACATGCTTACACGCTTCATGTCGTTGGGCTGGAGGAGAAGGCGGTAATGTATTTGCATCATACGTACTCTTTGCCAGTTGTCCAAGCTCGTGAATCTCCTCTCATGATTGGATGAGAGGGTGTTAATGTATCTGCCTGGAATTCATCATTTACCAGATTTCCCGGCACAAGGAATAGAAGAGATACACGAGTGCAGTAGAGGAGCTGCTGGAGCCTGGCGCTTTAATACCCCCATTCATCCTAAACCCACTTTGAGCCAAGAAGCAGCATTCGGCCTGGGGCCCTGCGGTCTGCGTTTGGACCAGCCTCACTGGCATGGGAGCGAAAGAAACAGTGCGTCATTTCCCCTCCACTGATTCCCCCACTTTGGACAGAATGGAAAAAGTTCTTTATTTCAATTAGCCAGCCAAGTGTGCTATGGACACCTGCCACCTAGCAAGCTCTCTCTCTCTCTCTCTCTCCTCACCGCCTCCTGCCCAGTTTGGAAAGATGCTGCCTTCCATACGCTGATCAACAACCAGTCTGTCTCATGAAAAGCTCAAACCAAACAGTCTTTAAGAAGACCTTAAACTGATCTCAGATCAGAGAAAAGAACTGCTCTCAAAAGGCTCAAGGCACAACCAGGAAGAAGCAATTCAGGTGTAAAGGCCATGGCACGAATGCTCATCAAACGGTAAAGTAGGGCACGGAGCACATGGCTAACACGTCTGAATCCGTAGGAAATCGTCTCTGCTAATATAATACAGCCAGCAAAGCCAGCCAAATAATATAAACTGTCAACGCCAGTGGCAGCGTTCATCTATCTAGGTCATAAAAATAACATCTCGGCTAATCATCTCATTTTAAGTAAGGACCACAGCATTTCAGACATTTATGTAAACTTTAGGCTGATGAGGTAAGATGATTTACTATCCTGGAAAGAGCCTTTACTGTTTATCTTAACAGGCACTCTGAGGTCAAATTGCTAGTCATTAACTTCAGATGAATCCATGCTGAAATCTAACTGTGCTGTAGCTCTAAAAGACATAAACATTTGTTTGTTTTGGTGTTTTGTTTGGCAATTACTGAGCCCACACCAATTGCAGCATCTTTTGCAATTAGGCAGATGATCAGCAGATAACTTTTTTTTTTTTCGTTCAGTTACAGAAAATGGCCTCTTACCTTGGGTTGAGCACGTCTCGGGAAGGCAACTTTAGGGTCAATCTAATAGGACAGAAGGACAGAAAATATCATATAAGTAACATACTTTGTGCAAAAAAATCCAAATAATGTATACTACACAATACAATGTGTTCTAGCACAATACTTGTTGCAGCAGACCTGTTTGCATTTGTAACAACAAGTGGCAGGTATTATTATACATCCAAAAAAAAAAACAAATCAGTTATCAGATATCGCATATTAAACAAAAGCATCTTTAGTAATTAAGAGCTTCATGGACACAGCAGTCTGGGATCCGGGGGACGAGGCTGACGTGACAGAGTATGTATTGGTGAGTGCTGAAGAATCAGAAGAGGCACAGGATCAATACTTCCACAACCTTGTTCCCTCTAGAGGGATTATCGTCATTATTGGTGACTCCTTCCTACACAGTTACCGTCTGAATAAAAGGTCTATGGACCGGCAGAGGTTTGAGACATTTCTCTTCTTAAGAATCAATCGTGGAAGCTTATAAAACACACAATTGATCACTCCTAGCATGCACTGTGATACGCATGCCATACAAAGCTTATGAGTTCTCTTATCCAAATCCACAAGTATGGAAACATTAAGTCGTGCATGGTTATATTTCACTGAACTACACAAAAGTATTATGTTATAAGAAAATTACAACCTACTTTGAAATAAAAAGTCAATTAAATTTGTTCTTCAGCTGTATTACATACAGACATACATACATATATACCTATATACATACATCAGCGGTCATGTGACATGACGGTATATTAAAAGATTTTAACTAATATAAGCAGCACTTCCTTGTTTGTGGGGGAAGAACTGAATGATGTGAGAAACATAACAGAAGAACTTTTCAAAATTCAAATTGGTACATAAATAGACATCAGTTAAAGGTTCATCGTGTTCTGCAAGAATTTATTCAAGACATGCAGCAAGCAAACTCATGGAAATGAGAAAGCCAAAATATTTTTTGCACAGAAATGCCCGGTTAACTAAAACGATGTCAGATGATCACGCATGCAAGGACGGTCACACTGAAGCCGAAGTCTTCCATCGAACGTGGAGGAAAACGCAAGGAGGAAATAAAAAAATAAAAAAACAACTCGAGGGAAAAAAAACCCATTAGTGGAATATTGCACTTCAATATACAGCATGTCTTAGTACTTTGTCACTTCATAAAAAAGGTGAGAAATTGAAGACATGACTGTACGCAAAGGAAAAGATGAAGTAAACATGGCTCTTTTTGCTTTGCTGGGGTAGGAATTGTCCTCTGCTGAATGAATTTGGTCTGAATAGAATGTAACATGTACTGCCTTTTAAAGACTCTTTCCAGGGGAAAAGCTAGGCTGTTTTTATTATACTTTAATTCATCCAGAAAAGTGTTTAATCTAAAACAGATTGCTTTTAGAGAGGACCGCAGCCGGCAACCAATTGTCAACACACAATGCAATTTTCACTCCAGGTTTTACATCTGCAGCTTATGTAACCATTTTTTAATCAAATGTGAAATACTAAAGTGTGTCACACATTTTGCCGTGCTGCTCGCCTCATATCTATTCTCATACATTCAGCACCTCGGAAATTGCCAGTGCTAGTGAGGCGGGTGGTAAAAAAAAAAAATAAATAATAATAATAATAATAATAATAACAACAATAATATGTCACAAAGGAAATATAACACAAACAGTCAAAAAGGAATAAATAATTTATATTAAATACATATACAACAAAATAAATCTACTCACAAAATGGAAAATATCATGCTTAAAATGTAGTTAATTAGGCAATATTGTGTAGCAGAACTGGGAGAATATCTGAATTAAAAAAAAGAACAGAATGGCAAAGTAACCAAAAGAAAAATGAGAGAGATAAAGAACCAGTAAATGTAGGCTGAATGTCCTTGATGAAGCTTTATTTTAGTAAACAGCAAGATTAAACAGTGTCATTTTAGCCAGGATTTTCACTCCACTGCCATTTTGAGTATTCTGATCTTTCGTTTTTTCCGTCTTTATTTTCTCTTCTCTTGCATTAGTCAGGCTTTTCAGCTCCCGGCTTCACCTTTATGAATGAGGTCACACACCTCAGGACTGAACCACTGAGCCGTGTCTCAGCTCAGGGTATGACATCACGATCCGAGTCGCAGTAATCCCTGCTTTAGCCACCATCACTGCCGTCCTCGTGATCTCAATCTCTCTCAATCCTGGACACATGGCTGCTAATGCCCACTGTAGTGCTTTTCCTGTTCTTTACCACTCATTCAAAAACATTGCAAACACCACAAAAACCTTGACCTTTTTTTTTTTATTATTTTGGAGCCAGAATCCTAGGGGTATGTCTGTACAGAGCGATTATGTAATGCAGCTGACCCAGATTTGTCGTCTGAAATATCGGACAGGAACAGGATTCAGAGATACAACAGCCCAGTTTCTAAAATAGACGGGTTTCGGGCATAAGACATATTTGAGCCAAGTGTCCTTAGTTGTGATACGTCTGGATTGTCGGCTGCACGTTCCTAGTTTTATACATCGTCAATATTCCTCTCTTCCGTTCTTCTCCTCACATGTCACGCTCACAATATTCATTAATCATCGCTATCATCTTAATAGAGCATACTTATGATTGCTGTTAAATAAGATTAACACTATGATTCACAGTAATCTACCACGGGTCTCTGTGTGAGAAATAAATTTAACAGGTTAATCTGCAGAAGACTAATTTAGCATCATAACCTCAATCGAGCAACTCGAACACAGAGCTGTGTCTCTTTTATTTTTTGGTATTTAAACTAAATCCTCACATAATCAGCACTCCAGCAGAAAAGAAAAAAAAAAAAAGTGCACCAAAAATATCGTCCATATTAGGAAGAAGTTCAGAATTCAAAATAAAAGTGAATGTGAAAATGGCAGCTGGTTAAATTCAATCTGTAATTTAATTTTGAGTTTATTAAACGATCATGTAAAATTAACAAGGATAAAAAAAAAAATGAATTTGGATTTTTAAAATAAATAAATAAATAAATGACATCAGTGGGTGGCCTAATCCTCATAATCCTCATAACAGTTTAATTTACACAAAGACTATAACTACTCTGAGTCTAATTTTTTAATCTTCGTGCTATATAATATACATCTTAATTATAATTACAATACACAACCCTTCCTTCGAATTTTGTCTGATCGGGGTGTTTATTTCAAACGCATGGTTTAGAACCATTCTGATAAACTGTCAAGGCTAAAAAAGACATAGAAGAGCTACAGTAAGCAGTGGGAATTACGGTTAGAATAACACCTAGTCCTGAGGAAATATAACAGCAACATAATCCCTTGTTGATTTCAGCATAAGTACTTTTGCACTCTAATTTTCCTTCAGCACATTCATGTCAAGCTTTTTTTTTTTTTTTACTGGTAAGGAAATGATGTTCTGGGCTGTTTGTCCAGAGCCTTGCTATTCAAAATCAAAGCTTACTCATTCTTGACTCCCACTGGTTTTTCAATGACAAATCTCCAAACAATAAAGCAGCTGAAATACAGCGAGAAACATTTACTGGACCTGGAACAGCAAATGGTCAGGGCATATTCAGTGCGCTTTTCATAACACACCTATCCTATCCGGCGATCCTAAGAATTTCACTTTGCAGGAGAAAGTGTGTAAATCTTGCTTGCGGTGTGACTAACAGACACATGGTGCTGTTTTTAAGGAATAAACTGCTCGTATCGAATAAACATCCTGAGAAAATTGGCAGACTGACAGATTTTTGTTACTATATTTTAATGAATACATGAGAACTGTAAACCTGAATTTCAGATATTTCTCATTAATTACACTATTATAACTAAGCATAAAAACACAAATCTTTGCAGATTGTGGGGAAAGTGTCAATCTTTATTTTTAAGACGTGCAAAAAAAAAATGTAAATGGAGAATTGTTGACAAAATCATAAGAAAGAAAGCAATAAATGTGTTATTAATGACATGGAAACAAATAGACATGAATGCACATTCAAATAAAATAAACTGGCATATTTTGTTAAAATGTAAATTAAATGAACAGGACAATCTCTTAACCACATGGTCACCTTCAAAAAAAAAAAAAACATGCTCCATATTTAATCCAGAGAAGCCATAAACGCATCTTTACAACTGCACAACTCTTAAACCCGCAAAACCGCTTAAACCGTGTCTCGGTGACGTATGGCGTAAGATCGGCTCACGTGTGTCTAACGTGTAAAACAGGCACTCAAGTCATACATCACTGTCTGTGTGCAGCTTAGCTTGAATTGGCACTGCTTCAAGATGGCAATACTGATTAAACACACAAAACGTCAAACATGAACATCGGACATCTCTAGCAGTGTGCGCTATGTTCGCTATTAAAGCACAGAGTATATAGTCGGTGTTCCTATTGACCTTTCGAGATACGAGCCAAATGCAAAGGGGTGAAAGAGTTCATTACTGAGCAGCTCTTCTGCATCTGCATTAAGAGCATCCTGTTGTGTGTATTTGTGTGTGTGTGTGTGTGGAGTACAAGCAGAAATGTCATGGAGGAATCAAACAGGACAGGAAATGATTACACAAAGATAACACAAGGAAAAGGAAACATACCGTCTTTGAGTCTAATTCGTGGTGAGGTTGACCTAAAACTTTATCTACACTGGCCGCATCTGCAAACGTAACAAACCCAAATCCCCTGTAAAAAAATAAACACACACACACACACACACAGAACACAGGTGAATAAGTAGACCTATTGAGATAAACAACATAAAAAGTCAGTTGTGTTTCAGGTGCATTTACAAGATTTTGGGTAACTTTTACACAGCACATGAGACTGCCAGTGACGTTTACAGAAGAAGAATCACGCTGGAAGTGTGTGTGTGTGTGTGTGAGTGTGTGTGTGTGTGAGTGAGTGAGTGAGTGAGAGAGAGAGAGAGAGAGAGAGAGAGAGTGTGTGTGTGTGTGTGTGAGTGAGTGAGTGAGAGAGAGAGAGCGAGAGAGAGTGAGTGTGTGTGTGTGTGTGTGTGAGTGAGTGAGTGAGTGAGAGAGAGAGAGAGAGAGAGAGAGAGAGTGAGAGTGAGAGTGTGTGTGTGTGTGTGTGTGTGTGTGAGTGAGTGAGTGAGTGAGTGAGAGAGAGAGAGAGAGAGAGAGAGAGAGAGAGAGAGAGTGTGTGTGTTTACGGAAAACAGCAGGCTAAATAAGAACTAGCACTCTGTGCGCGGGTGTGTGTGTGTGTGTGTGCGCGCGTGGATATGTGTGTGTGTGTGTGTGTGTGTGTGCGCGCATGGATATGTGCGTGTTGTGCGCGAGCGCGCGCGCGCTCCTAAAACTCAATGTCACTGCATTCACTGATCCAGTAGGTAGGGAAAGTGTAGCGCTGTGTTCCTGCGATTCCTGACACGGAATAAATCAACACGCACACAGAGCTCACCTCACACACATCACACTGAATTTACCTGGAGCGCTTGGTCGTGGGATCCCTCATCACCATACATTCTCGGATTTCTCCAAATTTACTAAAATAGTCTCTAAGGCTGTCTGCAAGGAGAAGGGAAAGAGGAGAGGCACATAAGCAACCGATCGCGGCTCGAACAAGTGCAGTTAGTGTGTGTGTGTGTGTGTGTGTGTGTGTTTAAACGCCCCCTAAAGCATGTAGGGGTCGAATAGAGGACTTCAAATGACTAGAAATGAAGAGATTCTCGGGCGACGCGTCCCGTACAGCGCACTGCATTTAATCCAGCAACACAACACACCATAGCATGACAAACAGCACAACACAAGACAAAGCCCAAAAACCAGCGAATGTTCTTACCTGGTGAAGTTTGCCAGCTGAGGCCACCGATAAACATTTTACTGGAAGAGGAAAACACAGCAGAAGTGAGTCCAGATGTCACATCGGCCATTTTGACGTGGAGCTAACTAACTCAGCTACTAGCTCCCCCCCCCCTAGAAAAAGCGCTAAACGCAGACAGTAGGATGTGTAAAGGAGCTGTGAGCCCTGACTGAGCTATGTGGTAAAGGGGCAGGCCAGGTTCCGATACAAACCAAACAAAGGTGTAGCTGAGCGCAGCCGGAAGCCTTCTTGCCCTGCACCGCTTCCACACACCAGCGCGCTTTCAAACAAGCTGCTGATTCTTTAACGCGCTCGCGCCCAATGACATGAGAGTGAAGTCAAGTGCTGTTACAATAAAAATTGCGCCTTCTTACCCTGGGTCGTGTTGCGAATCGGTCGGACTCCCGGACGTGGCTTGGCTCCCGTCTCCCTCCATCGCTAACCCAACTAAAAACAGGCAGCAAACTAAAAGGCGCGCAGTCAGAGCGAACGGAGCCCGGAGCGCCGCTAAAGCGAATCGCACTGAGCCGGGAATGCGCGCGTCACACGTGGGCTCAGCTCTGCCTGACTCCTCCCACTCTCCGCCCCCCTCCCCCTTCCCAGAGGCGGGGCGGAGTCACAGCGCGCGTCACTCCAAGCCCGAATACATTGACGTAGCGCCGGTAGCCACGCCCACATCACGGCGCCGGGGTGTTTGGTTTTATTATAATGTGTCCGTAGGGAGCACTCGGCACACAGCCATTACGTCACCATTAACGACAGTACAAGTCTATTTAACATGATAAACACGACACTTTTCAACTTTCCCGCGAGATCCAACACAACCCGCTTTATTTTAGTATCATTTCCAGTTTAACAACAGTGTGAACAAAACGGAGCCACACTAAGCCCAAGAAGGTGAATTTTCCTACGTCAGGTAATTAAACTTAAAATAGTACATGCACTGAGTTTGTTCATCATCGCATTAAAGAAAAGAAGTGTGCTTAATTCTTTATATACTGAGTTATGGCAGTTGGGAATACCATTACAGGATATTTATTTTTCTTTCATTAATCAAGGGGATCCTATAACACAATATCTACCAGTAATAACCATCAGAAGAGAGCAGAGTGCAGTGAAATGAGGTTTGCATCTCCCACTGTTACATGAAGGAAGAATTAATAGGCGATAGAAATAAAAGAATACTGCACATAATAGGAAGAGATGTGCAATATAAAAATTATATGGGAAAGATTTAAAGGCAGCATGGGTTATTAATGCAAATAATACTCACACTGCAGTCAGCAGGATAAGGACAATGGCAGCATTTACACTGACGGGTAAAGTGTAAATGTAAAGTGGCAGAGTATGTTCATGTGCAAAGTTGCATATGTTACATGTAGTGCTATCACAGAATGGTATTGTGTGTAACATTCATACAGGCTGAATAGCGCAGCCTTAAGCTTATATGCTTAGAAAGTTGAAACTCTCGTGGGATCTAGTGCTATCATGGGCAATCTGAGCTATTCTTAGACAAGTTAGAGGACAGAATGCATTACCAACAAAGAAATATTGGAAAGCTAAAGTGTGGTGAAACGCCTTAATTGGTTTTGTGGTCATTTGTTGCATTCTGATGCATCACACTGACGTTTTTCCCTTCTATTCAAACTATCAGATTCACACTCAATATGACTTTCAATAAGATGACTTAAAAAGCAATCAACATGTGTGTCACAGGGGAAATTTAAACACAGGGGAAGCTTAATATTTATTTTACACGCCAAAGCCTGAATCAATCTTTGTATGGCTAGTGTGGATATACAAAGGTCCACAGTGGTGCTGCATACATTTGGAGAGCAGAACCATGAAACAAAACATATTACATACATTCAGGCACTTTATTACTGTTTGTATTTAGAAAATATTGCGTTAAATAAACCTGAAATGCGATTAAAGAGATAAAACATGGGTACAAGTGAAAATGAACAGAATTGGAACACAGAGGAAAAAGAAAATAAATAGAACATGAGACTACAAGCATTTAGAAAAAGGACATTAAACATACATGTAATTATGACCACAATTCTCAGCTTACGTAGATTTACACATCACAAATGATTCATTTAATAATATGCAACAAAAATCACTTGAAATTCATGAAAGTGAAACTTATTATCCAGTGAAAGGTGAAAGAAAGGTCTCCACATGTAAAAGTGAAAAAGAGAAGCCTCAGGGAAAGAGTTTTGGACACTCAGTTATGTCACGCTGAAGGCAGTTTATTTCTTGCAGGTCCATTTAAGAAGAGGATCCGTGGGCCAAAGACAGCTCGTCTCTGTCTTCTCCCCTCCCTGAGACAGATTCTAGACGACATATTCACCACCAGAAGTGAAGAACCCACATCGAGTTAATGTCCAGAGGAGCGTGGCTGAGATGCTACTGATTGGCAGGTGAACTCCAGCGTCTCACCTCACTGCCTGACAGGCTGCTTGTTGGTAAACTGACACACAAGCACCTATGGGGCACAAGCCTGAAGCAAAACATCTCTCTCATTCCAGCATTTTTTTTTTTCTTTTACTGACTTAAAGCTGAAAAATCTCCCAGAGTCCCAGTATGGATGGCTGCTTATTGTAATAAATCAATATTGAGAGCATTGTATATACGGAACTAATATAATTGTGAATCAGGTCAAAATTCTATTAGTTCTATTTGTTGAATATAACATTTAAAAAATATAAACGTTATAATCATTCACTATTGTTTAACAATAATAATCGGGATAATGCTGAGAGAAACATGCTAAACAGAGCTAATTCTTCCTGATTTAAATGTTTTTTCAGATTTAATAGGAATAAGCACCACTACTACTGCTTCATTTCACTGTAATGTACTACATAATTACATTTCAGATTAGGCCTGGCAGAACGGTTTAGAGGCTATTTACAGTAATCTAAATGACATCATTTCATAATAAGATCTGATAAGCATAATGGTCAGCAGCATATTTTGTATAAAATGGTCACCTTTCATACAGAATTAACTTGAAAATAACATCTAGCATGTAATTTTAGTACACATATGTACACTTGAAGTCTTTAATGTCTCCTCTGGTGTTAGGTGATATATATATATATGTATATATATATATATATATATATATATATATATATATATATATATATATATATATAGGCTTGACTGCTGTGAAACAAATAAATGTTTGTCAATAGAAAATAATTCATATTAAACAGTATTATGGGTTATTCTCATCTCCCAGTGGACTTACAACAATAAACTCATTCTTATTCAATATAAACCATGTTACTGATAAAAGACAAAGCTTCAAGTATTAGCATAAGGCAGAGAACGCCAGCTTTCCCTGTTCAGTGTATTAGCCTAATGGTATGTGCCATGCATATTCACATTATCTGTGACATACCCTGAGCCATGATTGGTCTGATGAATGTAAATGAACTACAAATCAGGAGATGATTTAAATGTATGTACAAGAATATGTGGCTTATAAAGTAACTGCTAATTTATGCTGCAACCCCGCTATTATCTGTAATGTTTCCAAGAGTCCATTAAGTCTTCAGAAACAGTACAGAAACACGTCAGATTCAGAGCTTGCGATAAAAGTGAAGACTAAGTGCATGATGGAGCTTTGCCCAATTAGAGGCTGTGCTTTTCGCAATTAGAGGTAAAGTCAATGTGCCAAATATCTGTAAAATTGAATTTGACAATAAAAGTGAGGGAAACCTTCAACACATGAATGAATACCATGACATGATGTGTCTGAGGAGTATCTCGTGGAGTTGTTGGAGTAGTGCAATTTGTTTTTTTATGTAATGTCTTTTCACCTATTCACACAAAGCCTAAATGTCTTTGCACCATTCCTGTAATGTGTGCTATGTAGATAGAAAAAAATATAAATGCATTGGGGATTGGGGAGTCTTGATAATAGCAAAAAGATTATTTCTATATAAAAAGGGGCATCTTGTGTGTGTTCATTCTCTAATAAAAGACCTCAAATGTTAGAGGCAACAGTAATGATGGTGTCACTGGTACAAAAGTGAGCACGTCTAATAAAGAGTTAAATATAAAATAAATCAAATAATGAAACCTGGATATCAATAACGTATATGTAATAATGTGGTGTCATGTTTTAATGACCTTGAGTAATGATTATTTGATAGCCTAAAGGTTATATCATAAAACAAACAAACAAACAAATAAATAAATAAATAAAACATTTTTTTATCAGTTGACCTGTTGGAATGTGGTGTTTTCAATTTTTTTTGCTCTGCTCTGTTGTTTTATAATGGAAAAACAAAACAGCAAAATCATAAAAGTGGTGAAATTTACCTTCTCTGGTACATTTGGGGTTTTTTTTTTGTTATTGTTTTTTAACTCTCAACACTCATAAAAATTATTCTCCGAGCTACACTACGGTGACTGTGCAGTAATTTGATGTGCAGTTATAAAAGGTGTCTTTTTTTCTTTGAGTGTGGTATGAGAGACTCATAACTCCCTTTTTGCAGTCAGTGAGTTGCAGTGAAAGCTGCTCTTACTCACTCAGCTCAGTTTCACTCACATCAAGGACAAGAACACTGTCCTTTCCGCTGCTTTCCCTTCAATAAGTTACGGTTCTTCACAACAACGCAGCTGCTCTATTCACCAGCTTGCAAAAGGCCTTCACATGCACCTTCACACATGCATGCCGAGCTTTTTCCAGTGTGAGACGGCTCAGTAAGCAGATGAAGCCTGTATACGGAGAGGTGCTAAAGACCTTTAACATGCTTTTATCTGCATATTCACTTTACTCAGCCTCAAAGTCCATCTCTGCTGAGCCATCCCTCACTCACTGCTGCACTACAGATTACTCAGAGGCTGTGAAACATCCGAGTTGTTTTGCCTGACTCACTGCTGTCTGCTGTCTGCCTCTTCACAGGCAGTCTTTCCAGGCCTGAGTGCTGGTGGGTATTAGACACTGTTATCCAGAGTGTAATGAGAAGCGAGATTCTCAACATTTTGCAACTGATCTACCACTAGAATCATGCAAAACGATATGAAACTTTCTAAAAGCCTTTTCCAATAATTTAGTCACTGAAATGAACTTTAGAATGGATTTCAGACACAATAGCGAATCTGGTTGCACTGTAACTAATTGTTGCTGTGCACCTCTGTGATCCTCTCCAACAACCGGCAAAACTGTATTAAAGGACTGTAAGTGAATAGTGGGGAATTATAAATCACTCATGATTGGCAATATAAGGTTGTTTCAGCTTTTATTATACAGTGTAAGTTATTATTCTGTTATTAGATTAGATTTAAATCCAATATGCCTCCGCAGCCATTCAAAGGTCTCTCAAAGAAACGAGAACGCTATAAAAATATATAACATTCGCCTGAATGAATATGTCTAACTCCCTATTGTATCTCATTATATGTGGAATTCAGAGTTGAGGAACCTGCTGTTTCACCGAATTAAAAGACTTGCAGTGACCTCTAAAAACTGAATTGATCTGGTGATGAGGAAAAAATGAAGTGAAGGCATTTGAATGAACAGCAAATATGGTTGAGTGCACTCATTACAACCATCTGAGCTTTATAAGGCCATGCAGCTCCTCTATTTGACCGAGAACCCAGACAGGCATAAAGTTGATTAATTTACTATGCAACACAAGTGGTGCTCAAGTGCTGAAAGAGTTGATGATGATGATGATGATGATGATGAGGGTGTTCAAATGATGAACTCACACTCCATCTTGTGGTCATGTTGTGTTATTGCATTAAGACCCACTTGGCGCACATCCTGAGGTTGTGGTACAATATAAACTGATCATGACTATGCCCTACTGCCTCCAGAGGATACATTCTATATGGTGAGAACACTGAAGAGTCTCTATATAGGGGATAAAAATAAAGACCATCTGGACACCAATTTAGCATTTTTTCCCCAGATTGCAGTGTTTCAATGTTGCACTTGCATTGTCTCATTTAGAGATGCTATCCCATAGAAATACATGAGTTGCAGGCTAGAAAATAATAGTAGAAATAGAAAATACTCCCAAAAGAATATCAGATTTAAAGATAAATTTCATTTATCCAGTTGAAAGCTAATAAGTGCACTTTCTAATTAAATATACAACATGGATAGTGGTGTTACATATTTAAATTAATATAACCGCATAATAATATCAATGTCCATATAAACAATATAAATTGAACTTAGAAATAATGACAAATGATGTTTTATAACCTGCAACTCAAATACAGAACCTTTTAGACACCAATCAGGCATAACATTATGACCACCCGCCTAATATTGTGTTGGTCCCCCTTTCCCTGCCAAAACACAGCAAACTGCAATGCACTGTGTATTCTGACAGCTTTCTATCAGAACCAGCATTAACTTCTTCAGCAATATGAGCAACAGTAGCTCGTCTGTTGGATCGGATCACACGGGCCAGCCTTCAACATGCATCAATGAGCCTCGGCCGCCCATGACCCTGTCACCGGTTCACCACTGTTCCTTTCTTGGACCACTTTTGATCGATACTGACCACTGCAGCCCGGTAACACCCCACAAGAGCTGCGGTTTTGGAGATGCTCTGATCCAGACGTCTAGCTGAGAAAAACAGCTGAACAGAGTCACATCAATTAACATTTCATAAGAATGTACAGCTTCCTCTGACTGGACAGGCATCTCCACAGAGACCACAGCACAAGAATAATTGATTGTACCCTGATTAAAGAACAAAAGAGGATTTGATGTGCCACAATTACAGAACCAGTATAGTAGATAAAATACTTTTAGAAAAAGACACATATATACGTGTTAACATAAGCACATACAGATATAGTTGTCTTGGAACAGCAAGGCCAATTCTTTTGTTTTTGTTAAACGCTGAAGACATTTGGGTTTGAGATCAAAAGATGAATGAGACCAGATGATAGGTGACAGGGGTCTCTTGTCTCTGAAATTGTTGTTAAAAAGGACAAACCAACATGAACTGGGCATAATTTGGAATGTCACACTACTGTATTAACAACCAGACATTATAAAGGTCATACAAACAAACAGCAGTTTATGACAGAACCGCTGTGAGAGCTGTGAAGAAAAAAACCAAAACAACATTCAGTGACAACCTGTACAGCGCAGGAGTGAAAATATCGCAATCCATTGCTCGAGGAAGATTTTGAGAGCAGAAATACAGAGGCCATACCACAAGATGCAAACCACTCATCAGCAGTATAAGAATCAAAAAGCCAAGAATGGAATTCGCAAAGAATTATAGAAATGAACTGCAAAAGTTTTGGACCTAAGATTTTCCTTTACCAAAATGAGGGAAAGTCTAAAGTGTGGAGAAAGAAAGGACCCAAAACATCCAAGCTGGTCAATCATGGTGGCAGTACCATGGTGTCATGGCTCTTGCATGGATGCTTCTGGAAAAGACTCACTCATCTTCACTGATGATGTAACTCCATAGAAACATACTGTCTGCTTTATAGAGAATGGCATCCATAATAATGAGGAGGGACTTCATCATGCATCAAGACAATGAACCAAAACACACTGCCAACATAACAAAAGACTTCATCAGTGGAAAAACTGGGAGCTTTCAGTCAGTCATCAGACCTCAACCCAACTGAGCATGCTTTTCATCTCACGAAGAGGAGCCTGAAGGGACAAACCATCAAAACAGGCAGTTGAAAGATGCTGCTGTACGTGCCCAGAGAAGCACCGCGAAAGAAGAGAAAACAGTTTGGTGATGTCACCTTGGTGGGTATCCAGCTTGATGCAGTTAAGGTTACCAAATTCTGTGTTATTTAAGAGTCTGTTCCAGACTGAATGGTCTGCCACCAAAGGTGCCTTGTTATAAATTGTTCAGCACACTGAGAGGCAAATATCAGGAAATGAAAGCTGAAATTTACAATCTAACAACATCTCATATTCATCTTTTAACTGAAAAAACAAATGTCTTCAGTGTGTAGCAAAAACCAAAGAATTACCTTGCAGTTCCAATATTTTTGAAGGGGGCCGTGTTTAATTCATGAGTATTATTTTGCTACATTATACACCGATCAGCCATAACATTATGAGCACTGAGAGGTGAAGTGAATAACACTGA
This sequence comes from Hemibagrus wyckioides, assembly GCF_019097595.1. Classification (NCBI taxonomy): domain Eukaryota; kingdom Metazoa; phylum Chordata; class Actinopteri; order Siluriformes; family Bagridae; genus Hemibagrus; species Hemibagrus wyckioides. The sequence goes on along the minus strand of NC_080726.1, from coordinate 13,466,456 downwards.
TGATCTCCTCATCATGGCACCTGTTAGTGGGTGGGATATATTTGGCAGCAAGTGAACATTTTGTCCTCAAAGTTGATGTGTTAGAAGCAGGAAAAATGGGCAAGCGTAAAGATTTGAGCGAGTTTGACAAGGACCAAATTGTGATGGCTAGACGACTGGATCAGAGCATCTCCAAAATTGCAGCTCTTGTGGGGTGTTCCCGGTCTGCAGTGGTCAGTATCTATCAAAAGTGGTCCAAGGAAGGAACAGTGGTGAACCGGCGACAGGGTCATGTCCAAAGCTCATTGATGCACCTGGGGAGAGAAGGCTGTCCCGTGTGATCTGATCCAACAGACGAGCTACTGTTGCTCAAATTGCTGAAGAAGTTAATACACAGGAGTTAAAGGATCTCCTGCTAACATTTTGGTACCAGATACCACAGAACACCTTCAGGGATCTAGTGGAGTCCATGCTTTAATGGGTCAGGGCTGTTTTGGCAGCAAAAGTAGGACCAAGACAATATTACGCAGGTAGGCATAACGTTATGCCTGACTGGTGTACATTAACAGGACAAAGCCTGAATCCCATCACCCCCTAGTGACAGAAACGTGCATGTGCAACATTTGAACTTTTTTTTTTTTAAATAAATATCATGTATAGAAAATATATAGAAACTGTAGGTTTTGCAACGAAAGAAAACTATTTTTAATAAACAGTCTGATGAAAGCTATAGAGCAAAAAACAAGCTAGTGCATGTTTTAATAATTTTATTTCCTTTTTTATATATATATAGATATTTTTTTATTTAGATCTGTACAACCAAGAATCAAACCTTTTCATGAGTCTAGCAAAAACTGACCTGTACATGGTTATGCTGTGGGCAGGATTGCTTTTACACTCAAATAATCAAATAATTAATCAACTAGCTAAGCAAAAAACACTTCAAACCAGTCCTATTAACAGGATATGTAATCGGGGTGAAGAAAAGAAAAAACAATCAAAAAATACATGATCCCTTCGTTTTGATACACTCTTCCTAGTGTTGTACAAAAGAACAGTGAAATTTTATTTACACAGACATGGACGAAGTGAAGTATGAAGGGGTGATGGAGCATGGCAATGGAAGTATTTGAAAAGAAAAGGCCATGAACTTCGAGCACTGAACAGAAGAAATGGTCAGAAATCTACTGGGAATTACAAAGAAAGAAAAAAAAAGGGGGGGAAAAAAGTTCCTGCATTGAATTTGCTGTGCTGCCTTATGTTTGACTGTACAGTGCAGAAATACCTTAACAGACTACATTCTATAAGTACATTTAAGTTCATAACTGCCTGGTGTGGTTCATGGTGTTTTTTCCTAAACAGCTTCAGACAAATCTCCCAACAACCTGAGCACCAGACAGAGAAAACAAAACCCATTCCACAGACAGTACAGATCCTATGGCATTTCAGAGAGAATGAGGTTACAGAATAGTGCACTTCCCTTTGTAGTCTATAGAAACATATCCTATAACGGTTTACAAGGTTGTCAGTTTCACACAATAAATCATCATCATCATCTTTTTAGATCAAGAAACAAAATTCAAGGGAAAAACTAAAATTCAAGTTTTGACGTTAGCCCGAAACCAGACAGATGTAGTCTTCATCAATCATTATAGCAGCACACACAATCACAAATCATAAAGGGAAATTAGTGCTCATGTAAGAAGAAATGAACAAACAGACCAAATGAAAACAGCTGGTGAAATTTTAGGAATTGGCAACCTTAGGATGGAAGTGGTATAGCAGCAGAAAACTGGATGAGTGAGCCCTGAATGACACGCGCACACAAATAATAATAATAATAATAATAAAAAATAATAATAATAAAAATCCCCAGTGGTTTACACTCATTTTTAAACAAAATACCGGTACGGCAACAGAGCATTCCTCAAGTCAAAGCCAACTAAAGGAGGGGGAAGAAAACAAAAAATAAACTAAATGAGACTTCTTAAAGCTTTTCTTGTTTTGCAACAAACCATTGTTATGTTTATTCTAGCAGCCAGCGTGATGAGACTGATTAAACGATGGACATTCGAAACATTCCGGACTACAGACATTAGATATTGACCACGATGACCGTTTTGATGTAAAGAACCTGACTGTGGGCAGAGCAAACTACAAACAAGTGAGCAAACCTCCTCCGGTGTTTACGCAAAGCCACGCTAGATAGTGAACTGTGGGATGTGTCGTGTGGATCAAAGATGTGCTCTGAACAGGACTGCATGCATACAACTGACAGCACACTATATGCAGTTTGTCTACCCAAAACAGGAGCCTGAGCTCTGATACACCTCAGTGCTCTGATGTGGAAGTTCGATCACAGGTCAGGATAAACGTGTAGTGAAGCCATGTTCAAGTGAAGCGCAGGCCATCGCTTTAGTGTATTCCTCGAGATACATGAAAAAATCTTGAATAATGGACTCTTATAATAAGAGCAAACAGGAAAAAAAACAAAAACAAAAGATAAGCTGCATATGATGTTCTCACTGAAGGCAATTTGTAGGACATGTCCCACAGACCGTGCGCAGCGGAGAGCAGGATTTTGGTTCCCTCTGTAAGGCCACATTGATGAACAAGACTCTGTGGTAGTGGATCTACCGTTTCTTCGTGACATGGACGAGTCCTGTTCTATACACTGAATGTGCACGGGTGTTTGGGACACTGGGCCTCGACCTCATAGGAACTTGCTATAGTGAACCACTAAAAAATAAATCCAGTAATAATGTGAACGAGTGAGACAGAGCTACAAAAAGTATGCACAAGTTGTGAACCCGAGCATCAACAGTCTTTACAAACTGCACCATTATTACATTTTTAATGTACACCTTTTTTTTTTTAAATACATAATTGCAGCTCTTAAATCCACAGTCTGATTTGTGCTGAAGGAGCTTCGCTGGACGGAAAACAATCAACTTGAATTACTTACTAGATTTCTTTAAATTTACACCACTGAAGAATTTTTCTTTTTTTCCTTACAGTTTTCTTTTACAAGATGTTCTCTGATCAAAACGTGGCTGTCTCCCTTTCTGTTATTAGTTGTCCCCAAGTACAGTACATTAATTTATTTCGAAAGGGAGTAGAAAGCAAAACCATAAAAAACAAACAAATGTAAGAGTAATTTTCTGCTAGCCGGTGATGTGCACTTCAGGTAGGCAGGGTCTAAAAAGTGAAGGAGGGGATGGAGGGTGAGAGAAGAACAGGAGGGGCAAAGGATCAGAAACTGTCCACCCACGTAGCTAAGCCTCGCTCTGCTAATGTACGATTCAGCAGAACCAGCTGCAAAGAGGAGAAAGAAGAAATTATATCAAAAACAGGTGCTAACATGTAAATCCTTACAGGCAGAGAAAACTGAAATGTATATAAATAGCCTGCATCAACGCATGCATTATCCATGCCTATGGCATAAACAAACACATTCTACTCTGCACTTTTACTGGTGAGATCCCTCAATCCTGCCCTTGTTTTTTAACTGGTTCGCAAAAACAGCTAAATAGGAATGGATTTACTCATAGGTACATTTAAAACAAGAAATTTAATCGTCTAAAAATTAATCATAAAATGCTGGAATTTCTGAAGAATCTCTCTTAGCTGTGCTCCTTTTATTAAATTTTTTTTTCCTGAAGGCAAAGACTTTTCTTTGTTACTGTCTTCTGTGCATATCAGACAAGACATAAAATAATAATAATTAAAAAATAAATTAAAAAATGGATTGTACACTGTAGATTTTTCCATCCTCAAGTGAATAAAAATAACTTCCATGTCTGCCTTCCTTTCTCCATTTAGTAGTGGTTTCTTGTTTCCGGCTCTGTGTGCGTTCTTTTTATGGTTTGTGGGCATCACAAAATGTGTGCTGTATCAGGCGTTGACAAACATTTACACAACTTTACTAAAAGGCTGATCGAAGGTGAAAGTTCACCAAACGAAACTGTCTACAACCAGGAGTTCTACCCCCTAAAATAAAAGCCCATGTTTGCCATGCCTGAATTCAGCCAAACCCGTCACTATTATCATTACAGAAGCTTATATTATAGTAACTCTAACACTAAAAATCTAACCAGAAACTTCAAAGGAAATTCTCTCTTCCTTAAATCCAGGAAAAACACGACAAATACTGATTAACAGCACAAATAATGAATAAAGATCTATTCTCTAGTCTGAACACTCACCTCATCTCCAACCATGTTCCACATCTGTACTAACGGAAGGCCTGTGTTATTGTCGTAATTTGTAACCTAAAACAAAACACAAATACATTAAAAAAAAATAAAAATAAATAATAAACACTATACTATAAAAAATGTTCAGAAGCTCATGTTGGTCAGCACTTGCCTGTGCAAGCAAAGGTAGCCCTTGTGTCATCTCTTCCAGTGCAGAGTTGGCTTCAGCTGAAAAGCTTTCCTCTCCTGCAGAGGATCAGAGGAGGGCATGAGGCGGGTTATAGACGACGAGGAAAATCAACTTCTAAAACTAATAATTATGCAACCATTGTGAGACACACACCAGGAAGAGGAGCGATGTTGTCCAATAACACTTCTGTCCCTTGGAACGGTAACGTCACAAAGTCAGACCTGCAAGAAACGAATTATTTATGAAGAGGAAAGCTTAAAAAACCCTGGGTGTCATACTTTAACACCAAGCAAAAGGAGCAGCAACCTAATCTGACGAAGAGTATCAATCTTCACTCGGTCGTAGCCGCCGTAGTCCACGTATCGGATTTCCACTTCGTTAGATTCCTTATAGAAGGAGATAACCTGCGCTCGCCACCACGCTCCCTCCACCGCAGGAGCCGCACAAATCACACCAACTGGCAAACGGACAAAATGCAGATTAGTGGAGAAGAAATGCACGGTTTGGGCCCGTGATTGTGACAGACCGGGTTTCTTACTTTCAGCAGGTGAAGGCAGGGCAGGAGTGCCAGGCTGAGAGTAACACAGGAACATTTGCTGGTCCAGACTTCGCAGAGCATGGTATGTAGGGTGTGTGTGCTGCTGGACGAACACGTGGCCTGCTGAGACGATGTTCACCACTATCACCTCCACTGTTACACCGTTAGGAAGCAGGAGCTTTAAAAAGGAAGAAAAAAAAAACTGATTTAAAAAAAAAAAAATGATGAAGGATCAGTTTCATAAAATTCCCTGATTACAAAAGATCCAGATAAGCAGCTAACACGAGTGAAAAGTCACAATATACATTACCTTATTATTCTTAACCATTCATGTTTCATTTAAGCTACAAATAATTTGAAGAGGTTATTTTCACATTGGCACTTCACTTTACTACTGTTGACTAATGCCTTGGAACAAAGGAGACGCTCGTTACAGAGGGAAAATAAACTCATACTGCTCCATCCATGCATCTTTAAACGCTCTGTTCTCAGCGTCGACTCCTCTATATGACAAGCTAAGCCATCTGTTTCCTAATCAGACCTAATGTTTCTAGCCAGGTAGCTAGTCTCCGGTCTGTCTTCAGCTAAATAATTTACATGAATGCATGTGGATGGATCAACTGTAAAAGATTAACTGCTACAGAAGCTGCATCATGTTTAAAAAACTAGTGTCGCTGAACTATAGGCAGTTTTTAATTCCATACGTTTAATCGGCTCAAGTACAGTAACCCTGTACCCATGCACTGTGATGCACTGTATTACTGGTATCAATGAAAGACCATCAGATATTTTCAGCCTTTACGATAACAGACAGATATAACAATAGGTACAGTGTGGTTAAATATGCCTCCTTGTTGTGGAGAAAAGCAGAGAGGTCCACATGTTTGTGTCTGTTTGAGAGACTAACAGCTTACTGTGGAAACAATTGCTCGTGATTGATTTGGAGACCTTATTATTGCAATTAAGAAAATGAGCTACCCCCACCCACACACGTGTTCTATGGATCGCTGTTCAAATAAAAATGTGTATTGTATCTAGGTGCTTTAATACATAAACTAAAAGGTGTATTTTTATCCTTGTGTCTTCCATACCACTGTTATCGTTTGTGCTCTGAACATGTATGCATATAGATGCAGTCTGTATTTTGTCTACCTGAGACAGAAGCCTGCGCTCATGTTCTATAACAGTCATCATCATTAATTTATTTGTCAGTGTTAATTATATATGTAGCATCAGTACGGAAGATGATTTTAACCATGTTAATGGGAGGTTATTTCCATACTTCCACTTTAAAGCCTTTGGACAGTCTCCTGTTTAGTAGTATGTATAAGTAGCTAATGAGACTGCAGTACGTCCTGGTGGTACAAGATGTCATTAAATCACTGATTAAACCAGTTTGAAAGTATCTGTTTTGTGGAAATGAAATAAATATCTGGTTAGAGTGACTTTTACATTCCGTCAATCCAGCAAAAGGCAGAAGGATTCCTGTCTGGCAACATTACTAAAGAAAAGAGCAAACCAGAGTGAATCTTACCCAGGAAGTCATGGGCAGGGAGGGCAATGACAGAGGCAACGATGGAGGAGCATACAGGTTGGTCAGGTCCAAGTCTTTAAATTTCTTGCCAATCAAGGCCAATGCTTTATCTACCTGCTGCTGGGCACCTGAGTACCGATAATACATGTAATTACCACACAGCACATTTCAACACAAGTGAACACCTAACAAGCTTGATGGGAGCATCTAGTGGACCACTCACCCTCTATGTGGCAGATCTGAAACTCTTGAGTGTAAGGCAGAGTTGAGATGTAGATCTTTGCCCCAGAGCTCTGCTTCAGAAAGCTCACATACCGACCTTGTTTTCCAATTAATCGACCAACCAGATGCTGCAAATGACAGATGAAAAGGACATCAGAGCCAAGTGAGCATTACCGATCAAATAAACACGACAAAATATCTTGAATAGACTGTTACAGGCATAGTTAGTTCCAGATTTAAGGATTATTTGTCACATGCACACTTGTAGTTCATACGCAGATACAAAAAGTAGTGGCTCAACAGTTCGAGCTCAGAGTAACTGTTCAGAAAGTTGGGGGCTCAAGCCATAGCATCGCTAAGCTGTGCTCTAAAGCAAAACAGTATAATTCCCTTAACACTATACTGCTCCTGCAGCTGACCCTGTGCTGACCACAGCTTCCTAACAAGCTGGAATAAGTGAGATTCATTTCACACAGGGCAACAATGCATATGTGGTAAATAAATGCTTCTTCTGTGGTATGCATGTATGTATTTGTATCCATATGAATTTACACCAGTGTCTATGCAAATGTGCCTTGTGAGACCTGCATGATCAGGTGCTGTGTGTGTGTCTTACACAGGAGCTGGTGTTCATGAGTTCAAGCAAACTAACTTTTTAACATGGCTAAAAGGGAGGGCTTTACAATTATGCTTAGACTCTATGCTTGCCATTATAGGTTATGTGCTTGGAAAAAAAAAAAAAAAAAAAAATTACAACTACTACTCAGAGACTGGAACTTAATTAAACATGGAACTCACCTTTGGCACCTCTATTTCCCACACAATCAGCTCAGAGCTCTGTGTTTGACTGGCCTGGCTGCCACTTCCTGTCCCCAAAGCAGAGCAGCTGTCTACCGAATCCATACTGTTCACATCCGAACCTACATCAAGACAGACACGAGCAAAACAGGACATTAAGTCTAACAGTCTAAGAGAGTCATGAGTGACATTTACCTTTCATATTTTTTTTTTTTTTTTTTTTTAAATAAAAAAGATCCCACGTAACCCATAGAAAATATTTTTTACATCAATAACTAAAGTTCACCTGGCATCCTCTGCATGAAACTACAAGCGGATGATTTGTATAACACGTTTACTGCTGATGTCCGCGTTATACATTTATCCATAGCCTGATCTTTACAGTGCCAGAAGTTAGACCCCTTGACAATGATAAGACAGACTCTGGGTCAGAAAGGTTGTTGCTGTCTGCAGATATTTTCCACAGAATCTCCACACACACACTGGTGCTCCAGAGGATGTAGCTGCTAAATCTCTGATGTGAGAAAGTGTCAGCTGGTATCTGTAGCTACTTGTCTACTGATGGTCTGTAAACAGCACTGTAGCTGGTGAGGCTCGCTTACTTAAAATAACCGAGTGTGCTGTTGCTCATCAATTCATGCCTTCATAGATTTGTTTATAGACATTTTGTACGGATGACGCAAAGAAAGTGGAATGCACAAAGTGTTTTTGCTGCCTACAGAACATACACACAGTGTAGTACAAATGATATGTCTGCCTTTTCCATTGAAACTCTTCTAAAAGCACTCATGAACACGTACACTAAGGCTTATCTAGTCAAGCAGTTTCTGCTTGATTACTGCTCAGTAAAGCAGATTCTGCTGATAGCCGTGATATCGGTATAATTTTTTGTATATCCCTAAACAACGTTTTAACAGCTTTGTGTATGAATTGTCTCTGAACACAAATGAAATTAGCTCATTTCATCAACGTGATGAGTTACCACAACGGACACCAGACTCTTTTTCCGGTCCTGCACTTTTCTGCATGAGCATAAATAAGTGACCGACACCTACAGAAAGCTTTTTCATAATATTCACAGCTCAGACAGAAAACAAGCAAATCCATTAACTCATCAAAGCTCATCGTGACTTTATAAATCCTGTTGTGCTTGTGACCCCGACAGAACCTGCAAGCACAAAGTGTTTGTTTTACGACGAGCCGTGTCGCTTCTCTCACGTCTTTGTTTTTCACTCCGCACGTGTTTAAATACGAGGAAATGGAGTGCTGAAAAAAGTTAATAGCTCAGAGAAGTGTTTTAACAGACACCACTTTAATAAATTAAAAGCTGAAACAGAAAACAGCTTCCAGGACACACAAGTCCCAATTTTTCTTAATGTACAATATGTGAACTTTCATTTAAGATTAGATATGATGAACTGAGATGATGCATATTAAGACCATGTTTGTGTTATCCTTTTCATGAAATACTCCATGAAACCTGTTGATGAAAGCAAAATTCCTCTTTAAAAGATGTTTTGAGAGGAGAAACATTTATTTTTAGATTCTGTATCACATGCAGTCAGATACATTCAAATACTTTTGAGATAAACCTATACCAATATCAATCTTTCACAATTACTAACTTTTTTTTGTATTCCATTTTTGTATACGTTCTCCAGCACAAAGTGCAACAAATACAGGCAAAACTCAGGTTACCAACCATCCATGCGAGTAACAATATGGACGCTGTTGACATGTGCGCACTGCAAACGTGACCATAAGCATGGTTGATGGTATGGCACTAATATGAATCCAGAACCTGTCGCCAAATGAATAACACTCATGGAGGAGGAGTGGAGGACTAGTGAGTGAAAAACGACAGTCTTGCATAATAAAATTTTAAAAAGGGAGCCTACACACTGAAATGCTATCACTTGTCTATTGAATAGAGCTCCGTCTGAAAACACGGAACAAAGCCAAGTTTAGAGTAATGATGTTGAGGATGCCAAAAAACAAAGCCAATGCTGAAGAAAAACATTTGATCCCCAAACCAAAACTCCATCTCAGTCCACCTTCACACTTTCGGGCACACCTGGTACCTGGGCACAAAGGATACCAGACTTCAGCACAGGTTCTTAGCTACAGTCCTTTTTAATGGAAACAGCAGCGATGTGGGATCACAGATTTATCATCTCTTCCTATACTGTATAATGAAAAAACAGAAAGCCTTTAGGCTAGGTACAGATTAAAACCATGCAGCATACTTTCAAGCTTGGCACTATAATCATGCTAATGCAAGATATCCTATCGATGAGAAGAGACTACAGGGAAGACAAAAGGTGTTTCAGCAGCCAAAGCAGCTGAAACATCACACCACCACAATAAATCATACCAAATGCTCAGACCAACAGGTGTTTCCTTCAAACCATTCAACACGCTTACATCCTAGTGAAGACTCCTTCATTAATGCTTTAGGTGAGTCTGGAGAATCCCAAAGATTCAGGGGCGATGGTGTGAAGACACGTCAGTGTCAGGCCCACATTCATTCACACCTAAGGGCAAATGTACCGTCACCAATCCACCTACTGGGGTTTTATGAGGTGGGAGGAAACCAAAGGATGCGGAAGAAGCAGACATTATTCTAATGATAGAACAGTTAACTAACGATAAAACGATAACTAATGATAACACAGTTAACTAACTTGTGTGGGCAATAAACATAAAGATTAAAAAACATTATTAAAATGCATGTATTCTATATACTTCCTTCTGCATTGCATGAGGTTTTTTGCTAATCAGTTATTAGGAAAGTCATCCAGTACGCTCTACATATCAGAAATAATGGCACTCGCCTCCGGACTGATCAGCCTCCGCTTCACTGGTTCCGTTCCTGAGAGCTTCCCCATTCACCTGTGCTAGCACACAGGAAGTTGATGCATGCTCCGCGCTCAGCGCAGGCTCCTCCGGAACCGCTGAATCAGAGCTTTCCTGATGATTGTCACCTTTTTCCTCTGAAGTCGTGATCCCTGAAATCTGAATAAGGTCCTCTTTGCTGTCATGCACTGCTGATGATAAATCTGTGCTGATGACAAGGTCCTCGTTGCTGATACCATCCTCTGACTGGCAAGTGCTACACCCAGAATCCTCCGTTCCCATCACAGCCTCCTCTTTGGCCTGAGCCTTGGGCAGGATCCGAGTCGATTCTAACTGTCCCTGATGGTCACTGAGAACAAAATTGTCCTGCGTCTCGGACTTCTCCCAATCAGAGGGAGTGAGGCAACCGTTGATGACTTCCTTAGCAATCTGTGCTGCATGCTGCTCTACGTGATCTTTGTAGCCTTCAGAAGAGGAACCCACCTGAGACGTGGACTCGTCTTCTTCCCTGACGATTTCCTTTCCATTTAAAGTAGTCGCGATGCTGCAAGCGACCTCTGGATCCTCGCCGAGCTGAGAGGTGGAGCTACTGACTGCCATGACCTCTTGAGCAGCTGCTGAAATGACTTCAGTGATGAGACCGGCTGCAAGGAGCTGAAGCTCCTCTGTGCTGTCGCTGCTCTCGACTGGACGGCTCAGGTCTCCGTTCTCGTGGTTCTGGACTTGTACAAAATCGTTTAAGACCGGTGAACTGGTGGAAATTGGAAATGAGGCAGGAAGTATGGGACTGTCAAGACAGAGTGACTGTGAGGAAGCTTGAGTGTATTGATCCCCAGGTGTTGGCGAGGAGGCAGCCAAGTCGTCTTTGGTGGAGGATAGACCGTCTTTTGCCAAGTCTGCTTGGATGTTCTCAGCAAAAGGAACAGCCAGTACATCATCAGCCACCTCTCCTTCAGGCTCTGGGCGCTCAGCTTTGGACAACTCCACAGCCTGACATATAAGTGGTGTCATTTCCTTAGTATCAGTCTCCTGTTTGTCAAGTGTTTGATCCCAAGACTGCTCGAGTGAGCCAGAAGTGTCCAACTCTGCTTCAGCAGGCAATTGGTTTGACTCCATGCTTAGAACAACTGCTTCTTGTATCTCATGTGGAGAACTCTCCTCAACAAGACTAAACGGCGTCGACGCTAAGACGGGGGACTTTTTCCTGACCACTTCAAAGCTGCTCTGTTGGGAGTCTGTAGCTGCAATGCTGCAAGGAGGAGGAGGAGGAGTGCCCAGCTTTTCCACTACCACTTGAGAGCTGACTGCTTCTTCTATTGAGCTGCTTGTTGGTAGTGTGTGAATCCGTGCTACAACCTCCGGCTCAGCAGACGCCGGTTCTTTGGCATTGACTTTGTCTAAGCACGGTCTGCCGTGTGCTGTCTCCACCATTCCATTGGTGCCCTTACCAGGTGAAGCCAGCAAGCCCGCGACTGGTTCCTTCTCGCTGTCATGGCTTGTGATCCGTGCTTTCTTGCGAGAAATGTACCACCACCAGCCTATGAGTGCAAGCACTCCAGGAAGTGTATACGGGACAAAGGACCGAAACCTGAGTGGCATCTCCTGTGGATCCTAAGTACTGCTCCTGTGAACAGAAGAAGAAACACTTGAGTCAGAGCTTAGCAGGCCGCAGTATAAATAAATTAGCATAGCAGTAATCCTTAATATGGTGTCATTAAAAAACGTGTCAACCTTCAGGAAATTGATTATAAAGTGTTTTCGAACTAATTTCTACAGCTACTACACCCGGTCCTACCATAAGAGAATGAATTATGATAAATTATGAGAATAATTATGAAAATAAATTACACTCATGATTAAGTTACGTGGATATGTACATGGATTTATCTGCATGTTTTCCTAATTGAATGCTAATGAATGAACTGAAAGAAAGCTTGTTAAATCAAAATTATAAGTCTATAAAATAAATTGTGGAGACTGCTAGTATAAGAGGACATCAGTTGAAGATATGACAGAACTGCTGATTATTGTGAAAAGCTGATATGACGCTCTGTGGAAACACTAGCTAATCACACCATATGCAAAATACCTAAAAAATAGTCTGTGTGAGTGAGGCCAATCGACATTTTAATAACAAAATATTGTCCTGTAAAAATGTTCAGAAAAGCATCAAAATGTAATCCCAGCCTTCATGGCTACCCTGACCAGGAAGATTTTGTGTATCCACTAGTACTAACAGGCCCAAACAACAGACTGGACTCCATGCTTTGCTTTCTGGCCAGCAGTCAGTCCATGTTAAAAAAGGATACCCAGACATGCCTTTCCTTAACTGAGCCAGAGAAGCCCAGGCTGTGAACAGAAAGGAATGCATTACAGGGGGCAATGCGTCTCCTCTCTCTATGGCTTCCGGAGACACGGCACTACATAAAGGGACACAGTGTTTATAATATTATAAACTTGGACTGTGACCCCCAAACAGATTTGCTGAAATGGGATGTGTTAATCCCATGGCACGAGGAAGGACACATGCCATGTGTCGTACCAGCATGAGTGCTAAAACAGACGACAAAGTGTAAAACAAACTAACCAAACTGATTTTTCATCAAGCTCCAACTGGTGTCACTGGAATCATCATAATCCTCAGGGTTAATGAAGGACCTCTTGAAACCGAGACAAATACTGTTACCAGCCGTAAGTGAGGCAGATCCAAAACAACCCTTAAATTCACAACAACTTAGAAACCTCTTAAAAATTCTCTCTCTCTCTTCAGTGGTCAAACATGACATTACTGAGCTTATCTTCATGTTTGTTATGATTGATGTAGCTATGAGAGAGCAGTGATGGGTCGTCACCACTTTAGATGACACCCAAGGACATTTCGATCAATCAATCCAGGGTGTTTAGGAAACTAATTCATGAAGATCAACTTCAACAAGTACTGAGGACAGAAAGTGTGTGCTCAAACAACTTGACTGACAGCTTTCAAACAGATCAGGGTTGAGTCACTGGGTCATCTGCTGAATTTTGCATACAGCCATTTACACATTGGTGATGCGAGGGCAGCACTGGGTGTGTGGGGATTAAAGCCAGGCAATCATCTGTCTGAGCAGGTCATTCTAACTATTGTCCCATTTAGTTTCACATCTGTCTATAAAAATGTGTCAGGATCAATACTAAAGCAACTATTACCCAATCAATGAGAATGGACTCACTGAAACAGAATCTAATTACTTAAATGTACTGGAGGTCAGGGGTCATCAACTGGTGGACTACAGTCCTGATGTTGCAAACCCGGCAAAGTATTTCAGTGGCCCAGCGCGACTACAGAAAATGTACCGGTTGCAAAGGAAACTTGAACCTTGTCGGTTCACAGTGTAAATAAAATACACCGAAAAATCTATACGTTTGTAAGAACTCTCTCTGGTCTGATTAGAGAAGTGATGATATGGCTTGTTTTAAGAAGTCAATGAAGACAATGCTCATCATCATCATGACAAAGTTAAAGAAAAAAAAGTTCAGAGGTCAGGTGAAGAGACAGTAAGGTGAAGTGCCACTATGAAACAAAATGACAGCTTTGAACGGTTTTATAGCCATAAACTAATTGTTTATGTTTACTAATTGTAAATATGTTAAACTGCTTATGTGGACCTTTGTAAGTAAGACATTTTACATAACCGGACCTTCACAATGTTTTGTTAAAGAGCCTTGGGGTGGGTTTTGTGTTCACTCTACAAGTGTTTCTGCAATAAGAATAAATAAATAAAATAAAATCTCACAGGATTCAGAGAAAATGGGCATTGTAATATGTAAAAAAAAATGTAATATGTAATATGAAAATGTAATATTTCTAAATCGGTAATATCAAGGCAAAATATTTAGATAAAGGTGACAGGTCAAGTTCTCGGTAGAAATGCTGGGGGGGCGGGGGTGAATAAATAAATAAATAAATAAATAAATAAATAAATAAATAAATAAATAAATAAAAGAATGTATAGGGCATGAAGTATAGAAGTTATAATTGTCAGGATGCGCGCACACGAGCACGTACACGCGCTTACTGTAAAATATCTATTGGCATTTTGGCAGCTGGAGCTCGGTTCACCTTGGCCGAGGTTAAATAAACGCAAAGGCAGAGGGGAACATGGAGCCCGGTTTGGCTCTATGGCGGCCTGCACACACCGAGTCAGGCACCGCGCCACGCCAACGTACGACCTTGGGGGAGATAACAAGTACCACTAGGGTCACTGTATGCCTATAACACGTAATAACGCTGCCATTTCGCCTAGTAGTGACGTTTTAAGCTGCTTATTAGCTGTGTGGTCTGCACTGAGATTATCATGCTCAGTGTGAGGTAATGTTAATATGCGGACCCAAACACTAGCGGCTGGGGCACAAATTCACTCGTTTTTATCATCTCGTTGCTTTCCAATGTCCAATGTTTATTTTTTAAAAGCACGAAAATATATTTCTAAACCCTTTTAAGATAATGCAATGATAAAAGCAGTAGAAAGAGGTGTGTGAAACTCACCAGAAGTGCGCTGTGCAAAATTATGCCATGCATGTGGCGCATGGTGTAGCGTACTGGGACTCCATGCGCGCTAACGGACTAGCCGTCTAATGCTAACACCAATATTATTCATTACTGTAAGATCATGAAAGCGAAATTTTGCTGCCGAAAAAAAATACAAAAAATTGCACTGTATAGCAGGCACAAAACCCGCGGTTTAACTGATATAAGGTGCAGAGATGAATAAGCCGCGAGGATAAGCTAGCTGAATTTGACCTAGTGCATGTTGAATACAGTGGCGTCGAGTAGGCCAAGGCACAGCGCGAGTGAACAGCATGCAAGCGGGCACCTGTCCACTACTAACTAACCCAAGTGTCCTGACTTTCAACTATTATCACACCAAACATACTGGCTAGGATTTGTGGTGTCCTGTTAAGAGCTGACAAACACCTAACCCTTCAGATAAATCCACCATGTCTGTGGTGAAATGCGACTTATTAGAAGACCGTTGAGATTTGCAGCATTACAAAAGGTTTGATGTGATCGTGCAGAGTTCACAGGCGCAGCGGCGTGTCTTTCTGAACTGAAGCACGCGCTGTGGACCTTGATAGCATCATGCTCTCAAGTTTAATGCTAGAATTTTCCCCAAAATCAGTGGCTGTTCCTAAACATCACCGATCTACGCAAGCTAGCTATGCTATATCATTATTATCATTAATATTAAGTCTATTACTAGCTAGCGTGTTATCTGAATGTGGAAGCATTTAAGAAATTGTAAGACAAAAAAAATAATAATAAAGACTCAGATAAAGTCCTTTCAGAAAGCTATACTTAATTATGTAAGAGTGCACATTTAGCTTATTAACGGCATGGTATTGTTACATTATTATAAATGCTGCATAAGTGTAAAATAGCGGGCATGAAGAAAGAAAGAAAGAAAGAAAGAAAATGCCACAATAGCCGCACCGCTAGCTAAATAGAGGGCAACACTAAGACACTATAAGAAACTAGCTAGCTTGGTGGCTAGCTAAGCAGACCAGCTAACAATCCATTCCCCAGTTAACGAACACACAGACCGGCCTCTCGGTGCTGCACCGGCGCTCCACACAATCTCACCGTGTTTGTATGTCCTTCCCACCGCCACTGTGAACCGCACAGCCGTGATAAAACTCAGTTACTAATCCGGTCCTCCGGAGCCAACACCATCCACAAACGCGTCCCTGCTCAGTGTCTGTCTCTTTCTCTCCTCCCCACGTGTTGAACCACCGACAGCACGCTAAACAGAGCCGGATCAGCTGTTCAAATCTCGCGATAACCGCGCTTTAAGCGACGCGGTAAGATCTCGCGTAACTTTGTTTAACGTCAAGGCTGCTATCACGATGATGATGGTGATGATAACGGTGTTAATAATGATGATTAGAAAGAGTAGTATTTATTCATTCATCTTTAGAGAATCACTTTATTCTAGACAATCAAGGGGAAGATGTACAAGACAGTGGTGAGACCGGTCATGCTGTATGGTTTAGAGGCAGTGTCACTGAGACAGAGACAGGAGTCAGAGCTGGAGGTAGCAGAGATGAAGATGTTGAGGTTCTCTTTGGGAGGGACACGGTTGGACAGGATTAGGAACGAGTACATCAGAGGGACGGCTCATGTTGGACATTTGGGGGACAATGTTAGGGAGAGGCCAGATTAAGATGGTTTGGACATGTTCAGAGGAGGGAGAGTGACTATATTATTAGGAGAATGTTGGACATGGAGCTGTCAGGAAGGAGGCAAAGAGGAAGGCCAAAGAGGAGGTATATGGATGTAATAAATGAGGATATGAAGCTAGTGGGTGCAAGTGTTGAGGATGCAAAAGATGGGGATAGGTGGAGAGAGATGATTCGCTGTGGTGACCCCTGAAGGGAAAAGCCGAACGAAGACGACGACTTTATTCTAGTCAGCTTGACAGTGGATCTGGAGCTTTTCTCAGGAACAAAAGGAGGAATGAGAGGCCAGTTCATCACACACACACACACACACACACACAATGCTGGACAATAGACAGTCACCAGTCTATCTACTGATATGTTTCTGGAAAGTGGGAGAAACGCAGAGAACCAAATCAAAACATGGAACTTGGAAATGTGAGGTGAGAAACATGAGCCATTACACCATTGTGTTGTCCTGTTACAGTTATTATTATTATTATTATCATCATTAGTAGTAGTAGTAAATAATACATAAGGAATATATCAATAGATTTAAAAACATAAAATTCTTTCATTTTCAGCTGACAGTACCACTCAAGTTTTCTGTACAACATCCTTCACAGGATCCCAGGAGACAAGGAGTGGGACACCCAGAATGGAGGATCAACCAATCACAGGGAGCACACACCCATTCACACACTACAGACTATTTAGAGATGCACATCATCCAACAATCCATGTCTCTGGACTGGGGAAGAAACCGGAGTACCCAGAGGAAACCCCAAAGCATGCAGAAAACACGCAAACTCCACACACAGGGTGGAAGTATGAACTGAACCCCCAACCCCGAGGGTGCAAAATTTGTCTTTTGAGTTTGCTGACCTTACCTGAGGATTCAAACAGCACAGAAAAGAGAACTAACATTTTCTATGAAAAGTATGGAAAGGGGGAACGTATTGATTTTTATAAAGGTTAAACACACTTCAAAAACTACTATAGACTTCTGAGAATGCAATAAGAAAATCTGGAAATACAGACGGAGGTGTTGTGACAGATTAATGCTTAAATATGTGCACTAAGATTCACTTGATGGGTAAACATATTCGGTCTGTATACATTCCTTACATCTGCAATTTCTAAAGACTTGTATTCTAAAATAAAGATCTCCTAGATTATTAATATACTGACATGACAAAGATGAATGAATAAATAAATTCACCAAACTGTTCTTTTAGAGAAACTCTCTCGTAATCTTGGTATAACCGACTTGAGTAGACGGTCAATTCTTTCAAATTATACCGAAAATGCAAACCGGCAAAAGAAAAAGAAAAACCACGTAATACACTGACTTGATATCACTGTGACAGGGTAGTGGACAACTTTTATTATGAACACAGGTATAATTAAATTGCCATGTTATACATGTACAGCAACTAACTGCTTTACAAAAAAAGCAATACAATGTTATTTACAATCATATAACTTCCAATTTTACACAAAAATATTTACAGATGACTAATGTGCTGTTTACAGATGATTTGGTGCAATTTAAAACATGGTAAATGCTTCAGACCAACACAGTTTTGCATTATAAACTACACATTGTTACTGATTTTCAATGTAGTTCTTTAGCCATAAATTGGGATGGAAATGAGAAAGACTTTGCTAACATCATAGTTCATACACAAGTTAAGGGCAAGCATGCTACCAACTAACTGATGTGCAGGCCGAAAATCATCATGCCTGCATCTATAGCTTTAGATATTAGACTCCTGCAGATCCTGAGAACTTGTATGATTCGGTTTAACTCTGTCCAATCTGGGATTATAATGAACTTGAGGGACAGAGAGGGAATATCACAGGGTTAAACAGACTCATCCTTATCTACCTCAGTCCTCTGTGTAGAACAGGCTTGTTGTAATGTAATAAAAGTGACCCTGCAACTGATTTATTTTTTACCAATTTTTCAACAAGTGAGAGAAACAGGATAATGCTGTAGAATCACCAAATGAGAAGACTAATACTGTAAAGACTTTAAAATGACTGCAGCTTTATATAGACACTGGTATAACATATGAGAAGTATAAAATACTGTAGTTATAAGGTATAGACAATCAGAACAGAAAGATTAAAAAAAAAAAAAAAAAATGATGAAAATAACTGCAAGACAGGTTTGGTCCCGATACAAAAAGCAAAGCATGAGCCTCTGTTATTAATAATGAACAACACTCACATGACCGGAGTAAATTGTTTAAAGCCATTTGTTCAAGGTTGAGTGGTTGAAAACAGGTATAGTGGTTAAATAAACTTACCACTGGATCTTAATGAAGAAGAAGAAAAAAAAGAAAAAAAGAAAAAAAAAAAACTTTGGTTTTCTTAAACAAGAACTGGGTAATGCATTTGGTAGTTGCCCTTTTTAGTGTTAAATTTCCCTTTAAAACAGTCAAGACAAAAAGAAAAGGAAAAAAAAAAAATACCACGGTAAATTGACAAAATAATTTTAACCGTTTCCTCTTTAAAAAAAGAAAAAAAAAGAGGGACAGGGCTGTAGGAATATCTTAGAGAATATTGCACATAATCAGCAAACCTCCTCGGGCCTTGACCTTTTCATTTAATGCATTTTGGAGTCTCCACTGTAGTGGTATTTGTAGGTGAAAATGTCCTAATGCAGGGACAACACACATGTATGTACATATAGATGAGAGCCTTTCATATGATGGCATGGAACATGTAAAAGAACACAGGCCATATGAATGTTATAAGACATGTTCACCAGTCATGAAGGAAAACATGTCCTACTCTCCTTACTGCAATCTGTGTCACCATGACTCGCTTGCAGTGTCCAGGGACCTCTGGACTGCTTTGCTAAATGCCTTCTGACTGAAGGGGTACCAACAGCAGAGCACATACTCCATCCCTTTCTGTCTTTTGCCCTTCAATCACACAAACATTTAAGAGATACGGACACTATATATTTGAGAAGTCATTTGAAATTACTTTAGCTTCCAAATGTCATTTTGCTATGCTCAGTATAATGGGAATTTAGCCATATAGCACTCGTCGATATTATTGTTCTTATCAATATTATTATTTGAATGACAGATGGTTATAAAGACATCAGTGATTATAAGGGATACCTTCACTGATTTTGAGTTAGCTAACTTCACAGAATAAATATGTACAGTAAATGCAGCAAGTAATGATACCTATATATTTAAAGATATGATTTTTTTTTTTTTTTTTGTTTTACAGTGCAGCGATGTATGGACGTATGTATAACATGAAGAACATTTCTCAATAATTAGTACCTGTTTTTCCCCTTCTTCAGCTTATCTTACAAAGTATACACAGCTGGTAGACCTGACAAAGGCACACAATGGACAAAAACAACAACCCAAAATGTGTGAGCATCGTTGTCATCATCATACACATCGTTTCCATATATACATCTGCTCGGCATCAGGATGACGTCCGATCGCAGTCTGGATTTCAAGCTTGTTGATAACAGGGTCTCTGAGGACCTACGGATTCAATCATCCAGGATAAATGGACCCAGGTAAATCCTGACTTTGAGGCCTTTGTTCTCCACAGTCAGATTGGTCAGGTGTTGTAGTGGTTATTTAAGTCTGCCACTGATTTTATAGTCTTTTCAGACTTCACCCACCATTACAGACCTTCAGATGTTTTGCCCCGAATTCTCTGAACGTTTTAGAGCAAGCTGGTGCCTTGTTCTACAGTCTGTATAATCTTCTGCTGATACTAAAGATTACATTCGCAGACACTGTCTTAATAACCATGTGGGTTCCTTCTTGTTCCCCCGACTTTCAGAGCGGAAGCTGAAAAGTCAGTGGGGTGGAAAAGGATATGAACTGCAAGGTTTACAAACTTCTCTTCATGCGCCCGTAAAAGCATCTTGATTGATTCTAAACATTAGTGCTGAGATCACACTCCGCTCATGCAAACATCCCGGCACAGGTAAACACTAGTCTTCTGGCTTCCACACCAAACTAAGGTCGAACTAAAGCAATTCTCATATGCAGGAACCATCTTAGACTGGAGAACGTGGAACGGAAACAGTTTATGAAGGATGGTTAATGCAGCCTCCTGAATGCCAAGTCAGGTCTCAGAGCGCGCTCAGACGATCTTCTTGATGCTGGTGCGTTTGAAACTGCCAGTGCTTCTCTGTTTCTGCACCTGGCTGGCTGAACCGTGGCGCGCTCTGCCGCTGCTGCACAGGCTGGAGGTGGGCGACAGCTCCACGTTCTCCTTATCAATACCTGCAGGAGAGAGACATTGCGTCAAAACAAAAGTGGGCCTTCAAAACCCACAAACAGCACATGCACCATCACTTTAGATCAAAAATCATTTAGACCTTTCTACGATTGTGTGATTACCTAGGTGACATTTTCTACTATATATAGCTCAGAAAAAGTTGAAGTGCTTTTCTTTTGAATGCATTTCATGTAGAGGTTCTAGTAAGGCCTTGTGTTATGGCTTGTAACTGTCCAACAAGTCTGTGCAATATATATTCAATGTGTGAGGAAATGCCACCTAGCTAGCTAGGGCTTAGACCTCTTCAGGCAGTCTGACTGCATTTACAACTGTGTCTGTTAAACTGCCTCCTTATCCAAAGTGATCCTTGCAGGCAGAATGCCAAGGCTAGGTCAAAAAGTCACCTAAATCAATGGTATGGTAAAATACTCTATATTTATACATACTTAAAACAGAGATGTCAAAATATATGGCAGATGCATTTTTTTTGTTACAGCTGTTTGTTTTGCTGAACATCTACCAGGTTTTCCAGACCAATAGAAAGGTGTTTAGTGTTGAATCCCAAATGGTAGCGTGCTAGCGATAGCCCCAAGAATCCCATTATGTTATTCCCTATGCAGAGAGCATGTGTATTAATAGGATGTCATTTGGGATTTCACCTGACTGCTGGAAAGGTTTAACAAAAATAATTGCGCATAGATACTCAAGATGGATGATTATTGTGGATAAGTAAATATAAGACACTGAGACGATATAACAATGTTTTAGAATACTTTCTTTGAGATAAACATGTCTTCACAGAGACGTTTACAATGTAATTTAAGTTACACGAGTTTAAATAAAGCGACACAGATCATTTCTTACATTATTCATTATTTTCAGGTAATATGTTTTTGACTGATTGACTTTACGACCAGTATCTAAAATTATATTGCTCGAGTTTTTTTTTTTTTTTAATAAAATGTTGATCTTATTGACAAAACTGGATTGCTTGCAGGAATCCATTCGAATCAAGACAGGTTTGGCAAAAAAAAAAAGGTGATTTTCCTTATTGTCATATATTTAAGTGGTAAGATGATAAGTAAAAGTTGCAAGGAAATGGATAAATGTCAAGGAATGCTGAAATCCTGAAACAGGTAACATGAAAAATAAAAAGGACAGTAAATGATAAATAAGCACACAGGAGTTTTAGTAATTAAAATGTGTTGAGGCTGGTTGCCTAAATAAACCAAACATGATATTTTATGCCCTGAGAAACACACTTCAGTGAATAAAACTGCTATTTTAGGTAAATGAAGGAGTAATCTAAAGTTTTGTTCTGTTTTCTACTGACTGAGATTATATAAAATAATCAAACGTTTTCTATTCTGACTCACTGTATATTCAAATCTAAATTCAGTTCTATTTTTGAATTAAATTTCTATTCTATTATTGACTTTTGTCCGTATACCAGTAATCTGGCTTTAAACCAAGTGAAATACCAGTATTGACCAGAAGGTGGTGCAAAACATGACTTCTACAAAGATGAGCAGATCTTGCTCACAGAGTGCAAACCCACAAATCTACAAGCACGACCACCTTTTAACACCCTTCGGTGAAACACTCAAATGACGCAACGTTATTTTTTCATCTGAGTGACTGAATCAACACAGAAAATGAAGAAGTAGTTGTTATTCTACCATTACTAATAAGCTTCACTTTAATCACCACAGTAAAAGCAAGTGTCACAAAACAGCAAAGGGTGAATATACCTGGGGAGACGAGGTGTGGTGGGAACACAGCTGACTTAGAGCAAGGCAAAGAAGCTTGACACAGACATGCACACAAACACACAAAGGAGTGGAAAAGAAGGCAGATATGAGTGATATTTACAACTCAAAACAGAGGGAATGAGTGAAAGGGGAAAAACAAAACAAAATCAATGTGCAGCTGTTTAAGATCCTTGAAAGGTGGACAATGAGAAGTGGGTCTGATTGGTGATCTTAAGCAGTCTGAATCATGGACCTTAGTGTTAGATTGATTTTTTTTGAAAGTGTAAATATTAAGAGTATAATCAATCTTTGATGGATTCATAAAATCAAATACTGGGGAAGTATGTGACTGCTACTGTAAGGCATCAATAACTCTAGAGACAATTTTTTAACTGGCCACTTTCAAACATCTGTACCACCAGAAAAAGAAATGTAGACAAGTGATAGTCACTTAAATCAGTTACCAAAGTGTGCAAACTATAGAACTGGACATTAATTGCCCATCACAGCTCTATAGTTTAGGCTTGTACCAGAAGATTTCGGTGGCATCTCTTCTGCTGTCCTGGCATGGGACAAAGTTGGGGAGCGTCTATAAACTATTGGGCCCTCTGAATAGACAGCGTGTCCCAAATAAAGGAGAGAGAGTGCAGTGAGGTTAATGTTGATTTAAACGCACAGATGAGAATGCACACGCACACAAACATGCACACACACTATACAAAGCTGCTTTGTATAACATTGCGAGACATATTGTGAACACTGAAAAGTTAGTGGCAATTCATGACAAAGGATGGAGTGAAAGTGTAGCAAAGGCAGCAAACTCAAACATAATACAACAAGCTCCAAACATAAAGACAACCCTCTCAGCTGTTAGGATAAACAGTTCAACATGCATATACATGCTTCTGTATGTGTCTCTGCATGCAGAATCTCTGACCTGGTGAGTGCTGCGAGGTCGCCAATGAGGTCATGGAGTTGGACAAGTTGAGGTTGGCAGTGATGCTCAGCTGGCTCTGAACGATGGGTGGATATGGAGAGGTTGGTGTTCGCTGCGACTCCTCGCCTCCTTCCTCTTCAATACCCGGTAGGTAAGTATCAATCAGAGCATCCAGGAACTTGACCACTAGTTCAGCATAATCTGGGATTTGGGTTTGCTGCAGAGTGAAAGAAAAAAATAAAGCTATTGCACAAGAAGCTACACACTAGTTGGTCACACTGTGGACTGAACTAAATGGATGGGGTAATTGATCCCAAGCTACTCAACAGAATGAAGGATCTTCTGTCTGACTTCAGTTTAAACAAGAGAGATTGACTCTTGCTGCCTGTACACCAGCAGGCCACAGAATGCTTCAGTTGTAAGTGAAAGCTGCAACTATATTGATTCTATGAGCAATACACAAATCAAACCGTTTTTTGGCATACATGTTCTACAGCAAGTGTATAAATGAGGAGGCAAAGTCTGGGGATGTTATTCAAAGCCATAATTGCTTAGCAAGCTGAATTTCCTTCCTAAACTTCTGTAGGAAAACGATTGGAAAATATAAGAACGATGAATCATACCTTAGAAAAGGGGCCGGCAAACCTCCAAAGTCCATTAAACCCGAAGCCTTCATGAGATGGAGATGGCAGCAGGACAATGACCGAGCATGAGAGAAAGAGGGATGGGACAGAGAGACGAAGGGGAGAAGAAAGCAGACAGGAAATAAAAAATGAGTCAGCATACCCAGACCAACCAATAAATTAGTTTAATTTAAAACTAAACACCACTTAGCCACTATTAGATATCCACTGACATTTTCCAAATAGGAGACACAAAAATACATTTTCCCCAATGTATTCAATCACGAATATTAATATCCATAGTGTAGCATTTTTAAAATTGAATATTCAAATGAATTGTTTAATCTATCAAAACATAAAAGGAAAATGCCTGAGATTAGGAGAACATTAAGAATAAAGACAAGTGAGAGGTCTTTCATTACTCTGCAGACAGGAGGGCTGGTATTGGGGGGGAGACTCCTCATGATAGACCACGCTCTGGACGATTCCATGGACAGGGTTCAGGAGGTTGGGGTCCTGGCACATGGACAGCAGTGTACTGATCTTGGAATCCAACAGATTGTGCCTGTTGAGGTAACAACACAAACAATGATTACATTAATTATTTTCACAATGAGTACACAATGAGACAGTATAATGCTGTGTGTGTATATACTTCAGATACTTCTGCCACCTGCTGCACTACACACATCGATCTGGTTGATGGTAGAACAATATGTACTGTGGATCAATTGCAGAACCACTGAAGAAAATGAGCAAACTAGCGAGGCACATCCACCACTCCTGCTTGAGCCCGATACACAATACACCATGTAACAGTAACAAACATGAAGATGTAGGACACCTCACTGCTAAAACATTTGACAATGCCTTAACTTGGTATAAATCAAAAACACAAACTACATCCAAAACATATGACCTATGGCTACACAGTTGTTCCCTCTGCAGGAGCTCATAAATGCACTTCTAGATTACTGCACTAGCAAACCAGCTCACCATTCTTCATTACCATACACTAGCTACCACTCTGGGAAATCAGGATTCTAGGCAACAAAAAACACAAATGGACAAGCACACTGAAACATCCACTTATCAAATAGGTGATGCGTTTCCTACAGAGCATTTCGAAACTGATTAAGCTTGACTTGAAGGAAGGTTGTTGTTACAAACCTGCCAGTTCACTTGTAGCTGACAAGAACGAAAACTGTCTAGCACATTTTTGAAGAAGTCCTAAAAGCTTCTCAGAGAAAGCCACAAACTGACAAACTAGACCCCCTAGCTCAGTCAGGAGATGCAAATGAATGCTGCGTGCAAAAGTGCAAAGTGCTCAGTGCCTCCTTTCCATAATGTCAGAACTAAATTATTTCCACTCATGCAAAACCCCATCAAGAAAGCTTCCAGTTCACAAGCTCTTTAAATTCTATGCAGAGCAACTGTCTGGTCATGCCTACCAACCACTGTGTCATATGGGTAAAGAATGTAAATGCAATGTAAATGGGTAAAGGACACTCACACCACTGGGAACACCTTTGGAAAGACCACACTGGCTTCAGCCAAATACTCATACAGAATCCTCTGGTGAAACTCATCAGTCGAGTACTTTACTTGTGTGGCCTGTAATAGAACACATGCCTTACAATATAAATAACTGAACACAGCGATAAGGAGATTTGATAAATTATCTACCAGAAAATAAAGAAATCTTAACATGCAGTAGTCTACATCAGTGGTTCTCAAAGTTTCACCATTATCAAATTTATTATACATAGTTATTAACCTGTTTAACTGGTTGCTTGAATTAAATGGGTTTAATCCAAACATCAATAATTCTCAAACAAGTAAACCTAGAAATAATGTCTATTATTAAGCTTATAAATAATTATAAATAAGCTTGGGCCTAATGTGTTCTGCCATTGAAAAGGGCAATAAATATAGAATATTAATTTACAAAAAAAGACAGAAAAGCTGAGTTTCTCACCAGCACAGTAAGGAGCAGCATTTGGATC
Source organism: Hemibagrus wyckioides (assembly GCF_019097595.1). Lineage (NCBI taxonomy): Eukaryota > Metazoa > Chordata > Actinopteri > Siluriformes > Bagridae > Hemibagrus > Hemibagrus wyckioides. The sequence continues at coordinate 13,440,353 of NC_080726.1, read as the reverse complement.
TTGGGGTCAGTGAGCACCTCCTCATCCAGCAGCACATTGGACTCAGAAACAGAAACCTTGCGCAAATGGGAGTTGGCTATTCTTTGTGTTTCTGTAAGGGGACAGGGCAACATTGAGCTATTTCATTTACGCTGTAAAAAAAATTATAATCTAACACTTAATTTACATCAATTACATTCATATAATTTGATTACTTCTGTCTCATATCACTGAACACAAAAACATCATAAAATTGTCTCAACTTACTACCTGGAAGTACTGGGTAGAATACAACTATGTGTGCTGTATCTGAACATCACATTTATTATGTGCAGCCATACTCAGTTCCTTGATCTGCACTAAGCTCTGCAAAGTCTTACCAATGTCATAGTCATTCTCAGCCACCCGCCTTATCTTCGGAGGAGTGGTGATGCCTGATTCCATCTCTGGTCTCTTTGGTGCTTTGGAGTCTGATATCAGATGGTCAAAACTCTTCCTGGTGCCTAAGACACAAAGACAGTGTGCAATTAAGACAAATCAGTACAATATTTAACAGCACTGTAGCTCTGATAGCAGATTTAGAGATGATTCAGGATGGGAATAAATCCTTCATCACTACCCCATGAACTAAACTAATCCGAGAGTTAATGTTTAGCAGGAAACACTCGACACACAAAAAAGGCAGAAATATGTATGGTCACCCAGTAGTTTCTTGGCATTGGCTTGTGAGGGCTGCCCCATATCCACACTCATGGACTTGCGTGTACGTGGGCTGGTCTGCCCCATTGTGGGATAATACGCTGCCAGGTAGCGTTCTGATACTTTGGGTGATGTCCATGGCTGACTCTCCTTCAGAGGCCTGAAACATCAGAAGGACAAAACAATAATGAGGCATAAAAACGAATAATGTATGAATTAAATAAATATTTGAAAATTGTAAATATTGAATCAGGTAACTGATATTTGATTAACAACAATAGGTCATATAGTGTCCACTGTATGCCACTATTATTTTTTTTACACTAATAATTATATCTGATAATAATAATAATAATAATAATAATAATAATATCAGCAGTTTATTATGATTGTAATGCTAAAAAATTAACTTATATTAATGACAATGATTTATGATGATTATTATTAGTAGTAGTATTACTACAAATAGCACCTTTGCCTAGCTCAAGGTAATAAATCAAATAAATAAATAAATAAATCCTCATCCAAGCATTAAATAAAGATGATTAAACAGAAGGATGGAAAAAATACTTCTAAATTTTTTTTTTTATCATCTTTAATGGTATCTTTTTCAGTCCTTCTTAGTCCTATTTAAAACTCTATAATGCAAAAACAGTAACACCTCCCCCCACCTCCTTTAAACAAAGGGTTGATGGTCTCACCTGCATCCAGGCTCGGGGTGATAAACTGAGTAAGTGTCCACAGGGAAGTTCTCCATGGTAACATCCGAAAGAAGCAAAGACTTCCTGTGTTTGAGACTGCAGCGACTGCGTACCTCCTCTGACACCGTGAGCAGAGCTGCAAGAGGCATATGCACACGCATTAAAAACAAGACAGGTGTTATTGTGAATATTGTGGGAGGGTTTATGTTCTTTTCCCTCACCTGCCAGGTAGGCCACACTCTGAGTGTTCACCTCAAATTTGTCACAGTTGCGGTGTTTGCCCACTAGACCCAGGAGCGTGTGGAGGATACGCACCGTTCTTGCCACTGTAGTCGAGGATGGGTGTCTGTAACCTTCAGAAAATATAACGGAGAGTAGAACCAAAGCTTACATTCATCGAAAGGAAGTACAAGTGCTAAGAAACAGAACACCTCACTTTCTCTTGCTATCTTTATATTTAACCTTGATAATGTGTGGGTTTTCTGTTTGAAAATATCTTGGTGTTAAAAAAAAAAAAAACAAGTACAGAAGAATAATTAAAATGAAGTATACATCAGCCATCAGATGATGTATAATAATCCTGCTTAGGGTGATGTTAGTGCTCCCTGTGTCATATTATACCTTTCAGCAGATGCCCCACTAGTGCAAAATTGAAGTTGGAGTTGAAGTTAAGGCCGACGAAATGGTCCATTTGTTTACAATCCCATTCTAGGGGCTTCCGGATCTCCATGAAGACCTCTTCAGGACTCTAGAAAACAGTGAGAAAAGAATAATAGCATATCAAATACATAAAGCTGAACTAAATACTAAGTCATGTTTTCTGTGCTCCACATATGTGTATATACCATACAGAAGCAAACCCAAAAGGTTGGCATTTTCTATGCGTCTCTCTGTGTGAATGTCTCTCCCTCAGTGTTTAATACCTTGTCATTAAACACCCGGAGGCTGTCAAGCGTGTGCAGGTTCTGCTCCAGCAGTGCAGTCCCAGCTGAGTACAGATTTACCTCATCTAGCTGCAGCACTGCTACTGCCACCCAGAACAGAGCCTTGTGCATGGGAGAGTCCTGAACACACCAACACACACACACATATATATACACACTGCAGTCTGAAATACAACACCCTCCAAAACTTTACATCTTCAGGGAAAATTTGTGTCTCTCACCAACAGCTAATGCATGTAAATGTTTAGCTATTATTCACTTTGTTGAGGTTGACATTTTCATGTTTTATTAATATCCTATACATTTAAATTTTACACTTGTTTAGAGCAAGAAACACTACTGGCTCCCGTTTCAGCAAACACAGCTATAAATTTGACTAATAATTTGTCAGTTTACTAAACATCTAAAAAAGTGCAAGCACAGTCACAAAAATGTTTATTTTTTATCTCCAGCAATAACAGCAAATTAAAGCACCACAGTACCTGACTGAGGAGGGGTTGTAGCTTGGTCAGAGCGATGACAGTGGCTTCAATGAGAACCTGACTGTTGTAATTATCCGGCCCCTTTAAGCAGCTCTCCAGCCCCTGCAGAGGAACAGCATTAATCTGGCTGGCCAGTGGAGCATAGCACCAGCAGCTACAGATACACAGCCAGAGTAAATGGCTCTACAGCAGTCTCAACAGCACTCTGCATTCTGCAGATAGGAACCGTCTGACACTCACTGAGAAACAAACAGCCTTTTTAAACTCTCCCAAGAAAGGAAAACAAGGTGTAGAGCAGAGACTGAGCTAGAAAGTGTCCATTATTTAAGTGCAAGTTTGTCTAAAGACTGACAGCAAGTGACTCAGCAATTTGCAGATGTTTTCTAAATTATTTTATCAGTATGAAATAAAAAACAGGGTTGATGTTAAAAAGTAATAGAGAGAGAGAAGAGAAAAAGAAAGAATGAAAACTCTACCGCTTTGTCCTAGCTAGTAAAACTATTTAAAATTAGAAAGGAATGATTCCTCTCTACTGATGTGCTTAGTAATTCTAGTGCTATTTTACTGGTTTTAGTGGTCATCTGTCAACATCACAGGGGGATATTATTTTTGTCACATATATCGTCTCATGTTTTACAGCAAAGAAAACTCAACATGGTCACAGTTATATTCAGAAAACGTGAGAGCAAGAGCTTTCCACTTTCCAGCAACATTTTAATTAAAAATCTAACACAAAAGTTGTCAAGACATTGAACACTGGACTTGAAGTCCCAGAATGCAATGTCACTATACAATGCAGTTGTTATGAGTTATGGCCGAGACTCAGCTCAGTCAGTTATGTACAAGATGATGAAGATGACAACAAGTTTAAGCATTAAAGCTGAGCAGAGTGTACTCAGCTTGATGCAGATGAGAAGAAGGTGAGACAGCTGGACAGACTAAAACACTGCTGCATCGCTCCCTCTAGGTAGAGAAGAAGCAAGAGCTATATGCCACTTGCACCACTATCGACAGATAGTCGAACCGCAATGTATGTCATTTAGGAAATAGAAACGGACCAAAATGTCTAGACTTAAGCCATCTCAGCATTGCATTACAAAAGCAATCTTTTGCCCAGCTGAAGATCACTTTTTAACTACAAGGACTGATGTGCAAGTGGGTTCAGGTCGATTTTTTTTTTTAAACTCTGAAGGCCAGACAGACATTTTATTGTGTTTTCAGATTATAACTGTAAACAGTAAAGCAGTAGATGGAACTAAGGCTGTGGGAAGCACTCACCCGGTCAATGCTGAGCAGAGGACTGGCCTTGCTAAGGATCCGGATGATCTGTTTCATCTGACCATGAGTTACACGTTTACTGATGCAGCCAAACACTACCAGTGCCCGTGGCTGTAGAGATGGGTTATACTGGAAAGCAAATCTAGCCAAAGACACATAACTCAATCAATGAGCACACATACCAAGTGTCCAAAGAAAAAACAGTAGCATTTACAGTAACAATTAAATATAAATTTTTATTCACGCACTTCTGAGCTAATTCTGTCCACTGGTCTAACCATTTGCATCCAGGAATGTCCCTCATACAAGCCTAAGAAAGACAAGAGTAAGTTCAGCATTGAACAAAACTGTACCAATCATGTTTCCTTTGTGTTAAACAGGGTGTAGATGGAAAACATTACTAAGAGCTTAAAGAACACTCAGACAAACCTCCATAATTTCCAGCAGGGCTTCAGTGACTGTCTCTAGAGAGGACAGGGCAAAAGTCTCTCTTTCATAAGAGCCTGGAGAGAACGAGCGATCTCTGTAGCTGGAGCGGAAAGCTATGACCGCCGCTGATTTGACCTTACTGATGCCAAACAGCAGGTAGAACTTGGGCAAGGAGAATTCGGTGAGACTCAGTCGCAGCACCTGTTTAGTCTCCTCTGTAAAGGACACAAGGAGAATTATGATACGATGGCGGAGGTGACACTGTAGCGAATATAGGGCCCCTAGGTAAAGGGGACTTCAAGGGGACTGTAGTGAAAATGCATTTTTTAGGAAAAAAGATCTCAGTTTGAAATGGTGAAGCGTACAAACAGAACATAGAACAGTGTGCACATATATGTATAAATGTGAGGGCGCATCCTCACCACTGAAGTTGAGCTGGGAACAGGTACACAGAGAGTGGATGATGTTAATGACAAGGCCGTGGGTGGAGGCTCTGAGAGACAGGGGTCCTGTAGCTACCAGCAGAGTGACCACGTGGAAGAGGTAAGGCAAGTGTGCCGCTACATCCAGAGAGTTATTAAAGGAGAGCATTAGCATGTAGCGTGCCAGGATGGCGATATCGTCCCACATTAGGTGCTGCTCCAGAGTAGGGGTGGGAGACAGACACGTCTTGTCAATTATCTTGCACATTCGGCCAATCACCTTCGAAGCACAGAAGAAAAAGTTCGGTATTACATAACGCAGTGGTCTGTCCAACCAAAAGCAAAGTGTCACTTTTTGGTAACATTTTCATAGACTAACATGAGTTAAGATTAAATGGTCTTATTATAATGTTTGGATTATATAACAGTGTGTGACAATCTGATAAGACTGCAGAATTCACTGACACCATCTTAAACAAACTTAAATGCCAATATTTGCCACAAAGATCAACCAATTGTGTTACTGTAGTTTTCAAGCTCCAGAGTCCTTTTTAATCATCCAAACTAGCTTAGTTTAGACTGTAAAATTATGTCATCATCTCTGTCATGTACCTAAACAGTACTCTCCAGAGGCTTATGACCTCCTGAATAAGGTCATGTTTGGGTCTGTATTTGACCTCCAAGTCTGATGTTGTGTGTGGCAGGGAGAAGGCAGATGCGATGACTGGACAAAGCCTGCCCTTGTACTCCCAAACTGGCATGTAGTGACATCAGCAGTGGCTGGCACATGCTAGCCAAACAGTGCTCAGCACCCTCTCAGTGCAACTATGCGCTTAAAAATATAGCTATGACAAATGGGGATAAGTAAACACGAAAAGAGATCCTAATGCTTTTGTCGCTTCGTTCAAGGACCACAATGCCAGAGACACTTGAGGTTAGTGGAATTTAAATCAGAAGGGCAGCTTTGTGCTATCCTGCCTAACAATGATGTCCATTCACTTTAATAGCTAACAGTTGTTCATTTAATGGAACAGTGGGTCTCGCTAACTTACTATAGTGTGTGCATCTATGAATGGAGGGTAGGCATCTGTATAGAATATCTCAAGATAATGGAATAGTAAAGAAATCTCAGGTAAGATCAGCGAAAATGTTTTTAGTGCACCAAAGGTAAGGAACCTTACAACTAACTCATCCACTATTTCGGAGTAGCTTTATGGGGTGCTGCTTAAATTGATTGATTGTATTATTCTTGTGAGAAAAGGAGATTTTGAACATCTTTTAAGAATGATGAAAATGTGCATTCATATTAACAAACAAGGTTCTTAATATAAACAAGCCTTATAATTAGAATTTGACTGTTTACTAAATGCATGTCAGGTTATGCATGCCAGGCATTTAATAGAGTTTTGATTGGTAATATTGGTAGAGTAGAATGAAGAGCACTGGAAAATATAGTTAATGTCTGGAAAGAATTCATAATGGCTATTAGCAATCAAAGCCAATGATCCAAACCAGTCCTGACTAACAGCCTGTACACTTTTCATACCACACTGCCGGTGAAATCTTGAATCTGACTGGTAAGAAGCTGTTGATTAGTGACAACTAATTCAAGCCACAGGGTTGCTGATGTGCTCCTTCCAATACATTATTGTTTATATACTGACAATATGAAGGATGCCACAAATAATCTAAGGCTAATAGTAAACCCATGGAACCAGTCGCCAGTGTCATATGCTTTTGCCACAGGAAAGCATTCTTGACAGGGAATTTGTGATTTCTGGTGTCTTCTCAGAGAATCAATGTCTCTAAAAGAGATTAAAAATTAAATGAATGATATAAATCAATAAAAAAATGATGCCACAAAAACGGCACTGGCTGACACACTTTGGGATGTGCTCCTATTAGGAAATAGTCAACAATCAATAACCAGTGATACTTTATTTGTTTCTAAGCCCCGTCATCCTAGCTTATGACACACTATTGAACAAAACCATTTAACAGCACTCTAACATATGAGTGTCTAAAGTGATTATTTATTATAAAACAGGCACTGAAGGCTTACCTTGCTTGAAACCAATTTAACGTTTCCAGATGCCAAAGCCACAGCTGTATCCGCCATTACTTCAGCTTTGATTGAACCCAGGCCCCCAGTAGCACTCGTTTTTATGAAGCTGTCCAACACCACATCTAGCAGGTCTGATATCTACCAAAAAAACCCCAACACAAGTTAGGCTTAGAGCGCCTGTGTAGGGGACGCAAGTTTTAAGAAGCATATTAGATATTCTATTGAACTGGAGATTAGGAAACCCACCTGGCCAAGGCTGCCCCAGATCTTAGCCTGAATTGATGGATACATTTGCTTCTCATTGATGGTCATGGTGATCAACTTATCCAGAATGGCAGTTACGCGTTGCCGCTTGGCATCATCATTGTGCTTACAGAAGCGCACCAGGTTGCGCAACCAAGGAGTCATGTATTCCAGACATAGGTGCTTCAGTTCAATACCTGTATAATATCAGTAGCACCAGCAGACAGAAAAGGAAAGATTAATTAACTCGTATGCACTTAATTTGTTAGAAAATGTACAGATATATTAAGCGTGTCTCTGTAGGACTGACTTGACTTGCTGAAACCACTGATGCATTCTTCCAGAAACTCCAGGGTTAGGTGGGGTTCATTGGCAGCTAGTGTCTTACTGATGGACACGATGAAAAGCGTGTTGTTGGCCGGGATGCACAAGCCAGACGTTTCCAGGAGTTGCCCTTCAATTTTGAGGTTGAAGGTGCAGGTTAAGGCACACAAAAGGTTGTACGCTGCTGACCTGTGGATGGCATCAAAATAACATTGTCACATAGCCATAACATAGATATCATGGATAGATATCTCTCTAGAAAAAGAGTCTTTATGGATTCTGTAAAATAAGAAAGACATAACAACCTCAGACTATATCTCAAAGTAACTGAAGCACAATATGTACAAGAGGTTTTTTCAAGAAGTGCCTACCAGCTGAACTAAAAGACACACAACACCCACATTAACAATTCTAAACATTTCAAAGCAAAAAAGAAAGAAGCTGGCCAGTAAAAAGGAGCACTGTTACTCTGAGAACTGAGACGCTCTGACCGGTTTATCCATGCCTAGAAAAATAGCATGTGGCCACATTATTTATGCATTTTACCTCAGGCTGGGGTCGGAACTGCCCAAGTTGAGGAGTGCAATGTTGAGTAAGGTTCCAGGCACATCTTTAGGCCTGATTTTGGTGTGCTGTGGGATAGAGTCGGGCTGAGAGAGCTCCCAGCGTGTACGGATATGGATGATAGACTGCACTATGGCATCACATTCCTGGTGCATAAAGGTGAGGGGCGTGCCTTGGTTGGCGATAGTCAGCGTGAATTGGTTTTCATCAACAAGGCAGATCTCTTCGATCTCGGAGGCATAGTAGATATCGTTGAGGAAGACTGACTGGCCCAGAACACGGGTACGCTCAGCTGAGGTCACTTGAACAGCTGTGGAGCCAACCTGGGTTTAAAAAAAAAAAAAAAAAGTTGAAAAGAGATTAACAGGAACATCCCACTAAATCAGTTTTACTTAATAACAAGAAGCATTTGGTCTGCCAGGATACCTTAATTGACACTTTTGTGTCTTTGTGAGCAAGCTTAAGTGCATTATGGAAAACTTTGAGGTCCTCCTCCAGGGCCAGGGTTGAAGCAGGAAGCTTCTGCTGGTCAGGTTCCACATATTCAGCAAGACGTGCGGGCGAGTCAATAAACAACAGCTTCTTACTGCCTTTTAGACCAGTCAGCAGCCGCTCATGGTATTTGGTGTATTCCCGCACCCAGGTGTTGCAGTTATAGATAAAGACGGCTGCCACGTTCTCATATGCAAAGTTTGGAAACACAACAAACCACTTGGAGAGGAAGTCAGTCTTGAAGCGGTTGCTAGGGCCAACATGGGTGAGGTCCACGACTATCTCGTAGTGTTTAGCGTAGTATGGTTTGAGTGTGAGTAGAACATGGTAGATTAGGAGGTCACCATTGATCTGCCCTGTTTTGAACCTAAATGGAAGTAATAGAAAGATAAAAAGGTTATTGCTTTTGTTTCAGAAGAAATGCATTTGTCATATTGAACAGCTAAATTCGTAACATTCTACACCAAAAACCCTCTTGCTGGATTCAGTATAAACAACACATAGCCATAGGCACAATGGCAATCCACAAATGTGTTTTTACTCAAACTGGATATGTGTACTCTGCCCAAATTCTCCAAAATGCCTTCCAAATGATAAACATCTAATGAAATAACAAGGCAACATATGAGATTATAAATACGTGTTTGTCAACTATGTTCCACTGTCTCTCATAGCTCTAAGACTTCTAAATTCAAAGATCCCTCTAAATAACTCTACTAGACGAGGACGGAAAGCGGCAGTATTTGCATCATTACACCCGCTTGACTCATCTGTTCATTTGTCAGGTTAACAAAGGTAAGTGCTCAATTTTTTACCGTTTGTATATTTCATGATAGCGTTTAATGTGCTACAGGATGCATTTATTTCATTTTTTTTAATCCACAGTGTGATTACATAATATTTAAGGCAATAAGGTATACTGTAGCCTGACCTTTAAACACAACACTGAAGAAGAGATTTGATCTTAATAGCTTTCTCTATTGATAGTGAACAACCAAGAAGCAAGAAACCAGAACGCTATAAACAATCTGAACAAACACAAAGCATTTATGGATGAAGTGAAATAAAAATGAACAGTGAAATGTTTATACTATTTACCAGTCATGTATTTCAAATAGAAGCAGCATAAAAGTTTGTTTTCCTCAGAAGAGCTGTCTGGTTATTTTTGTGGTATGTCATTCATTCAAGCAATTACTTGTAAGCATTAATATGTTGTTTATTTTGAAAATAAAATCGTTTTTTCTTTTCTAAGCTGGTATGGAAACGCCACTATTTTCCACAACCATCTCCTACTATGATGGCTCCCTGAACCAAACAGATGCTGCAAATACTACAGTCCCTGCAGGAAATTCAAAGGATTGTTTCATTGACCCCCAGCTAGCATTTATAGTAGTTCTAGCAACTGGGAGTCTCATGCTTGTCCTACTAATATCAGTCTTCGTGCTGGGATACAAGGTCTTCGCGTTAAAGCGTCGGTGCCAGGCCCGACGCCCAAACCTCTGTAATGTGGATGTGAGGGCATCGGGTCACTGGAGCGCTGAACAAGCAGAAGGCGGCATTGTAGGACCATGCGAGACCAACCTCCTGCTTGAGGAAGTTCGGGCTGATGCTGAAGATGCAGTGGTGCAGGATGAAGAAGAAGAAGAAGAGGCTATGTTGCATCAAACCAACACCAAAAACAAGGGTGCGGAAAATGTCCTGGTCACCATGCAGAGCTCCACATCCAGAGATTCCTGCATAGATCCTGCCAAGGATCTGGAGGACATGCCTTTGGTGGTGTGAGCTTACACATGTCTTCTCCTTCAGTGATGAATGCTAACTTAAAGGCAGTATCTTAAAAATGCAATCTGTAACATATATATTTTTTCCATCCTGTTGTCTTTTCCTCACATGCATTATTTCATTTATTTTTAAAGGCTTGAACCTGTTAGATAAGAGGTCTGGAATGGATGATAATTAATATATTAATTAAATTTATATTATAGTTAAATTCACCAGGATTTTAGAGCATTTGAATGCCACAAACACCTTTTTTGTATAATATCTGTGGATTTAATTAATTAATTTAGGCGTTTTTATTAATTAATAAAAATGTTTGTCTAAGCTGAATAGATAACATAGTAGCTCTTTTTTTTAATGGAAATTCTTGTTTTAGAAACTGTTGTTTATGCAAAGACAGATGTTTATTAGTCATCCAGGTTTTTCAACATCTAGTCTTTCTCCTTACCTTTACATGCTTTTTAAATCATTTTCATTTCCAGTGTAACAACCATGGCAAAATAAACTGCTAATAGAATGTGTGTGTGTATTGTATTTGCGTATGTATATGCTGGTTACCTTTCTGTATTTGTACTGATGTATACACTACTTATTATTTCCCTTTCCATACTGGCGAAATAAGTGTCATATTTGAAGGAAATTTTATTCTCAAAACGGTATGGTTTTAATAAAGAGGAAGAAAGTTAGTATGTTAATGCAAAGGGGTAGCAGTGTAAATTAGAGTAAAATTAAAAACTTGAATACAATTTGCTTTGCTAGGCCATGTTTACCAGAAAGCTTTCTAAGTTACATATTGCTGCTTGCTTAAAAATCCACTAGCATTATTTAGTTCATACTAATCATATTTCTGACTCTGAAACATAATAATATTGTTAAAACTTCCTTTAGATCTGTTTCGCTCTTCCATTACAATAAAATGTCTTTCAAATAATTGCAGAACAGTGACAGTTTAGTCAGAATAAAACAAGAGAAAAAGGCAATGGTTTCACAGCTCTCATTTCCTGTGAGTGAAATATGTGAGTTCCGCATTCAGCAAACTTCAAGCTGTCATGTTTCACTAAGACCAAACACAAGTGCGGTGGAGTAGCAAATATGTACGTAGCGTAATCTTGACAACAGATCTCCAGATTTTATGGCCGAATCCCTTCTTAAGAGGAACATCTAGACTTCATTAGTGAACTATATGTTAACCTGGTAAGTAACTGATGATATATCTGTATATGAGAACAATGACAGAAAAATGTCACTGGAAATCTTTTTTTTTGTTTTGTAGGTGTTTATTAGATTGGGTGTTTAGCTATATAAATGATGTTTTATATTGATTATCCTTCAGCAGTATGTGCTTAGTTAATTATATGTAATTACATGTTCTCATTATATAACATTGTAGTCACAGAGAAATACAAAACCTAAATGCACTCTACGGTAATGTACAGATTGCTCTCTAAATGAATTACATGAAAACAGAACAATATTTGACTTTTGGTGTGAATTTTTGGGATGGTAATTACAAAGGTGTTAACCTACCTTCATTTCTTCAGTTGAAAATTTACTATGATAAAAATATTAGTCGGACACATTTATTGGTCATGGGTGTCCAGGAGATCACATTTTGCCTAGGTTTATTCTGTAAAAAGACAACTTAACTGCATCCTTTCTTTAACAGACCACAAGCCATTCCAACCTTTAGCAGCAGGACACACAACTCACAGTGTGCATTATATTCATATAGCAACAAATTCTAAAGCATTTTATTTCACTTAGTGTCACATTTAATAAATATTTACTTAGACTCCTTTGATAATTGTATAAATATCTCCTGAAAAATGTAACCAAGTCAATGATTGTATATACTTCATTAAGGACGATTATGTAGATCGTCCTCTGTCTGAGCTGTTACTAGAGAAATGCTAAGGTATTGGAACAAGCCCATTTAAGTGCATTAACCTTTTCATTCATTTTACAATGCGTAATACTGTCTGAGTCATTCTGGTATACAGAAATAATGCATACCTACTGACGAATCAGATTCAAGCATTCAAAAAGTCTTCTGGTACATGTGGTTATATTGGGTAAACTTAGCAAGAGAAAATGTCACAACCATGTTACAGCTCTTGCAACATGCTAACACTTCCTTTAAGGAGTCAGGAAAGTGTGTTGTTGCTATGTTTAATGATAACATATCCTTTACAATAAATTTGTACAATTTTTTTTTAAGCTTCAAATCAAACTGTAAATATTTTAAGGCCTATATGAAATTGATCGCCTAAATATTACTAAAGAGAAATTGTACTACCTAGTAAGTCTCTTTTCTTGTGATATGCTGGTGAAGAGCTACTAGCTGATTAAGAGTTAAGAGCCTGAAATACAATAGTCTCACTTGCTATTGCACTGCATGTGGTCATTTGTGGTAAAGCTCCAAATGTTCTAGGCATAATTTACAACGTAAAACATGTTATAAATTTGAAAACTGATTTTCATAAATAAGTATCCAGGTGTATTGGAGACATGGCCAGTGAACACTGATTATCAAGTGTTGTGTTTACACTTGGCTTTGGAGAACATATACGATGAAGCAATAAAGCCTGTATTTATGCTGCTAGGAATGGTTCTAGCTGACTAAGTGCATTTAGTTTTAATAGGGTAAGGGTATCATTAGAGTATGACAGATTTTTAATAAACCTTCTCTGGTAGCTTACAGGCACTGTCTATGAAGAGGACATCATGAAATCCATTCTCACTACATGTACACTGTTTCTGGTACTTCCATGGAAACTAACTGGTCAGACAACAATCAGGCCAAGAATCACCAGGCCGTATACAGATACTTCTAACTTTCATGAAACAAGCATAAGGAGCGATGAACCAACCATTTTCTCTCCAAACAACAAACATTCATTGAAACCAAATGGAGAAACAAGCCACAGCCCACACAGCGCCCAGCTGCATCAAGGTCTCTCTACAGGTCATGAAACAACCATAAGAGGCGATGAACCAACCATTTTCTATTCAACAAACATCAAACTTCCTCTGAAAACAAATGGTTTGCATGAAGGTACCTCTAAAGATAATAAAAAAACTACTCGGGGTGGTGATGAGTACACCACTGAAGAAAATGAAAATGTCTTATCTTCAGAATCGCCCCAACAAACCTTGAGGCACCAAGCTAACACAAGTTTGAGTCATGTCAAGTATCTAACTCAAGCAATGATGACCTCTACAGGAGAAAATAGGTCCTCTTCTAATCTGTCCCTCTCACCTTTCTTGACAGAATTTACACAAAAAAGGACAATTACACCACAGCCACAGAATACACCAGAAGAGGTCATTACCACTAGAAACGATCATCAAACCTTATATAATTTTAAATCCACCAATAAAGGACTTGATAGATACACTCAAGGAAACAGAACTACTAGATCTGTAGAGAAAGAATCCTCTCCAGACACTGGTAATTCTACTCATTTAGAATTACAAGAGGTTACCACAATTCAATCAGTAGTAGACATACAGACTACAGAAATACTGACTACTGAATGGTCTTCATCTCCTAAAGAAAAAGAAAGCACACAACCTCCAATGCTAACTATCACTGCCTCAAATGGAACTTTGAACAATGGAACAAATGGAACTTTGAGCAATCAAGAAAGAAATGACATAGTCACCTACCCACTCGACACATCAGTCACCACTGTTTTTTCCACTAGTGTTGGACCAACTGTTAAAACAGAGGTTGATACAAGTGGTACTACTGACATCATGGATAAGACAGCAACATTTGAAATAACAACAAAGGGCATGATTAGCGAGAGTAAACCCTACCCCATCCCTAATACTGAAACCACCCTCACAACTCAAAGAGATAACATTAAAACTACCATAAAAATATCCCACATCGGTGGCAAAAATAAACACCCAGGAACCATAGTAGCCAGCTTGATTGGTAGCATTCTGTTTCTTATGTTTATAGCATTTTTGGCGGTTTTGGCAAGAAATCGTCGAATTAAGAAAAAGAAGATGGAGAATACTGACTGGGCTGGCCCTTCACCATTCATTGATGGTGAGACCCACCCTAACCTACCAAATGTCAGTGAGGATGGACCATTCAACCATCGTGACTCCAGAAGAATTTCTCTAAACTCATTCCTTCCCCAGCGGCTTTCCAAGCGGTTCTCCATGTTGAGCCCAATGGAAGAGGAGGTCCCCCTTGAGAACATTCAAGTAAGCAGTACATTTGGGCACCATAATGACCAACCACTAAATGGAAAAGAACAGGAAACACCAGACCAAACTCAGACACATGACGCAAACAGTTCTCTTCCTGAAGTCTCATCAGACTCCACCGCCCCTGAGCCTGTGAGCATTCCTCCAGCTCCTGAAAACAACGAGAAAATCCAGCCAGAACCTAAACTTGATGATGAGATCATTCCAGCTCCACCTGCAGAGACGAACAGCATCACTCCGACTCCATTTGAAGAAGTGGATCTTAATGGTTCTCCGGATAAGAATGCTGAATCCACATCACCATCAGATGCTATACACATCCCTTCTCCACCACCACTAGCACCATCTTAGAAACGCTGAAAAACGATTAGCAACCACATGCTGATGTTGATGACCGCATTTTGTACGCTGTTAAAAGAAATGCCTTGGGGGAAAAAAAAAAAAGCAGCATAGCACGAAAAGGAAAAAGATACTCAGAACTCCAGCATGGGCAATTAGCTCCCCAAAAGAGGAGAAAAAAAAAAAAATCACTTAACGATAATGATAGTAAAGTGATTAGTAAAGTCTCTTTAAGGCAAATATCAACAGTGTCAGCTATTAAGTTCATTTCTATTCAATCGATTTCGATAGATAAAATGAGCAAACCCCCAGAAATCTAAAAATGTGTGATTTGTAGACACTATTAATAAAAAGCCATGGAGTATTAAAATACTCCCTTTCAGACTACATCGAGAGAATGTGACTGTGTAGAATGTGATTTACTCTTACTCTGGGGGTAGCTGACGCTGCACATAAAACCAGAATGAGTTGTGAGCAAGAGACTAAGGGAGTAAGAAGCAATTTCTAAGTAAATTATAGCAGTGTTGCATGGGACAGTGTTCAAGTCTGTTTTTGAGTGCAAAAGCAGCATGTCTAATTTTTTTTTTTTTTTTTTTTTTTTTTATATGGTCTTAAATAATTCCTGCTTTTTAATTTTAAACGACTGAAAATGAGTGCACTCTTGCGTTTGCATTTGCTAGCGTGTGGTGGGTCAGTGGTTAATGTTCAGGCCTACTGAGCAGAAGGACAAGTTCAAGACAGGATATGCAGAGAAAAGTATTCAAATGCTTCGTGTTTGTATGTGTGATAAAGCGTCTTTCCTTCTTCACAAAAGGACAATCTGACCTAAAGTGATGTTTGTGCCGCTCAAAGTGAAAAAGTGATTATTGTTGAAAAAGGTTTAAAATGGTATTAAAGGGCATCGATGCAATTTGTGTGATTGTTTATGCTGGTTTACCTGAACTATTACACAAAGAAGCTGAAATCCCCCAGGTTTGTTTAATGTCCACTATAAAAACAGCTTATAATTGCTGGCTTTAAGCAAGTGTAAAAATAAAGCTTATATTATAAACAACTGGCTAAAATTGTATAACAAAAAAATTTCAGTGTTCTTCCACTGTGTTATTGTGCAATAGATCTTGAATTTATGCGCATGTGCAATAGATCTTGAATCTATTGCACATTACTGGTAGCATCCTGTTACACATTTGTTTTGATTAATATTTACAGAACTAGTTTAAGTTGCTATGCAGGATTTCACACACCTGCTGCTATTTGGTCCACTGTCATTGGAACACACATACACTGTTTAAGTCAGTTGAAGTGCAAAACGGGAAACTATTCAGAAGCTGTGAGCATGTACTGCTGCGGTAAAGGCCATACTGAAATGGAAAGTTTATTGCAAGTAGTGAAAGAAGCTGATGGTCTCTTATATATTCCCCAATTGTGATTACATTTATAGTACAATAATATGTGGAGTTTCATAAATAAAGATCAACGAGCATGCATGCCAATAATGTTAAGCCTACCGTGTTCTTCCTTACTAAATTAATCTTTACATTTCTTAGTTGAGATATCTTAATCCTGCTTGCTTTTTCAGACCACCATACAACACAATGCACTACCAAAACTATATGCATCATTAGAGTAATCTTACAAATATGAATTTTGTTATTTTAATGTACTAAATTAATTATTTTATTGTACTTTGTTCATGCATGAATGAAGAACAGACCTGTACAATACACACACTTTCCAACTACTCTGATAAATATGAAACAGCGACCAAAAATATTTCAAAAGAATTTTGCCCTTCGTCAATCTCGCTCAAATCCTTACGCTTCCTCATTTTTCCTGCTTCTAACACATCAACTTTGAGGACAAAATGTTCACTTGCTGCCTAATATATCCCACCCACTAACCATGATGAGGAGATAAGCAGTCTTATTCACTTCGTGTCAGTGCTCATAATGTTATGGCTGATCTGTGTACATACATTACACTGCCTCTACAAATTTCAAAAGCATGAATTCACACAGGCATATTCTATGTTGATTTAATAAAATGCAGAACTTCACTACAACTTACTTCTTGCTCTAATCTGAAAGGCATGCATGTTAAAGCAGTAGTGAATTCTGATTTCGGGGTCAGATGTAACCATGAGGCACCTTCATTCTGAACCTTATATTCTGACATATGCAGATCAACCATAACATTATGACAACCTGCCTTATATTGTGTTGGCCCCCCTTTTGCTGCCGAAACAGCACTGACCCGTCGATAGAAAGGTGTATTCTGACACTTTTCTATAAGAACCAGCATTGACTTTTTTTTTTTTAAGCAATTTGAGCAATAGTAGCTCATCTGTTGGATCGGATCACATGGGCCAGACTTCGCTCCCCATGTACATCAATGAGCCTTGGCCACCCATGACCCTGTTGCTGGTTTACCACTGGTCCATCCTTGGACCATTTTTAATAGACACTGACCACTGCAGACCGGGAACACCCCACAAGAGGTGCAGTTTTGGAGACACACTGATCCAGATGTCTACCCATCACAATTTTGCCCTTCGTCAATCTCGCTCAAATCCTTACGCTTGCTCATTTTTCCTGCTTCTAACACATCAACTTTGAGGACAAAATGTTCACTTGCTGCCAAATATATCCCACCCACTAACAGGTGCCATGATGATGAGATAATCAGTCTTATTCACTTCACGCGTCAGTGCTCATAATGTTATGGCTGATCTGTGTACATACATTACACTGCCTCTACAAATGCAAAACTGCTTTGTTGATTCTACCTTCTATTCTGAGCAATAAAGCACAAGAAGGGAAGATATTTGAATTGACAGGAACCTAATCAACAAATACGGAGAACAGACGCTCCATCCTAAATGGCTGGAAATCAGACTCCAGATCCACAAATGATTAAATGAATATTGTAGACCAACATAACTAGGCCCAAAGAGGCCCACAAACTGTTTTTTGAACAGTATAAAAAAAGCTACAGAACCCAGAGAAAAACTACATAGATACGAGAAGAACATGGACCCCAGGGATGTGAGGCAGCAGCACATTATTTTTTTCCACTCAGTTACTGAGCCAGGGAGCCCAGAGAGACAGCTGTTATTTTTTTTTTCCCCCCCAGAGTAGACATTTTACTGACAGTTTCCAAAATGTAAGGGAAAAGTCAAAAATCTTACATTAAAGGGTGCTTGTATTTAAATATTTAACAAAAATAACAAAAACAGACCAAGATTTTCCCGGAAAAATGTGTGATGATTACCGGAAAGAAACAATTACAGGGCCTTCAGAACATGCTCTCATTTGACACCTGCTGCCCTAAGTACTTGGCTGAACAACGTCATCTTGCTGGGGAAAAAAAACAGGTTGCATGATGTTTCATAAAGTTAGTCATTCACACTAAATAGTGCCACTGCAGTGCAGTCAAGGTTAGCGTATTGGTATGTGCTGATGTGTATAAAAACATAGTATACTGGACAAAGACAGCATGTCTGTGTGTGTATAGAAGAAGAGAGCTGGGGGAAAGACAGATGATTTCATTGAGCACACTGGTTGTGATTATAAAAGGTTTGGAGTCAGCACTCCCATCTCTCCCTAAACCCCCCACTCCACACCACCCCACCCCCAAACCTTGTCAGCAGCAGCTGGGGCTGTCTCTATGCTGCATTTCTCCACTGTCTCTTCCACCTCCCTCCTCCTGCTCACTCCTCATTTCACCACTTTCAAAGAGCTCGGATGCTGGTGGGATGAGCAGCTTGCAGCATTTGGGGTTTGAGCCATCAGAGGCTTGCTCACCACCACAGCCCTGCCATGCCAGGAGGGAAGCCCGGCCACGGACATGGGTGAGAGAGGAGAACCACCTTTTAACTCATTAATGCTTATTGCAGCTGAGAAGGGAAAAGGGGAGGGGAAGAAATGAGCCTGATGGAGGGGGTAATATAGAGAGTACAGAAGAGTAAGAGACGGAAAAGGAGAGACAGAATGTGGGTGATAAAGGACTAACCTGCCATGCAGAGTAGCAGAAAAAAGAAAAAGACAGTAACTGAAATTATCCTCTGCTGCTCTAGATTAGAGTAGCGCTAGGAAGAAGAGGTTAGAGTGTGGAAAAGAAAGGAAGAGAAATGATGGAACACTGATGGAAAGGATACGGTAAGGCATTTTCAATATTTAATAAATTCATGGTCAATCTTTGCAAAACACAGGGCTTTAAATCGAATAAATAAGATGTCTTTGCTTAAAATATTTCTAGCCTATATACAAATAGGGTACTGGACTTTTACACTTTGATAAATAATAACAATCATCCGGCAAAAACTCAAAAACAGTAATGTATCCATCTATTTGTCACATAACATACTGGCTGATCATTAATTCTCAGAGAAGATAAGAAATATCTAGAATACCAGATGGGCGTATAGTGTGATCTGGACTATAAATTTTCACTGTCCCTAGATGGCAGCTAACAAGAAAAAGGACAAGACGGAGACGCTGGTAACCAGGCTAAATGCTAACCGCTCACTGCAGTAGAAACAGCAGCAAGGGAGAGTAGCTTCTGGCAGGGACTCAAACTCGAGCCAGTGCCTGAGCTGAAGAGAGCACTGAGGTGCTCTGTTCATGTACTGCTCACTATGCCAAACAGCAGAAACAGCCTACTCAAACATCCCAAAAAGACCTTATAGGAATATCCTTCATATTTCTCTAGCTGTGCTCGAGAACATGAGGCTAGATTCAGTCGATATTGATGAACAATTTATATAGCACTGCCGTGTAAAAAAAAAAAAAAAAAAAAAATCAGATTACTGAGTCAATCAAAGTGCCATATTAGGGCACTAGAAGTTTCTTAGGGCTACTTATGTAATACATTATTTGCATGATTGCAAGACAGTTCAAATAATAGTCAATATACATTTTCTCTATCAAGTAACACAAATCAAAAGAACAGAGAATAAACAGTTAATTTGCACCAGACTCCAGTGTTAAACTACTAAACATTAGACACTGACTCACTGGATACACGAAACACAACAGCAGCTTAGGCAGTAACAATCTGTGGTGAACCAAGAAGTTCAAATAAACCGATACATATTTTAGTTTACCAGTCTCAGCCTTCAACCAACGCAAGCTGGTAAATAACTAATCTGCAACACATCATGTGCAAAAACATAAATCCGTAATCATAGAATTTTATCTTTACAACCTTTCTGATGTCTGATAATTGAATTATTTTATTTTATAGGACAGCTTACACAATGTCTGCATCTATGCTGGCTTGCTTGCTGCTCCTGATGCTATGTACAGTGTCCGTGCTGGCAATCTGTCCCCTGATGTGTTCCTGTGGCAGGGGCCATCGAGTGGTGGACTGCTCTGGCCAAGGCCTCGTACTGCTACCCAACAGCCTGCAGCACAACATTCATTTCCTCAACTTGTCCCACAACCGGCTACAAGACTTAGATGGAGCTCTCGGCCACTTTGGCCACTTAAGAATTCTGGATATCTCCCACAACCATCTCAACCACCTTCCAGCTGGCCTGCCGCGGGCACTGTGGGACATCCACGCATCAGCTAATCACATTCGCCACCTTGAGAAAAACGACACTGCTTTCCACTGGAACCTGCAGTCCTTAGACTTATCAAACAATCAGTTAGAGCGTGTGGTCTTCATTAACAACACACTACCCAGTCTACGAGCACTCAACCTAAGCCACAACAAGTTCTGGACTGTGCCAACCAACATGCCCTACAATCTGGAGGTGGTGGACCTGTCCCACAACTTTCTGCTACAGATTCTGCCTGGCTCACTAGACCGCCTTCCCAGGCTGTCTCGATTCTACTTGCATGCTAATCGCTTTGCTTTATTGAGTGAGGGTGTGTTCAATCGACTGGAATCGTTGCAACTCCTTACACTTGGGGATAATCCTTGGGCCTGTGAGGATGAGGAAAACATGACACATCTACTCAACTGGGTACAGCAGACCCCAGCAAAAGTGCTGGGCTGCCCTTGCTACATCAGGCCTACGTGTGGGGAAGCCCACCTATCCACCGCCAGAACCCGGAACTCGGCTTCATACACTGAACCTCCACTGGGTGCGGACACACGTGATCAACCACATGTGCAGGTTGTCACTTCTGGATATCTGTCCAAATCGGCACTGCTCAACTTTCCTTACAACTGGAGTACTGAGAATTCCTCTGAAGCATCTGAGCAGGCAAAGACCAAGGGTGTGGGACTGCTCACGTCCACGCCGTACAGTTTCTCAACCCAGACAAGCACAATCCGTACACGGAGCGCCAAAAAGGCATTGCCTGGCAGAGCTCGCAGCACAAGCATCCAAATCCATCTCTGCAAACTTCATACCCTCGCATTAAACCTTTTGGGCACAGCATTCATCCTCAGTACCTTCTGATTTTGCATCAAGCTGGAATAATTCCTGCCCAAGAACCTGCAGTTGGTCAGGATTTAAAACAAATCTGCACCTTTATGGATATAAGGAAGGTCAAAAGGAGGTTCTTATCTTCTTGGATGTTAACTACACAGTTTGATTGTTCCTGACTCTATGGGTAATGCCTATGGTGTGCGTGTTGGTCTGAGGGAAACCCTTCCATGCTGTGGCTGAATTCTGGCAAATAACTGAAAATTATGAGGGGGGACAAAAAGACCAAAATAGGGGTTTCTGCTTATATCACACTTTGACAATTCAACTTGAAGGAACCATAAGTATATTTAACCAAAATGAACTGAAAACGTTTACCTTGCCTAGGCTTTCTACAAAGCTCATGTTTGTAAGAAGAGAGTTTAAAAAAAAAAAAAAAAAGCAAGTCTTCCAAAAAGTGTCTAAAGTCTTTCCTCACACACTGAAAGTCAGATTTTGATCAGGTTGCTGTTTAGCCGAGTTGAAAACAAATACTGACTCTTAAATTGGCTACCCCCAAATGTCAAATGGAGAAAAACTGCATTAAAGTTCCCTTCCACTGCAAAGAGAAAGGAATTTTTAGGTATCCCCCTTTTGACACTTGTGGGTAACCAGACATCAATAATGTAATGATAATAATAATGATACAGATAAAACAAAAAGAGCTCAGGAAAGGCTAAAGTTCACAGATCTATGCATGGGAAAAAAATGTCTAAATGTCACTAGGTGAAGGGGTTTCCCTGGCCATCACACATATAGTCTCTGTCTGCTTTAATCAAACTGAAAAGTATTCTCTATGCAGTATGTCTGTCATGCATAGTTATCTTGCCAAACTAATAGAAATGCATACAAATGACTTAAAACAATAGTGTTGGAAAAAAAAAAAAAATCTCTCTCCTGTATTATGCTCGTCCATAGAAATCCAAACATTTGGAATGCAGTCTACTGTGATTTTCATATAGGTAACACTTTCAAGGTTATACATGACACGCCAGGAATCCACATACTGCAGTCACATGTAATGATTAACGTTTAATGGTATTTTATACATCATACCGAGACCAAGATAGCGAGAGACACTTCACTAAAAATAAAAAATAAAAGTCTATCATGCAAACAGATGATCTTATAAATGATTGCTGCATGTGTTGTGCTTGCTCTATCTCTAAACAGATATGATTGATATGTCTCAGCTGTCTAAAACTCCTAGGTGGGATTTCACTCACTTAAACCTGTCTAGCCAATTTCTCTTAGTGCTTCTACTACATTAAGGCACTCCAGTGAGAGCTTTCCAAACACCCCACAGTATCATAAAGATCACAGAGCATTTAGCACTAGGTGATGATGCTGTAAGAGCTGAGCAATGCTTGCTGACCAGATCTTCTCCAACCAAAAAAAAAAAACCTTCAGCTTCGCCCAAGCTTTTTATTTAAAAAAAAAAAAAATTAAATCTTGAGAGATGTAGTGCTTTTTTTATTAACACATTTTTACTTTATACTTCAAGTACAAAATGGTTTTCAACAAAGCATGAATAGGGATTACTAATATAGTTGACACCTATTCATACTTTACAAAGAGGCTAGAGATAACAGTAAAAGTTTATCATTTATATACACAGAACACATGTTAAGAATGTTAAAATAAATGTGCTTATTCATAAAATAAAGAAAGTCTTAATAAAGCAACACAATTTCACATGTCCACAAAAAGTGTGGATATTGCAAATTGCCAAATGGCAGAGATTCAGCCTTGAATGGCTTTCAGATGGCTGCTTGGATAAAAAGCTGTGTGTAAATACTGCAGTGATGACCCGTTACCACTGTTGCACAAGATGCTTGAGAAACGCTCTGAGAGCAAAGTACCCTTCTGTTGGGCTGAGTACATCTTGGAAAAATCTTTACTGTACACATTTGCCAGTAATTACAGACAACACTGGTATTTAATCTGAGGATAAAGGTGCTATTGTAAATGTACAGTTTTTCCAATTCAACACTATGCTAATCTGAAGAATCAAGGTTTAGGAATAAATGAAATATACCAGAGGGAAAAAATATGCAAATATTTAAAAAAAAAAGAAAAGAAAAAAAAAAGTGGTAAGCAGAAATCAAGTGCAATACCAAAGTGTTTGGTTCCAAGGGTGTTGCTCTGACAGGATATTATACATTAAGGTTGACTGCACAAGGAAGTGCACAGAGACCAAAAATAAAGCAACAGGCGAATGAGGAGTAAATATCTGAATGTACTATATTTAGCACTTTGATTTCCAGCACATGAAATAAGGTCTACCTTACAGCTTGCAACATGCCAAGAACCTAACCTCACTTAAGCACAAACTCCTGCTATTGATTCCAACATGTTAGAAAAACGCAAAATAATTTACAAAGAAACATGAGGAACTGCAAATGCTCTACTAATTGGTATGCATAGTGCAAAATTAACCACGACAAATGTGTTAATACTGATCTAGACATTTTACAGGCCAGAAACGGACACGAATTTAAGAGTGGTAGATCTAATGCACAGAAGTCATTTAACTGAACTTTTGCATTCATTAGTAGATGTATTGTAATATATTACATTTGTGTGGCTTTCAGATATCATAAGTATTAACACTACTAGATAAATGAAGCAGGGCAAATCCTTTGCTTAACTGTTCATGCTTTGTGTTTGTAGAAGGCAATATGTTACAGACCATCTGATGTAATCTAAACTTAGACATAAAATATTAATTTAGCAAGTTAACAAGCATTATACATGCTGCTAGTATCATCACAAGTTTGTTTGAGTCATTAAACACAATGTTAAACAGCAAAGGCTAGCTTTGCTGCTCGTCAGGGTTATAATGGCAGAGGGCAAATTTGTCTACACTGGGTATTACAGATTTTTGAGAAGTATAGAAATAAAACCACAACCCATACAGCCTTATTATAGGTTTGATGTCTTAAGTGTGTTTTTTTTTTTTATTTTATTTATTAGAGATGAATTTACAGCACAACAAGCCTAAACATCTTACCTTCGGGCAATGTAATAGAAGACAGGGTTGCCGTTCTTAGATGTTCCTGCCTGGTAAAAGATGTTAAGTGTCTTCAGAGCTTTGAATTCTTCTTTTTCATGGACCTGATGCCTGGGTATAACAAACAAGCCTTTATGACTACACTTTTACTAGACAGTTGCATTTAATGGCCAGGTTTCTATCCAACAAACAGCAATCAAAATTTAACAATAAAAGACCCTAACATAGTTAAACATCTTAGATGTATCCCATTTTCCAAGTGCTACAGTCACCTACCCATTTAACAGAAATAAAGCACCTTCACATCAGTCTCAGTGGTACAATATTTCTTTGGGGAATGAATGAGAATGAATGGCAACACTTGTAACAGATGCTACAATTAAGAAAATTACTTAATGCATAAACAATGAATAAAACAATGACTCTGCATTAAAAAAATTGCATCTTAATCATAAACATGACTTAGCTAATTTTCTTTTCTGTTTAATGGGAAAGTGTGCAAGCAAAAAGGCTTTCAAGCTTCGAGTTGGTGCATGACCTTCAGAATTAAATCGTAATGTATGACGAGTCTTAAAATCCTTAGTATTCAAAGGCTGCTTTCCTTACAGAAGATGCCACAGCTTTTCACATTTGTGCTGATGTGAAAAAGGCATCTCACATGAAACTCAGCCTGTAACTATAAAAACACTGACGCCACTTCTGCCTTCCGATTATATCAGCTAAGAACCTAGCTGTGCAAATACTATCTATATGCTTTACTAACAACGAAGATATTTCATATATGGTCAGGTGATAAAAAAATTACAGAACTTCAGAGCCTATCTGGAAAGTATTTTTACAGGGTCTGTGATGGGGGGAAAACTTCAACTTTCTTTAAACTTCAAAACACTTCAGAGGAAGTGATTTTTTTCTGGACTGTTTGCATTCTACCCACTTCTTACAACTGCTTCCCCTAAAATTATGCATAAAACATATGCTGGAAAATTACACCATTAAAGCTAAAGTAGGTACAGAGCTAGCAGAGAATTACCTGGTCATGAACTCCTCAAACTTAGAACTGGTTAGGTTGAGACTGGACCAGTGTGTATCTGCTACAGGTTTGTGCTCAGGGGGACCAAGATATGCCAGGAGTGTAGCCATTTTATCAAAGGGTCTTCTACCAACAGCCTTGTGGTCCCTGACAAACACACGAAAATGTTTCTTGGTGCATAAAAATGAATAAAATTCATCCTGAGAGGTAACGTCAACACTGAACACAGGCTATCAAATGGTATATTCATTTGCAAACAACTATAGTGATGAACAAGCAGTTTTCTTATTACACTTCTGTCTTCATTAGGGTAAATGTATAGCAAAGGTCTGTTTAACAAAAAAGCAGAAATGCAAGCAGGCTGTACTGTTTAAAGCACAAAGTCATTTAAGGGAAGAGGAAGAGAGATAATACCAAGGAACTGGAGGAAAGTTTGAAACCAAGAGACTTAATGGGAAATCAAAGAACCTTCAATTCTGTCAGCTAGACTGTACATGTTCAATGCTTATTTAATGCTATATGCTTAAATCTAATTATTTATCCAAGTATGTAGTGATTTAGGTTGACTGGGCTCATCGACTAACCAGGATGCATGGAAAATGCAATTGTTTTCTCATCCAGTGTATTATCATACCTGTTACTGGATAAATACTGCCCAATCCTCTCCTGATTGTTCCAGAGCAAGCGGTGCAGTGCGAGCACATTACCGTCACTGATAAAGGAAAGGCTATGATTGACTGAATCACTCGGAGGAGAGTCAGATGCTATGTCCAAGAAAAATCTGCACAAGAAAGGAATAAACAACTACAGATTATAAAACAGTACATTTGAAGACATCAATGCATGAATATACTTTTAATCTCATCAAGACTATCAGGCTGTAGGAATAGTTAAACTGAAAAGTCTACACGCACACCAACTGCCTCCCCTGCTAAACCTGTACTGCATACATCTGCATGCTAAAATAATACTTTGACTATCACAGGGTCAGCACTAACTCAAATTTGCCCAATACTATTTATGTCCCCAAGTTTTACATTTCTGCAGTATATCCAATAAGATTTTTTTTTTCTTTCACTGACCACTTTGTACACATTGACAGGTGAACAATGACTGTTGCCACCTTTTGTGCACACACTACCTCCTTGCTGCCTCAAAGTTGTTTTTCACAAAATCATTAAATGGCCTCATATGCTCTTCCTTGGTAAAGAGAACATGATTTGCAATGCTCTGGAGTATCTGGGGGGAAAAAAAAAAAAAGAGAAACAACAATGTTTAGCAATCACTTGGATGATCACACTGCAAAACATGCATTTGGATAAATGCCTTACTTTAGACATTAGTTTGAGGCCCCGCTCAATCCGAGGAGGAGGCTTCTTATCCAAGATGCCTGCTTCGTATGGAGAGACTATGGCAGGGTTAATGAATCGCAGAAACATGGCACTACCAACGGCGCCGATGCTGTTTTGGGGAAATCGCTGGCTCACCACCTGCATGGACACACAGTGAATGGAGGATGTTGAGGAAGGAAAGAAAAAGAAGGGGAAAAATTTAGGCAAGCAAAATGCAATAAGCAGAGAGAGAAAGACAGGGTTCTCTGCCCCTGATGTTCACAAAATGCCTCAAGACCTACAAAAGCTAAACCAATTTTAAACCTTCAAATGACTTAAGCCATAAAATATGTTTAGGATTGGAAGACCAATAAAACAATGGGGGGGAAAAAAAAAAAAAAAAAAAAAAAAAAGTTAGATGGCCAAACAGACATGGTACCGTAGAGACAGTAGGCAGTGTTTTGCTGCAGATGGGGAAAATAAAGGCTGTAAATGAAAGATATGGAATGAATCAAAAAAGTTAGACAATGCTAATTTAAAGCAAAAGGCAAATAAGAATGTATGACGATCAAACGAGAAGTCACACAATGAGATCAAAAAATCTATTATTATTTAATAAATCAGAACCCCCCATTTATTGGTATTAAATGGATAGGAAAACATCAATACCAAGATTAACCAACTAACCAAGTATCACATACCCCTCAGGACTGAAAATGCCTAAATGTATTCCATATTTAGACGCCTGCCAATTCCCTTCACCACTCAGGTCTCCCCTATCATACAACAGCCATGAACCAGGTAGGGTAAGGGCCATCACATGCTTCCTCCAAAACATGTGAAACCTGCAAACCACAGCTTTTCAACCTGCTGCTCAATCTGCAACAGAGAGCAGTGTAACACACTTGGAGGAAAGTACTATTTGCTGTCTTCTGCATATATAAATTTATAGGCAGCAATCGCCAGTGTCACTATGGTCAAATTTTTGCTGCCTGATGGATGGCTGTGGTATCATTGCAATCCAAAGCCAAGCACCCAACTATACAGCAAACAAGTACTATACATTGGCATAATTAAAATCCATAGTCTGTATTGCAGAATATTAGATTTATTTGACTAAGTTAGTAAAAGCATAAGTCTCTTAAATGAAAACACCACTAGTCTTTCACTGTATATGTTTTAAAAAATATATTTAAATAGATTTCCACACTTTCAGATCCATGAGGTATGGTATAACAGTTGAAGTTTTAAAAATGCAGATGAAATAACATACATAAAATAACTTGGATTTGTAAAGACTGATATATGGATTCAATATGTTCCAAGAGAAATTGTACACTCAAATAAAAACCTTTTAAATTAAAGAGCTGTGGTGGAGAATTAAGAAAGCATGGTAATCAACCACTGACGACAAATGAAAGTATGAGAAAGTGTGAAACATTCATGCAATGGATTGTTCCCTGGGACCAGCTGTGTATACAGAATTTCTTGAAAATATCTAAATAAGAGAGAAGACTTTATTATATATGCTCACCGCCAACTTTATTAGAAACACCTTTACATTCATGCAGTTATCTAATCAGCTATTTGTATGGAAACAGCGTAATGCAAGAAAACATCAAACATCACAGTGAAGATAAAGTGTGATCTCTGCAACCTTGATCGTGTTATGGTTGTTGCTAGCAGAGGGATGGCTTGAGTATTTCAGCTGCTTGGAATTTCATACACACAACAGTCTATAGAGTTCATACAGAATGGTGCAAAAAAAAAAAAAAAAAGGAAGAGCTGATGTGTCATCTATAGTGACTGAAATGAACGCTCAAATGAACCCAAAATTTCTCGCCCATCCACTGCAAGGTTAGATGTTTTCTGCATGCTGAGATGATTTTCTGCTCACCGTGGTTGTAACTAGTGACTGAATTACTAGCAGCAAATATGGCCTTTTTCTGCTGACCATCCACAGAACTGTTGCTTGCTCAGTTTTTTTTTCTTTCTTTCTTGTTTTCACACAATTCTGTGTAAACTCTGAAAACTGTTCTCTGTGAAATTCCCAGGAGTTCAGCAGTTTCCGAAATACTCAACCCAGCCTACTGGCACAATCAAAGTCACAGAGGTGACCATTTTTTTCCATTCTGATGTTTCATGTGAAGCAGCTCCATTTGATGGTTTGCATTACATTGCTGCCACATGTTTGGCTGATCACATAATTGTATGAATGTGCAGTTGTATCTAAAGTAGACGGAGAGTGTATATATACACATATACACACACACACACACACACACCACACCGTAAGCATATTTACCACACCAATATAGCTCATGCATGTGTACGACTAGTGAAACTACTGCTCCATACCTAGATCATCAACAGAGAAGCACATGCTTTATTTAATTGCACACCAAGTATAAGGTCATTAACCAGCTTCTTTGAAACTCTGACCCTTTTTAACAGGCAAAAATAAAAACAAGAAGTTTAAAGCCAGATTCAAGTCAGAGAACACAGTCTCAGAGTGGTGTTCACATTTATAATTCTCAATCATAAGCAGTTATTTAGTGTTTGATGTCAGTACACTCTTCAACAGCAGGGAGATTATATTGAGGTCAGTAAATTGATATGACTTTTGGACAATCTGGTTTAATCTTTATTTTTTTTTGCTCCTGGTGTGCAAGGATCTCCATGGCAGAGGTGGTGGCTCCTATGTTATGGAGAATATCCAGTCAAAGGTCAACCTGTATACAGACAAATGGAAAAGCTTGACCAATCCCATTGGCCCTCCACACAGCCAGCCCTCTCACAGTCACAAACCAGACCTGAAGGGCTCAGGATACTGGTGATCCAAACAGCTATGCTGTTTCAACCATGACTCTGAAGTTAGTAAGAGGTTAGTAGGGCCATGTTGCTTATGAACATGTTTTGAGGCAAAAAAAAAGCCAAAAAAGGAACAAAATAAATTGCTGATTTCCAGAATGAATAAAAAAATGGTGGCTAGGAAAAAATTAAAGTTCTGGGTGACTTACGGATTTTTTGTTTTCCTTTTTTTCTTTAACAGTGGCTTTATTCAGTAGGGAGTGGCAAGTAGCCTACAGGGCAGAGATGGGCACAGAAGTCACAGCAGCGGCTACACAACATTAAGCACAGCGCACACAGCCATAATGCAAACACATACAGGAGAGATCTCCATCTGAGCTTAATGGTTCGGAAATCTGAAGCACAAAGTGAGTTGCACGGGTACTAAGTTTTACTGTAAGGTTTAATGTTAGGTTTCATTGACTACTTACCATCTACTCAGGCCTAGTTCCTTAGCTATGTGGTAAAAATTATTTACTATGGTTCAATTCTACTAAAAACAAAGCCAGAGATTTCAAACATACACACGATACATATTCTTTAAATACTAAATTAGAAGAGACCACAAGTTGTGGAACTGAGCTTTTCCTGAGAATGCAAGCTTTAAAAAATAATTTATTAATGCACTGGTGAATGCAAAGCATAGCGTGGCAGACGGGTGAATGAGTGACTTCTAGATGAGAAGAGTATGCATACTGTAAACAGAAAGGAAACAGGCAGTAGGTGTCCTTCCTGCTCACAAACATCTGCTTTCAGGCTTTTCACACATTGCACACACTATGCAGCACTACTGCTGCTGCCAGTTTACCTCCCCTGCAGTCTCAACCAAACCAAACATATGAATATGACTCTAAATATAAACCGTGGGTTGAATGTTTACAAGTGGCCAATAAATTAACTTTTTGTAAAAAGTACAGAGCAGGTAACTAACCAATTTGAAATTTTCTTAAATAAAATTTTTATTTTAGATATGCAAGGTCTAAAATTTTTATTTTAGGTATGCAAGGTCTCTCACCAAAGTAAAATTAACTAGATGATGTTTACAGTTTACACTAACAGGCTTTAAATGTTCATGTTATTACACTTCTTACTGAAGGACATCAAGTAATATATTAATTTTACATTTTATGCAAGCTTTCCGCATTGACAGTACAGCATACGAGTGAACGGGTATTTCTATTCAACACCATCTTGATCAAGTCAGTAACAAGCACCATCTACCCTATGTAGTAGCCTATACGTGCCTAACAAATCCCAAATTAATAGCTACAAAATATGATGCTAACACACAAACACACACAAACTGTACAAGACTATGCTGCATGAGTATAAAATGGAGGCAGGAAAACTGGGTGAAGGCTTCAGTTAGTGCAGTTTTTTTAAGCATGCTCTCCATTTTGAGAGCAGCCAATAGCAGAGTGATGCGGTAGCAAGTGTGAAGTAGCTCGGCATGATGTGCCAGGTAGCGTGGGTGAGGACAGAGCAGAGCATACCTGGTACAAACAGTGGCATACGCTTCGCAGCTGAGGAGGAAACTCGCTGGAGGAGTTAATGATGGCCAGAAAGAAACGGTCTGTGATCTGCAGCAGGTTCCGTTGGTTCTCCTCCAGATTTTCAGGAGGCTCTAGTCTACAAAAAGGAAATGAGATGATTTTAAAGAAATGCATTACTACAAAATGCGTGAAGAATGCGAATGGAGGTCAACTTGCTGTGAGAATTTCAGATGGGCTACATTAATGATTAACAAGCTGCTCTTCGTGAAAAATGACAACAGTGTTTTTACTATGTAAAAACTAGTGCTACCTGGTGGGGTCAACCTCAAAGCTGATGTGCTGCCACTCAGGAGACGTGATGACGCCTCGCATCAGAGGCTCAAGCAGCTTCTGAAGATAAGCAGCTCCATACACCTGCACAGGTAAGAACAAGCAAATGCTATGGTTAAGCAATCCTTCATGCAGAGTTGAGGTGTATGAACTTGTAATACTAATAATGGCACTGCCAGCAAAAATGTCAGTATAAACATTATCTACAATTTATCTATTCAAGTTTAACCTATTCTACTATTAAGACTTTTGTTTAAATTATATTTTACCTTAAAATTCAAATTTTGCGTGATGCAATATTAATAAAAACAAATATAATGTTATGAAATAACAGCTTTATTCTTTTATCTGTTTACTTCTATGTCCATCTACATCTTTCATTTTCCTAAGCTTCTCACTTTCTGCCACTGTTGGAAAAATTTACAATTCATTTGTTAGATGCTCTTATTTACAGCAACTTAACACTCAGTTTAACAGCCTTATAAGGACCCAGCAGTGCAGCTTACAGTGCTGGAACAACTCTTAATCTATTTAAAGTGATAATTCTTGAAATGCATTTGCATAGATAAGCTGGTTGCTCATCTAAAATGACTGTATCAGGACCCAGGAACTGAGACTCCTCAGAGCAGAAGCGTGTCCACCAAGAGAGCCCTCATTACAACAGTCTTTGGATAAAATGAGGACAATTACCTTGCTTTCCTCCCTCTTCCTTGCTACCGTTTATTCCATAGTCCTAGTTGTATTAATCCACAACATAATCGTTTACTGTTAGATGTTAATTTTAATTTTCTCCTTGTACATATTGCACAACTAACAACTGAAAGAACTGTCAAACATCTGCTGTGGTTCATGTTATCCAAGTGTGCTTTGCAGAACATTTCTTTGTTGGTCAACCTAGCGTCAATTTACCTTGAAGCAGAAGGTCATGATCTTGCTAGCCAGACTGTTGCCTCTGAAGAGAGTCTGCATGGAGTCAGCCAGCTCCACTTCTTTAGAGAACATATTCCAGAGCAGCTGGTAGAGCAGGTGCCTGGAGTCAAACAGCGTCACCAACACCCTGGCTAGCTCATCCTGCAGATGACACCAACAAACTCTCAATATCCATTTCAACCTTGGTATCCAATGACCCTTTGTAGTGTACAGTGGTTACATACCCACTGCGAGCAGGGCACCACATTGGCCAGTGCCATGGCAATGGGAAGCTCCCCCTGATCCCCCATCATGGTGACAAGCTCCACAAGCCTCTCAAAGCGGTCGGCCAGAACAGTCTCGGCCAGAGTGTCAAACTCCGTGCCTTGCTGCAGGATCTTAGTCAGCACCTCCATGAATGTAGCTCTGGTCTGTAAGTCTTTGTGGTAGCCTAGACCTGCAGACAGACAGAAACAGCGGTCACTAGAGATACTTCAAAGATAACTATTGCCCTTTTCACAAAGGAGGTAAAATAATGATAATGGGTCACCACAGCATTCTTAAAATGCATCTAACCACCCCATTGTAGCTCAAAACAACTGAAAAGCACATCAGGCTATCAGGCTAACACACATTATAGTTTAGCACATTATAGTGTTTGTCAGCACTGACCTATAGAGTGCATGAGGCCACTGTCCACATTGGCATTGAGCAAGTTGGACATGGCGAGTACGGTGCAATGGCGTAGGGAGGCAAGGCGTCGGGACATGCCCCGCTTTCTCTCGCCCACCTGCTGCCCATCTTCCTCAACCTCACTGCAGTCATTCAGGAGGTTCATGAACAGAGTGAAATACCTGAGGAAGAACAAAGAGTTAAGCTAAAGGTGAGGACTATGGATAATCATCCAGGTGTTTAAAAATAAAGATAATATTTCATCTTCACAAAATATCCATTTCCTACATAAACTCGTACCACAAATCTAAAAGAATATGATGAATACAGAAACACAACAAACAAAGTTTATTATCAGCTCAAGCAACTTGAAATCACAGTTCATATTTGGACCATACAAATACTAATGAGACTGAATAAAGGGATATTACAAGTGAAAACCTAAAAAGAAGGCAATGTTCCTACTTCAGAAATAGTTGAGACTTGGCCTCCATCAGCTCCACTCCATCTCCTTCTTCAGGCTGTAGAGGTAAACCAGCCAGCAGAGACACCACTGCCTCCATACTGGCCTGGTCAAGGTCCCTGAGCAACAAATACACCAAAGAACCTGTGTGAACTACCAAAGTGAAGTTGCAAATTACGAATCATAAATGAAAATTCAGAAATTGTACCGTGTGAGATATTTGACATCATCATCTGCTGCCTGATTGGAGGTGCCCATCACCCAGTCAGTCAGGTACTCCACCATCTTATTCCTGGGAACAAAGTATTTCACAATTTTTAATTTGTATGTTATGATACATCAATGACTCTAAACTTATCATCATCCACTACTGAGATGATCATAAAGGACACTGAATAAAGTACTAGATATACTTAACAGGATACTCACCTGAATTTCATTTCTTGGCAAAAAGACAGATCATCTCTGCGTTCCATCATAACCTCCACGAGTTGACAAAGTTTAGTCTTAATCTGTATTGCATGAACCCCATTCCCTAAAATGCGCACATATCTATGGGGACAGAAAAAATGCACCAGAACATTACAATAGAACAACTAAATTTCAAATGACATTCAACAACACTGTGGTGTGATCGATCATTACATATCAGAAAAGAATATCAAAATAATATTATAACGTAATAATGTAAATAGTTTGATTTGAATAACTGCGATGTTGAGCATTAGCATAAAATTCTTTAGCAGGTCTGACCTGACCAAGTTGAGCATCATGGTCTCAATGCTGGCCTGACCAAGGTGCTCAGAGCTGCCCTCAGTGTGGCTGTCCAGGAGGTTCTTCATGATGGCTATAGTCTGCTCCACAAATAATGTATTTGTGTCATTTATCGGTACCTGATGGGAGAAACACATTGAAGTTAATGTATCGTAAACTCCTGTAAACAACTGCATTGTAAACTATTGTAATGTAAACTAATAAGATAAAAAGTAATATAATTTCCTGCAATAAATTCCTGATTTAAAAAAAAACATGTAACAATTAAGTGTTAGTTAGTTTGTTAATATGGTGCATCACAGATGAAGGTAATGCTCATGTAAATTAATGTGCAGTACAAAGAAGTATTTTGGAAAATTGCAAATCACTATACTGAAAGAAAAGCAACTTTGCCACCTTGTGGTGGAAATAAATAATGCATATTTGATCAATTTATAGACATGAAGTTTAAGCCAGTTTAATTTTATGCAAATGCACCACACAATACACATTACATGCTTGGAAACATCTAACATCTAAGAAAATAAGTAAGAATAAGAAAACAATTATATTCATTAAAATGGTGTCCACACCAAATAATTCCAGCTATTAATGCTACAGTGAGACTAACCGGCCCTTGGGTGTCAAAGAAACGTCCGATGCTGTTACGCAGTTTGGTAAACAGCATAGAGTACAAGGCCGGGCTCAGCTCCAGTCCCAAGAGATCTTTAACATTGGTGCGGATGTGCAAACCCACTTTCTCATGAGTGCACACCATGAGGGACAGCAGCCTCTCCAGGAACCTGCTGAGAGGTGTCTCACTGTTCACTTCACACGAGCCCATAGAGATCATGGAGCCCTTGCGCTCACTCATTGGCCCCATTGGTGGACTGTAGGTACCAAGGCTGGGAGTACTGCGCTGCTGCAGACACACTCCACCCAGAGCACACAGGAAGCCTGTCATGTTGATCCACTCCTAATAAATACGAGAAACCTTGCGTTAGAGGTTAGAGAGCTTTTTGGGAACAAAATATGAATTATTGCATCACTCACCTGACCATCTTCAACTTTGTTCTTTGGATGGTTTAGAATTTGTTTGGTTGCTTGTTCCCATTTAGCATGCGTGTCCTCCCAAGCCTGAGGTTGGTAAGAATAAAGGTTATAATACAGTCAAAAGCTAAAGTGACTCTTGAGAAATTAAACCAAAAGCACTCTTCACCTCTATGTTGCCAGCTGTAGGATGCTCTATTCTCCTTAACAGTGCCATCACTCTCTTCTGTAGGGTAGAGCGACCTATACATGCACACACAGGCATGGTTAGAGAAACAGACACACAGTCAGCATACAACCCCTGTAGTTTTGGGGTGACAAAATATTTTCACAATTTATCTAGTAAAAAGGCCAAAAAAAGAATTATAAATGTACTGAGTTGCAACATGATAAGATGCAACTAACATTTTAATTATTTTATCCATGAGTAATGACACACTATTTAAGAATGTTATTTAAAGGAATGTCTGGAAAACCAAACACACTAAATGCGTGCTGTAAATATTTTTTGAATGTGTAAATAGACAGGAAGATGAAACTGAGAAGTGAGAGCAGAAGAATATCATATTTATATATCACATTTTCTGAACAATCTTCTTGCTCCTGTCCCATAACTAGAAGTGCCAACAATGCAAACAATCCTATCAAGAAGAGGAGGGGAAAAGAAGAAACCATATACTTTTACAGATGCTGCAGCCCATGCATTCTGCTTAAAACTAAAGCACCCCTTAAAACACACCTTCCCACTCCCCTGTACTAAGATTGTTTTATTCCAAACAAGCAACACTGCTCATACCAGGATTCTGGGAAACAGTTAACATAAATGTGGATGGTGCTACTTTGAAACCTGACCTGTGGCCATCATGTTGCTGACGGAGGCAAGCTCCATGAAAGTATTGTAGTTGGGCAGGACTGTGTGTACAGGCAGCTCATCCACACTGCAGCGGATGTCCGCCTCCTCACACAGGTGCCGGAAGCAGGACATGGCCACTAGCACAGCCTCAGCGTCTGGGCTCCACAGAAATGAATACAGGCACACTTCCAGCTTGGTCTGTGCTTGTCTGCTGATGGGGATTAGACTCCCCTGTGTGGCACTCTCCTGTGGTTTAGGACACAAATGAAGAACTTCATTATAAAATGAAACAGACAAAGCCAACATTTTAAGATGTACCACCAATCAATGATCATTGACTGACTAAGGATCATTTTCTGTCACCTTGCATCATTGTGGAAAGATTTGCACATAAAGCAATGCTCACATCTAATAGACGGTACGCATGTACAATCTGCTCCTGTGTGACAGGAAATGACTAGTCACACAAGGAGGCAGCAGTAGTCTGTATTTGTAATCAAAAAATGTTAAACGGAAGACTCGGTACTGCAGACAGAAAACATATGCCCCAAAAGACATATGGTTTTCTTTCAGCGATACCGGATATTGACCTTCCGCTCGTAGACCATTCAACTTTACTATACATCTTTACAGTGTGTTCAAGTGCAACTTTTGACAGAAGACAGACATTTTTTGACACAATGTCAGCTAATACATCATGCCAGTAATTCGAAGACCACTGTCCTCTTTTGGGGAATAAAGATTAAAATCATATCCAAGTATGATTTTATAGTTAATACTAACTATGTACTGACGGCAAAATTTAAATACAGAGCCTGGAGTTGTGATCTTTTTAAGGAGTACATGTTCAGTGCACTCACTTTGTTCTTCAGGAGGAACTTGTTCCTGCAGATGAGAATCTCCCTCAGCCACTTCAAGATCTCTGTGCTGTTGATCATCTGGTGGCCGATCAACTTCTTACAGATAAGGAACAGGACCTGAGAGCTGAGAGGTTCAGAGGATAAGACAAACCCTCCCTATGCACACATCTCCCAGTACAGCTCTGATTGATTCTAACGGGAATAAGCCGTTTACTGAATGATTTACCTGATGTCCCAGAAGGTCTCAATTGGAGTATCAGGGTTCCACAGCTCAATGGTCTCGGGTTGATGCAACACCAAAAGTGCCTAAAGAACACAAACAGGCAAAGGCATACTTGACACCATGGCATAGTGGAAAAAACATCTTCACAAATCCCTAAATAAATAAATCACAACAACTGCAAAAATATAGTGCTTTACCTCCATGGCTTCCTGGGAGAGCTCTGAAGTATGTGTAAGAGGCACAAGCTGGACCAGACCTATGATGAGTTCAGCTGTGCTGTTCTGGATCTCCTGGCCCTGCTTCCCTGGGTTCTGGTACAACACACATGCACACAAACCTATTTACATTTTACATCACATCTCTTTTTTTTTACTATTTACTATAATTTTAACCAAATGCATCATCCGAACTGCACAGAACTGAGCAACTTAGCATTACTGGAGAGCCATCAGCTTTGTTGGACTTTCATTAGTGATTTAGCAAGTGAGGGTGAACAAGGTGTCTGAGCCAGGTGAACATCACTCACATGTAGCATTAGTTTGGGGTCAGCATGGATGAGTTTCACCAAAGCCAGAAGAAGAGAGCGTGAGTCCAGGTCTGCAGACTTTTCTTTAAACTTCAGGCTGGTTGTCATCTTCTCTTTGAATGTCAAACTCTGTGAAATATATATTTCTATCTGATTATTATTTTCTCAACACTTAACGGTTAGTTCAGAAAAATCTAAATGATAACATCCAGAAATAATCATTGGCTGTAGACATACTCCTAATTATTCCAGAACATCCCTGTTGACGTTTCTCCTATAATATAATATAATATAATATAATATAATATAATATAATATAATATAATATAATATAATATAATATAATATAATATAATATAATATAATATAATATAATATAATATAATATAATATAATATAATATAATATAATCTTTTATAACAGTTCATTCATTTATGGACTATTTACATATAGAAATATGAATATTTATTTTCAAACCACCTTTAAAATATTTATACATACTCATTACCCATAATTATAAATCTATTTGTTAATGCATTTCAAAATATTTTAAGAAGATGCCAAGAATGTATCAGAGTCTGTGATGCAAAAATAAGAAAAAATAAATAAATCAATAATTCTTTTCTTTTAGATTATGACTAGGTGTGAAATGTGTCCATCATATGTTTGAACAATACTTTAAAAAATATAAAATGTATTTTGTAAATAATATTTATTTACAAGAAATATTTTTAAAAATATTCTAAAATGTTTGGCTGAATCCAAATTTGGTCAAAAGTTGAAAATGTAGTGTACTGCACAAAATGAATAAGCCATTTTATTGCCTGCTTGGTATATAAGGAAGTAAAGACGAAGCTTCAAGATGGTAAAGATCCAAACCTAACTCATACTTAAAGTGGCACATTCAGTTCTTCATGTACTGTGTAGTGCTTTATGATAAAACATATTCATGAACAAGTGTATGAAGGATGGCATTTCTCACTGGTGTCATCCTTAATGGTGGGTGGGCACTAAGGCTCTGGACGACTCTGGCCTGCGTCTCGGCAAACATGGCACGCAGTTCTCCAGAGTAGCAGTAGATTGTGTCAATCTTTGGCCACCAATCCAAGTGAGACTGTAGACATCAGAGGAAGATAAAAACCAGAGTTGGTAATGAGTACAAAGTTTTTGGCAAAAAAAAAAACAAGTGCCATTTTAATAATTTTGGAATCTGAATGTACATCATTTTAAATAAATATTATTTAAATAAGCAAATATTTTGAAATGTTATGATCATAATACAGTAGGACACAGTATATAATGTGTGTGTATGTGTATATATATATATATATATATATGTGTGTGTATGTATGTGTATATATATATATATTATATACACACACACACACACACACACACACACACATGCTCAAAAGTTTAGGAATTTTTGGCTTTCAAAGGAAACACACACGAAATTAGTCTGAATAGAAAATATAGCAAAAGAACAGGACATGCTGACATGTCAGAGTTAGAAATAATGGTTTTGATGGAAATGATGAATGTTTTCTTCAAACACCTTTTGCAGCAATTACAGCCTGGGCATTCTAGCTGTCAATTTTTCAAGATAATCTGATGAGATTTCAACCCCATGCTTCCTGGAGCATCTCTCACAAGATGGATTGGCTGATGGAGTCTTCCTCCATAGCTGAAAATCAAGCTGAAATATGCAAGTGATCCCAAACTTTTGAGCGGAACTGTGTGTGTATATATATATATATATGTATATATATGATTTTTTGAACCACATAATTTGTTTCATTTTTATTTCACAGTATATATGCCCTTTTCATGAAAAACAGACGGAATACTAGAAAAGAATTAAAAAAAAAGAAAAGAAAAGAAAAAAAGACTGTTTTACATCTTGTCACATATTGTCAGGATCAGGAACAAAGACACAACATTAAAATTGCAATAAAGGCGTACAGCATTATAAATGATTTCTTCCTCATGACAGCTGAAATCTGCCATTTTTACATTTACACTCACATTAGTAATGATTTTGTGCAGAGAGTTGACCAGGACAAAATGGAAGGTGGGAGGGGAGGTGGACGCCAGACAGACCTGAAACAAGTGACAAGAGACTTATTTACTTACAAAAACACACACACACAGCAATAATACTCAAACAAAACTAGCCAATCATTGAACACACTAAAAGAAACAAAAATGAGCTTTCAGCTACAGATACTCCTCAAACCCTATTTCACAAAGATCTAAAAATTAACCAATCCAATGTTTCTAATTTACAAATAGACACTTCACCTTGACCGGTCACTGTACAGTGTGTTTTGCTAAAAATTACTCAGAACTCTGAGAGCCAGCATTGAGTAAGCACTGCGAGAGCGCAGCTGACCTTGAAGTGCTGGTTGTTGTGTGGGCTGATGCGGAAGCAGGACACAAAGCAGTCGATCATCAGGTCCACGTCAGCACTCTGGCACCCGGTGCCCCTGGAGAACGGCTTGGTGGGGTTGAACAGGAGAGCCTGGGGGTCCATGCACACAAGACAGGTTAAAAACATGCATGCATACCAACACACAAAAGATCTTTTTTCTCAGCACAGCTCATTACAGAAAAGGGTTTTGATAGGAAAACCTCACACTGATAAACTTACTTTGAGGTCCATTACTATAGACTGCACCAGAAGGAAGATGACGGAATGATCCTCCCAGTTAATGTATGTGCAGGCTTTAGACAGTTTCACACAGGCAATGGCTGCACTCTCAGTCAACTGCTTACTGCTACTGTGACCAGCCAGGGCCTTTCTTAGACTCTCCAAAAACAACTTCTGCATGGAGACAGCACATTTAAATAAACCCGAGTCTGACTGAAACTATTTTTTCTTCTGTAAATCTACGATAAGAAAAACTAGACAAGCGCAAAAAAAATGTTTCCAACACAATAAAAATCAGAAGACATCAAATTAAACGGATGGAATAATAATAATTACCAAGGTATTTTGGTACAACGGGAGGTCACAGACAGAACAGCTGATATAAATGGTTGAAAAATGTAGTCAGTTTTTTGTGTGTGTATGTACATGGGACAGAGAGAGAATTTCGACCTTGTTAGCCTTGCTCTCCT
This sequence comes from Hemibagrus wyckioides, assembly GCF_019097595.1. Taxonomy (NCBI): domain Eukaryota; kingdom Metazoa; phylum Chordata; class Actinopteri; order Siluriformes; family Bagridae; genus Hemibagrus; species Hemibagrus wyckioides. The sequence goes on along the minus strand of NC_080726.1, from coordinate 13,399,495 downwards.
CCACCACTTCTTTAGAGATGCTCTGTGTGATCTCAGGACAGAGAATGAGAAGGATAATTTGCAGCGGCCACACAGCAGCTTTCCTCTTTGCACTCTCTGCAAAACTGTCTACCAGGTCAAATAACTTCTCTGCAGAGTCTGTGTAAAACAGAGAACTATACAGATTAGCTTTCATAAAGGCTGGGGAATAAAAACTCACAAAAAAAAAACAAAAAAAAAACCCACGTGTAAGGAAAGAGACCTATGCCGCACAAGTACATGTATGCTTACAAACACAAATGTTGAATGCTCTAAAGCACATACTCAGTATGTGCAAAAGCTGGTTATAAACCTCAGGGGGGCTACAGTGTGGCAGTAAGTTAAACCTGCTATTATTATAATAACCACTTTAATAAACGTGTCAACAGGGGATTAATGCATGCTGGTGTACTTGTATAGGTGTAAAAATTAAACAGAAATAAAGACAAATGTAGAAGAATTAAGAGGAAGAACAAAGAGTAGGTCAGTGTCTCCCCTGTGCGTGGTTTAAATAGTTGAAACTCTTAACGTTGCAAACTCATGAGCTCATTTTTTTACACCACACATCATAAACAAACAATACCAGATTGGTTGGATTCTGTATGTTTCTGAATGAAGACTCACCCGCCATATCAGCCTGCGGTCTCTGGTAGAGCATGGTAAATTCATCAGGATAATACTCCACCCAGTTCCAGAAAGCCTGAAACAGCAAACCCATGACGGACAAATTAATAATCTAAAATCATTCTCATCAGCTAGAGAAATTCTAACTGTTTTTCACAGACCTTCTCCAAACTGTTGATGACAGCAAGCTGTGCAGGCTTCTTCAAAGCTTTAAACTTTAATACAGTTTCTGTTGAGATACAAATGCCATGTGTTAAAGGGAAGATTTTAGATAATTCCTGAGAAGACAAGCACAGCCTAAAAGTCTTCTATGTAAAGAGGAAAATGTAGTTAAATATTAGAGATTGGTTTACCTTGCAGTAATCTCTTTAACTTGGAGCAGTCAACATTGATGTACTGAATAAGCTCTATGTCGTGGACATCTACAGTATCTTCTGTGCAAACCGTAAGCTCCTGTAATCTGCAAACGGGACACAGCAGGCATAAACAAGTGTCAACATGTTATGAAAAACATACTGTACGTCAGTATTGTCTGAATGTACCAGATAGATTCACAAGAGTTCGCTGGATAAATTCACACACAAATGCTTAGCCTCAAGGGTAAGACAGAAATCCTAGTTTGAGTCCAAGTCATCACACCCACACCCAAGTCAAGTCCAAAGATGAGTCCAAGTCTTAAATGTAGCACCATAGACTTGGAAGGATATTCTGGTTATCTTAATTAGTTCTGTGGCTTGGGAAACATTAGAATGCAAAAACGCATCAGGACATGAAGAACTCGGTACAAATTTAGTCAAAAGTCTAAATTGTATGAGCTCATATTTACATTCTAATGCCTTAGATGATACAAAATTATTATTAATTTTGTGTGTTGTGCTTCTGCACGTCTCCCTTACAGGGTAAAGCTGGTTTAAAGGCAGCATACAGGCACAAACATGGTCATGTGCATCAACCACAAAGATGTTCTACTGCACAGTCACCATGTATGACATCCAGCACATTATACATTATCTACACAGATCAAACACAATGAATATGAAGCCATTTAGAATATGAGTCAAGTCAAATCCTGACTAAAACAATGAAAACAACAATCTACATTACACTGCAGAAAAACATTTTATAGTTGCCTCTTAAATCTGGCAGCAAATGTTTAGATTTTCAAAGAGAAAGAAACTTTGTCTGATCATCACCACACTGATTGTAATGCCTGGAATGCCCGACTGTCTGCTCAAAAAATTATTCTAGCCGGAGACATTCACAGGATGATTCTGTAACAACTGTGTAAGAACAATGGTCTACACTATTTCTAACTCTATCCATATGTCTTGACTCAGCTTGCATGCTTACCTGGACAGGAGGGGCAAACAAATTCAGGATAATTGTGAAAATAAATTGTGGGATCACCGGTAATTTGGAAGAGCACTCCAGTCCTGAATTCCATCACTACTGTTCAATTCCATGATTTGGATACGGATGTGTGCCTACACTCTACCTAGGGTGTGTGTTTGATGTTTAAGGAGGCGTATAGTGTTAACAGATGTCCACCCAAATCAATACCTTGTGGAGATGCGACTGAAGACGGCATTGAAGTTGTTGCAGCTAAGAGAAAAGAGCACGGCTGAGGCAGAGCTGCGCAGCTGGTTGGCGTGTTGCTGCCCCTCACGACATGAGTGCAGGAAGTGGCAGATCTCAGGGAGCAACTGCTTCACCAGCATGGCCTCATCTAGACGCAAGCAGTCCTTGGTTTGCTGCACACACACACGCGCACACACACACACACACGCACACGCATACACACAGAATGACTGCCTAACATCTGGAAAATAAGTTTAGTCTAAACCTGTGGCCTAACTAGTTTATGGCTTCTGCATAAATTTGGTGTGCCTGATATCACTCCAGTTATTACTATGGAAAGAACACATGGCGAGGTAGAAAATTCATATTTATGAAATCCACATAGTACCATAGGGAAAGCTCCAATTTCACCATTATTTTACTCTGTATAACATGAACATGCCCATCTACATTATCTCCACAGAAGTGGATGTCTAATATCTCCATAGTAAAGAGACATTACATTCACATGCAATAGTCCTCATATTTCTTGATCATTCTTCTACAAATAAACAATCCTAGCTCTTTTAAATGATCTGCATGCATCTGGTCAAGCACATACAACATGTCTTTGAAGCCCCCATGAAATGAAATTCACTGATGAGAGTTAGATGCTTTAGGAAGCATATCCAACTCATAAATGGATCTGTGCGCTCATACTGATAAAGCAAAAGTCAGCATCCCAGCAAAACTCAGCAAACCCACCCATCCGCTATACGATAATCTTTCTAAACAGAAAGCAATGACTAACTGAAGAAGGGGAACAGCTGTCTCGTATCTGACAGAGCATTAATAAAATATCTATAGAGGAAAATCCTGTCAATCCCTCTGGAAGCAAAGAAAATTCTAACTCAAGATGAGGAAACATCTGCAAATGTAATCTGTGCAGGCATACCCAGAGTAGTCTTTCTGGACAAGAAGAGACAACAAGCTCTAATTGTATCAACAGACCCCTGTGCCTCAGACATAAGCAAGACAGAGGAGTGATTTAAGATGGATACAGAACCATTTTTGTATTACTTTAAGTCCACTTTTTATTACTCTGTATTTCGATATCTACTTCATAGATTACATGGTGTAATTTGTTGCACAGTCAACTTTAGCCTAGTAGTAGTAAAAAAAAAAAAAAAAAAAAAAAAAACAACTGTAATTTTGTATGTAACTGGGTGACTGGTCAATAGTGAAACATGATTGGCTACTCACCCCTGCCAAGCACTTCTCCAGCGTGTCCAGGATGATAAGCTGCGAGAGGTAGAGGTTCTTTTCGGCAGCTTCGCCAATTATCCGCTGGGAAGGATCACATACAAAGACTATTTAAAATGTACGATGGTCAGAGAATCTGGACCAGGTTCAAATCTGTCAATCAAAATCCTACCACACCACATGACGCAAGTAATCACAGTGTAGACATTCTGTGTGGGAACGAGGTCATCATATGGTTTCAAAAATCCCAAATTAAGGGTTGGCAAATAACTAGGCTGGGACAAGCAGTTTGTCTCTGTGTGTTTGTGTTATATAAATTTTCCTCATCATTGTTTGACAGGCAAGTTAATGTGGCTGCTGATATGACATTACTAGCCTTTCCCCCCTCATCATCAATCAGAGAAATGCTCTGAAATGCTCTAAATTCTCTTTAAAGAAAAATGTTTGCTTGATATTTGTATTATTTTTCAAATTAGTCAATATATACTGCAAGCATTTCGAATAGGACACCAGTTAAAATACAGAGACTGGCATAAACTAACTTTATTGCAGGAAAATTATTGTAAATATACAAATGACAATAGCTAACGTTTTAGCACTGATGGTTAACCAAAACATGGGACAAGCCAAGCAGATATATGTATATGTAACAGAACAAGCACATGATCTTACCATATTGTTAACATTTTTGAGGATGTTGGTCAGGCCATTGATGACGAGGGAAAACTTGTATTTGGAAATGTTGATCAAGCATTCCTTGTTGTGCTCTGTGCTGACTTTGGTGTGAGTGTTCTGCTGTCCTGTCTTAATAGGAAGCTAAAAAATATATAGAGAAAAGAGGAATGTGAGATATTTGCAGCTCACTCTTCAAGTGTGTTTAGGTGAACCTCAACTGTGTGAGAAAGCCATAGTATGACATATGGGATAGAATAAAACCATGCTCAACACAGAGATTATTCAAGACCCACCCGTCCTCTCCAAACACAACCTCCCACACCTAAGAAACTAAAACAAAGGAATTAAAGTGCACCCAGACTTGTGATTCCCGCCCTCAGAGTTCCGCTGCACACCTGCAAGTCAACACATCTGCTAATACACACAGACACAGCATGCTGGAGCCAGACATGCTGTAGCGTTTGTGCAGAAAGCACACTAGGCCTGGCTGCGTTAATGAACCATAAGGAGACTGAGGGGGTGGGGAGACTTTCTTACTGCTAAATGCTCCCTGATGTGGAATCAGTTTCTTGTGCATTGCTTTCACATTTCTGGGTCAAAAAAAGCAGTCTGCATGAAGCTCTCTGTCCAGAACATGTACAACAATTTCCAAACAAGCAGATACTTTTAGAAAAGCAACAAGCTCCTTCAAAAATACTAACCGTTCTGGATTTGCTAAGTAGATGAACAGCCATGGGGAGATATAATTTTGGTACATCTGCTACACATTTCTGTTTGTTTTAGAAAACATCTATCTGTCCTAAACAGCTGATATGAATAGTTTAAGACTCAGCAAAGTCTGGCTACAGAAGTGGCTAGAGGATCTTACAAAAAGTCAGGAAGAGAGACGGAGAGGCCCCTGGGGTTCCCTTTCTTTCTCTCTCTCTCTTTCTCTCTCTCTCTTCCATTGCATAGCCCTAAGGGAAAAGCATGTGGCTGCAAATGAAAGTCCCAAGACCAGAGAAGAGTCAGGCTTCCGGCGCACACACACACACACACACAGCCCAACCCTGTTGACATCCATTTTAATGCAGGATGCCAAGAGACAGCGAGCACTTTGTTTCCCAGGCACGGTTTAAAATTCCACAAAGGTCACAGACCAATCATTTCCCTTATGTGCACTTTTAGTGCAATATGGATATTACATATTTCCATAGACACAATACATAGAGTAAAATTACACAAGGAAAGCCATACTGGTTACATGGGGATTTTTTGCATTGTAATTACTCGAAATTAAATATTTCTGCACTTTTTCATGTTTATATTTGCCTTTTTATGTTGTTATTAATATTACTTTATGAATGTGATTCTCCCATTGGCAATCTTATTTTAGCAAACATTTCCTGTTGTGAACTTTTCTATGCCTGTGCTACTGTAACATTGCCAATTTCCCGCAAGATCAATAAAATTGTATGTATATATTATATATACATATATATATCTCCGTAAATAAACCCTTTCTGGATTCTTACTTACAACAAATTTATTTTCCAGTCCTAATTCAGTAGAATTCAATTCAGCTGTCTGTGTCTCAAAGAATAATTCAGTTAAATTCATCGACCAACTCCATCCCTACTAAAAGTGGTTGAACTCTGGAAAAAATAAGCGTTAAAGCCTTAAAATATGTATTTGTGCTCACCATCCATCCACTATAATAGAACAGCTGAGAAAAGTAGAATAACGAGCTGTTGGAAAAATGCTTAAAGCCTCTACAGTGTTTGACAAAGCAGGTACAATGACTATAATTTCAGAAAGCTGTGATTCACATCAATTTTACTTTATAGAATACAAATCTACCAGCTCCTGTTTCCGAGCTGTCTGAACCTTCCCCAGAGAGGATAGATTGGTTTTCCATGACCACGCACAGACATTCGTGAGGTCACTGTTTCAAGGTGCTTTCTGGATTCATACCGCTGACATGGCAATACCCGTCTCTGATCACAACCGAAAAGGCATGAAGAAAAAGAAGGCGTTAACGTGTAACCACAACAATTTCGGAGTAAATAAAAGGTGATGCCGTCTTGATTTGTGGCATCGTCGTCATCATTTGTATTTTCCCTGCAGCGCTACAATATCTTGACCCCACAAAAAGCCTAAAAAATAGAATAAATTAGACAAGAGTAGATGCAGAGAGGCATGGCCTGCACATTAACTCAGCCCGCTCTGAACAACTGTTTCACAGTCTTCTGAATTTAAAAGCTCTAAGCTGGCTTAACAGTAAACACTGAACAAATCCCTCATTACATTTTCATCAAACTCTTATGAGCCTCGGGCAGCCACTAAGCCCCTACACAAGCACAAATGAATAGCCACTGAACCCACGGGTTTTCACTTTCCACGGGTTTATTGTGGCTCTGTGGAGGAAATCAGAAAGCTGCCTGGATTAATTCATTAAAGTTACACTCAAAGCCTGACCTCCTAAATCTGAAAACCAGCTTGTTCTCTCCTGGCTCACTTACTTAAAGTTCTACCAATGCCCTTTTTAAACGTCTTTAAAACAGGTAGTTTTACTCAGCTAGACACGTGAAGAAAACTAGTCATTTAAAAGCAAGACATTACTCTAAACCACATCCTGGCCATCACACTGAATGGGAGGCACTGCTACCTAGCTAGCTAACACAGCTGCCTGGCAGAGCCGAGCTTGTCAACACACAGTGCGTGGCCGCTACCGTTGTTTATATTTAGCCTCAGTGTAAACGCTCCTCTCGAAGCACGAATGCTACGCCAAATAAATCGCAAATAAACCCAAAACTCAACCCTACAACATTCCTGTTCGGCATTATACTTCCCCAGAAACGTGAAATGTTACAGAATAAAAGCCAAATCCAATAGACGTGAACGGCAGACTCGTGTGCTAGCTAGTAGCTAGGTTCCAATCCATTTACTACAGCACTTTAGGATACACAATATGTTAAGCAATAATTATTAATACACCAGTACAGGCGGGCTATTTCCGGGCACAATATTTATTATGCGGTTTTTTTTTGATGTAGCATTACACACTATTGACAGGCTATTACTGTGCTACACGGTTATAGCAGCATCCTTATATCCTCCCAGCATCATGCATAAGCCAAATTGCAAAAGACCACTGATTAATGAACAGTGTCCTCTGTGCTGACTTTATTCCAATACCGCCATGCTACATTTGCCCCTTTACCTGCTCGTCGAATCGGTTAATTACGGCCTGGACCCACTCCACGGGCTTGTGTGCCGCCATGGTCAGGCGGATGCAAACTGCAGGCGCTCCCTCGCCTGGCAGTCCCAAATCCGAACCGCTTCGTCTAATGCAGCACACTAACCAGCCCAAGACCACGCAAAATTTCACAGCGAAAAAGCATAAGTGGCAGGGTTTAGCTTTTTCGCTTCAAGTATACTCCACCGCGCCGCCATGACACACGACCGGAAGTTTGAATCCTTCTCTCTCTCTCGCTCTGTCTCTCTCACTCTCCCCAATCTGGTGCTGCGCATGCGCACTAGCATTGGTGTTGGGCAGACTCGTACATTGGGTCTAATACGTTGTATGGCCAGAGTACTCTCTGTGGAGGCTGAATTTATGAAGGAAACAAAACGAGGCCAAAGAACTAACTTTCTCGCTGTAATGCTGACAGTTTCTCAATTCATAAAGTATCAGGTCACATTACATTTTTCATTTTTTTACATTTGCCTACACAACATTTCCTTCAGCCCTGGAGTAAATGCAGGGATTTAAGCTCTCAAATGAATGAGTTTAACTCCTAACTATCCAGCAGACTATTGTTCAGACCTGCTTTAATCTGTGGCCTTTTGGGAATCAGATATATATGCATCAGTAAAACAAGATGCAATACTATAAAGGATCAGGAGGCAATACAGCATGAGTTAAAATATTAAATTGTATAAAGTTGTATAAAGTTGAATTAGTCTTGAGTGTAGTTTTTTCATTGTGTTATCTATACGCAAAACATGTGATTTATGATCATGTGATAATTCATCTCTTAAAGGTACAATAGTTGATTTTTTTATTCCTGGATAACATGTAGAACATGCAACAACTTTGGCCTTAGCAAAAGTTTATGAAGTCGCTGGTCCAGAATATTCGTGTTTCGATGCGCCTCCTGTCAGTCTTTTTATAGGCACCTGATATATGGGCTACCTGAGATTCTAGGAGATTCATGAGCATAACCTTTAGAGGTCATATCTGTATAAAAGAGGTTAATCTTACCTAATTCAAGGGCTGTTTGCCAACCCATTTAATCTTTGAGATTCTCTCTGAGTACATACATTTTACCCACTGGATAGCCTTATGCATGCTAGTTGGTTAAATTAGTGGAAAAGTATATGTTTTATTCTTAGCCACTGTTCAGATTTGTGCTGGATTTGGTAGACACATTTTTAATGCTCCTAGACCTAATTTCTATACACTAACAGACATTTTAACTAATGTGATGTCAAGGATAACAAAAACAATTTATCTGTTCATCATGTACCCCATGTTTTTGTACGATTCTATAAAAAATATCAGTCCATTATATATCAGTAGTATAGTATGTAACCTAATATGTTTACTCTTTTAGTTCAAAAGAAACTAGATTAAACTGGAAAGTGGATTAATGCAGTCAGCATATATGTGATGTGGTGCTATAGTACAATTTCATAGAAAAAGAAGCAGCAAAATTTGTGAGTTTGTGAGCTGCAAGCACATACTGCTATGCAAATGAACACCCTAAATGGAGAGGATAAGCACGACAGTCTTTATGATTAAATCAGCAATTTTTATTAAATACAAAATATTGGATGTTGGTTCTCATTTTCGAATGAACTTATGTTTCTTTAGATTTTCCAGTAATTTCTTTCAAAGTGAATAATTAATAATAAGTTAAAAAAAAAAACATGTGGTCACAAATCGGACAGATTACTGTCATCTTTTTATACTAATATTTACTACCATCTTCAGGCAAGACATGAGTACAACAAAGCAGAATAGTTACAGAAATGTAACACCAGACGGCGCTGTTTTTGCTTCTATATGTTAATAGAAAAGAAATAGGATTAACTCGGAAACAATTTAACTTCTTGTGTCTGAGTGGCTTTCTTCCAGTTATTTTAGTTTACTCATACCTCCCTAAAACATGCTGGTAGGTGAGTTTGCTACTCTGAATTGCCTCAGGGTGTGTAAGAATGTGTTTGTAATGCCTTGTGTGAGCCCACCTGCCTCGGCCCAATATATGAGGGTATTGAAACACAGGGCAGAAGTAGAAGTGCATGACAGAAATGTTAACATCTTGGTAACTATTTCTATTAATCCCATTTAAATCATTAAATTCATGAAAAACAGAAGCAGGCCACGATCAAAATATCCTCTAATTTGAATTTTTTTTTTTGTTGCATACTTCTTTGTTTACAGATAAAATGTGACTTGGTAAAATTGTGCCAGAGAAAATATTGCACAAAAATATCCAATTAAAATTTCTTAGCTAAGCGTATACATCAGTCAAGCTCAGGTCACCAGACACCTCCAGAGCATCAATCTCCCACAGCTTGGTGAAGCGGTGCTTGAAGGTACACACTTGTTTACCATTGACAAACACGTTGTACTGCTGAGGATCACAGGAGATGATCATCTGAAAGGAATGTGACACAGGTAAATGATATGATTAGATGTTTTAAATTAATTCTCACTTTAAGTAAAACTATTTGCATCAGCCAGCCAAACAGATATATTTGTCCTCTAAATTTTCCCTTTTATTTTTTATTTTCCTTTTAATTAAATTGCCTTTTACTTTGCAGTACATACCTGGAAGATTTTTTCCTTTTGAAACGGCATTTCTCCAGAGCGCTCCTCTAAGCACCATTCATCCACTGTTCTGTTATTGCGTACAACCGTGTTCTCATCAAAGCGAGGATTGTAGTGAAAGGCAATCCCATCTTTGTGACGCAAGTTAATCTTGAATCTGTTAACACAAATATCAGACACAATTTAAAAATATATTTTACACATCATTTATACCACAATCCTCTAGGCCTAAACTGTGGTATGCTGCTCTGCAGGTGGTGCTCTTCCCCAAACCTGAATATCATAAAAGTTTAGACTAAATCTGTGGGAAGTCCAGAAACTAGTCATTTTAGATCAAATATGGTTTTCTTTAATTTAAGCCAAGACAATCCATGTGCTTAGTAACACAGTTTCAGTGCAAACATGAAATATAATTATGCAATATAATTGATGTAATTATGCAAGGTAGAAGAATAATGCTAACATCTGACCTGTAAGGCTCAGGATTAACCAGCCCTTGGATTGAAATGTTTTTTCCAGCCCACAGTCCACCATTTATGTTTGTTTTGTATGGCATAGGCTAATGATAAAGAATGCAGGACAATGTTATAATGAGTTGATTACTTTAAGGTAAAACATAATGTTAACTGATTATGTGAAGTCTTTTGGTCTTACATAGCTTTTTGCAGCATCAGATGAAGGCACCTAGAGATGGAAAAACATATGAAAAACATAAATAAGTAGGTCGTATCCTATTCAGTTCATAAGTTAAGGGATAATATAACTGTAAAGCAACAAAGAAGTTTAAGAAAAAAACAGGGAGCTCTTGGTTGTGGCCAGAGTTGAAGAAGTGACCTCAGATACAAGCGATCATGAGACAAATGTCTCGAACATGCAAATAATTATATGTTTTCTAAATTACAGGATCAGATAATTCTAGCTTAATGAATTAGCGTGGTAGTGCAGAGTGTAGTGTTGCTGCCACTCAACAATCCAATATTAAAAAATGAGTTAAACATTTACATCAGTCAAGCTCAGGTCACCATACATCTCCAGAGCATCAATCTCCCACAGGTTGGTGAAGCGGTGCTTGTAGGTAGTCACGAGATTACCATTGACAAACACATTGTACTGCTCAGTAGTGCAGGAAATGATCATCTGAAAGGAATGTGACACAGGTAAATGATATGATCAGATGTTTTAAATTTATTCTCAATTTAAGGTAAAAAATGAACAAAATTCCCTTATAATTTGCAGTACATACCTGGAAGCTTTGTCCCTTTTCAAACGGCATTTCTCCAGAGCGCTCCTCTGAGCCCCACTTATCCACTGTTCGGGTATTGCGTACAACCGTGTTCTGATCAAAGCGAGGATTGTAGTGAAAGGCAATCCCATCTTTGTGACACAAGTCAATAGTGAATCTGGTAACACAAATACCACATACAATTTGAAGAAATATTTTGTGCATCATTTATACCAAAATCTATAGGCCTAAAATGTGGCATGCTGATCTGCAGGTGGTGATCTTCCCCAAACCAGAATATCAATCATTGTTTTAGATCAAATCTGGCTTTCTTTCAGCCAGGCTTTGCAGGTACTTGGTAACACAGTTTCAGCTCAAAGCTGACATCTCACATCTCACCTGGAAGCCTTAGGATTAACCAGCCCTTGGATGACAATGTTTTTGCCAGCCCACATTCCACCATACATGGTGGTTTTGTATGGCACACACTAATGATGAAGAATACAAGACATGGTTATTGCAGTGTGAAAACCTGCACCCATAAGCTTTGACACCCCTGCTTTCATATCACTTTCATATCACTTTCATCATAGGTTCTAGAAGCCTCAAATATGCAAATAACAATGTATTTACTAAATTAACTATTGTGCAAGAATTTACTTAGACATTTTAAGGACAATTTTTGCATCTCTAAAAAATGTTTGAGCATTTCTTAAAACTTTGGTGTGTTAGCATCAATTGTATGGAATCTTTGATGTGTTCTGTACATAAACACAGGATAGTAATTGTAGTTTTTACATTTTGGGTGTTTTGATAGTCTTCCACTTCCCACTGTATTAATGACCCCCCCAAAAAATTCTGTTAGTACATGAACTAGATTTCAACTCAACAAAACTGAACCCCAACACTGACATTATGCCCTAAAATAGCCTAGTTTCTGACATCCCTCTTAAGTACATATGTAAATGGGCAAAAGTCATAATAAAACCAGTAGGCTATAACAGAAGAGAAATACTGAGTTAATTAGTTCCACATTCATGTCCTCAACTCTACACTAGATGAATAGATAGCAATATGTATGTATTTATATTTAAGTTAAGGGTATGGTCCTACTCACCACAGGATCCTGGAAACTGATGGTCTTAACCTCCACCATCCCATCCACTACGATAGTGTCCACCATGTTGAATGGGATACGGTGCTTGTAATCCATGACATGGATGCCATTGACACTTATCTATGAAAACATAATGTTAAGATCAGCATGTATCCTAAAACAATGCATTATGGTATTTTATTCAGAGGCAGAAGGTGAGACACTGAGACATATACCCTCAAACATGTTCTACATGTAACATATAATACAGAATGCTGCACTGAGATATAACCCTTAAGCATTTCATTTCTATTCATGTGGGAAAATTCAAAGGAAGTAACCTTGTATGATTTGCTTGTAACCAGGATTTGCAGTTTGAAAGGGTTTCCCAAGGGGAGGAGAGCAAGTTTCAAGATCTCCTCTGGACCCCAGGAGTTATCCTGTTTGGTGTTGACTACTGTGTGCTCTGAACCAGATTCATAACGTGGGTTAAAGTGCAGGGCATAATTAGCATCCGGGGTCGAACCACACTGGAGATTCACACTGAACCTATATATATATATATATATATATATATATATATAGAGAGAGAGAGAGAGAGAGAGACATTGTGATGTACTTATGCATAAAAATAATAATGAAATGGTGGGACCTTCAAAAATAGGTGGAAGAGGTGGCAGGAAAAAGCTGAGTAAAGTCATGCATCTGTCAACCCATATGAACATGAAAGTCTATCTTACCTTTTGGCTTCTGGTAAAACTTGTCCACTTACAGTGATACTCTTGCCTTCCTGCAGTCCTCCTTTAATTGATCCAGTAAAACGTATTTTCTGTTGAAAGACGAAAGGATGATGAAGTATTTCACATAAGCAAGTGTTACTGACAGATTAAATTAAAATTAAAAAATGACAAAGAAAATAAATTCTTAGAAAAACTTCTTTTACTTCTACTTTATTCAACTTTCTTAACAATATATGCAGCATATGCACCATAATACACAAAGTAAAAAAAAAAAGTTATGATGAATAAACTATAGTGAATTGAGCTATTTTCAAAAGTCAAAAATTGACATCAAGCGTATCTGTATCTTTTCTAGATGGTTTACAATGAAAGGGTTTTAAGTGAAAAAATGTCATTTTAAATCAATGTGTGCATGACTGATGTATACATAATTAAAAACAAAAACTCTTAATTTTTTATTTCTTTTCATTTTTCTGATAACACAGAGTCCAATCAGGCAATGCAGAAGTACATTTAGACCTCTACTTATTAGTTAAGGATAGCGTCTGATGCCTAGCCTAAAATTTACCATTAAAAGTGGATTAGTGGAGCTGCAAAGAGTAAAAAAAATAATTGTAAGCGTTAAAAAAGGTTAACAATGTCTTATGTTATAGTAAAACTATATAAAAATACTTACAGGATTGTAAAATATCTCTTGCTGGTTGTTTGCCATTTTGCAGGAGTTTGTAGGAGTTTCCAGGAGTTGTATCTAAAAATCAGTCTACCAGATCATCCTTTTTTATAGCTTATAAAGAGGAACTTTGTTCATGTGATAATGTTTGGATTTCATCATTGTTCTGGTGATTTGCTGAAACCAGCCAATAACAATAACCCCTGATCAGTGTTTTTTTTTTTTTTATTAGAGAATGTGAATAGTTCTATCTGTGTATAGATTGTCCATTTAAAATAATATATGTCTCAGTTGTGTTTAATATCCACCAGGAGTGGTCATAAGGAACATGACTGCTCTTAAAGGTGTTCAGAGATAACTGCCACACTCACATTATTGGGAGGATGATGTGATAAGGAATATGGAGAAAATGCTAGAAAAAAAAAATAAACCAGGATCCTTCACCTCGTTCTGAAACCTATTGGTGAATGGGATGTACTTGTAATTCATATGGATGCCACTGATACTTGAAAAGTCAGAACAAAATACAACCTAAAATGAGGCATTACAGTGTAAATGCATGTACCATGTAAATATACTGAGACAATACACTAAAAGATGGAATTAAGACAAAACCAAAAAACTAATGTTCAAATCTAGCCAAATGGTTGTCACTTGAGCCTGTTGTTTAAGGTTAAAGTAAGCTCAGAAGTGCATGATGTATATTCTACTGTGACACCAACTGCAGCAGGTCAGTACAGAATATCAACATCAGCAGTTACAAAATGCAGATATGTAGAAATAAGACAATTAGGCAGTGTAGCAGGTTCATGAAAGAGGAAACTGTGAAAGTGCGCTTGTCTTGCTTTTCTACGTTTCTATTTTAAATATGCACAAGAATTCTATACTCAGCTCTCCTTCTCTGGTTCTCCTCTTCCCTTCTTTTATCCCTGCCACAGCTCACTGCAACAGAGAACAGTCATTAATACAATTTAGCACATGTGTGATTCTTACCACTCACTTCTCCCTCCATTTTACAAACTGGTGCTCAACCACGCCCTCACTTCCACGAAGAAGGCATTTTTTAATTACATCTGTATTTCCTTGTTACATTCTTTTTATATGGTAACATGTACTTTTGTCCCAGTGCTCTGTGCAAGCATGTTATGGTTGCAGTCCAATATTGCAGTCGCTTGTTCCACTGTCATCAAACTAATGCTTTTGGTCCTACCTCTATATGATAGAATTTAGCAGTACTCTAATTTGTTATATTTCCCAAACTATAAACAAACTAATTTAAACCAGGCAATTGGTTTAAATTTAGCTACTTGGCCATTTATAGAGTCATCTGGCTACCAATAAACAGAAGGTGAGCTATTCACCGGAACATGGAACCCCTAACTCTTTGAGTTAAAGTGACTGTTGTTTTAGAAATGGCCATTTAAAGTCAGCCTAACACGTAAGCTTGTACAGGGGACATTTAATGTGCACCTTGTCAAGCCACTTCCAAATCTGAGTGATCACCTCATGGTGCAGACATTAATCATACATCTGCTGTACCATTGAAACCGAAGTAATTCTGCTCAAGCAACAGAGAGCAGCTCAAACTTGTGTTACTTTAATAATTGTTACAGTTGACCATCACAACATTGCATGACAAAACAGGTATATGTCTGAGAACTGGCAAGAACTTGTTGGTTCTCAGAAGGACCACTCTAAAATCAATTGTGAAGTGTTCTTACCCTAGGGGGACATATCCTACCTGCTCTAAAACTTAGGAATCTGTAGACATTACTCCCTTTGGAACACCTTTTGTTAGGTCTGCTTCCTGGTTAATCAGAGATACAATAGCCAAATGTATCACAGACCATGGATGTGGGATCAGCTGTGGGCTCATGCATGTGGAAGAAGGTAGCTAGAGCTTTCTTCTGAGTGTGTTCAGCTGCCCCGAGATGTAGCATGAGTAGCAGTTTGAATAGATGCAATAGCTGGCATTATGTGTCCTGTAGTAAGTGCAAAGCCTCCTCATCAATGGGTGGTAGCTTTCATGTGACAGGAGAGAGCTAGCTTTTTGGTGGGAATTAGCAATTGACCAAATTGGAGAAAATGGGGTCAGAGAACTCTATCACATGTGGGCATGTTTGTACACAGCTATCTACTACCATTTCTAGAAAAGACACATTAAATAAAAAAGTAGAACCAATTCAGACACAATTGGTTCCCATTGACAAACACATTGTAATGATGGGGATTGCAGGATAATCTGAAATAGGCATTACTAAATGTGACTCACTGATGTGATGAAATGTGGCTATGATGCTCTTTTTATCCATTAATTTTCAGTTAAAGCACTTAGAATTAAAATAAACTGCTTTGTCGATCAGCCACCTATACAAACAAATATACATATTTTATGAAATAAGGTCCAAAACATTGTGTACCTGGAAGTTTTGTCCCTTGTGAAATGGCATTCCTCCGAAGCGCTCCTCTGAGCCCCACACGTGCATTGTTTTGGTATTGAGAACAACCACGTTCTCATGAAAGAGAGGATTGAAATGAAATGCAACCCCATTTCTGTGATGCAGGTTAATGGCAAATCTGGTGATATAAATACCAAATAAAACTGAACAAAATTTGCAGCTTATGAAAAAAACATGGAACTCTTCCCCCTAAATAGAAAGACTTAAATTGTTTAGCATAAAACAAAAATCCATGGAATAGTTGGTTGGGATCTGTTCATCTCCGGCCACAGAAAGCGGGAAGTGGCTCACAGTCAGTGTATGGAAATATGTAGTAAATGAACAAAAACACTTTAGAAACTTAAAAGAACTTAAAAACTTAAGACATTTTCTCTTATAGATTAAACTATACATCCATATGCTCTAATTATGCAAAAGAGCAGAATAACATCTGACCTGGAAGCTTGAGGATTAACCACACCTCGCCAGGTTGAATTCCACCATTGATGATGGCTTTGTATGGCACACTCTAACGATGAAGAATGCAAGAAGTAATTATTATTATTATGAGCTCATTCCATTACAGTAAAACAGAATGTGAACTAATTATGTGACACGGCCTTGAGTTCTTACTTGCTGGAGCGTGAAATGCTGGGGCCTTTAGAGGAAAAAAGATAAAAATGGACCAGTTCACTGAAGAAAGAGAGTAGAGAAACTGTTTGTCTAAAACACAGGAAGCTGGGGTACAGGAGTGACAACCTCAAAAGTATGTGATCCAAGTCTTTAAAGTATTTTATGTGAAAAATCAAATCATGTCTATTATTATTACTTATATCAAAGTAATTTGTAAGATTAACTGAGTTCTTTTATAGCATGTTATCTGGAGGCTACAAATGTGCATATAAACTCCAGAAACCTCTAGAAACTGTCACAATAAAATTTTAACCTTGGTCACATGAGAACAAGTATGTGACTGTACTTCAAGGGAAAGGAAGAAGACCATGTTCTGATTTGAAAATAAATGTGGGAAGTAAGTGAGCTAAAGGTTTCTCTTGTATTATCCCACAGCAAGAGTAGTGAAAAAAAATATTCATGTATCAAAACTGTTGTGTATTAAAAAAAAATTGCTATATGCTCTACTGTATATTACATGTGAAATAATTAAATTTCCAACAAAGTAATACTTATTGTTTTTTAGGCAGGATATGAGGTTGTACAAGTTTAATTTATAAGATATATAATCCATCCATTCTTTACACCACTTATCCTACTGGGTCACAGGGAAGCTGGAGCCTATTCCAGGAGACTCAGGGTAACAAGGCAGGATATACCCTGTACGGGATGCCAGTCTATTGCTAGTCTAGGGCACAATCACTCATCCATTTACACAGTCTCTTGCTAGTCTAGGGCACAATCACTCATCCGTTTACACAGTCTCTTGCTAGTCTAGGGCACAATCACTCATCCATTTAACCACGTTTACAGACAATTTAGAGATGCCAATCAGCCTATAATAACTCCGCCATTGCCTGTTCCCAAGCCCAGGATGTGAAAGGACGAGGGTTGCACATTGGGCTAACAACCCATTGTGTAAAATTCTCTTGCTATGGAAATGCCCTCTACATCTTCAGAAATCCTTCAAATCCAGGGCAACACTCACCAGGACAGAAATGGCTGGAGAAGATTTGTCAATGCCTTATGCAAAGAGGCTTAAGTAAATATTCAGCCTGTAATGCTTGTCTCTTTACTGGGGGAGAAAACTGGATGTCATGCATTCGGAGAACATTTTCAACCAGACCCATATTGCAGGATGAAAACAATCTTGGTTTTATTAATGAAAACATAAAAAGCACAAAGACCTGGAAACATAGACATATCACAGAAACAAAAGCACAATCCTGAATAAACATAACATGGAAAACCAAAGCAGCAGTATACAATAGCAGACATTGTGAACACGGTGTGAGCAATGACTTCGACAAAGAGCCGATACAAGTGGAAGGGTTTAAATGACAAACCAGATTAAACGTAATCCTCTTTAAGCGTTGCCTCTGGGAAAAAAAATAGGCAGAGAGATAGGCTTTCTTCAACTGTCTTCTCTTCAACGGTGAAGAGTTAATTGATGTGCCTAATTGGCACACCGAGTTTTGGCACGCTTTTGGCCTCCCCGCCTTGCAGCCACACTCAGCTGAATTGCCGCTGTCACTTCAGAGCTGCTGTTTTAATGGGGCAAGGAGTTCTTTTTTGTGGCTTGAGTGCAGTGCTGTGAGCACTACCGTCACATGGCCCCCTAGCTAAGTCCCCATCTAGCAGCTGTCACGCCCAGAAGGAGTACCTACAGGACAGGCTGTCTGCATTCCCATAGTGAGTCCCTGCTCTATTCTTGACATGAAATAAGTAGACTTGCAGAGAAAGGAACCATCAAATTACCTATGCTTTGGCTGTTGAGGAACGGTCCATGGCACCCGGTTCAGCTGACACATTTTGCTCAAATCTGAGATGGGGAGGCTACAGAGGAGTAGGTAGGCACAAGCCATTGATAATACCCAACCAAACCCAAAAAGGCACGTACCTGTTTCTTCATTGTACTTCGGGGGTACTCTTTGATGGCCTCAATCTTCTTCTCCTGTGGTTTTAGCAGCCTGCAACCGAAGCAGTACCCCAATCACATTGTCCAGGTAAGCAGCTGCTGTCAGGATTCTGGGACCCTGTAAGGCCGCTGGTGGACCACAATCCCGGGGAGGGGGGTGTTTGATCTCATGCTCGACCAACTGTGGCATGCTCTCCAGGATCTCTGAAGCAAACACAGACACAACAGGCCCAGGAGCAGTCCATCTTTTTAAGAAATTGATATGATAGAGTTGCGCTTACCCGGTTGTTGCAGGCAATAGTTCACTGGTCCTACCCTCACAAGGACTGTGTAAGGGCCCTGCCATCTTGCCAGGAATTTACATGCTGTGCAAGGGACTAGCAGCAACACTTGGCCACCTGGGTTGAACTCTCTTGGTTGTGTAGGCCACATCCAGCAGTCCTCTAGGGCGCTGTCCAAACAGGAGTTCAAATAAGGTGAAGCCTGTGGAGGCCTGTGGTGTTTCTTGGGTGGCGAAGAGGACATAGGCAAGGAGTGGGTCCCAGTTCTACCCTTCCACATCTACCACCCTCCGCAGCATCCTCATTAGGGTTTGGTTGAACGGCTCTACCAGTTGGTCGGTTTTTAGGTGCTAGATGGACATCCTCAGGTGTTTGACCTGCAACAACTGACACAAATTCACCGTTAATCAGGACACAAAGGGCGTAGCTTGATCTGTCAGGTTTTCTTTTGGGATGCCCACTCAACTGAGGAATGTCAGGAGCTCCCTGGTGATGTTCCAGGAGGTGGTCTTCCAAAGTGGGACCATCTCGTAGTAGAGGGTGGTGTAGTTCATGATTACCAGGATAAACTTCACCCAGGCTGACTTCGATCTGTTCTAATGGAATGCCAATAATGGGGAGAGGAATTAACAGTGCTGCCTTTTGGGGGCCTGTGCACTGGCACTGGGGGCACCTTTGGCAGAAAGCCTTCACCTCAGCATCCATCCCAGCTACGTGAAATAATCCTGCAATTTTTCTAAGGTTTTTTGGGGCCCCAGGTGTAGCCAGTGGCAGGTGAGTTGAAGAAGCTCATCCATGTGGGCACGTGGATTGAGGCCTGGGCGTATATCCATTTCTAGAACTCTGACATCACAGAGATCGGCCACACAAACTGAGGATTTCCTTGCATACTGTGTCGTAGTCCCAAGTCTCCTTGTCAGACAGGCCTCACTGCTCAGAAGGGGGCTCAGAAGATCAGCCTAGACATGTTTCCACCAGCCCTCTCGGGCTGCGGTGCATTCAAACATGTGCAGGAAAGCTTACACATTGTCCTCAGCAGTCATTTTGTGCAGCGATTGCTGTGCTTTACAAACGGGGTCAGGGAGACGGACAGCAGCGGCCTGTGAAGTTATTTTTAAATCAAGCAGCTCCTGCGTGGAGGTCTTGACGTTTCAAGCCAGCTTGTGGGTTACTGCATGCTGGTGGATGCTGGTCTCCAGCAGATGTTGTAGCTGTTGCTTTATGCTTACTCCTTGCAGAGGCTCTATATTGGTTTCCCACATTCTCCGCCAGTGTAACACCCACTAGTAGCAAGATTCAAGATTCAAGATTCAAGATTCAAGAAGCTTTTATTGTCATTTCAACCACATATAACTGGCGCAGTACATAGTGAAATGAAACAACGTTTCTCCAGGACCTGGTGCTACATAAACATACAACTACTAGTACAATACAAAACAACAAACAACACCACAGAGCTAGGACAGAAGTTTGTCTTAGCCACGTAAAGTGCACAGTGTGCAGCTAGGTGCAAACAGAGCATAGACAAGACAAAAAAGTGCAAAAAAGACAATAAATACAATAAAGACAACACAAAAGAACACAGGACACTTAGCGCACTTAGCGCTTAGCAAGGAGAACACGAAAATAAGCACAGGGATCCAGGAAAAAAAAATCTTTTATTTAAAATAAGGTGCAAAGCAAAATAAAGGAAGACATCACTCTGTGGAAGGTGCTGGTGAAGTGGTGAAGAGTCTTTAATGGAGTGGCGGTGAAGCGGCTAAGCAGAGAGGCAGCAAGGCTGGCCCCATGAGTGTGGCTTACGCTCATGGGTAGGTTGGGGTTGCAGGTTGGGGAGCATGATTCTCTTCATGCCTAGAACAAGCAGAGAGTTAGCATCCAATAGCTATCACCCCAAACTCAACTCCTTACCTCCCCCTAGTGCTGAGCTTGGCTTTCTTCAACCTTCTTCTCTTGGAGGGTGAAGATTTAAGCGACATGCCTGATTTGTCTACCGAGTTTTGGCGTGCTTTTGTGGGGTCCCACAGCAGATCATTTGGTCTGCATGTTTTGATTTGGCACATGTATTGATTTTAGGCTGGATACCCTTCCTAACACAATCCTCCCATTTTGTCCAGGCTTGGGACTGGCACTGAGAGTTAACTCTTTAAATGTTGGGGTAATTCCCTGCCCGGGAATCGAACCCAGGCCACAGCAATGAGAGCACAGGATCCTGCTGCTGTACCACCATGAGGCTGCTGTGGGGCTATAGTACAACTAAAGAAAAGACAAAGATGCAGCAAAATTGTAAGTTTGTGAGCTGCAAGCATGTACTGCTGTTGAAATGAAAACCCTGGATTTCCTGTGACATCATGACTAAATAGACACCAGAACATGTGGTCTCTGTGAATTTATTGCTAAACCAAATAAAAATAAATTAAAACCTTACCATAAATAAAACACCTACTGAATCCTAAAAATGAGTTCATCTGGCAGACATGCCAAATTTGCGACAAAGCATCATAATTGGAGAGAGAGGGATGAAGAGAAAAAGTCTCCAAGTCCTATCCAGAAGCGGGCTAGCTACGAATCAGCCATTGTAGATCTGGTTGGCAAACTTAAACAAATGTGAAGGGAAAATCAGCAGGGTCATACTAGTACAAAAGAGTCGCAGACAGGACTAGAAACATTGGTTGAAGAATTTAAAGATCAGATAATAAAGTTGAAAATATCGGAGGAGCTGAGGAGTGTATTAGCAACAGCGAGGTAATGCGACACGAGATGGCAATTCGATACCTGCTGCGACGTGAGGTAGAACTATCTGTCAGGTGCTACGATCTGCGAAACAGGTAAGACTGTACAACTTTAGAATTTATCAAGTGCCGGAAAACAGTGAAGAAGGGAAGGATCCAGTTGAGTTAGTGAGTTTGTTACTCACTACAACTTTGAACTCTCTCACCGATGTTGACATAAAAATAAAGACAGCCAACAGAACATTGAAGATTGTCTGAATACCTGTGACAAAACTTTGACTCTACTCTGGCAGATGCCCTGCCAACACTACAGGAGCTCTGTATCAAGATGCAAGTGGGGGAACATGACGCATTGGGTATGGAGCTGTCAAAAGCCATGTGGCAGATGTGGAGAGGAGGCCGTCGCCAGATTATTCAAGCGTTGTCAGACACAGATGTTAAAGCTCTCTTTCCTGAGCAGATGATATAGTTGTATTGTTTCCATGAACAAATACAGGCAAGATCTATTATTGTTCCTATTTCTTTTCACATTACCATCTCCGTGAACGTGAGGTAAGACCTCCTGTCTGTTAACAGGAGGGCTATAATAGAGTCTGTAATGCGATTGATACCGAATTTTGTTGTTTTTTCAATAATAGCAGACATAATAACACTTAATGAGTGGACGAAACTTGCCCGCTGGGGTGCAAGCCCCTAAAGGAAACTATTTAAATCACATGGTCGCATACAGGCAAAGTGTTGTTTTTCCCTTAGAGAGACAACTCCCAACTCTCTGCCCACTTTCAATTGGGAAATGGTTGCCTTTTTTATTTCTGTTTTGGGGAATTTACTCTGTGCAAAGTGCAAACAGTTGGATGTGGTGAAGATCAATCTAATGTTCAAGTTAGCAGTAATGCTTTAAGTATATACTTAAATAGACTCATTTAACTTTAATAATAACCATGGAAAGTTTAATTTGTTTTAATTATAATGTGAAGGGAATAGGTAGCCCTGTGAAGAGGAAAAAATACCGGACCAGCTCCATACATTAAAGTGTAGTGTTGCCGTTTTACAAGAGACTCATCTCTCAGACAAAGAACATTTAAAGTTGAAAACAAATTGGGTGGATCAGGTCTTCAGTGCATCCTGTGGTGGAGGGAGAAAAAGGGGGGTTGCCATTCTTATTAGTAAGGCTGTCTATTTCACAGCTGAAAAATTGTTTTAGGATAAAAATGACAGATATGCCATGGTTGTGGGAACAGTTGGAGGAGCTATAATACCTTTTTTAAATGTATATGCACCAAATGAAGATTGTCCATAACTCTTTAAGAAAATCTCTCACTTATGATTATATTAAAATAATGACAATGGATCTTTCTCTCCCTCTGTGTTGTAGCCAAAGCTGGGAAACAATAATTGCTCTTAAAACCTGAATAAAAAAACAAAAGGAACTTAAACAATTGGAAATAGAGAAAGAAATAAAAAAAAGCTGGAATCTGAAAAACCAGAGATATATTCCCATGTAATCTTATTTAGTGCATGAAAAACCATAACAGTTAACTGGATGAAGCCACACCCTCCAAAAATGTCCCAGTGAATTGAAAAACTTTATAAAATGGAATATATGACTGCTCTACTCCAACTGAACCTGGACATTTTCATACAAAGGTAACACCTATTATTACATTTCTTGATACATTGAAAATGAACTGATCAATGAGGAACTATACTTTGTGTTTTTATTTATTTATTTTTTATTTATTACTTTTTCCTATATTTTTTATTTCTTTTTAAAAAAAATATTATTAATTTTTATCTATTTATTTTGTATGTGTTTTCCCCATGTGTTTTCTATCTGATCATCTTATTTTTGGTTATTTATTCAAGTCACTGCTGTTCAAAATAAATAAATAAAATGAAAACCCTAAATGGAGAGGATAAGCACATGACAGTCTTTATGATTAAAGCAGCAATTTTTAGTAAGTGCAAAATATGTGATCTTGGTTCTCATTTTCTAATGAACTTATGTTCTCTTCTTCAGATTTTCCAGTAATTTCTGTCAATGTGAAGAATTAATAATAAGTTTAAAAAAAAAAAAAAAAAATGACCAGACACGTGGTAAAAACTGGACAGATTACTGTCATCATTTTTGTATTAACATTTACTACCATCTTCAGGCAAGACATGAGTACAACAAAGCAGAATAGTTACAGAAATGTAACACCAGGCGGCGCTGTTTTTGCTTCTATATGTTAATAGAAAAGAAATAGGATTAACTCGGAAACAATTTAACTTCTTGTGTCTGAGTGGCTTTCCTCCAGTTATTTGAGTTTACTCATACCTCCCTAAAACATGCTGGTAGGTGAGTTTACTACTCTGAATTGCCTCAGGGTGTGTAAGAATGTGTTTGTAATGCCTTGTGTGAGCCCACCTGCCTCGGCCCAATATATGAGGGTATTGAAACACAGGCCATAAATAGAAGTGCATGACAGAAACCTTGACTTCTTGTTAATTAGTTTTATTAATAAAACATTTAACTCATTAAATTCTCATTAAAACACATTTAAATCAATAAATTCATGGGGAAAAAAACAAAACAAAAAAAAACAAACAAACAAACAAAATAAACAGAAGCAGGCCATGATTAAAGAGTGCTCTATTTTGAAATCGACCAATTTCGTTTATTTATTTATTTATTTATTTTGATTTAGATTTTTTTTTTTGCTTCTCTGTTTACAGATAAAATGTGACTTGGTAAAATTGTGCCAGAGAAAATATTGCACAAAAATATCCAATTAAAATTTCTTAGCTAAGCGTATACATCAGTCAAGCTCAGGTCACCAGACACCTCCAGAGCATCAATCTCCCACAGCTTGGTGAAGCGGTGCTTGAAGGTACACACTTGTATACCATTGACAAACACGTTGTACTGCTGAGGATCACAGGAGATGATCATCTGAAAGGAATGTGACACAGGTAAATGATATGATCAGATGTTTTAAATTAATTCTCGCTTTAAGTAAAACTATTTGTATCAACCAGCCGAACAGACACAGACATATTTGTCCTCTAAATATTCCCTTTTATTTTGCAGTACATACTTGGAAGATTTTTCCCTTTTGAAACGGCATTTCTCCAGAGCGCTCCTCTAAGCACCAATCATCCATTGTTCTGTTATTGCGTACAACCGTGTTCTCATCAAAGCGAGGATTATAGTGAAAGGCAATCCCATCTTTGTGACGCAAGTTAATCTCAAATCTGGTAACACAAATATCAGATGCAATTTAAAAATATATTTTACACATCATTTATACCACAATCCTCTAGGCCTAAACTGTGGTATGCTGCTCTGCAGGTGGTGATCTTCCCCAAACCTGAATATCATACAAGTTCAGACTAAATCTGTGGGAAGTCCAGAAACTAGTCGTTTTAGATCAAATATGGCTTTCTTTCATTTATGTCAGCCAATGTAATTAATGTAATTAGTAGAAAAATGCTAACATCTGACCTGTAAGGCTCAGGATTAACCAGCCCTTGGATTGAAATGTTTTTTCCAGCCCACAATCCACCATTTATGTTTGTTTTGTATGGCATACACTAATGATAAAGAATGCAGGACATGGTTATTACACGCTGATTACTTTAAGGTAAAACATAATGTTAACTTATGTGAAGTCTTTTGGTCTTACATAGCTTTTTGCAGCATCAGATGAAGGCACCTAGAGATGGAAAAACATAAACATTAAAAAGTAGGTTCTAAGCATATCCTATTGAGTTCAAAAGTAAATGGATAATGTAACTGTAAAGCAAAAACTAGTTTCATTTACATCAATCAAGCTCAGGTCACCAGACACCTCCAGAGCATCAATCTCCCACAGGTTGGTGAAGCGGTGCTTGTAGGTAGTCTCGAGATTACCATTGACAAACACGTTGTACTGCTCAGTAGTGCAGGAGATGATCATCTGAAAGGAATGTGACACAGGTAAATGATATGATCAGATGTTTTAAATTAATTTTTACTTTAAGTAAAAGTCTTTATTTCAGCCACACAAACAAACTTGAATATATTTGTTCTGTAAATGATAAAATATGAACAAAGGTAAAAAATGAACAAAATTCCCTTTTAGTTTGCAGTACATACCTGGAAGCTTTTTCTCTTTTCAAACGGTATTTCTCCAGAGCGCTCCTCTGAGCCCCACTGATCCACTGTTTGTGTATTGCGTACAACCGTGTTCTCATCAAAGCGAGGATTGTAGTGAAATGCAATCCCATCTTTGTGGCGCAAGTTAATCTGAAATCTGGTAACACAAATACCAGACACAATTTCAAGAAATATTTTGCACATCATTTATACCAAAATCTTCTAGGCCTAGAATGTGGCATGCTGATCTGCAGGTGGTGATCTTCTCCAAACCAGAATATCCTTGTTTTAGATCAAATCTGGCTTTCTTTCAATCAGGCTTTCCAGGTACTTGGTAACACAGTTTCAGCTCAAAGATAAAAGATAAATATGTAGACTATAATTTTGCAGAGGCACAGAACAAGTCTAGCATCTCACCTGGAAGCCTGAGGATTAACCAGCCCTTGAATGACAATGTTTTTGCCAGCCCACATTCCACCATACATGGTGGTTCTGTATGGCACACACTAATGATGAAGAATACAAGACATGGTTATTGCAGGCAATCATGAGATTAAATGAAATTCACGTCTTCTATACTTTCATACAGGGGTGTCCAATTGTCTGGAATGGGCCGGTGTGGGTGCAGGTTTTTATTCCAACCAAACAGAAACTACAACTGAGTCTATTGAAAGCCAAGATCAACTGATTAAACAGGTGGACTCAGGTGTGGCTCCTGCTGGATTAATTTGAAAACCTGCACCCATGTGGCCCTTTGCAGTTAAGCTTGGACACCTCTGCTTTTTTATATCACTTTCACCATATATTCTAGAAGCCTCAGATATGCAAATAACAATATATTTAATAAATTACTAGTTATTATTGTGCAAGAATGATTTTTGATATATTAAGGACAATTTTTGCATCTGAAGTGCATTTGGATAGAAAATGACATGCATGTTAGTATCAACTGTATGAAATCTTTGATGTGCTTTGTACATAAACACGGGATATTAATTGTAGTTTTTACATGTGGTTGTGTTCCACTACCCACTGACCCCCCAGAAAATAATACTACATGAACTAGATTTTAATTAACTCTCAACCAAATCAAAACTGAACCCCATTATGCCTAGTAATGTCAAAATAGCTTAGTTTCTGACATTCCTCTTACGTATATGTGTAATTGGGCAAAAGTCATGATCAAACTAGTAGGCCATAACAGAAAAGAAATATTGAGTTAATTAGTTCCACATTCATGTCCTCTACTTTACACTAGATGAATAGATAGCAATAGGTATGTATTTATATTTAAGTTAAGGGTATGGTCCTTCTCACCACAGGATCCTGGAAACTGATGGTCTTAACCTCCACCATCCCATCCACTACGATAGTGTCCACCATGTTGAATGGGATACGGTGCTTGTAATCCTTGACATGGATGCCATTGACACTTATCTATGAAAACATAATGTTAAGATCAGCATGTATCCTAAAACAATGCATTATGGTATTTTATTCAGAGGCAGAAGATGAGACACTGAGACCCTCAAACATGTTCTACATGTAACATATAATACAGAATGCTGCACTGAGATATGAGCTAACTCTTAAGCATTTCATTTCTTTTCATGTGGGAAAATTCAAAGGATGTAACCTTGTATAATTTGCTTGTCACCAGGATTTGCAGTTTGAAAGGGTTTCCCAAGGGGAGGAGAGCAAGTTTCAAGATCTCCTCTGGACCCCAGGAGTTATCCTGCTTGGTGTTGGCTACTGTGTGCTCTGAACCAGATTCATAACGTGGGTTAAAGTGCAGGGAATAATTAGCATCCGGGGTCGAACCACACTGGAGATTCACATAGAACCTGAAAATATATAGAAAGTGACGTTGTTATTTATTTATGCATAAAAATAATAATGAAATGGTGGACCTTTAAAAATAGGTGGAAGGGGTGGCAGGAAAACATTGAGTAAAGTCATGCATTTGTCAACCCATATGAACATGAAAGTCTATCTTACCTTTTGGCTTCTGGTAAAACTCGCCCACTTACAGTGATACTCTTGCCGTCCTGCAGTCCTCCTTTAATTGATCCAGTAAAACGTATTTTCTGTTGAAAGACAATAGGATGATGAAGTATTTCACATAAGCAAGTGTTACTGACAGATATCAAAAAATTAAAAAGAAAATAACTTCTTAAAAATATATGCAGCATATGTCCATAATACACAAAGTTAAAAAAAAAAAGCTATGATGTTTTACAATGAAAGTGTTTTAAGTGAAAAAATAAAAAAACAATAATTTTCATTCAATGTGTGTGCATGACTGATTTTTTAAATTATTTCTTTTCATTATTCTGGTGATAACACAGAGGCCAATCAGGCAATGCAGAAGTACATCTAGGCACCTGCTTAATAGTTAAGGATAGTGTGTGATGCCAAGGCAAAATGGAGCAAAAGTGGATTAGTCTAATAATTTAATAATTTTAAAAAGTTTAATGGAAAAGTTTAATAATTTTAAAAGTTAAAAAAAATGTTTTTTTTAAATCATTTTATAAAAACATTATAATCTTAAACTTTGGCAGGTATGAGGGACGCATTGTGTATCAGAAGCCACGGGTCTTAATCTATCAATTAAAATCGTGTCTATTTGCACATTGTTTTTGTTTTTCAGTCTAACTGTTTCTGTTGTAACTTCCACTTTAGGGTGAATAGCTCTAAGACTATCATGGTGCATGCAGCTTAAAGATTATGAAGATCTGGAGGAAAAATTACCTTCAGTAAATGAAATCTTGTCTCATTAACACATTTTGCAAAATAATACAGGAATGGAAATGATATAGAAATTTTATACATTAAATATCACAATTGCAACTATATTCACAAAGAATAATGTGACTGTATTATAAGTTTTTAGTATGAAAATATAGCAAAACTATATAAAAATACTTACAGGATTGTAAAACGTCTCTTGCCATTTGTGTGCCATTTTGCAGGAGTTTCCAGGCGTTATACCTGAAAATTGGTCTGTCAGCTCAACCTATTTTAAAGCTTATAAAGAGGAACTTTGTTCATGTGATAACGTTTGGATTTCATCATTGTTCTGGTGATTTGCTGAAACCAGTCAGAGCCGATTAATAATAACCACTGATCAGTTGTTTTTTTTATTAGAGAATGTGAATAGTTCTAACTGTGTATAGATTGTCAACTTAAAATGAATGCCTCAGTTGTGTTTAATATCCACCAGGAGTGGTCAAAAGGAACATGATTGCCCTTAAAGTTGTTCAGAGATAACTGCCACACTCACATTACTGGGAGGATGATATGATAAGGAATATGGAGGAAATGATAGGGGAAAAAATGCTAGAACAGCATTTTCCTGTTCTGAAACCTATTGGTGAATGGGATGTGCTTATAATTCATATGGATGCCACTGATACTTAAAAAGTCAGAACAAAATATAACTTAAAATAATGCATTACTGTGTAAATACATGTACCATGTAAATATACTCAGACGATACACTAAAAGATGGAATTAAGGCAAGACCAAAGAACTAATGTTCAAATCTAGCCAAATGGTTGAGTTACTTGAGTCTGTTGTTTTAGGGTAAAGTAAACTCCAAAGTGCATAATGTAGATTGTACAGTGACACCAGCTGCGGAAGGTCAGTATAGAATATTGCAACATCACCAGTTACATAATGCAAATGAACCCAGACAATTAGACAGTGTTGCAGGTTCATGAAAGAGGAAACTGTGAAAGTCTGCTTGTCTGGCTTTTCAGCATTTCTATTTTAAATTTGCAGAAGAGCTCTGTACTCTCTGGTTCTCGTCTTCTTTTATCCCTGCCGCCGCTCACTGCAACAGAGAACAGTCATTAATACAATTCAGCATGTGTGTGATTCTTACCACTCACATCTCCATCTCAAACTGCCGCTCGACTACGGCCTGCCTTCCACAAAGAAGGCATTTTTAATTAAATTCCTATTATCTTGTTGCAGCGGGTACAATAAGTATTGAACATGTCACCATTTTTCTCAGTAAATCAGAATCAGAATCAGGAAGAGCATTATTGGAAAGCATGTTTGCACATACAAGGAATTTGTTTTAGTGTCACAGACTCCAGTACACAGATATATTACTTCACAAATATATTTCTGAAGGTGCTATTGACATGAAAATTTCACCAGATGTTTGTAAGAAATCAAACCATAAATGTCCATAAATTAGGTTATGTGTAATCATATGAAAATACACAGGGAAAAAGTGTTGAACACGCTTACTGAAATTTATTTAATACTTCATACAAAAGCCTTTGTTGTTAATGAGCTTCAGGATGCCTCCTGTATGGAGAAACTAGTTGCATGCATTGCTTAGGTGTGATTTTGGCCCATTCTTCCACACAAACAGTCTTTAAATCTTGAAGGTTCTGTGGGCCTTTTCTATGAACTGTGACCTTCAGTTCTTTCCATAGATTTTCAATTGGATTCAAGTCAGGCTGGGCTATTCTAGCACCTTTATTTTCTTTCTCGGAAACAAATTGAGAGTTTCCTTGGCTGTATGTTTGGGATCATGGTCTTGCTGAAATGTCCACCCTTGTTTCATCTTCATCATCCTGGTAGATGGCAGCAGATTTTTATCAAGAATGTTTTGGTACATTTTTCTATAGACACATTATATATTGAACAAAATTGAAGACAAAAAGGAAATTCACTTGTTTAGATCAATTATAATCTTGATGTGGATTGTACACATCAGTACACTAAGGCAAATGTAGAAGATATATAATTCCTTCAAGGAATCAAGAATTCCAGACGTTAATAAATGGGATGTTAAAAAGATGTTAAAAACCCACGAGTAACAATCATGACTGAATATTGACAGATTAATATAAATGGTGTAAACACCTACAGTTTCAAAAACTTTTTGTTTGTACTGCTGATGAGGAATATCACATTTTTAAACAAAATTCTTACTTCCCTGGCTTCAGTTTTTCATATTTATGTCTTCTATGGCCTCTGTTAGAGAATATGAATCAAGAACCTGTATAAGTATAGTAGTGGATGGAGTTAATGTAAAATACACCCTAATCTTGACTGATAGGGGTGAAACAGTCAGAGCAGCCCTGCAAACAGATATAGGATTATAATAGAAATAAAAAAATTGCTTTATTGCATCAAAGTGTAACAGCCTCCACTGTACTGCCCCCTCCATTCCACTAGAGGGAACCCTCACCAGAATACTAAGCACTTCTTGGTTACTCAACACTTCCTGGTTCAGTTTTTGTAACGCTTCTTTGTGAAGTATTGTCAGTATTCTGCATTACTAAGCCGTTGTTTTCCATTGCTATTGTTTGCCTCATTGTGTTTGACTTTTTTTTTTTTTCTGTTTTTGCTCTTCGGATCTTACAGAATTCTGCCTGTTTTATGTTACCATTGCTGATTTGTGTTTTGGATTGTTTACACTGGCATTTTATATTAAACACTGCAAATGGATTCTCCACCACCTGTTCCTATCCCTTACAGAATACTTCACCTGTTGGGAATCCAGCAGAGTTTCTACAGCTTCAGGAGATGCTATCGGATTACCATCAGCAACTCAGCACATTTCAGGCTACGAATGAGCAGCTGGTTACCACCATCTAAGGGATTCCACCCCAGCAACTTGAACTGACCAAGATGGCTCTCCCTGATAAATTCAACTGCTCTGCAGAAAAATGTAAGGGGTGCCTACATTAATGTGAGATATACTTTACCCACCAACCAGAGGCTTTTCGAGAAGAAACAACCCAATGTGCATTTATCATGATGCTACTGACAGGGAAAGCACTTGAATGGGCTTCAGCTGTGTGGGACAGTGACCTCAAGATCCGGAGCTCCTTCAGTTACTTTGAACGGCAAATCAGGGATGTTTCTGAATACCAGGCAGGGGGAAGAGATGTGTCTGAGCAACTGATACAGGGAGGCAGCATAGCAGCCAACTATGCCATCCAATTCCAGACCCTGGCCATCTAGAATGGTTGGAATAACACCACCTTAGGAGCCATCTTAGAAGAAGAACTTGACCCAATACTTCAGGCTAAAATGACTATCATGGACAAAGCCTTCACGCTCTCCCAGAAAATAAATCTGGCAGTGCAACTGTATAACCTTACCCGCAACCAATTACTTACCTTGACCTCTCAAGCTGTCCCAATCTACGGAGAGCCTCTCCAGGTCACAACATCACAGGCAGGGAAGCTCAAGCAGCTGGGAAAACCCCAAATCTTGGCAGATGAGCTACAATGACGTGTCACCCACCAACTGTGGTTTTACTGTGGACACTCGACATCATCACCTAACCTGTCCTAGCACAGCACACAAGGTGAGCACATCCTCTTGTCCTCACAGTTTCCAGTTACCAGTTCAGTTCAGCCCTGCAACTCAAACTCACTATGCCACTGCTCTTGTGGATTCCAGTTCAGCTATAAATCTCATTCACGACCAACTGGTGAACGACCTAGCCAGCTGGCTGAGTTTGCACAACCCCCAGATCTTCTAGCAGTCTAAAAAACTCATCCATTGGTCCCCCCCATTGCCATGAACATTGCATGAACTTGAACCTACCTATGCTGTGCTGTACAACTTCAGTAGAAAGCCAGAATTCTAACAAGGCCATGGAGGTTCCCGTGTATCATGATCTTTTGGAGGTATTCGGCGGTATTCTTTTTTGTGGAACAGAAGAATGGGGCCTGAAACCATGTATTGATTACCGAGGCCTTAATTCCATCACAGTCAAACAGCCTTACCCCCTACCAAAGGTCCCTTTAGCATTATAGCAGCAAAGAGAGGCTCAGATTTTTACAAAACTTGACCTAAGGAGTGCCTACAACTTGATCCATATAAAACGGCCTTCATTACCGTGAGGGGGCACTATGAATACCTTGTATGGCTTAACTAATGTGCCAGGTATATTCCAATCATTCATAACTGAAGTCTTCGATGACCTAATCAATCTGTACATGATTGTTTATGTTGATGACATCCTTATTTACTCCCATACCTAAAAAGAACATATAACTCAGCACCACCAGCTCTTATTTTTCCATTTTTCAATGTTTGTTTTATATATTGTTGTAGGTTGTATGTACATTTAAAAAAAACAACCAAATTTTTAGGCTGATGGTGTCCTAATTCTGTGACCTACTGAACCAGTGTTAATGTATTCATTGATAGAGACTTCAAAGCACTTTTGTATCACCAAATGCCTGAAATGTAAATGTAAGTCGATGCCTTACATTGTGGTATTGGGGCGGTCCTGTCTTAGCGTTATGGGGCCCCAGCTAAGCTGTACACTTGTGCTTACTTTTCAAGAAATCTGATCTTTGCAGAGGTTATCTAAGACATGGGGAACAAAGAAGTCCTGTCCAAGGCAGTACTTGAGGAATGGAGGCACTGCCTTGAGGAAGGATCACAGATCACAAAACTGTTAATTGGGTCCACACCTCCCCCAGCTCCAGACACACGGGAATTCGGCGAACCACTGACGTCAGAGACTTTGTCATTTCATGTCCCATATGTACCCAGTCCTGAATCCTATGCCAACTTCCTGCTGGCCTTTTGGAACCACTGCCCACACCCCAGCACCCCTGGTTGCACCTGGACATAGACTTTATCACTGATCTCCCAAACTCCCAGGTGTACGCCACTATTCTTGTTATTATGGATCGCTTCTCCAAACCTGCCGGTTGGTCCCTTTCAAGGGATTGCCCACCACCATGGAGACTGCCACTGCCCTATTTCACCATGTGTTCTGATCTATGGTCTTCCCAAAGACATTGTCGCTTACAGGGGTGTACAATTCACGTCTCAGGTGTGGAAGGCTTATTGTGGTCACCTGAACATAAATATCAGTCTCACTTCTGGTTATCATCCACAGTCCAACAATCAGGCAGAGAGGCTTAATCAAGCACCTGTGCTTGTACTGTAGTCGTGACCAACATTGCTGGAGACAAATCAACTCCGTAACATACTGTCTGAAACACCACACCCTACATACCGCATCTCGCCATCCTTTCACGTCTCCCTACGCAAGACAGCCTACAGAAACCGTCACTGAGACCCCTCAGATATCAGGCTTGATATGAACCAGTCACTTTTGGTCTTTACGTGTACTCAATACTGTACTTTACTGGTAGATCACCAGCTAAAAGTATGAAGTGTGGGAGACAAAAATAATTAATAATGGAAATCATGAAAGAATAATGAAAGACAGAAATCTAAGCTGATGCATTTAAGTTTGGAGAAGACCCACATATGAATGTGATCATCAGATGTCCACATACTTTTGCCAACATAATGTGTAAGTTATCAAATGCAATATTGTATAAAAAATTTGACTCATTGTATTCCATTTAGCTGGAGAACAAGACTAAATCCTGCATTTGATGACATGGACCCCCCTAAATATAACCTGTGCGATTTCTTTCATTACAGTCTCTTATTTTCTAAATTGAAACCGCAGTGACAAAACAAAGATGAGAGAGAATCAAGTCAATGAAGAAATATTTCAGAGTGCAAAATAAGCAACCAGTGTAGAAAAATGTTTGTGAGATATGTAGAAGTATTGCTTTTAATTAGGTTAATGAAATCATGTAACAATAAGCTAAAACATCTTCACAGAAACGACTTTAACCTTTAACGTACCTTAACTGCTTTAGATTTATTTATAGTTCAGAACAACTGAACATTAGTTTATGCCAAATAATCTATAAAACATCTTTTTTCTTGTTAAGAGGTTTCAAATTCTTTTTAATACATAGATTCTGAAATACACCCCCACCTTTTTAATTTGCAACAAACAAATCTATAGCAATGATCTTGAGATTGTCACAACTGGAAGATGAAGGCAGATGCAGGTGAATAATTAATTTTTCTATACAGTGCTGAAGAAACCAAAACTGTGGCTAAAGTAGTCAGACAGCAAAAAGTAGGAAACAGGTTTTACTCAGGTATCAAACAAAAGCTAGACAACAAACTGGTCACACAAAGGGGCTTAAAACGTGTAGCTAATTGCTTAAGAAACTAATTACCCCAGATGTCCATGACAACTATTATAACTATTTTTGTTTTCCATAAATTTCTTTATAAAAGTTTTTTTTTTTTAAGTTTAAAAATAAACCATCACTATTAGTAATAAAATGCATTTGCTCGTACACATTAATTATTTAAGGGATGACTACTGAGAAGAAAGACATTAAATGTGTATGCAATTTTTATTTTACTTCTAGGACAGTTCCTGTTATCATTATTAAACCAGTAATAAAAAAAAGCCGAACGATGATAGTGCATAATTTCTTTTGAATTTTTTGTGTTGTTACAGAAATCTGAGAGTGGAACATGTGAGGATGAAAATGACAGCCATCAAATAGTGTGTAAACTTTATTCAGATTAAATGAATAGGTATTACTTAAGCACACTGTGGCAATACAAAATGATCACAGTGAAATTATTTTACAAGGCTAGACTTTTTTCCACTTTGCTGTACAGACCAGTGTTACCATCAGCTGGCAGCCAATTAATAGAAATGCAAATCGCCCAGCTTCAATTACTGCTGGCACTTACGCTTGTATTTTAATTGACAGACATTTCAAATCTGTATGTTGTACTGAACGATTATGCCAATCTATATTAATTTTCAGTGGAAATAATGGCAGTGAGGTACTTAATTATAAAATGTATAGTTTTTTTTTTATTGTGAAGAAAGCCCTTGAGGTTCAGCTTTTTGGGTAAGGAATTTTACAAAAACATTTTTTATATTTTATTTTTTTTCTTTTATAAACTTATCCTCACCATATTGTTTACAGAAAGCTTTTTCAATTTATCAGCACAGCCATGCCAAGCAGACTAAATATTACAGAGGGAGAAGAAAGCAAAACACAATTGCTACATTTCAATTTTAAGTGCAGGAAAAAAAGTGCTCTTTTATTTACAATAAGTTGCAAAGCAAAATAAAGGAGGATGTCACACTGTGGAAGGTGCGGGTGAAGTGGCAAAGAGTCTTCAGTGCAGAGGCAATGAAGCAGCTATGGAGAGAGGCCCCAGGAGCGTGGCTTAGGCTCAGCAAGTTAGGGAGTGTTGTCATCTTTATGGCATTGTCTCTGGGGGAAAAACCAAGCAAAGAGATTTAATCCATACCATACATCAAGGCGTAATTTGTTTACAACAATAAAGTTGCAAACGCATATCGTAGAGACCAAGAAACGTATTAGCAACAGCCCTGTAGCAGTTGAGAGGAGGCTGTTGCCGGATTAATCAAGCAATGTTGTCAGACACGGATGTTAAAGCTCTCTTTCCTGAGCAGATGATATAGATGTATGGTTTCCATGAACAAATACAGTTAAGATCTAAAATTATTCTCTTTCCCCTTTCATATCTCTGTGAACGCAAGAAAAGACCTCATGTCTGTTAACGGGAGGGATATAATAGAGTCTGTAATGCGATTAATAACGTGATTACATTAAGATTGGTAAAAATTTTTGTTTTTTTTTCAGTAATAGTGGACATAACACTTACACTTACTCACTTATCCACTGAGTGGACGACACTCGCCCGCTGGGCCACGACCCCCTAAAGTGAAGTATTTAAATGACATGGTCGTATACACGTAAAGTTTTGTTTTCCCCCCAAAGAGACTGAGTCACTTTCAATTGGGAACTGAGTCACTTTCAATCGGGAACTGTTTGCCTTTTTTATTTCTGTTTCGGGGAATTTACTCTCTGCAAAGTGCAAACAGTTGGATGTAGTAAAGGTCAATCTAATGTTCAAGTTCACTGTTCTCTCTTCCTTGACAGCAGTAATGCTTTAAGGGTATACTTAAATAGACTCACTAATTGGTTATGGTTTTGTGATCAAACTCAAAGTGGCAATGTAAGAAGGCATTTAATTATATTAATAACCATGGAAAGTTTAACTTGTGTTAATTATAATGTGAATGGAATAGGTAGCCCTATGAAGAGGAAAAAATACTGGACCAGCTTCATACATTAAAGTGTAGAGTTGCCATGTTACAAGAGACTCATCTCTCAGACAAAGAGCATTTAAACTTGAAAACAGATTGGGTGGATCAGGTCTTCAGTGCATCCTGTGGTGGAGGGAGAAAAGGGGGGATTGCCATTCTCATTAGTAAGGCTGTCTATTTCACAGCTGAAAACTTGTTTAAGAAAGATTGTCTATAACTGTGTCTTAAACTTGTATATGGACAGGTTGCCAATAGAAAAGAGGCCCCAATCACGTAAAACAAATGCAGCTCTGGGGATGATGAATGAGCTAGGGCTGGTTGACATTTGGAGATATCTTCACCCATGAGAAAAAAAAGACTTCACATTTATGTCACAAACACATGGGAGCTTTTCTAGACTGGATGTTTTCTACATTTAAAAAACTGAATTGCACAGAGTATCAGAGTGTAGTATAGACCCCATTACCCTTTCAGACCATTGCCCTGTTATTTTAAAACTCCAAAATATATGAGAAAATATTATGAATTTGGTAATAGAGCAAGTCTACGTAAGGCCCAATCTAGTAGAACTGTCCCGAAAAATAGACATCGATTTACGGGTAAAATAACATCCTAAAGAAATAGCAGATGCATTTAAAGATTACTATAAAAAATTATATGAAAGGGCAAACAGCAAAGAAATAAAAAAAAAAATCTTAGATTCTGTCAAACTGAATAGACTGACAGATGAGGAGTCTGAAGTAATGGTTAGTCCTGTTAAAGAGGAAAAAATTAAGAGAAGTATTAGTAAACACAAAAATAATAACTTGCCGGGAATAGATGGCTTCCCTGGAGAATTTTAGAAAGCTTTCATAGAAGATTAATTAATTTGGAAAAGACCCTACTCAATGCACAGGTTATAGGCCCATAAGCCTTCTCTGTCAGGACCTAAAAAATTTTAACCTCAATCCTAGCAGAGAGGATTCAAACAAATATTAGAAAATTTGTGAAACCAGACCAGACAGGATTTGTTAGTGGATGCCATGATACTGACAATGTTTGGAGAGATAACATACAGACGATTTCTGGAAAGAAAAGGTTCCCTCAATGTCACTCAGTTAAGAAGTGGAAAAGACATTTGGATTGGGCATATTCAAAACAAACACTGGCATATATGGGTTTCCATGACACATTTATTAGATAGATAACATTTTAGCAACAAAAGGGGGACCAACACAGTATTAGGCAGGTAGTCATAATGTTATGGCTGGTCGGTGTAAAGTCAAACACAAGTAAACATCTTTTAGATGGTCTAAACAGGGATTCAAATATTTAGGATTTACAATTACACCCAGACCTTCACAGTTGTATCAAGCAAATTATGACAAGTTAATCAATACAATACAAGTTAATCAATACAATACAAAGGATCTATTAAGGTGGGAAGTTCTGCCACATTCATTGTTTGGCAGGATTGAGACATTCAGAATGAATATTTTACCTAGACTGCTCTTCTTATTTCAGTCCCTCCCGGTATGGATTCCTGCATCTACATTTTATTCGCTAGATAAACTCATATCAAAGTTAATTTGGCAGAATAAAAAAACATTAACATTAGGAATTATCATTCATTAATGAATTAATAACCAGAATGAAATTAAAAACATTAACATTAGGAAAGGATAAGGGGAGGCTATGTCTCACTAATCTAAGATATTATTATTGGGCTGCTCAGCTCACACCAATAGTGGGATGGATTAACAATGATGTTGAATCAGGATGGATTTACATGAAACAGAGCTCTGTACCAAGTGCCTCTTTGTCAACACTAGCCTTTTGTAATGTCACAACATCATCCAGCCCACCAGAGGAAGCCCTCGCCTGAATACTAACCCCTCTGGGTTCACTTCCTGGTAGCATGCTAGGATATAAGCAGCGTGCTATTCTGCATTCTTTGCGAAGTAACGTTCCCGTGCGATGTATCAAGCCTAGGATTACTCCCTTTCTTGTATGGACTATTGTGTATGGGCTTTTGCCTGTTTATCCTCACGTTTACGAGTTTCGGTTTGTGTTTTGGTTTTGTTGCTAGTGTTATTTGGTTTTCCGGTTTTTGACTTCTGCGCTGCTAAAGGTTTACGAGTTGTTCCTGCTGTCTTCTTCAATAAATCTGCAAATGTATTCTATCCAACCTGCCTCTAACGAGTCATCACAGGTTACTTCACCATCAGAGAATCCAGTGGATTTACAGGCAGCAATATGGTGCCAGGGGGTGATTATCCACTCCTACCAAGCTGAAGTGGAGACGCTTAAAGCTACCAACCAGCAGCTACAAAAACAAGCCCACCATGCTACTACCACTCCGGCTCCCACACCGCAACCACGCTATGAACTACCATGTTTCACTCTCCCCGAAAAGTTCGACGGGTCAGCCGACCGCTACCGTGGCTTCCTCCACCAATGCAACAACTGTTTGGCCTAACAACCAGAGACTTACGGGAGTGATTCTATCAGGTGCGCATTCATGCTGTCTCTGCTGATGGGTAAAGCGTTAGATTGGGCTTCAGCAGTGTGGGACTCAGACCCCCAAGTTAAGTCTTCCACCAGCTATCTCACGGGGGTTGATGCGCAAGGTGTTCGAGTACCCGGCTGGAGGCAAAGACATCTCAGTGCAACTACTGCTACGCAAAGGGTCTGAATCAGCCGCAGAATACGCCATTAAGTTCCGCACACTCGCTGCACAGTCTGGCTGGAATTTGACGGCGTTGTTGGCAGTTTTCCATGAGGGCTTAAGTCCAGCGCTTCAAGCAGAGATGGCCTGCAAGGACTCTAATGTCTCGTTATCACAGTATATCTCTACCACCATTAGACTGGATAACCTCCGTTGTCAGCATGGTCCACCTCCTGCCTTCCCTCACTCAGTAACTCGCCAACGACCTGAAATTCACAACCTTGCTGAAGAAGTCCCTGAACCCATGCAATTAGGCTGAGCTCGCATCACGACCGAGGAACGTCAAAGACGTTATCATCAGCGGCTCTGCTATTACTGGTCAACCAGGTCACCAAGTCTACCAGTGCCCTGAGAGGTCTACCACATCTCAGGTTGGGAAACTAGCCACAGATTCCAAGGTTGTTCTGCCTGCCATGTTACGTTATGCTAATGAGCGTTTCCCCGTCTCAGCGTTGATCGACTCCGGGGTGGCGGTCAACTTGATCAACAGCAGCCTAGTCCAAGACCTCCTGCTACCCACGCTTCCATGTATTCCTCCTCTGAAAATCACTGCCGTATGGACTCACTAACGCACCAGCAGTGATCCAGTCTCTCATAAACGAGGTCTTCAGAGACATGCTGAATCACTTTGTCATCACTTACATCATCGACGACATCTTGATCTAGATTCAAGATTCAAGATTCAAGAAGCTTTATTGTCATTTCAACCACATATAGCTGGTGCAGTACATAGTGAAATGAAACCACAAACCAGTGCTAGACCACATCCTTGCTTCAATGGGCAGGCTAAGAAGGTGTTTTTTAATGATATCTGTATTTACATTGTTATTTACATGTTATATTGTGAGTCCCAGCGCTCTGTGCAAGCATGTTATGGTTGCAATCTAATATTGCAATATTGCATGGGAAATAAGAGCAAATAAGTTCCAACATTTTTGAGGGCAATGTTCCCCGGACGGCTCATCTCGATTAGAGGTGACACCCCGTGGCGGCGTGCTCGCCCAATCTAATGCCCTGTGATTTTTTTTTATGGGGATACCTCAAGGCAGAGGCTTTTAAACATCGCCCGACAAACCTGCTTCAGCTGAAGAATGTTATTCGGCAGGAAATAGCCCAAATTCCGGTGGACATGTTGGAACGTGTAGAGGGAAACGTCAGAAATCGGTTGCATCAGTGCATAGAGAACGGTGACCACCACCTTCAAGATATTTTGTTTAAAACAGCATAATTTTAAAATTGAAATTATGTTCTTTCATTATCAAAAAATAAATTTTGTTTATCAGCCACAATTTTTCTTTCATTTGCCTTCAAAAAAGGGAAGTTTTTGTGCCCCACCCTGTAGAAAGATTTAAAATGTTAAGGATAAAACAAAAATCCATGAAACAGTTGGTTGGGATCTGTGTATCTCTGGCCACAGGAGGTGGGAAGTGGCTCACAGTCAGTGTTTGGAAATGTTTAGTAAATATGTAAGAATGAACACAAAAAAAATGTAAGAACGAACAAAAACACTTTAGAAACTTAAAAGTACTTAAAAACTTAAAACATTTTCTCTTACAGATAAAACTACATACTTACAGATAAATACTTCCATATGCTCTAATTATGCAAAAGAGCAGAATAACATCTGACCTGGAAGCTTGAGGATTAACTACACCTTGGTGTCACAGGCACATGCACCTCAGCCGCACCCCCGCGCTCCCAATCACCGGACTTTTAATCACGCCACCTGCACCCAATCACACGGCGCCTACTTAAAGCCCTCACCTGCAGAGCACAGCGGCTAGTATTGAGACTGTTCACGAGAAAGTACCGAGTTACTGCTCTAGTATTTTGAGTTGGATATTTCCGTTCATCGTATTGCCTTTTTTCCCCCCTGCCTTGGTTATTAAAAGCCGTGTTGGATCTGCTCTCTGTCTCCGTGTGTGTTGTGACACTTGGATGGAAATGTTCTTGCCAGGTTGAATTCCACCATTGATGATGGCTTTGTATGGCACACTCTAACAATGGAGAATGCAACAAGTGATGATTATTATTATGAGCTCATTCCATTAAAGTAAAACAGAATGTGAATTAATTATGTTTCATGGCCTTGAGTTCTTACGTATCTTGCTGTAGTGTGAAATGCAGGGGCCTTCAGAGGAAAACAGATAAAAATGGACCAGTTCACTGTGAATGCATGTGGCAATGTAAATATAATTCCGAAGAAATAGAGTAGAGAAACTGTTTGTCTAAAAAACAGGAAGCGTTGAGGAGTGACATCCTCAAAAGCATGTGATCCAAGTCTTTAAAGTATTATGTGAAAAATCAAATCATGTCTATTATGTTTTGATCTCAGTAATTTGTAAGATTAACTTTTTCAGCATGTTATCTGGAGGCTACAAATGCTCTTAAAAAACTCCACAAACCACTGGAAACTGGCACAATAAATTTTTAACCTTCTGTCATGAAAACAAGCCTGTGACTGTACTTCCAGAGAAAGGAAGAAGACCATGCTCTGATTTGCCAATAAATGTGGGAAGTAAATGAGCTGAAGGTATCATATAAAAAATAATCATGTATCAAAAATGTTTTATGTTTATTTAAAAAAAAAAAAAAGGTTAAACATTTGGTACTATATATTACATGTGAAATCATTAAATTTCCAACAAAGTAATACTTTTCAGTTTTTTAGGCAGAATACTGTATGAGGTTGCACAAGCTTAATTTATATGAATAAACATGGAGTTACTTACACCATATCCAAAAGGATAAGCAAACTGTGGTTACAAATATAACAGAAGATGTAACACTGAAATTGTTATTTCGTGAAAAACAACCATAAAAATTAAAAAATAGAATATATATTCATTATATTATAGTTAAAATATCAAATTATTTAGCTTTTCCTAAACATCTTGATCTGACATTTCTAAAAACAATTTTGGAAAATTTTTGAAAATTATCAGTACAGAATTAAAATACTAGCAGTTACCTGGAATCCAGCTTGGGCAAGTACGAAACCCTATCAAATGGAATCAAAAACATTTTTATAAAATAATACTAGGCAAAACATTTTACTGTCATGGTAATGTAAGGACACCCTTACAGGAAGGCAGTTATCCATCCATTCTCTACACCACTTATTCTACTGGGTCACAGGGAACCTGGAGCCTAAACGACGATGCCAGTCTGGAGAAGATTTGTTAACACCTTATGCTCCACCTGGATCAAAGAGGATTAAGTAAGTATTCAGCCTATAATGCATGTCTTTTTAGTGGGGGAGAAAACTGGATGTCACGGGTTCTGAGAACATTTTCAACCAGACCCATACACAGGATGAAAACAATCTTTGGTTTATTAACGAAAACATTAAAAAAAACCCCCACAAATACCTGGAAACACAGACACAGAAACAAAAGCACAATACTAAATAAACACAACATGGAACAGAAAACCAAACATGACAGTACACAACAGCAGGACAATTACATAGTTTACTTTTTTGTTTAATCCATACCATACATTAAGGCGTAATTTGTTTAAAACAATAAAGTTGGACACATATCGTAGAGGCCAAGAAACGTGTTAGCAACAGCCCTATAGAGTCTGTAATGCGATTAATACTGTGATTACATTACGACTGGAAATTTTGTTGTTTTCTTTCAGTAATAGCGGGGCCAATAACACTTAATGAGTGGACGACACTCGCCCACTGGGCTACGACCCCTTAAAGTTAACTATTTAAATCACATGGTCGCATACATGTAAAGTTTTGTTTTTCCCCCAAAGAGACTGAGTCACTTTCAGTTGGGAACTGTTTGCCTTTTTATTTCTGTTTTGGGGAATTTACTCTCTGCAAAGCGAAAACAGTTGGATGTAGTAAAGGTCAATCTAATGTTCAAGTTCACTGTTCTGTCTTCCTTGACAACAGTAATGCTTTAAGGGTATACTTAAATAGACTCACTAATTGGTTCTGGTTTTGTGATCAGCCCAATGTGGCAATGTAAGAAGGCATTTAATTGAATTAATAACCATGGAAAGTTTAATTTGTGTTAATTATAATGTGAAGGGAATAGGTAGCCCTGTGAAGAGGAAAAAATACTGGACCAGCTTCATACATTAAAGTGTAGTGCTGCCATGTTACAAGATACTCATCTCTCAGACAAAGAGCATTTAAAGTTGAGATTGGGTGGATCAGGTCTTCAGTGCATCCTGTGGTGGAGGGAGAAAAAGGGGGTTTGCCATTCTCATTATTATGAATTTGGTAATAGAGCAAATCGGCTACTTGCTTTCCAACTACGTAAGGCCCAATTTAGTAGAGCTGTCCCAAAAAATAGACATCAATTTACGGGTATTATAACATCCTAAAGAAATAGCAGATCCATTTAAAGATTACTATAAAAAAAATTATATGAAAGGGCAAACAGCCAAGAAATAAAAGAAAATTCTTAGATTCTGTCAAACTGAATAGACTGACAGATGAGGAGTGTGAAGTAATGTTAAGTCCTATTAAAGATTGAAAAAATTAAGAGAAGTATTAGTAAACACAAAAATGATAAGTTGCCAGGAATAGATGGCTTCCATGGAGAATGATAGGAAGCTTTCATAGATGAATTAACCCCCAATTCTGTGTTGAATATATAATTACACATTAGAGAAAGGAGACCCTCCAAAGTCATGGGCTGAGGCAGTAATAACAAAAATTTGGGAAAGACCCCACTCAGTGCACAGGTTATAGGCCCATAAGCCTTCTCTGTCAGGACCTAAAAAATTTTAACCTCAATCCTAGCAGAGAGGATTCAAACACAGAAAATGAGTGAAGCCAGACCAGACAGGATTTTTTAGTGGATGCCATGATACTGACAATGTTTGGAGAGATAACATTCAGACGATTTCTGGAAAGAGAAAGGTTCCCTCAATGTCACTCAGTTAAAGTGGAAAAGGCATTT
Organism: Hemibagrus wyckioides; assembly: GCF_019097595.1. Classification (NCBI taxonomy): domain Eukaryota; kingdom Metazoa; phylum Chordata; class Actinopteri; order Siluriformes; family Bagridae; genus Hemibagrus; species Hemibagrus wyckioides. Next base: position 13,355,041 of record NC_080726.1, on the reverse strand, counting down.
GGTACATTTGGATTGGGCATATTCAAAACAAATACTGACATATATGGGTTTCCATGACACATTTATTAGATAGATACAAATATTTTATCATAATCCTGAATCAAGAGTTAGGGTGAAAGGCCACTGTTCAGAGTTCTTTGATCTTGGGAGAGAAACTAGACTTTGCTTTGTTTACTCTAAGCACTGAACCCCTGGTCAAGAGCATAAGATACAGTCATCATATACAAGGAGTAGCTGATTAGGGGGGAAACTGTCACAAGATTGCTCTCTATGCAGATGACATACTATTATTTATTGAAAATCCAGTTTCCTAGATCTAGAAGTATATGAAGTATATGAATCCATCTTTGGAAATACACCGATCAGGCATAACATTATGACCACTGAGAGGTGCCGTGGATAACACTGATTATCTCCTCATCATGGCACCTGTTAGTGGGTGGGATATATTAGGCAGCAAGTGAACATTTTGTCCTCAAAGTTGATGTGTTAGAAGCAGGAAAAATGGGCAAGCGTAAGGATTTGAGCGAATTTGACAAGGGCCAAATTGTGATGGCTAGACGACTGGATCAGAGCATCTCCAAAACTGCAGCTCTTGTAGGGTGTTCCCGGTCTGCAGTGGTCAGTATCTATCAAAACTGGTCCAAGATTATATGAGCAACGCTTGTTCTTATAGAAAGGTGTTAGAATACACAGTGGATGATGGGTCAGGGCTGTTTTAGCAACAAAAGGGCGACCAGCACAGTATTAGGCAGGTAGTCATAATGTTATGGCTGGTCGGTGTAAAGTCAATTCAACCAAATCAGAGGTACTTGTGATCACTGGAGTATGGCTGGGAGAACTGAATGATAGAACATCTTTTCGATGGTCTAAACAGGGATTCAAATATTTAGGATTTACAATTACACCCAGACCTTCAACAGTTGTATCAAGCAAATTATTAAGTTAATCAATACAATACAAGTTAATCAATACAATACAAAGGATCTATTAAGGTGGGAAGTTCTGCCACGTTCATTGTTTGGCAGGACTGAGACATTCAGAATGAATATTTTACCTAGACTGCTCTTCTTATTTCAGTCCCTCCCGGTATGGATTCCTGCATCTACATTTTATTCGCTAGATAAACTCATATCAAAGTTAATTTGGCAGAATAAAATTAAAAACATTAATCTTTCAATATTTACAAACTATATTACAATCATAAAGGAAAATAAATAATTAAGAAAGCCACGTCTAATGTGGAACAATATTTCATTGATTTCATTAAAGAGACAACACTACTACACCACTACAATACTACTTTGCTACTGCTTGATTAAACAGATAATACACTCCATATGAAGACAAAGTGAGAGCTTGAATTACACAAAATTATTGAGGATGAGGCCTGGGAAAACATATGCACAGGATGTCATAAGGGCATCAGCTGTAATGTAGGTTTTTAAGAACACCATTGGCGATATCCAAATTTGTTGACAGTCCAGAAGCAGAAAAATGTTAGAGGGGCTGTGGGTTGGTAGGAGATATTATTCCTAATATAGATATATATTTAATATATATATATATATATTCTGGGATTGTCCAAAAATATCCGCATTTGGGGTTAAGGATGAGATTATGAAGGTTCTGTTCATTTCTAATGAACTTTTTCGGATTTTCCAGTAATTTCTGTCAGAGTGAAGAATTAATAATAAGTTTTAAAAAAAAAAAGACCAGACACATGTGGTATAAAATCGGACAGATTACTGTCATCATTTTTGTATTAACATTTACTACCATCTTCAGGCAAGACATGAGTAAAGCAAAGCAGAATAGTTACAGAAATGTAACACCAGGCGGCGCTGTTTTTGCTTCTATATGTTAATAGAAAAGAAATAGGATTAACTCAGAAACAATTTAACTTCTTGTGTCTGAGTGGCTTTCCTCCAGTTATTTTAGTTTACTCATACCTCCCTAAAACATGCTGGTAGGTGAGTTTGCTACTCTGAATTGCCTCAGGGTGTGTAAGAATGTGTTTGTAATGCCTTGTGTGAGCCCACCTGCCTCGGCCCAATATATGAGGGTATTGAAACACAGGGCAGAAGTAGAAGTGCATGACAGAAATGTTAACATCTTGTTATCTAGTTTTATTAATCATATTTAAATCATTAAATTCATGGGGAAAAACAAACAAACAAACAAAAAAACAGAAGCAAGCCATGATTAAAGACTGCTCTATTTTGAAATCCACCAATTTATTTATTTATTTATTTATTCATTCATTCATTCATTCATTCATTCATTCATTCATTTATTTTTTGCATACTTCTCTGTTTACGGATAAAATGTGACAGTGACTTGGTAAAACTGTGCCAGAGAAAATATTGCACAAAAACATCCAATTTAAATTGTTTTAGTTAAGCGTATACATCAGTCAAGCTCAAGTCACCAGACACTTCCAGAGCATCAATCTCCCACAGGTTGGTGAAGCGGTGCTTGAAGGTACACACTTGTATACCATTGACAAACACGTTGTACTGCTGAGGATCACAGGAGATGATCATCTGAAAGGAATGTGACACAGGTAAATGATATGATCAGATGTTTTAAACTAATTCTCAAGTAAAACTATTTGTATCAGCCAGCCTAACAGACACAGATATATTTGTCCTCTAAATAAGGTAAAAAAAAAAAAAAAGGAGAGCTAAATTCCCTTATAATTTGCAGTACATACCTGGAAGATTTTTCCCTTTTGAAACGGCATTTCTCCAGAGCGCTCCTCTGAGCCCCAATCATCCACTGTTTTGGTATTGCATACAACCGTGTTCTCATCAAAGCGAGGATTGTAGTGAAAGGCAATCCCATCTTTGTGACACAAGTTAATCTCGAATCTGGTAAAACAAATACCAGACACAATTTCAAGAAATATTTTGCACATCATTTATACCAAAATCTTCTAGGCCCAAAATGCTGGTATGCTGATATACAGGTGGTGATCTTCTCCAAACCTGAATATCATAAAAGTTTAGACTAAATCTGTGGGAAGTCCAGAAAATTGTTGTTTTAGGTTAAATCTGGCTTTCTTTCATTTAATTCAGACAATGTAATTCATGTAATTAGTAGAAGAATGCTAACATCTCACTTGTAAGGCTCAAGATTAACCAGCCCTTGGATGACAATGTTTTTGCCAGCCCACAATCCATCATTCATGTTGATTTTGCATGGCATACGCTAATGATGAATAATACAGGACATTATTACAAGCTGATTACTTTTAGGTAAAACATAATGTTAACTTATGTGAAGTCTTTTGGTCTTACATAGCCTTTTGCGGCATCAGATGAAGGCACCTAGAGATGGAAAAAAGGTGAAAAACATGAATAAGTAAGTAATTTCATATTGATTTCACCAGTACAGGGATAATATAACTGTAAAGCAACAGAGTCGTTTCAGAAAAAAACAGTAAGCTATTGGTTGTGGCCAGAGTTGAAGTAGTGACCTCAGATACAAGCAATCATGAGACAAATGGAAATTCATGTCTCCTACATGTTCATATCAGTAATTTTCTATGATTAAATGAGTTCACTTTCACCGTATAGTCTAGAGGTCACAGATATGCAAATAACTATATGTTTTCTACATTACAGAATCAGGTAATTATAGTGTAGTGAATTAGCATTGTAGTGCAGAGTGTAGTGTTGCTGCCTTTCAGCTCCAGGATCTCTGTTCAGCTATATGGAATCTTTGATGCTGTTAGGGTTAGGTGTTAAAAATGTTAAAAATTGTGCCAGAGAAGAGTTCACAAAACAATCCAATATTAAAAAATGAGCTAAACATTTACATCAATCAGTCTGAGGTCACCAGACATCTCCAGAATGTCAATCTCCCACAGGTTGGTGAAGCGGTGCTTGTAGGTAGTCACGAGATTACCATTGACAAACACGTTGTACTGCTTAGTATTGCAGGAGATGATTATCTGTAAGGATATGACCGGATGTTTTAAATTAATTTTCACTTTAAATAAAACTATTTTAAATAAAATAAAAAAATATATATATACATATATATATATATATATATATACACACACACACATTATATATATATATATATATATATATATATTTAAAATCCTCTAAATAAGGCAAAAAGTAAACCATATTACCTTGTAATTTGCAGTACATACCTGGAAGTTTTGTCCCTTTTCAATTGGCATTTCTTTAGAGCACTCCTCTAAGCCCCACTCACCCTTTGTTTTGGTATTGCATACAACTGTGTTCTGATCAAAGCGAGGATTGTAGTGAAAGGCAATCCCATCTTTGTGACACAAGTTAATCTCGAATCTAGAGATTTCAAGAAATATTTTGCACATCATTTATTCCAAAATCTTCTAAGCCTAAAATGTGGCATGTTGAACTGCAGGTGGTGCTCTTTCGCAAATGAGAATATCATTGTTTTAGATCAAATCTGGCTTTCTTTCAGTCACACTTTCCAGGTACTTGGTAACACAGTTTCAGCTCAAAGATAAAAGATAAATATTTAGACTATAATTTTGCAGAGGCACAGAACAAGTCTAGCATCTCACCTGGAAGCCTGAGGATTAACCAGCCCTTGGATGACAATGTTTTTGCCAGCCCACATTCCACCATACATGGTGGTTCTGTATGGCACACACTAATGATGAAGAATACAAGACATGGTTATTCATATTGATTCAAACAGGGGTGTCCAGTCTTGTCAGGAATGGGCCGGTGTGGGTGCAGGTTTTCATTCCAACCTAACAGAAGCCACAACTGAGTCTATTGAAAGCCAAGATCAACTGATTAAACAGGTGGACTGGGTGGGGGGGACTTCTGCTTGATTGGTATGAAAACCTGCAACCACGACCTTTGCAGATAAGTTTGGACACCCCTGCTTTTATATCACTTTCATGTTAGTACATGAACTAGATTTTAACCGATTCTTAACCAAATCAAAACTGAACCCCAACACTGACATAATGCCTTACAATAGCCTAGTTTCTGACCCCCCTCTTAAGTATATGTGTAAATTGGCAAAAGTAGAAGAGAAATATTGAGTTAATTAGTTCCACATGTCCTCATGTCCTCTACTTTATACTACATGGATGGATAGCAATATGTATGTATTTATATTTAAGTTAAGGGTATGGTCCTTCTCACCACAGGATCCTGGAAACTGATGGTCTTAACCTCCACCATCCCATCCACTGCGAAATTGTCCACCCTGCTGAATGGGATACGGTGCATGTAATCCTTGACATGGATGCCATTGAGACTTATCTATAAAACATAATGCTAAGATCAGCATACAGTGTATCCTTGATAAGATGAGGCACTGAGACAAATGCTCTCAAAAATGTTCTACATGTAACATATAATGCAGTCAAGAATGCTGCATTGAGATACACTATATTGCCAAAAGTATTCGCTCACCTGTCTTGACTCGCATATGAACTTAAGTGACATCTCATTCCTAATCCACAGGGTTCAATATGACGTCGGTCCACCCTTTGCAGCTATAACAGCTTCAACTCTTCTGGGAAGGCTGTCCACAAGGTTTAGGAGTGTGTTTATGGGAATTTTTGATCATTCTTCCAGAAGCACAATTGTGAGGTCACACACTGATGTTGGACGAGAAGGCCTGGCTCTCAGTCTCCGCTCTAATTCATCCCAAAGGTGTTCTATCGGGTTGAGGTCAGGACTCTGTGCAGGCCAGTCAAGTTCATCCACACCAGACTCTGTCATCCATGTCTTTATGGACCTTGCTTTGTGCACTGGTGCACAGTCATGTTGGAAGAGGAAGGGGCCAGCTCCAAACTGTTCCCACAAAATTGGGAGCATGGAATTGTCCAAAATGTCTTGGTATGCTGAAGCATTCAGAGTTCCTTTCACTGGAACTAAGGGGCCAAGCCCAGCTCCTGAAAAACAACCCCACACCATAATCCCCCCTCCACCAAACTTTACACTTGGCACAATGCAGTCAGACAAGTACCGTTCTCCTGGCAACCGCCAAACCCAGACTCGTCCATCAGATTGCCAGATGGAGAAGCGCGATTCGTCACTACAGAGAACGCGTCTCCACTGCTCTAGAGTCCAGTGGCGGCGTGCTTTACACCACTGCATCCGACGCTTTGCATTGCACTTGGTGATGTATGGCCTGGATGCAGCTGCTTGGCCATGGTAACCCATTCCATGAAGCTCTCTGCGCACTGTTCTTGAGCTAATCCGAAGGCCGCATGAAGTTTGGAGGTCTGTAGCGATTGACTCTGCAGAAAGTTGGCGACCTCTTTGCACTATGCGCCTCAGCATCTGCTGACCCCGCTCCGTCAGTTTACGTGGCCTACCACTTCGTGGCTGAGTTGCTGTCGTTCCCAAACACTTCCATGTTCTTATAATACAGCTGACAGTTGACTGTGGAATATTTAGGAGCGAGGAAATTTCACGACTGGATTTGTTGCACAGGTGGCATCCTATCACAGTTCCACGCTGGAATTCACTGAGCTCCTGAGAGCGACCCATTCTTTCACAAATGTTTGTAAAAACAGTCTGCATGCCTAGGTGCTTGATTTTATACACCTGTGGCCATGGAAGTGATTGGAACACCTGATTCTGATTATTTGGATGGGTGAGCGAATACTTTTGGCAATATAGTGTATGAGCTAACTCTTAAGCATTTCATTTCTATTCATGTGGGAAAATTCAAGTAACCTTGTATGATTGGCTTGTAACCAGGATTTGCAGTTTGAAAGGGTTTCCCAAGGGGAAGAGAGCCAGGTTTATGATCTCCTCTGGACCCCAGGAGTTATCCTGCTTGGTGTTGGTTACTATGTACTCTGAACCAGATGCATAACGCGGGTTAAAGTGCAGGGCAAAATCATCATCTGGGGTGGAACCACACTGGAGATTCACACTGAACCTGTGTGTATATATATATATATATATATATATATATATATATATATATATATATATATATATATATATATATATATATATATATATATATATATATTTACATGTAATTCTGTATATATATATATACAAAAAGAGATGTTGTCATTTATTTATGCATATAAACAATAATGAAATTTTGGGACCTTTAAAAATGGGTGCAATGGGCAGGAAAAAGTTAAGCAAAGTCATGCATCTGTCAACCCATATGAATATGAAAGTCTATCTTACCTGTCAGCGTCAGGTAAAACTCGTCCACTTACAGTGATACTCTTGCCTTCCTGCAGTCCTCCTTTAATTGAGCCAGTAAAAGGGATTTTCTGTTGAAAGACAACAGGATGATTTCATATAAGCAAATGTTACTGAAAGATATCAAAAAATTACAAAGAAAATAACTTCTTTAAAAAACCCGGATAAAGATTCTTATAGTTTATCCACCATATAGTTTATGCATATGTGCATAATACACAAAGTTTAAAAAATCAGCTTTGATGAATAAACTATATGGTGAATTGAGCTATTTTCCAAAGTCAAACATTGACATCATTTTATCTGTATTTATTTCTAGATGTTTTACAATGAAATGGGAATATGTTTTAAGTGAACAAACTGTCATTTTAATTCAATGTGTGTGCATACAGTAACTGATGTACGCATACTTAAAAACTAAAACACTGTCTCTTATAACTTTTCATTTTTATGGTGATAACACAGGGGCCAATCAGGCAATGTAGAAATACATCTAGAGTTAATAAAAGGTTAATAATTCGTAACTTTATAATCTTAACCTTTGGCAGGGATGAGGGGCCCATTGTGTATCAGAAGCCACAGGTCTCTAAGTCAATAATCAATCAATTAAAATCATGTGTCTATTTGCACATTGTTTTTCTTTTTCAATCTAACTGTTTCTGTTGTAACTGTTCCACTTTAGGGTGAATAGCTCTAAGACTATCATGGTGCATGCAGCTTAAAGATTATGAAGATCTGGAGGAAAAATTACCTTCAGTAAATGAAATCTTGTCTCATTAACTCATTTTGCAAAATAATACAGAAATGCAAATTATATATAAATTACAAACTTTAAATATCAGAATTACATGTAAATATAAAAAACATTCCCAAAGAATAATGTAACTGTCATGTTATAGTAAGCAAAACTATATAAAAATACTTACAGGATTGCAAAACGTCTCTTGCTGGTTGTTTGCCATTTTGCAGGAGTTTGTAGGAGTTTGCAGGAGTTTCCAGGAGTTGTATCTAAAAATCAGTCTACCAGAAGCTATTTTAAAGCTTATAAAGAGGAACTTTGTTCATGTGATAATGTGTGGATTTCATCATTGTTCTAGTGATTTCCTGAAACCAGCCAATTAATAATAACCACTGATTAGTGTCTTTATTTATTAGAGAATGTGAATAGTGCTATCTGTGTATAGATTGTCCATTTAAAATCATATATGCCTCTGTTGACTTTAATATCCACCAGGAGTGGGCATAAGGAACATGAATGCCCTTAAAGGTGTTCAGAGATGTGATAAGGAATATGGAGAGAATGCTAGAAAAAAAAATATCAGAACAGGATCCTTCACCTCTCAGTTTTGGAGTGTCTGAGTTTCTAAAATGGATTGTTGAATGGGATGTGCTTGTAATCCATGGATGCCACTGATACTTAAAAAGTCAGAACAAAATATAACCTAAAATGATGCATTACTGTGTAAATGCATGTACCATGTAAATATACTGAGACAATACATAATGTATATTGTACAGTGACGCCAACTGCAGCAGGTCAGTATAGAATATCAACATCAGCAGTTACAAAATCCAGATGTGTAGAAATAAAACATTTAGACAGTCTAGCAGGTTCATGAAAGAGGAAACTGTGAAAGTGTGCTTATCTTGCTTTTCAGTGTTTCTATTTTAAATATGAACAAGAATTCTGTACTCAGCTCTCCTTCTCCAGTTCTTCTATTCTTTTATACCAGCTGCAGCTCACTGCAACAGAGAACAGCCATTAATACAATTCAGCATGTGTGTGATCCTAAAATAAATAAACATAACATGAATCAGAAAACCAAGTGTGACAGTACACAACAGCAGACATTGTGAATGGACTGTGAACAATGATTCAACAATGAGCCGAAACAAGAGGAAGGGTATAAATGGCAAACCATATTAAATGTAATTAAGCACAGGTGAAGACATACTAGACATAATCATATGACATTCACAATGAACAGTGATACACCTGTCAGCACCCCCTAGTCCTCTGGCAAGGGAATGTTCCAGTCTCTAACACTGGAGTACCAAGTGAAAACCCCTGAAGCATGGGAAGAACACACACACACACACACACACACACAAATTGAACCTCGAACCATGCATGTGTCGGGGGAATGTACTATCTACCATGCCCCCCAGATGGCAATTAAACCAAAATTAATTTCCCAGCTTCATTTTTTGCATGTGTTGCTGTATCTAGCCAGATTTTTTTTTTAAATCCCATCCCTAAATTTCCCAGTCATTTCTAAAAACCTATTAGGATTTGTAGACTTAAAATATGTTGTGCTTTAAGTTGTTCTCACCACAGGATCCTGGAAACTGATGGTATTAACCTCTACCCTCCCATTGTAAGGGTGTTTTGAGAAAACATCACAGTAACATCATGCACCAGATAGTTTCCGTGACTCTACAGGTAGGAATATTCCACGTCAAAAAGCTGATGTTATTTGTCATTTCATCTCCTTGCAACTCCATAATTCTGGGATTTCTTAGAATTCTGGGAACTCTGTCACTGTCCAGTATCTTTACCCACTGCCCCTAGTCCCCTCTGATCTGGAACAACTATGGGAGGCCCGGTTTTTCACTAAGCTAGACCTGCATAGTGCCTATAAACTTGTGTGGATTCAAGAAGGGGACGAATGGAAAACTGCCTTCCAGACGACTAGGGGGCACTATGAATACCTTGTAATGCCATATGGCCTCACCAACGTGCCAGCTATATTCCAGGCATTTGTAAATGAACTATTCAGGGACCTGTTAATCCAATGTGTGATCGTGCACATTGATATTTTGATATATTCCAAGTCCCTAGAAAGCCATCTGTCTCAAGTATGCACCGTGTTGAAACAACTCTTCCTGCACCTGTTGTATGCAGAAAAAATGTAAATTCCGGCATATTTCAGGCATAGTCAGAGGACATGTCCACCTTCAACGAGCTGTCTGCCACCAACGTCTGCAAGCAAATCACCGCAGATGCCCTGTAATGGAAAAATGTTTTTAATTATTCTGTGGGTGATTTGTGTTCTCAGTAGTGTGTGTGTGTGTGTGTGTGTGTGGTGCCACCACCACCAAAATATGAAGAGCAGAGGACTTGCTCCACATTTGTGTAGAATTCAGACCCATGTCAAAGGAACTGAGATACCTCCTGGGTCATAAACTGGGAGTGGACATCTCAAGGGTAAGAGTTGCATGGCCAGATGATCTCATAGCTCCATCCAATCTGAAATGGCAACATGCTGACAATGCGCAATATAGAGACCTGGTCAACAGAGTTGAGGAAGCTTGCAAAGTGGCATTCCCAGTCAGAATGGGCATGAAGATTGCAATGTGCAGACAACAGTCCATGTCTTAATACCTCATACAGCTCACTGAAGTTCACGATGCACACAGTGGACTTACTGCATCAGCCAACTTGAACACTGATGAGGCTCATCTGAGAAACAGCTTAATGAATGGACTAAAAGAGAAAAGAAAAGTCAAAAACACTGCTCAGGCAGCAGAGCTGATAGCTCTCACTGAAGCATGCAAATTGGCACAAGGTAAAATAGTACATATCTTCACAGATAGCAGATATGCATTTGGAGTAGTACACTATTGTGGCACATTGTGGAAACAGAGGTTTCCTAACCTATTCAGGCAAACCAATCACACATCATGGCCTGATTTCTCATTTCTTAAATGCTATCATACCAAATTCACTGATACTACACTATATTGCCAAAAGTATTCGCTCACCTGTCTTGACTCGCATATGAATTAAGTGACATCCCATTCCTAATCCATAGGGTTCAATATGACGTCGGTCCACCCTTTGCAGCTATAACAGCTTCAACTCTTCTGGGAAGGCTGTCCACAAGGTTTAGGAGAGTGTTTATGGGAATTTTTGACCATTCTTCCAGAAGCGCATTTGTGAGGTCACACACTGATGTTGGACGAGAAGGCCTGGCTCTCAGTCTCCGCTCTAATTCATCCCAAAGGTGTTCTATCGGGTTGAGGTCAGGACTCTGTGCAGGCCAGTCAAGTTCATCCACACCAGACTCTGTCATCCATGTCTTTATGGACCTTGCTATGTGCACTGGTGCACAGTCATGTTGGAAGAGGAAGGGGCCAGCTCCAAACTGTTCCCACAAAGTTGGGAGCATGGAATTGTCCAAAATGTCTTGGTATGCTGAAGCATTCAGAGTTCCTTTCACTGGAACTAAGGGGCCAAGCCCAGCTCCTGAAAAACAACCCCACACCATAATCCCCCCTCCACCAAACTTTACACTTGGCACAATGCAGTCAGACTGCTCTAGAGTCCAGTGGCGGCGTGCTTTACACCACTGCATCCGACGCTTTGCATTGCACTTGGTGATGTATGGCTTGGATGCAGCTGCTCGGCCATGGAAACCCATTCCATGAAGCTCTCTGCGCACTGTTCTTGAGCTAATCTGAAGGCCACATGAAGTTTGGAGGTCTGTAGCGATTGACTCTGCAGAAAGTTGGTGACCTCTTCGCACTATGCGCCTCAGCATCCGCTGACCCCGCTCCGTCAGTTTACGTGGCCTACCACTTCGTGGCTGAGTTGCTGTCGTTCCCAAACACTTCCACGTTCTTATAATACAGCTGACAGTTGACTGTGGAATATTTAGGAGCGAGGAAATTTCACAACTGGATTTGTTGCACAGGTGGCATCCTATCACAGTTCCACGCTGGAATTCACTGAGCTCCTGAGAGCGACCCATTCTTTCACAAATGTTTGTAAAAACAGTCTGCATGCCTAGGTGCTTGATTTTATACACCTGTGGCCATGGAAGTGATTGGAACACCTGATTCTGATTATTTGGATGGGTGAGCGAATACTTTTGGCAATATAGTGTATCTCACTCAAATGCTAAAGCAGATGCAGCAGCCAAGGCAGCAGCTAAACTTTCAATGACTGAAATTCTTAACATGTCTATGAACAGCTGATCTCGAAAAATTGCAGGCCACATCCACTCCAGATGAAAGCAGGATGTGCGGTAAAAGGAGGGGATTGGTATGGCCTTAATGGTAAATGGTAAACCCTGTCCACCAATAAAAACATGTTTCCATATTATGTAATATTAAGATGACTCATGGTCTGGACCATATGTCAAAAGAGGGGATGTATTCATCAAAAATGTGTTCATTGTGCTACAAAAAATATGGGCAGGAGTATTAAACCCCCCCAGAAAGCAAATGGCTGGGACCATTCCAGATTCTGCTGACAACACAAACTGCTGTGAAGGGCGCTGAGAGAGCCATGTGGATTCATGCCAGCCACTGCTAACAAGTACCAGTGCCTGAGCGAGATAAGACAAAAAATGACTACGACGATTCCCAAGAAGTGTCTTGAAGCCTTGTGAGGTGGGACGGGTGTGTATAGGGAATGCTCACACACTGAGCACCAACAATTGTCAAGAAAGGCGACAGTTCACTGCACAGGTAGTCAATCCATGAATCAGAAATTTGAACATTATTGTTTCCCAAGAGGACGTCTTTCCCAGACTGGCCCCCAGGTCCTATGTCCATAGACTATGATCCACATTTGGATGAAGAAGTGGGGAACAGCGTTGAACTGACATAAATCTAAAGGGACATATTCAAAGCATCATCTAATCAAACAAAGAAAACAGCTAGGCTCAGATCTCAGAGGGGTATACAAAAACAGCAGTATAATTCTTTATGTGCCACACAGTGGCTTATGATGGTTGTGTTGAAAGCTGAAAAGAGAAAGGTGAACCTGATGTAATCTGTACGGAAGCCCAGAGAGGCCATGTGATATTATTATTTTTGCTTTTGTTTTCTCGTGATCTCAACTTAATTTTCTCGTGATCTTGAGATAAAAGTTGTTTTCTTGTGATTACGACATAATCAGAACCGCGGTGAAGTTAGTTTGATATTCGGACATTAGACAGACATTCGGAAGCAGTAGTTTAGGGACCATCAACAAATTTCTGTACGACTGAAATGTGGTACTTGTTACTTTACCAATTATTCTAATTTCTTCTTAAATATACATATGACATGCGGCATTACAAGCAGCATTTGTTTATTTATAAATAAAAATTGAATTAATTGATAGTATTAATTATGTATCATGTGAATTAAGTTGCTATTATTAATTAATTTTTTAATAAAAAAAACTATTTCTTCAATAGCTTCTAGGTCATGTGACCCTGTGACCCAAATCTAGTACCAAAATGATCTACTTGAACACCTCCACAGGGTACACCTCTTTGTATCCCAAAGAATCTCTTCTTTTATTTTTATTTTTAAAAAACACTATTTCTTCAATAGCTTCTAGGTCATGTGACCCTGTGACCCAAATCTAGTACCAAAATGATCTACTTGAACCTCCACAGGGTACACCTCTTTGTATCCCAAAGAATCTCTTCTTTTATTTTTATTTTAATTTTTATTAAAAAAAACACTATTTCTTCAATAGCTTCAATGTCATGTGACCTTGTGACCCAAATCTAGTACTAAAATGATCTACTTGGACACCCCCACAAGGTACACCTCTTCTTATCCCAAAAAATGTCTTCACTGATTTTTATTCATTTGTTTATTTTCTTCATTTGTTTAACTCCTTTCTTATGTAAATAAACAAGTCATTTTTATCACGATTACACACTGTTCTTTATTGTTATTACACAATAGTCTTCTTAAACACACAAGCAGCATTTCCATATTTTTGTTCTGGCTGTTTGAAGCTGCAAAGTGCCACACTGGACCTGTTATATACATACACATACATATATATACACTTATATTACACACATACATATATATACACATATTACACACACACACATTTTTGTAAATATTTTATTATATCTTTTCATGTGACAACACTGAAGAAATGACACTCTGCTACAATGTAGTGAGTAGTGAGTATACAGCCTAGCTGTCCCCTCAAAATAACTCAACACACAGCCATTAATGTCTAAACCGTTGGCAACAAAAGTGAGTACACCCCTAAGTGGAAATGTCCAATGTGGGACAGCAAATTTACACTGATATACAGGCTGTACACTGACTACTTTAAATTGTAGCAGAGTGTCATTTCTTCAGTGTTGTCACATGAAAAGATATAATAAAATATTTACAAAAATACTTTTGTGAGACACTGTATATGTGTGTGTATATGTATATGTGTGTGTGTGTGTGTGTATGTGTAATATAAATATAAAAAAATATATATATACAGGGGTTGGACAATAAAACTGAAACACTGGCCAATTTAGTGTTGGAGGTTTCATGGCTAAATCTGACCAGCCTGGCGGCCAATCTTCATTGATTGCACATTCCACCAGTAAGAGCAGAGTGTGAAGGTTTAATTAGCAGAGTAATAGCACAGTTTTGCTTAAAATATTGCAATGCACACAACATTATGGGTGACATATCAGAGTTCAAAAGAGGACATGTCTAATTGGTGCATGTCTCGCTGGCGCATCTGTGACTAAGACAGCAAGTCTTTGTGATGTATCAAGAGCCACGTTATCCAGGATAATGTCAGCATACCACCAAGAAGGACGAACCACATCCAACATGAGTAACTGTGGAAGCAAGAGGAAGCTGTCTGAAAGGGATGTCCGGGTGCTAACCCGGATTGTATCCAAAAAACATAAAACCACAGCAGCCCAACTCACTGCAGAATTAAATGTGCACCTCAACTCTCCTGTTTCCACCAAAACTGTCCATCGGGAGCTCCACAGGGTCAATGTACATGGCTGGGCTGCTATAGCCAAACCTTTGGTCACTCGTGCCAATGCCAAATGTCGGTTTCAATAGTGCCAGCAGCGAAAATCTTGGGCTGTGGACAATGTGAAACATGTATTGTTCTCTGATGAGTCCACCTTCACTGTCTTTCCCACATCTGGGAGAGTTACGGTGTGGAGAAGCCCCAAAGAAGCGTACCACCCAGACTGTTGCATGCCCAGAGTGAAGCATGGGGGTGGATCAGTGATGGTTTGGGTTGCAATATCATGGCATTCCCTAGGCCCAATACTTGTGCTAGATGGGTGCATCACTGCCAATGACTACTGAACCATTCTGGAGGACCATGTGCACCCAATGGTTCAAACATTGTATCCTGAAGGCGGTGTCGTGTATCAGGATGATAATGCACCAATACACACAGCAAGACTGGTGACAGAGTGGTTTGATGAACATGAAAGTGAAGCTGAACATCTCCCATGGCCTGCACAGTCACCAGATCTAAATATTATTGAGCCACTTTGGGGTGTTTTGGAGGAGTGAGTCAGGAAATGTTTTCCTCCACCAGAATCACGTAGTGACCTGGCCACTATTCTGCAAGAAGAATAGCTTAAAATCCCTCTGGCCACTGTGCAGGACTTGTATCTGTCATTCCCAAGATGAATTGATGCTGTATTGGCCACAAAAGGAGGCCCTACACCATACTAATGAATTATTGTGGTCTAAAATCAGGCGTTTCAGTTTCATTGTCCAACCCCTATATATATATATATATATATATATATATATATATATATATGAAGAAAATAAACAAATGAATAAAAATCAGTGAAGCCATTTTTTGGGATAAGAAGAGGTGTACCTTGTGGGGGTGTCCAAGTAGATTATTTTAGTACTAGATTTGGGTCACAGGGTCACATGAGAAAACTAAAGCAAAAATAATAATATCACATGGCGTCTCTGGGATTCCGTAAATCTGAGATGTATTCAAATGCTCACTAACCATAATAAATTAATTTTGTCTAGAGTGAAGTTGTCCCTTAGGGACAAAAGGAGGGAAATGTAACGGGAAAATTAATTTTTTTAATTATTCTGTGTATGATTTGTGTGCTCAGTAGTGTTTGAGCACACAAATCATGTGTGTGTATGTGTGTGTGTGTGTGTGTGTGTGTTGGTGTGAAAGTCAACTTCAGTCAAGAAAAGTGAAAAACAATCCCTTATGTGGCATGAATAATAAATCATAAAGAACAGAAAGTAGGGGCAGCTGCAGGAGAATGCTATTAGAGAGCATTCTAGAAAGGGGAAGTACCTCTCTCCATGCTCATTTCTAAGTGTTCAAGTGACAGACGTACAATCTTGCTCTTGCTTGTACACGACTCCTCTGTTATTTGCTCTGTTATATCTTTGAATTAAGATGGATCTCCACCACAGCCCCCCCCCCACTGGAAACTGATGGAGCATCAGCTTACCTAGTAAAAGAAAAGTTTTGGTGTGTGTCTGTGTATAAATTATTTAATTCACACTATGTAAAACCTATTTAAAATAGTTGATTTTCAACCATAATGTTGTCAATAATGAAACAGAAAAAAAACCCAACTTACTGGTTTGAGAAATAGCTCATGCAGTCCGATTGATTACTGTTGTGGGTTTTTGATTGTTTGTTTTTTGTTTTTATCTTATTAATGCAGCTTTCTCTAACTCACCATCTAACTTCTGAACAATTCTTCGTAAATTTTATAGAAAGTGGGTGGAGATTCACTGTTAGCCACAGATAAGTTGTGTAGTCATTGTAGAGAAACCTGGTGGGTTTCAGTTTTGTCTTATAATAAGGCATTAATATCTCTTTAAACTGAACAAAGAGTGTTGTATTTTAACAATAATTACATAACAATGTCTACACATTATTAGCGTTAGTTGGAGCCTGTCAAACTTTTTCAGGAGAATATCATTGCAACACCAGTCATAGAAAGAAGGATCCTAAACTCTGTTTAATTGTGCTTGATTTTCAGTGGGAAATCTGGTTCTATGTTTCTTTTATCAGTTTACCAACAAAGCTGAGGTCGCCCACACACACCTGGCTGCTTTGAAGCGTGGCTCTGGGAGTTTGTACATTCACAAGAGCATTAGTGAGGACAGATCTGGTGTCAGGGTGAGGACAATGTGTCAATGGGGTTGAGACATGGTCTCTCTTCTCAATAAGCATCCCTTAAATAATGAATGCATATGAGCAAATGCATTTTATAACTAATTTATTTACATTTAATAATTTTTTTTATTTTGGTGATGATTTATTTTTAAAGCTTAAGGGATTTATTCATCTATAGGCATAATGGTATACTGTAATATGGAAAACTCTGTAACGCGAGAGTTTGCGAGAGCATGGGAGGGCAATTTAATACCTGCTGCAGGTATCTATCAGGTGCGATCATCTGCAAAACAGGCTAAGACGGAATAACTTTAGAATCTATCAAGTGCCCGAAAACAGCGAAGAAAGGAATGATCCAGTCGAGACTTTGAAAGTCTTACTCACTACAACTTTAAACTCTCTCTCCGACAGTCACATAAAAATCAAGAGGGCCCACAGAGCATTGGCTCCCAAGCCAAATGAAATGGAACTACCCAGACCAATAGGCGCGGTAGCCTCGGAGCTTCGACCCTAAACAGTTGAAGATTAGCTTGAATACCGGTGACAAAATGTCCTCTACTCTGGCGGATGCCCTGACAACACTACAGGAGCTCGGTATCAAGATGTAAGTGGGGAAAGCAACGCATTGGAGATGGAGCTGTCAAAAGCCCTGTGGCAGATGTGGAGAGGAGGCCGTCGCCGGATTAATCAAGCGTTGTCAGACACGGATGTTAAAGCTCTCTTTCCTGAGCAGATGATATAGTTGTATGGTTTCCATGAACAAATACAGTTAGGATCTATAATTATTGTTTCTCATTCCCCTTTCATATCTCTGTGAACGCAAGGTAAGACCTCATGTATATTAACGGGAGGGATATAATAGAGTCTGCAATGCGATGCGATTAATACAGTGATTACATTAAGACTGGTAAATTTTGTTGTTTTTTTCAGTAATAGCAGACGTAATAACACTTAATGAGTGGACGACACTTGCCTGCTGGGCCATACACGCAAAATGTTGTTTTTCCCTCAGAGAAACTGAGTCACAACTCTCTGATCACTTTCAATAGGGAACTGGTTGCCTTTTTTAGTTATGTTTTGGGGAATTTATGCTATGCAAAGTGTAAACAGTTCACTGTTCTGTCTTCCTTGACAACAGTAATGCTTTAAGGGTATACTTAAATAGACTCACTAATTGGTTCTGGTTTTGTGATCAGCCCAATGTGGCAATGTAAGAAGGCATTTAATTGAATTAATAACCATGGAAAGTTTAACTTGTGTTAATTATAATGTGAAGGGAATAGGTAGACTTGTGAAGAGGAAAAAATACTGGACCAGCTTCATACATTAAAGTGTAGTGCTGCCATGTTTCAAGAGACTCATCTCTCAGACAAAGAGCATTTAAAGTTGAAAACAGATTGGGTGGATCAGGTCTTCAGTGCGTCCTGTGGTGGAGGGAGAAAAAGGGGGGTTGCCATTCTTATTAGTAAGGCTGTCTATTTCACAGCTAAAAAATTGTTTAAGGATAAAAATGACAGATATGCCATGGGGAAAAAAAAAAACTTTTTTTAAATTTATATGCACCAAATGAAGATTATCCATATCTTTTTATGAAAATCTCTCACTTGTGACAAATAAATCAAACAGCATTGTAGTGATAGGTGGAGATTTCAACTGTGTCTTAAACTTGTATATGGACAGGTTGCCAATAGAAAAGAGGCCCCAATCACGTAAAACAAATGCAGCTCTGGGGATGATGAATGAGCTAGGGTTGGTTAACATTTGGAGATACCTTCACCCATAAGAAAAAAAGACTTCACATTTATGTCACAAACACTTGGGAGCTTTTCTAGACTGGATGTTTTCTACATTTAAAAAACTGAATTGCACAGAGTATCGGAGTGCAATATAGAGCCCATTACCCTTTCAGACCATTGCCCTGTTATTTTAAAACTCCAAAATATATGAGAAAATATAATGAATTTGGTAATAGAGCAAGTCGGCTACTTGCTTTCTAACTACGTAAGGCCCAATCTAGTAGAGCTGTCCCGAAAAATAGATATCAATTTTCAGGTATTATAACATCCTAAAGAAATAGCAGATGCATTTAAAGATTACTATAAAACAATTATATAATAGAGCAAACAACCAAACAAAGCAAAGCTGTTTTTGCTTCTATATGTTAATAGAAAAGAAATGTGATTAACTGGGAAACAATTGAACTTTTTTTGTCTGAGTGGCTTTCCTCCAGTTATTTTAGTTTACTCATACCTCCTTAAAACATGCTGGTAGGTGAGTTTACTACTCTGAATTGCCTCAGGGTGTGTAAGAACGTATGTATGTTCGTAATGCCTTGTGTGAGCCCACCTGCCTCGGCCCAATAACTATTTTATTAATCACATTTAAATCATTAAATTCATGAAAAACAGAAGCAGGCCATGATTTAAGAGTGCTTTTATTTAAAATCCTCCCATTTAATTTATTTATTTATTTTTTTTCTGCATACTTCTCTGTTTACAGATAAAATGTGACGGTGACTTGGTAAAATTGTTCCAGACAAAATATTAGACAAAAATATCCAATTTAAAATTTCTTAGCTAAGCGTATACCTCATTCAACCTCAGGTCACCAGACACCTCCAGAGCATCAATCTCCCACAGGTTGGTGAAGCGGTGCTTGTAGGTTACAAAATGCAGTTACAAAATGCAGATGTGTACAAATAAGACAGTTAGGCAATGTAAAAGACTATAATTTTGCAGAGGCACAGAACAAGTCTAGCATCTCACCTGGAAGCCTGAGGATTAACCAGCCCTTGAGTGACAATCTTTTTGCCAGCCCACATTCCACCATACATGGTGGTTTTGTATGGCACACACTAATGATGAAGAATACAAGACATGGTTATTGCAGGCAATCATGAGATTAAATGAAATTCACATCTTCTATACAGGTATGTCCAGTCTTGTCAGGAATGGGCCGGTGTGGGTGCAGGTTTTCATTCCAACCTAACAGAAGCTACAACTGAGTCTATTGAAAGCCAAGATCAACTGATTAAACAGCTGGACTCAGGTGTGGCTCCTGCTGGATTAATATGAAAACCTGCATCCACACTGGCCCTTTGCGGATAAGCGTGGACACCTCTGCTTTCATATCACTTTCACCATATATTCTAGAAGCCTCAGATATGCAAATAACAATATATTTAATAAATTACAAGTTATTATTTTGCAAGATTTTTTTTGTGTTAAGGACAATTTTTGCATCATCAAAAAATGTTTGAGCATTTCTAAAAACTTTGGAGTACATTTGGGCTGACAGAAATGCATATCATTATCATTTGTATGGAATCTTTGATGTGCTTTGTACATAAACACAGGATAGTAATAGTAGTTTTTACATGTTGGGGTATTTTGATTGAGTTCCACTACCCACTGTATTATTAATGACTCAGGTTTCTCCTGTGCATGTAGATGTATTTTCTAGGCTACTCAAAAAAAAACAAAACATGAATATTATGCCCCAAAATAGCTTAGTTTCTACATTCTACAATGTAGTTCCACATTCATGTCCTCTACTTTACACTAGATGAATAGATAGCAATAGGTATGTATTTATATTTAAGTTAAGGGTATGGTCCTACTCACCACAGGATCCTGGAAACTGATGGTCTTAACCTCCACCATCCCATCCACTACGATAGTGTCCACCATGTTGAATGGGATACGGTGCATGTAATCCATGACATGGATGCCATTGACACTTATCTATGAAAACATAATGTTAAGATCAGCATGTATCCTAAAACAATGCATTATGGTATTTTATTCAGAGGCAGAAGATGAGACACTGAGATACCCTAAAATGTGTTTGTTCTGTATGTTCTACATGTAACATATAATACAGAATGCTGCACTGAGATATGAGTTTGATATTAATTGATTATTATTAAGTATGATATTAATTATTAAATGTCACACCATTTCATTATTATTTTTAAATCACAATGTCTCACTCTCTCTCTCTCTCTCTCTCTCTCTCTCTATATATATATATATATATATATACACACAGTATCTCACAAAAGTGAGTACACCCCTCACATTTTTGTAAATATTTTATTATATCTTTAGATAGTGAGAGAGTTACACATTGTGATTTATTTATTTATTATGAAATGGTGGGACATTTAATAATTAATAATAACCACTGATCAGTGTTTTTTTTTATTAGAGAATGTGAATAGTTCTATCTGTGTATAGATTGTCCATTTAAAATAATATATGCCTCAGTTGTGTTTAATAGCCACCAGGAGTGGGTGGACCAGGACTGCTCTTAAAGGTGTTCAGAGATAACTTCCACACTCACATTACTGGGAGGATGATGTGATAAAGAATATGGAGAAAATGCTAGAAGAAAATGCTAGAACAGGATCCTGTTCTGAAACCTATTGGTGAATGGGATGTACTTGTAATTCATATGGATGCCATTGATACTTGAAAAGTCAGAACAAAATACAACCTAAAATGAGGCATTACAGTGTAAATGCATGTACCATGTAAATATACTGAGACAATACACTAAAAGATGGAATTAAGACAAAACCAAAAAACTAATGTTCAAATCTAGCCAAATGGTTGTCACTTCAGCCTGTTGTTTAAGGTTAAAGTAAGCTCAGAAGTGCATGATGTATATTCTACTGTGACACCAACTGCAGCAGGTCAGTACAGAATATTACAACATCAGCAGTTACAAAATGCAGATGTGTAGAAATAAGACAGTTAGGCATTGTAGCAGGTTCAGGAAAAAGGAAACTGTGAAAGTGTGCTTATCTTGCTTTTTAGCCTTTCTATTTTAAATATGAACAAGTAGTACAGGAGATGATTATCTGAAAGGAATGTGACACAGGTAAATGATATGATCAGATGTTTTAAATTAATTTTCACTTTAAGTAATATTATTTGTATCAGCCACACAAACAAACTTGAATATATTTGTCCTATAAATAAGGTAAAAAATGAACAAAATTCCCTTATAATTTGCAGTACATACATGGAAGTTTTGTCCCTTTTCAAATGGTATTTCTCCAGAGCGCTCCTCTAAGCCCCACTCATCCATTGATTTGGTATTGCATACAACTTTGTTCTGATCAAAGCGAAGATTGTAGTGAAATGCAATCCCATCTTTGTGACCCAGGTTAATCTCAAATCTGTTAACACAAGTACCAGATACAATTTCAAGAAATATTTTGTGCATCATTTATACCAAAATCTTCTAGGCCTAGAATGTGGCATGCTGATCTGCAGGTGGTGATCTTCTCCAAACCAGAATATCAATCATTGTTTTAGATCAAATCTGGCTTTCTTTCAATCAGGCTTTCCAGGTACTTGGTAACACAGTTTCAGCTCAAAGATAAAAGATAAATATGTAGAATATAATTTTGCAGAGGCACAGAACAAGTCTAGCATCTCACCTGGAAGCCTGAGGATTAACCAGCCCTTGAATGACAATGTTTTTGCCAGCCCACATTCCACCATACATGGTGGTTCTGTATGGCACACACTAATGATGAAGAATACAAGACATGGTTATTGCAGGCAGTCATAAGAGTAAATGAAATTCACGTCTTCTATACTTTCATACAGGTATGTCCAGTCTTGTCAGGAATGGGCCGGTGTGGGTGCAGGTTTTCATTCCAACCTAACAGAAGCTACAACTGAGTCTATTGAAAGCCAAGATCAACTGATTAAACAGGTGGACTCAGGTGTGGCTCCTGCTGGATTAATATGAAAACCTGCATCCACACTGGCCCTTTGCGGATAAGCGTGGACACCTCTGCTTTCATATCACTTTAACCATATATTCTAGAAGCCTCAGATATGCAAATAACAATATATTTAATAAATTACAAGTTATTATTTTGCAAGATTTTTTTGTGTTAAGGACAATTTTTGCATCATCAAAAAATGTTTGAGCATTTCTAAAAACTTTGGAGTACATTTGGGCTGACAGAAATGCATATCATTATCATTTGTATGGAATCTTTGATGTGCTTTGTACATAAACACAGGATAGTAATAGTAGTTTTTACATGTTGGGGTATTTTGATTGAGTTCCACTACCCACTGTATTATTAATGACTCAGGTTTCTCCTGTGCATGTAGATGTATTTTCTAGGCTACTCAAAAAAAAACAAAACATGAATATTATGCCCCAAAATAGCTTAGTTTCTACATTCTACAATGTAGTTCCACATTCATGTCCTCTACTTTACACTAGATGAATAGATAGCAATAGGTATGTATTTATATTTAAGTTAAGGGTATGGTCCTTCTCACCACAGGATCCTGGAAACTGATGGTCTTAACCTCCACCATCCCATCCACTACGATAGTGTCCACCATGTTGAATGGGATACGGTGCATGTAATCCATGACATGGATGCCATTGACACTTATCTATAAAAACATAATGTTAAGATCAGCATGTATCCTAAAACAATGCATTATGGTATTTTATTCAGAGGCAGAAGATGAGACACTGAGATACCCTAAAATGTGTTTGTTCTGTATGTTCTACATGTAACATATAATACAGAATGCTGCACTGAGATATGAGTTTGATATTAATTGATTATTATTAAGTATGATATTAATTATTAAATGCCACACCATTTCATTATTATTTTTATGTATAAATAAATCACAATGTCTCACTCTCTCTCTCTCTCTCTCTCTCTCTCTATATATATATATATATATATATATATATATATATATATATATATACAGTATCTCACTTTTGTACACCCCTTATATATATCTTTAGAGAGTGAGAGAGTTAGACATTGTGATTTATTTATTTATTATGAAATGGTGGGACATTTAATGATTAATAATAACCACTGATCAGTGTTTTTTTTTATTAGAGAATGTGAATAGTTCTATCTGTGTATAGATTGTCCATTTAAAATAATATATGCCTCAGTTGTGTTTAATAGCCACCAGGAGTGGGTGGACCAGGACTGCTCTTAAAGGTGTTCAGAGATAACTTCCACACTCACATTACTGGGAGGATGATGTGATAAGGAATATGGAGAAAATGCTAGAAAAAAAATGCTAGAACAGGATCCTGTTCTGAAACCTATTGGTGAATGGGATGTACTTGTAATTCATATGGATGCCACTGATACTTGAAAAGTCAGAACAAAATAAAACCTAAAATGAGGCATTACAGTGTAAACGCATGTACCATGTAAATATACTGAGACAATACACTAAAAGATGGAATTAAGACAAAACCAAAAAACTAATGTTCAAATCTAGCCAAATGGTTGTCACTTGAGCCTGTTGTTTAAGGTTAAAGTAAGCTCAGAAGTGCATGATGTATATTCTACTGTGACACCAACTGCGGCAGGTCAGTACAGAATATTACAACATCAGCAGTTACAAAATGCAGATGTGTAGAAATAAGACAGTTAGGCAATGTAGCAGGTTCAGGAAAAAGGAAACTGTGAAAGTGTGCTTATCTTGCTTTTTAGCCTTTCTATTTTAAATATGCACAAGAATTCTGTACTCAGCTCTCCTTCTCTGGTTCTCCTCTTCCCTTCTTTTAACCCCGCCACAGCTCACTGCAACAGAGAACAGTCATTAATACAATTTAGCACATGTGTGTGATTCTTACCACTCACTTCTCCCTCCATTCCACAAACCAGTGCTAGACCACATCCTTGCTCCGATGGGCAGGCTAAGAAGGTGTTTTTTAATGATATCTGTATTTACATTGTTATTTACGTTATACTGTGAGTCCCAGTGCCCTGTGTAAGCATGTTATGGTTGCAATCTAATATTGCAATATTGCAGTCCTTTGAACCACTGTCCCACATACAGACGGGTCTGGGCCAGATCTGGCATTAAGCCGGTACTGCTGGCTGAGTGCTGGCATGGCAAGTGGTATGTCAACCAGATGTGGACCAAGTCTGGCAGTGATGGCACTGTTTATATGATGCCATGCCAGACGTGGCCCGGGTATGGTTTGGTTTATGTGGCCTAGGTCTGTCCATGCCAGATGTGGCCCGGTCCCTGTTCTGGGCCAAAAGTGTGGCCCAGTGCTAGCCCATGCGTGGCCCACCTATGGCAAACCAGATATGGGCCACCAAAGGGCCATCATTCTTTGTGGTATGTGGTAAGTGCATTGTGTGGGTCAGATCTGGGCCAGACCTCTTTTGCTATCTGGGGTCATCATACTAATGCTTTTGGTCCTAACTCTATGATATAGTTCAGCAGTACTGTATTACATGATAATCTGGGACCACTGTTGTGTCTTTTGTCTACCCTTTTTTATAACTAAATATAAACTGCCACTTCCTATAACCCTGAAACACAGGAAAACACTGGAAAAACAAAGAGGTAGAAATGCTATTACAAATGGTCTGTAAGTTTTTTTAGTCCAACTTTCATTTTGTACCTGCAAATAATATTATCTAATGAATTTAATTTGTTATATTTCCCAAACTATAAACAAACTAATTTAAACCAGGCAGTTGAATTCAGCTACTTGCCCACTGCAGAATCATCTGTCTGCCAATGAACTGAAGGTGAGCTATTTACCAGAACATGCAACTGTTTGAGCTAAAGTGACTGTTGAAAGTGAACTGTTTTAGAAATGCCCATTTAAAGCCAGCTTAACAAATAAGCTTGTACAGAGGGTGTTTAATGGACACTTTGTTGATTTGGCACTGTCATAGTCCATCTGCACCTTGTCAAGCCACTTCCAAATCTGAGCAATCACCTCATGGTGCAGACATTAATCATACGTCTGCTGTACCATTGAACCTGAAGTAATCCTGCTCAAGCCACAGAGAGCAGCTCTAACTTGTGTTACAGTTGACCATCACAACATTGCATGACAAAACAGGCACATGGCAATGTCTGTGAACTGGCAAGAACTTAGGACTGCTTCCTGGTCAATCAGCGATACAATAGCCAAATGTATCACACACCAAGGAAGAAGTTAGCTAGAGCTTTCTTCTGAGTGTGTTCAGCTGCTCTGTGATGTAGCATGTGTAGCAGTTTGAATATGTGCAATGCCTGGCATTATGTGTCTTGTATTAAGCAAGTGTAAACCCTCTTCATAAATTATTCATAGCTTTCATGTGATAGGAGAGAGAGCTAGCTTTTTGGTGGGAATTAGCAACTGACCAAACTGGAGAAAATGGTGTAAAGAAATCTACCACGTGGGCATGTTTGTACACAGCTATGTACTACCATTTCTAGAAAAGACACATTAAATAAAATGAAGTAGAACCACTTCAGACCTATAGTACCAGATGACGCTGCTTTATTGCTTGGGTTAAAGGTAATTACCAAGATATCATGTGATACAATTCAGGTACAAAACAGGTGTAATTAAAAAAGATAATTAAAAGTATCCGTAAAAATGGATTCTTTGGATGACTACATTCCATTCATTTACATACATTTGAACATTGTAAGATTTATTTACTTTGTACTTAACAACCACAGGATTTACTGACCAGTTAGTTTATGTAAATAAGTGTAACTGTACACTTAGAGATGGTAAAAAAAAAAAAGACTAAACATTTACAGCAGTCCAGCTCAGGTCACCAATCACCCCCAAAACATCAATCTCCCCCAGCCTGGTGAAGCGGTGGTTGTAGGTACAGGTGGTTGTAAGTTATTGGTTCCCACTGACAAACACATTGCTCTTTTTATCCATTAATTTTCAGTTAAAGCACTTACAATTAAAATCAACTGCTTTGTCAATCAACCATAATGCAAACAAATGTACATATCTTATAAATAAGGTCCAAAGCATTGTGTACCTGGAAGTTTTGACCTCCGAAGCGCTCCTCTGAGCCCCACGCGTCCATTGTTTTGTTATTGTGCACAATCACATTCTCATCAAAGCAAGGATTGAAATGAAATGCGATTCATTTCACAGATAAAACTACATACTTACAGATAAATACATCCATATCTTCTAATTATGCAAAAGAGCAGAATAATATCTGACCTGGAAGCTTGAGGATTAACTACACCTTGGATGGAAATGTTCTTGCCAGGTTGAATTCCACTATTGAAGATGGCTTTGTATGGCACACTCTAACAATGAAGAATGCAAGAAGTGATGATTATTATTATGAGCTCATTCCATTAAAGTAAAACAGAATGTGAACTAATTATGTTTCATGGCCTTGAGTTCTTACGTATCTTGCTGTAGCGTGAAATGCAGGGGCCTTTAGAGGAAAACAGATAAAAATGGACCACTTCACTGTGAATGCATGTGGCAATGTAAATATAATTCTGAAGAAGTAGAGATACTGTCTAAAAAACAGGAAGCTGGGGTACAGGAGTGACAACCTCAAAAGCATGTGATCCAAGTCTTTAAAGTATTTTATGTGAAAAATCAAATCATGTCTATTATGTTTTGAGCTCAGTAATTTGTAAGATTAACTTTTGCAGCATGTTATCTGGAGGCTACAAATGCTCTTAAAAAACTCCACAAACCACTGGAAACTGTCACAATAAATTTGTAACCTTCTGTCATGAGAACAAGCCTGTGACTGTACTTCCAGAGAAAGGAAGAAGACCATGCTCTGATTTGCCAGGTTACAAATTTGGTACTGTACATTACATGTGAAATCATTACATTTCCAACAAAGTAATACTTTTCAGATTTTAGGCAGGATATGAGGTTGCACAAGCTTAATTTATATGAATAAACATGGAGTTACTTACACCATATCCAGAAGGATAAGCAAACTGTGGCTACAAAAATAACAGAGGATATAACACTGAAATTGTTATTTTGTGAAAAACAACCATAAAAATAAAAAGCTTAGCTTTTACTAAACATCTTGATCTGACATTTCTAAAAACAATTTTGGAAAATCTTTGAAAATTGTTAGTACAGTATTAAAATACTAGCAGTTACCTAGAATCCAGCTTTGGCAAGTACGAAACCCTATCAAATGGAATCAAAAACATTTTTATAAAATAATACTAGGCAAAACATTTTACTGTCATGGTAATGTAAGGACACCCTTACAGGAAGGCAGTTATCCATCCATTCTCTACACCACTTATTCTACTGGGTCACAGGGAACCTGGAGCCTAAACGACGATGCCAGTCTGGAAAAGACACCTTATGCTCCACCTGGATCAAAGAGGATTAAGTAAGTATTCAGCCTATAATGCATGTCTTTTTAGTGGGGGAGAAAACTGGATGTCACGGGTTCTGAGAACATTTTCAACCAGACCCATACACAGGATGAAAACAATCTTTGGTTTATTAATGAAAACATAACACAAATACCTGGAAACACAGAGATATCACAGAAACAAAGGCACAATCCTAAATAAACATAACATGGAACAGAAAACCAAACACGACAGTACACAACAGCAGACATTGTGAACGCGTTGTGAGCAATGACTCGACAAAAAGCCAACACAAGAGGAAGGGTATAAAGAGCAAACCAGATTAAATGTAATTAAGCATAGGTGAAAACATACTAGGCATAATCACATGACATTCACAATGAACAGCGATACACCTGCTAGCGCCTCGAAGTACTCTGGCAGGGAAATGTCCCAGTCTGTAACACTAGAGAACCAAGAGGAAACCCCTGAAACATAGAGAAAACATGCAAACTCCACACACACACACACACACACACACACACACACACACAAATTGAACCACCAACCCTGCATGTGTCGGGCAACGTGCTATCCACCAAGCCACCATGCCTCCAAGATGGCAAATAAACCAAAATTAATTTCCCAGCTTTATTTCCTTCATGTGTGGCTGTATCTAGCCAGATTTTTTATATATACCTTATATATACCTTATTATATATAATACCTTCTCTAAATTTCCCAGTAATTTTTATAAATCTATTAAGATTTGTGCTTATGAGTTCTTCTAACCACAGGATCCTGGAAACTGATGGTATTAACTTCTACCATCCCACTGTAATGGTGCCCCTGGCCAATTCTCTTCCTAACTGCCAGAGGGAGCCATCGTCTGAGATTTGAGAAACATCAGGGTCATCATCGCACTGCATATTTATACTCATTTAGCACGTAGAACTATGCAAAGTATTGTTAGGTATTTTGTGATAGACCTCCTTAACTCTCATGGGTTCACCTTCTGTACTTGTCATTGTGGATCGCTTTTCCAAAGCATGCCAGTTAGTGCCATTCCTCACAGCCCAAAGGGTTCCCTACAGCCTTGGAAACAACCAAGTCTTGTTCAGTCACGTGTTTAGAATCTGTGTGTTCCCTGAAGACATTGTATATGACAAAGGCCCCCAGTTTACCTCCAGAGTGTGAAGAGCCTTCTGTGAATACCTGGTATTAATGTCAGCCTCTCACTTCTGGTTACTGCCCGCAAGCCAGTGGTCAGATGAAATGGACTAACCAAGAACTAGGCCAGTTTTTCAGATCATATTTCTTCCCTGGGCTGAATATGCCCGGAACTCTCTCATTCACTCATCCACTGCTCTAACCCAATTCCAATGTGTTCTGGGCTACCAACCTCCTCTCTTTCCCTAGTCAGGTGAACCCTTCAATGTGACAGTAATGGATGACTGGTTCAGGCATAGTCAGAGGGTGTGGGAGAGCGCCCATGTCCGCCTCCAACAAGCCGCCCGCTGCCAATACCTACAAGCAAATTGCCACCGATGCCCCCACCTGCCTTACCAACAAGGTCAGTTTGTGTAGCTGTCAATAAGAAATCTAAAACTTAACTTCCCTTGCAAAAAAAGAAGCCCCCCATACACTGGTCAATTTTAAATTCTACGTCAAATTAACCTTGTCACTTATCTTCTGCAACCCCCATACCCACCAAGTAAACATTTTGATGTGTTTGAAGCAGGAAAAATGGGCAAGCATAAGGATTTGAGCGAGTTTGACAAGAGCACTTGTGGGGTTTTTCACAGTCTGCAGTGGTCAGAATCTATCAAATGTGGTCCAAGTAAGGAACTGGCAACAGGGTCGTGGGCGACAAAGGCTCATTTATGTAAGTGGGGAGCGAAGACTGGCCCCTGTGGTCCGATCCAACAGACAAGCTACTGTTGCTCAAATTGCTGAAAAACTTAATGCTGGTTCTGACAGAAAGGTGTCAGAACACACAATGCATCTGCATAGTTGCAGACCAGTCAGGATGCCCATGCTGACCTCTGTGCACCGCAGAAAGCGGCAATAATGGGCATCATAACTGGACCATGGAGCAATGGAAGAAGATGGCCAGGTCTGATCAATCACATTTTCTTTTTAGGATGTATGTTGTGGGAGTAATTTTTGTGGTTTAGAGTGTTTAGAATGTATTTGAATATATATACTTGTTTGTGTTTGTATAAAACAATAAGAATCAGAGGACAGCATGATTGGGTTGTCAGGCACCACCTCTGTTTAATGATCACCTCTATTTACAGGTTTAACAATGTAGGGTTTAACACAACATGCGGGATGAGAGGTTTGGGTACGTTTGTTAACTTTGTACTGAGATTGCACGGCCTGTGTAGAATGAATAACAGTGGGACATCAGTTTGGCACGCCTTTTCCGCAGTAGATGAAACTTGGACAGAAGCATCAATCCTGGTTGGAGCTGTGCCCTGGGTCATTGTGCCCAGCTATAGGTGCACAGTGCGTTGTAGGGAGTCAAGGGTTGCAGGAAATAGAGCTGGGAGTAAGTAAGAGGAAAACGCAATTAAAACTGAGGCTAGTGCAAATGTAAAAGAAAAGAGCATAAAATTAAAACTAAGCAACAAAAGATAGAGCTGTGGCCCTGAAACTTACCCATGCTGTCCTCAGAGGTCAAAATGAACTGAAATCAAGCTGGAAAAGTCCTACTGATAAGGGCGCGCTTTTGGCTGCCCCACTTTGCAGCCACACTTAGCTGAATTGCTGCTGTCACTTCAGTGCCACTGTTTTAATGGGGCAAAGTGCGTTTTTTGTGGCTTCAGTGTGGTGGTGTGTGCGCCACCATCACAAGGTACAGTAGTTGGATGGATGACATGTAGAACATGTGCAACAAATTTGGCCTTTGCAAAAGTTTATGAAGTTGCTGAGAAAACCTATTTTTGAAAACTGGTCCAGAATATTTGTTTTGTTGCGCCTCCTGTCAGTCATTTTATAGGCAGTATATGGGCTACCTGAGATTCTAGAGGCTTCCTGAAGATAACCTTTAGAGATCATATCTGTATAAAAGAGGCTAATCTTACCTAATTCAAGGGTTGTTTATGAACCCATTTAATCTTTGAGATTCTCTGTGAGTACATTTTTAGCTGGATTTGTTAGACACATTTTTAATGCTCCTAGACCTAAACTATACACTAACAGGCATTTTAACTAATGTGAATGAACAATAATGTAACAAGGATAACAAAAACAATTTATTTTTACATCTTGTACCCCATGTGTTTGTACAATCCTATTACAATATCAATCCACTTAATAGTATAGTATGTAGAAAAGCAGCTTTATCTGGACAATTACAGTTTACTTTTTTGTTTAATCCATACCATACATTAAGGCGTAATTTGTTTAAAATAATAAAGTTGGAAACGCATATCGTAGAGGCCAAGAAACGTATTAGCAACAGCCCTGTAGCAGATGTGGAGAGGAGGCCGTCGCCGGATTAATCAAGCAACGTTGTCAGACACAGATGTTAAAGCTCTCTTTCCTGAGTAGATGATATAGTTGTATTTTTTCCATGAACAAATACAGTTAAGATCTATAATTATTATTTCTCTTTCCCCTTTCATATCTCTGTGAACGCGAGGTGAGACCTCAAGTCTGTTAACGGGAGGGATATAATAGAGTCTGTAAGTGATAAAGACCGTGATTACATTAAGACTGGTAAATTTTGATGTTTTTTTCAGTAATAGCGGACGTAATAACACTTAATTAGTGGACAACACTCGCCCGCTGGGCCACGACCCCCTAAAGTGAACTATTTAAATGACATGGTCGTATACACGTAAAGTTTTGTTTTCCCCCCAAAGAGACTGAGTCACTTTCAATTGGGAACTGAGTCACTTTCAACTGGGAAATGGTTGCCTTTTTTTATTTCTGTTTCGGGGAATTTACTCTCTGCAAAGTGCAAACAGTTGGATGTAGTAAAGGTCAATCTAATGTTCAAGTTCACTGTTCTGTCTTCCTTGACAGCAGTAATGCTTTAAGGGTATACTTAAATAGACTCACTAATTGGTTCTGGTTTTGTGATCAGCCCAATGTGGCAATGTAAGAAGGCATTTAATTGAATTAATAACCATGGAAAGTTTAACTTGTGTTAATTATAATGTTAAGGGAATAGGTAGCCCTGTGAAGAGGAAAAAATACTGGACCAGCTTCATACATTAAAGTGTAGAGTTGCCATGTTACAAGAGACTCATCTCTCAGACAAAGAGCATTTAAACTTGAAAACAGATTGGGTGGATCAGGTCTTCAGTGCGTCCTGTGGTGGAGGGAGAAAAAGGGGGGATTGCCATTCTCATTAGTAAGGCTGTCTATTTCACAGCTAAAAACTTGTTTAAGAAAGATTGTCTATAACTGTGTCTTAAACTTGTATATGGACAGGTTGCCAATAGAAAAGAGGCTTCAATCACGTAAAACAAATGCAGCTCTGGGGATGATGAATGAGCTAGGGCTGGTTGACATTTGGAGATATCTTCACCCATGAGAAAAAAAGACTTCACATTTATGTCACAAACACATGGGAGCTTTTCTAGACTGGATGTTTTCTACATTTAAAAAACTGAATTGCACAGAGTATCAGAGTGTAGTATAGACCCCATTACCCTTTCAGACCATTGCCCTGTTATTTTAAAACTCCAAAATATATGAGAAAATATTATGAATTTGGTAATAGAGCAAATCGGCTACTTGCTTTCCAACTACGTAAGGCCCAATCTAGTAGAGCTGTCCCAAAATATAGACATTGATTTACGGGTATTATAACATCCTAAAAAAAATAGCAGATGCATTTAAAGAATACTATAAAAAAAATTATATGAAAGGGCAAACAGCCAAGAAATAAAAAAAAAAAATCTTTTTTTCAAGATTTTGTCAAACTGAATAGACTGACAGATGAGGAGTGTGAAGTAATGGTTAGTCCTATTAAAGAGGAAAAAATTAAGAGAAGTATTAGTAAACACAAAAATAAGTTGCCAGGAATAGATGGCTTCCATGGAGAATGATAGGAAGCTTTCATAGATGAATTAACCCCCAATTCTGTGTTGAATGTATAATTACACATTAGAGAAAGGAGACCCTCCAAAGTCATGGGCTGAGGCAGTAATAACAAAAATTTGGGAAAGACCCCACTCAGTGCACAGGTTATAGGCCCATAAGCCTTCTCTGTCAGGACCTAAAAAACTTCTGCCTCAATCCTAGCAGAGAGGATTCAAACACAGAAAATGAGTGAAGCCAGACCAGACAGGATTTGTTAGTGGATGCCATGATACTGACAATGTTTGGAGAGATAACATACAGACGATTTCTGGAAAGAGAAAGGTTCCCTCAATGTCACTCAGTTAAAGTGGAAAAGGCATTTGGTACATTTGGATTGGGTATATTCAAAACAAATACTGACATATATGGGTTTCCATGACACATTTATTAGATAGATTGTCTAGAAGTATATGAATCCATCTCTGGAATACACCGATCAGGCGTAACATTATAACCACTGAGAGGTGAAGTGAATAAGACTGATTATCTCCTCATCATGGCAACTGTTAGTGGGTGGGATATATTAGGCAGCAAGTGAACATTTTGTCCTCAAAGTTGATGTGTTAGAAGCAGGAAAATTGGGCAAGTGTATGGATTTGAGCGAGTTTGACAAGGGCCAAATTGTGATGGCTAGACGACTGGATCAGAGCATCTCCAAAACTGCAGCTCTTGGGGGGTGTTCCCGGTCTGCAGTGGTCAGTATCTATCAAAACTAGTCCAAGATTATATGAGCAATGCTTGTTCTTAAAGAAAGGTGTTAGAATACACAGTGGATGATGGGTCAGGGCTGTTTTAGCTACAAAAGAGCGACCAGCACAGTATTAGGCAGGTAGTCAAAATGTTATGGCTGGTCGGTGTAAAGTTAATTCAATCAAATCAGAGGTACTTGTGATCACTGGAGTATGGCCGGGAGAACTGAATGATAGAACATCTTTTCGATGGTCTAAACAGGGATTCAAATATTTAGGATTTACAATTACACCCAGACCTTCAACAGTTGTATCAAGCAAATTATGACAAGTTAATCAATACAATACAAGTTAATCAATACAATAAAAAGGATCTATTAAGGTGGGAAGTTCTGCCACATTCATTGTTTGGCAGGATTGAGACATTCAGAATGAATATTTTACCTAGACTGCTCTTCTTATTTCAGTCCCTCCCGGTATGGATTCCTGCATCTACATTTTATTTGCTAGATAAACTCATATCAAAGTTAATTTGGCAGAATAAAATTAAAAACATTAACATTAGGAATTATTGTTCATTAATGAATTAATAACCAGAATAAAATTAAAAACATTAATGTTAGGAAAGGATAAGGGGAGGCTATGTTTCAATAATTATTATTAGGCTGCTCAGCTCACACCAGTAGTGGCATGGATTAACAATGATGTTGAATCAGGATGGATTTACATGAAACAGAGCTCTGTACCAAGTGCCTCTTTGTCAACACTAGCCTTTATGACACCCCAACCTCAGAAAAATATGAAAATAAAAAATATTTGGGTTAAGCAAACTGAGAGTTTGGACAAAAGTCCAAATAAAAAAATTGAGAGGAGTGGCAAACGTATCAAGAGCTATAACCATATCAGATAACCATAGCAGTTTCTACCCTCTGTGTAGGATGCTTCTTTTAAAAGATGGAATGAGAAGGGTCTTAGCATAATTGATCAGTTATTTAAAGGAAGTACCCTGCACTCATTCTCTGATCATAAATAACATTTTATGGTACTATTAAGTGATTTATTTCAATACTTTCACATAAGAAACTATATTACAAGTCATAAAGGAAAAGAAATAATAAAGAAAGCCCCACCTAATGTGGAACAATATTTCATTGATTTCATTAAAGAAACAACACCCATTACATAAAAGATTACTACTTTGTTACTGCTTGATTCAACTGATAATACACTCCATATAAAGTGAAAGCTTGAATTAAACAACATTATTGATGATAAGACCTGGGAAAACATAGGTACAGGATGTCATAAGGGCATCAGTAGTCAGACCTGGAAAGAGTTTGACTGGAAAACAAAAATTAGCTTTTTTAGAACACCATTGGCAATATCAAAATTTGTTGACAGTCCAGAAGCAGAGAAATGTTAGAGGGGGTATGGGTTGGTAGATCACACACATATATTTTGGGATTGTCACATTTGGGGTTAAGGATGAGATTATGAAGATTCTGCATATAGAGTATAGATATAGTTTTTGTATTAACATTTACTACCATCTTCAGGCAAGACATGAGTAAAGCAAAGCAGAATAGTTACAGAAATGTAACACCAGACGGCGCTGTTTTTGCTTCTATATGTTAATAGAAAAGAAATAGGATTAACTCGGAAACAATTTAACTTCTTGTGTCTGAGTGGCTTTCCTCCAGTTATTTCAGTTTACTCATACCTCCCTAAAACATGCTGGTAGGTGAGTTTACTACTCTGAATTGCCTCAGG
The DNA here is from genome assembly GCF_019097595.1 of Hemibagrus wyckioides. Classification (NCBI taxonomy): domain Eukaryota; kingdom Metazoa; phylum Chordata; class Actinopteri; order Siluriformes; family Bagridae; genus Hemibagrus; species Hemibagrus wyckioides. Next base: position 13,319,244 of record NC_080726.1, on the reverse strand, counting down.
GTGTGTAAGAATGTGTTTGTAATGCCTTGTGTGAGCCCACCTGCCTCGGCCCAATATATGAGGGTATTGAAACACAGGGCAGAAGTAGAAGTGCATGACAGAAATGTTAACATCTTGGTAACTATTTTTATTTATCGCATTTCATTTAAATCATTAAGTTCATTAAAAATAGAAGCTGGCCATGATTAAAAAGTGCGCTTATTGAAAATCCACAAATTTAATTTATTTATTTATTTATTTATTTATTTATTTATTTATTTATTTATTATTTTGCATACTTCTTTGTTTACAGATAAAATGTGACAGTGACTTGGTAAAACTGTGCCAGAGAAAATATTGCACAAAAATATCCAAAATTTCTTAGCTACGCATATACATCAGTCAAGCTCAGGTCACCAGACACCTCCAGAGCATCAATCTCCCACAGGTTGGTGAAGCGGTGCTTGAAGGTACACACTTGTATACCATTGACAAACACGTTGTACTGCTGAGGATCACAGGAGATGATCATCTGAAAGGAATGTGACACAGGTAAATGATATGATTAGATGTATTAAACTAACTCTCACTTGAAGTGAAACTATTTGTATCAGCCAGCCAAACAGACCCGAATATTATATATATATATACACACACACTACTCACAGAAAGTTAAGGATATTCGGCTTTCGGGTAAAATTTCAGGATGCACCTAAAATGCACTATAACCTTTACAGGTGAACTTAATTTGACCTTCTCTACACTTTTGAATGCACATGTCCAACTGTTCAGTGTTTCAGTACTTTTTGCATAACTTGCTGTTCTCTAACAAGATGATTAACGGCAAAATTCACAACTGGTGTTTAATCGACCAATAAATTTTCTGATTCAATTAGAATTGGTATTTAAACAGTCCTCTTCATCATGCTGTTCACATTTTGACATCATGAGACCAACACGACACCTAACAATTGATCAACAGTACCTCACCATTGTGAGGCTTCAGACAGGATGTTCTCAGAGGGAAGTGGCCACTGAGCTTAGAGTGTCACAGAGTGTCATCAGCAGGTTGTGACAGAGATACAGAGAGACTGGATGTGTCACAGAGAGGCATAGAAGTGGACGTCCTTTGCCCACATCCCACGTTGATGACCGCTTCATTGTGAACAGTGCCCTGCGGAACCGGATGATGAATGCCACTCAACTCCAGGCACATTTAAGGGAGGTGAGAGGCACCCAAGTGTCATGTCAGACCATTCGAAACCGTTTACATCGCGTGGTCTGCGTGCTAGACGACCTGCAAGGGTACCTGACCACACCACCAGGCACAGGCGTCATTGTCTTGCATGGGCCAGGGAGCATTTACGCTGGACAAGAGACCAGTGGGCCTCAGTGCTGTTCTCTGATGCAAGTTGATTTACGTTGAGCAGAAATGATGGCCGCCAACGATGTTGGAGACGTCAAGGAGAGCGCTATGCATCAGCCACTGTTGTCACCAGACAAGCCTTTGGTGGTTTTGGTGTTACAATCTGGGCAGGTGTGTCTACTCAATACAGAATTGCCCAACATCTTGTGAATGATACAGTGACAAGGCAATACTACCTGAATAACATCATTAATCCAGTCATTGTGCCCCTGCATGAACAACACAGGCCTAATTTCATCTTCATGGACGACAATGCTCCAGCTCATCGAGGTTGCATCATTAGGGGACGGCTGCTGGAGGCTGGGGTACCTCAAATGGAGTAACCTGCACTTTCTCCAGACCTGAATCCCATAGAAAACCTATGGGATCAGCTGAGTCGCCGTGTAGAGGCTCGTAACCCTGCACCCCAGAACCTCAATGACCTGAGGGCTGCCCTTCAAGAAGAGTGGAATGCCATGCCTCAGCAGACAAGAAGTCGACTCGTGAACAGCATGAGATGTCGTTGTCAATGTCAAGCTGTAACTGATGGTCAAGGGCACATGACAAATTATTGAGACATTGACATTTTTTGTTGTGGTATACCCACCACTGTTGTTGGCTTTTGTTTCAATAAATTGTTTAAGATGAGGAAATCACCATTGCATGCTTCTACTTAAATGCCCTACTTTCATGATATAATATCACTGTAGCATGACCTTTTTACATTTTCCATAAATTTAACCCAAACCCACATATCCTTAACTTTTTGTGAGTAGTACATATATATATATATATATATATATATATATATATATATATATATATATATATATATATATATATATATATATAAATTCCCTTAGAATTTGCAGTACATACTTGGAAGATTTTTTCCTTTTGAAATGGCATTTCTCCAGAGTGCTCCTCTAAGCCCCATTCATCCACTGTTCTGTTATTGCGTACAACCGTGTTCTCATCAAAGCGAGGATTATAGTGAAAGGCAATCCCATCTTTGTGACACAAGTTAATCTTGAATCTGTTAACACAAATACCAGATACAATTTAAAAATATATTTTACACATCATTTATACCAAAATCCTCTAGGCCTAAACTGTGGTATGCTGCTCTGCAGGTGGTGCTCTTCCCCAAACCTGAATATCATACAAGTTTAGACTAAATCTGTAGGAAGTCCTGAAAATAGTCATTTTAGATCAAATATGGCTTTCTTTCGTTTAAGCCAGGGCAATCCATGTGCTTAGTAACACAGTTTCAGTGCAAACATGAAATATAATTATGCAATATAATTGATGTAATTATGCAAGGTAGAAGAATAATGCTAACATCTGACCTGTAAGGCTCAGGATTAACCAGCCCTTGGATTGAAATGTTTTTTCCAGCCCACAGTCCACCATTTATGTTTGTTTTGTATGGCATACGCTAATGATAAAGAATGCAGGACAATGTTATAATGAGTTGATTACTTTAAGGTAAAACATAATGTTAACTGATTATGTGAAGTGTTTTGGTCTTACATAGCTTTTTGCGGAATCAGATGAAGGCACCTAGAGATGGAAAAACATATGAAAAACATAAATAAGTAGGTCATATCCCATTGATTTTGAAAGTAAAAGGATAATATAACTGTAAAGCAACAAAGTCATTTCAGAAAAAACAGTAAGCTATTGGTTGTGGCCAGAGTTGAAGTAGTGACCTCAGATACAAGCAATCATGAGACAAATGGAAATTCATGTCTCCTACATGGTCATATCAGTCATTTTCTATGATTAAATAAGTTCACTTTCACCGTATAGTCTAGAGGCCACAGATATGCAAATAACTATATGTTTTCTAAATTTCAGGATCAGGTAATTATAGTGTAGTGAATTAGCATGGTAATGCAGAGTGTAGTGTTGCTGCCTTTCAGCTCCAGGATCTCTGTTCTAAACTCAGGTTACTGTCTACGCATATACTATCTGTGTTCTTCATGCAGGCTGGTGGATAGTCTATAATCGTAACTGATGAATTAGTGTTTCATAATGATATTTCCAATGGTATACTATTCTCAATTAATATTACAACTAAAAAAAACATATCCTGCATAGAAATATGAAGCTAGAATGTTGGATGTTGTGATTGTACAATAATTTTTTATAATAATAATAATTTTTTTTTTAACATGTTAAGAGAAATTTTGCATCTTTAAAAACATTAAAAACAGAGAATTTCTGAAAACCCATTTGCACATCTAAAAAGGCAAAATGGTACAAACAGGATTAGGCAAACCTAGTTTAGCCAGACTATTGTCAGCAAAGCATGGTAGCATCAACTGTATGGAATCTTTGATGCTGTTCGTACAAATAGATTTGTAAAAAATACTCTGACAGAGAAAATTGCACAAAACAATCCAATATTAAAAAATGAGCTAAACATTTACATCAGTCAACCTCAGGTCACCAGACACCTCCAGAACATCAATCTCCCACAGGTTGGTGAAGCGGTGCTTGAAGGTAGTCACGAGATTACCATTGACAAACACGTTGTACTGCTCAGTAGTGCAGGAGATGATTATCTGAAAGGAATGTGACACAGGTAAATGATATGATCAGATGTTTTAAACTAATTTTCATTTTATGTAAAACTATTTGTATCAGCTATCCAAACAAACATGAATATATTTGTCTTCTAAATAAGGTAAAAAATGAACAAAATTCCCTTTTAGTTTGCAGTACATACCTGGAAGCTTTGTCCCTTTTCAAACGGTATTTCTCCAGAGCGCTCCTCTAAGCCCCACTCATTCATTGTTTTGGTATTGCATACAACTGTGTTCTCATCAAAGCGAGGATTGGAGTGAAAGGCAATCCCATCTTTGTGACACAAGTCAATTCTGAATCTGGTAAAACAAATACCAGATACAATTTGAAGAAATATTTTGCACATCATTTATTCCAAAACATTTACATTTACATTTCTGGCATTTGGCAGAAATGTAAATGTAAATGTTTTGGAATAAATGATGTGCAAAATATTTCTTCAAAGGCCTAAAATGTGGCATGCTGATCTGCAGGTGGTGATCTTCCCCAAACCAGAATATCAATCATTGTTTTAGATCAAATCTGGCTTTCTTTCAATCAGGCTTTGCAGGTACTTGGTAACACAGTTTCAGCACAAAGATAAAAGTTAAGTAATTTATCATTTTGCAGAGGCACAAAATAAGTCTAGCATCTCACCTGGAAGCCTGAGGATTAACCAGCCCTTGAATGACAATCTTTTTGCCAGCCCACATTCCACCATACATGGTGGTTTTGTATGGCACACACTAATGATGAAGAATACAAGACATGGTTATTGCAGGCAATCATGAGAGTAAATGAAATTCACTTCTTCTATACAGGGGTGTCCAGTCTTGTCAGGAATGGGCCGGTGTGGGTGCAGGTTTTCATTCCAACCTAACAGAAGCCACAACTGAGTCTATTGAAAGCCAAGATCAACTGATTAAACAGGTGGACTCAGGTGTGGATCCTCCTTGATTGGTGTGAAAACCTGCATCCACACTGGCCCTTTGCGGATAAGCGTGGACACCCCTGCTTTCATATCACTTTCATCATATATTCTAGAAGCCTCAGATATGCAAATAACAATATATTTAATAAATTACTAGTTATTATTGTGCAAGATTTTTTTGTGTTAAGGACAATTTTTGCATTTTTACAATTTTTGCATCTTCAGAAAATGTTTGAGCATTTACTTAGTAAACTTTGGACTACATTTGGGTGGACAGAAATGCATGTTAGTATCATTTGTATGGAACCTTTGATGGGCTTGGTACATAAAGACAGGATATTAATAGTAGTTTTTACATTTTGGGGTTTTGATTGAGTTCCACTACCCACTGTATTATTAATGACTCAAGTTCCTCCTGTGCATGTAGATGTATTTTCTAGGCTACTCAGCAAAAAAACCCAAAAAAAACAACACAGACATTATGCCCTAAAATAGCCTAGTAACCCCCTTTCTTAAGTATATATGTAAATTGGCAAAAGTCATGATCAGACAAGTAGGCTATAACAGAAAAGAAATATTGAGTTAATTAGTTCCACATTCATGTCCTCTACTGTACACTAGATGAATTAATAGCAAAACAAGTGTATTTATATTTAAGTTAAGGGTATGGTCTTTCTCACCATAGGATCCTGGAAACTGATGGTCTTAACCTCCACCATCCCATCCACTACGATAGTGTCCACCATGTTGAATGGGATACGGTGCATGTAATCCATGACATGGATGCCATTGACACTTATCTATAAAAACATAATGTTAAGATCAGCATATATCATTACCCACTGCAGTAGGGTATTTTATTCAGGGGCAGAAGTTTGACTTTTACATTTCTGTCATTTAGCAGACACCCTTATCCAGAGTGACTTACATTCTTTTTAATCTCATTTTATACAACTGAGCAATTGAGGGTTAAGGGGGCCAGCAGTGGCAGCTTTGAGTCCTGGAGCCTGGATTCCAACTCACAGCCTTTCCCCCAGTAGTTCCACACCTTAACCACTAAGCTACCACATCCTACATGCAACACTGAGACAAATGCCCTCAAACATGTTCTACATGTGACATAAAATTCAGTCAAGAATGCTGCACTGAGCTATGAGCTAACCCTTAAGCATTTCATTTCTATTCATGTGGGAAAATTCAAAGGAAGTAACCTTGTATGATTTGCTTGTAACCAGGATTTGCAGTTCGAAAGGGTTTCCCTTGGGGAAGAGAGCAAGTTTTAAGATCTCCTCTGGACCCCAGGAGTTATCCTGCTTGGTGTTGGCTACTGTGTACTCTGAACCAGATTCATAATTTGGGTTAAAGTACAGGGCATAATTAGCATCCGGGGTCGAACCACACTGGAGAATCACACAGAACCTGTATATACAGAGAGACAGACATTGTTATATATTTATTCATAAAAAAAATAATGAAATGTTGAAATAGGTGGAAGAGGTGGCAGGAAAAAGTTGAGTGAAGTCATGCATCTGTCAACCCATATGAACATGAAAGTCTATCTTACCTTTTGGCTTCTGGTAAAACTCGTCCACTTACAGTGATACTCTTGCCTTCCTGCAGTTCTCCTTTAATTGATCCAGAAAAAGGGATTTTCTGTTGAAAGACAAAAGGATGATGAAGTATTTCACATAAGCAAATGTTACTGACAGATTAAATTAAAATTAAAAAATTACAAAGAAAATAACTTCTTTGAAAAACTTGAATAAAGATTATTAAAAATATCAGCTATGATGAATAAACTATATTGTGAATTGAGCTATTTTCAAAAGTCAAAAATTGACATCAAGCGTATCTTTTTTCTAGATGTTTTAAAATGAAAGAGCAATATGTTAAATTGTAAAATTGTTATTGTAAATCATAACTGATGTACACATAATTAAAAACAAAAACACAGTCTCTTATTTCTTTTCATTATTCTTGTGATAACACAGAGGCCAATCAGGCAATGTAGAAGTACATCTAGGCCTCTGCTTGTTAATTAAGGATAGTGTGTGATGCCTAGCAAATTTTAAATGGAGCAAAAGTAGATTAGTGGAGCTGCTAAGAGTAAAAAAGGTCAGTAATTTATAAATTATAAATTATTATTATTATTATTATTATTATTATTATTATTATTATTATTATTATTATTATTATTATTAATAGTATTATTGTACAATTCATTATTATAACTTTATAATCTCAACCTTTGATGAGGGACCCATTGTGTTTTAGAAGCCACAAGCCTAGGTCCAAGTCTAAGTCAAAGTCAATAATCTATCAATAAAAATCATGTGTCTAGTTACACATTGTTTTTGTTTTTTAATCTAACTGTTTCTGTTGTAACTGTTCCATTTTATGGTGAATAGCTATAAGACTATCATGGTGCAAGTGGCTCAAAGATTATAAAGATATGGAAAATTTACCTTCAGTAAATGAAATCTTGTCTCATTTACCCATTTTGCAAAATAATACAGAAATGGAAATTTTATACATTAAACATCACAATGACAAATAAACATAGAAATTTTCACAAAGAATAATGTGACTGCCATGTTATCAAGTTTTCAGTATGAAAATAAAGTAACACTATATCAAAATACTCACAGGATTGTAAAATGTCTCTTGCTGGTTGTATGCCATTTTGCAGGAGTTACATCTGGAAATCAGGCTGCCAGATCATCCTATTTAAAAGTTTCTAAAGTGGACCTTTGTTCATGTGATAACATTTGGATTTCCCTGTTATTATCCTTGTTCCTTGATCAGGCGACAAATTACTTGTTATCATATTTAGGTGTAACACCCCCTTGGTGTAATTATTGACTCTGGTGTTTCATGTGAAGCTCATGTAGTTAATATCTCTAGTGTAACCTTCTTCCTCTCAGAAATATTTCTAGGATAAGAAATATGATGTCACTTCATGGTGCATAAAAAATTGTTTATGCTTTTATTACCTATAGGTTGAATTATTGTAATACCTTACTGTCTGGATGTTCCAGTAGGAGCATAAACAAGCTCCAGTTAGTCCAGAATGCAGCAGCTAGAATCCTAACTAGAACCAGAAGATATGAACACATCACTCCTATTTTATCCACACTACACTGGCTCCCAGTCAAATTTTGCATTAATTATAAAATACTATTACTGACCTATAAAGCACTAAATGGTCCTGTAGCAAAGTAGCAAAGGCTACAGCAGGGGGCAGAGCTTTTTCTTACAAAGCCCCACAGTTATCCAATGACCTTCCAATTAGTGTTCAGGGACTCGGACACATTCTCAGTGTTTAAGTCCAGGCTGAAAACACATTTGTTTAGTCAGGCTTTCAATTTATAATTTTTCTTAGCTAAAGAAGCAGATCTGTATGTATTAATTCCTCAAGAACTCTTGGTTGCTGTTGTAGAAAGGTCATTATCAACATTTACATTATTGACTGTTCAGTGTCACCCAAATGAGGATGGGTTCCCTTCTGAGGAAATCATAGGGAATTATATCTGAAAATCAGTCTGCCAGATCATCCTACTTACAAAAGTTTATAAAGTTGAACTTTGTTCATGTGATAACGTTTGGATTTACTTATTGTTCAGGTGAATACATAATTATAAAATATTATTAGTGACCTATAAACAGTAGTGAGCAAAGTACACATATCCTGTACTTAAATGAAAATACAGATACTCTAGTAAAAATGTTACTCTGGTAAAAGCAGAAGTCCACAATATAAATTTCTACTTAAAATAAAAATACTTGTATCCACATGTACTTAAGTAAAAAATTATTACATTTATCCTAGCTTGTTGTCATTTTTTGTAATTAACTATTCGTTTTATGTGAGAAGAATCTTTTACTCTACTCACACATGCCTGTTAATACAAGGTCTGAAAAATTAAAATGATACAGATGTCAGTAAGGGAACATGGGGGCTGTAAAATAGCAGGACTTGAGATCAATTAGGCTTTCCTGCTAAGATTTATGTCATACTTAAGATAGTAACAAATTAAAACCTGATAAAACACTACCATGTAGATGTTGAAATGACACATTTGCGTGCGTGTGTGTGTCAGTGTTTACAGGGCACTAGTCATTATTTTAGTATTTAGTAACTAATGCTTTGGTGAGTGATGGGCAATTACAGTATTTGTGCAGTAATTGTATTCTGCTTTACATACAAAAAACTATGAAAAAGAAATTTTACTTGGTGACTGGTCAAATATTAACAATAAAAGTTGAGCTATTGGGTTATTGGATTGCTGTATAACATCAGTAAAATTAATATAGACAATATGTTATATAGACAATATATGTCTCTCTCTCTCTCTCTCTCTCTCTCTCTCTCTTTTCTCTCTCTGTCTTTCTCTGTTGAGCTATATGCCCCCCCTCCCCAGCTCCCAGTGTTCTAAGTGTAATGGAAAAATTATGTTTTTCTGTGTATGATCTACATGCTCAAGGCAACATGTGTGTGTGTGTGTGTGTGTGTGACTGAAAGTGTGAATAAATGTGTTCGATGTTCCATTTGTGGTCATAGGTAAGTGTGTGTATGAAACTATGTAAGTGAGATACGCACTGATCATGGTAGAAGATGTTGTTACTTGAACTTAGGACAGAGCAGACAATGTCTAGAAACAGCTAAAACAAAGAAACTTCTTATGTCGAGTGGAAAAGAATAGAATGTGTGTGTGTTGTAAAAAAGAGCATGTGAGAAAAACGAAGTGCCTCTCTCTGCTCATTGATTAAGCATGTGACAGATCTCTCTGCAGAAAATGAAGTTTTGCTTGTACCCGACTCCTCTGTTATTTTATCTTTTGAATTAAGATGGATTTCCACCACAATTCTATGCCACCCCAGATGGGACCTCACACCTTAAAAGGCTTTACATTATCTGAAGTACAGAATTGAAATTTAGTGTGACGGGACCTGGGTTCACCATGCTGTTCAAAACCGAGGTAGTCTAAATTCATTTGAGTAAGTAGTTGGAAAATAGTGTCTATGAATTGTACAAAAGAGGCATAATTAAGGCTTGGATTTTGTTTAACATGGTATGGGGCCAAATGCATTCACAAAATTGAAATAGTGGTGTTTCTTAGTCGGAGTGCAAATTTTAGCAAGACTTTTGGATAAAATCTGCTGTTGCGGTTGACAAACCAAACGTAGAGGACCTCTGAAAGTAAAAATAATAATAATCCACAGAATAAATGAGATAAAAATCCGAGACATCTTTTTCAGACATCTTGAAATAATTTAAGAGGAGAAACATGGGCACTTGCAACAGCAAAAGTCAATATGATTATGATGATCTGGGAATTGAATGTAATAGGCACCCTAATGTTAAATTTATGTTCCTCAATTACAGACCCAAATCTGTAAAAACGTATTTAATGTGGGTGAATGAGTGTGGCTTTCCAGAGAAAGGAAGTTTCAGTGAGAGACAGCTGGAAATACTAAAAGTTAGAAAGGAAAAGGGACATAAGTGGGTTGGGCAGCCTATGAAATGTGGGTGACTGAAGCACGCAATAGAGCATGAAAATCACAACCCAAAAATGATAATGCCAAACTTGCACATAACACCTCTTTGCAGTGTCCTAAGTTTGTTATAGATAACAACCTGGATCGACACAACCCGGCCCTGCTGGTTCGACACCCGTATTTCGACGCATGTGCCTGTAAACTGCCCTAGGTGACCCAATTCCTGACGTATCAATGTTAGAAGTGTTAGAAGAACATGATGAAGAAACAGCCCTACTGGACATTCTGTCCTCATACACCACCACTAGACTATCACAGATATCGAAGAAATACAGAAAACAGCTCCCAGACCCAAGAGAAGTAGGTGGATAAAAGTTGCTGAGGATTTGCTCAAAAAAAAAAGTCAAAAAACATGTGTATCACATGGGACACTGGAAAACTAAACCTCAATGAACAGCACTCTATTCATGCAGAGAAGCTGCTGAACCAAGAAAAACTGAGGAAGGTGAGAAGACGAGATGAAGACTCACACAAGGCCCAACTCGCTCTCCTGCAAATGGTCTCCTACCAATCGTTAGCTGGCTGTGGAAACAACCGAGTACAGGGACGTGGCTGAGGAAGATGTGGCAGAGGACGAGGAAGGAATGATGAGTGTTTTAATAGCGGAAAAACAGATCACTGGTTAAAGGACTACTCCCAAAAGAAGGGACAGCAGGAATACGGCATCACTGGGGGAGATTGATGGGACAGCAAGGGCAAAGGGAGCGAGCCAGAAGAGTTGGGTGAGTCACAGTCTCCTATGTTTGCAAAGACCTCCTTAAGCTAACACATGATTCTGATACTATCTCTGATATAGAAAAGATCAATCAAGCAACTGTTTCTATGTTATGCCAAGTTGACTCATGGAAGGAAGGATGTATCTCTAGGTATTGGTTAACTAAGGGCTTTACTAATTACCCCAAAAAATTTATTTAAACCCCCCAGAGTCCACACCCACCACCAGAACGGCCTTTCTAACATGTACAAATGGATTCCATTGAATTAACTCCAAGTGAAGGTAAACAATACTGCCTAGTCATAGTTTCTTGATAATTTCTAAATGGATAGAAGCCAGTGTAGTAGCTAAAGCACTGATAACTGAAATCATTCCGAGATGGGGAATTCCAGATAAGATAAGTGACAATGGAACCTCATTTGTCAGTCATGCATTACAACAACTCAGTGAATATTTGGGATTTGATTTGAAACAACATTGTGCCTATCATCCTGCTAGTGGAGGAGCAGTACAGAGAGAAAACTAACCAAATGCTGTGCAGAAACAGGCTTATCTTGGGTAAAAGCCCCACCCTTTGTGCTCATGCACGTAAGAACTAGAGTAAGAGGAAGGGCAAATTTGCCCGTTCGAGATACTGTTCAGCAGACTGCTCTGTCTGTAGTACATAGACAGGTGAAAGAGGCCCTTCTAGAGCCTAAGCAGACTGACCTGCATAATCTGAAACCAGGATATTGGGTCGTGGTGAGGGACTTCAGAAGGAAAAGCTGGAAAGCAAAGAGGTGGCTGGGACCATTCCAGATTCTGCTGACAACACAGACTGCAGAAAAAGAGACACAAACCTGATGTAATCTAAGATACATACAAATGCTTACTATAAAATTAATTTTGCCTGGGTTTAAGTTGTCTCAGTTTTGGAGTATCTGAGTTCTGAAATGTATTGTTGAATAGGATGTGCTTGAAATCCATATGGATGCCATTGATACATGAAAATCCAGAAATAAATATAACCTAAAATCATGCATTACTGTGTAAATGCATGTACCATGTAAATATACTGAGACAATACGCTAAAATAGACACTTCACCTTGCCCTGTCACCGTAAAGTTCGTTTGGCTAAAAATTACTCAGAACTCTGAGAGCCAGCATTGAGTAAGCACTGTGAGAGCGCAGCTGACCTTGAAGTGCTGGTTGTTGTGTGGGCTGATGCGGAAGCAGGACACAAAGCAGTCGATCATCAGGTCCATGTCAGCACTCTGGCACCCGGTGCCCCTGGGGACCGGCTTGGTGGGGTTGAACAGGAGAGCCTGAGGGTCCATGCACACAAGACAAGTTAAAAACATACAAAAGATCTTTTTCTCAGCACAGCTCATTACAGAAAAGGGGTTTGATAGGAAAACATCACACACTGATAAACTTACTTTGAGGTCCATTACTATAGACTGCACCAGAAGGAAGATGACGGAATGATCCTCCCAGTTAATGTATGTGCAGGCTTTAGACAGTTTCACACAGGCAATGGCTGCACTCTCAGTCAACTGCTTGCTGCTACTGTGACCAGCCAGGGCCTTTCTTAGACTCTCCAAAAACAACTTCTGCATGGAGACAGCACATTTAAATAAACCCGAGTCTGACTGAAACTACTTTTTCCTCTGTAAATCTATGATTGTAAATCATAGATGTCATGTAAATCATGTAAATCTATGAAAGTTTCCAACACAGTAAAAGTCAGAAGACATCAAATTAAACTGAGACAGAACCAAAGAAGTAAGCAAGTAAGGAGGGCAGCCTTAAGACTTTTTTTTAAAAAATTTTAAATGCAGTAACCACCTAATTATTACCACGGTATTTTTTGCGCTGCACAGGCTATGCAGAGAAGCATTGTTTGACAGGCAAGTTAGTGTGGCTGCTGATATTACTAGCCTTTCCCCCACCATCATCAATCAAATCTTCCTTCGTGTTTAGAGGTTTCAATTAACTTTAATTTCATGTTAAAATTTTGATTATTTTTAATACCCAGTATTACAACTATGTCTGCAAATGCCCCTACTACTCGCCAGAAGGAGCCATCACCCGAATTCTGAAACTTCCGGGTTGCAACAATACACTTCCAGGTTTTACTTCTGGATTAGTTTACCAAACACGCACATCTTTGCGAAGTATCTTTCTACATGAACAAATCATGTTATTTTCTTTAATGTTTTCCCAGTGTATTACCATTTGCCTGTTACTTTTGGTTTACGTATTTTGCCTTGCCTTTTTGGATTGTTTGCCCCGATGATTGTCTATTCCTGTTTTCAGATTATCCTTGCCTGTTTTCCTGACCCTTCTTCTGTCTGACAATTTGGATTATTCTGCATTGGTCTGCATTAATCTGGTTTACTCCACACATGGATCCTGCAGCTCAGTCCTTACACACAGATTCTGAAATACACCCCCACCTTTTAAATTTGCAACAAACGAATCTATAGCAATGGATCTTTGATACTGTCGTAAATAGAAGGTGAAGGCAGATACAGGAGGATAATTAATTTGTATATACAGTGCTGAACAAACCAAAACTGTGGCTGAAGTAGACAAACAGTAAAAAGTAGGGGATCTGTGGCCTTTTGGGAATCAGATATATATGCATCAATAAAACAAGATGCAATACTATAAAGGATCAGGAGGCAATACAGCATGAGTTGAATATTAAATTGACTAAAGTTAATTAGTCTTGTGTGTAGGTTTTTCATTGTATTATCTGTAGAAAAACATGTGATTTATGATTGTACAGTTATGTGTTAATTCATCTATTAAAGGTTGTAACACCCACTAGCAGCAAGGGGAACATGGAGAGAAGCACAGAGTCAGGGATCCAGAAATATAAGTGCTCGTTTATTTACAATAAATTGCAAAGCAAAATAAAGGAAGATGTCACTCTATGGAAAGTGTTGGGGAAGTGGCGAAGAGTCTTCAGTGCAGCGGCAGTGAAGCGGCTATGCATAGAGGCAGCAAGGCAGGCTCCATGAGCGTTGCTTATAGGCTCAGCCATTAACAATAACCCCAAATTCAACTCCTTACCACACCCTTGTGCTGAGCCTGGCTTTCTTCATCTGTCTTCTCTTGGAGGGTGAAGAGTTAAGTTAAGCGTTATGTTTTGTCTGTGTTTTGTTGCGCCTCCTGTCAGTCATTTTATAGGCAGTATATGGGCTACCTGAGATTCTACGGGCTTCATGAATATAACCTTTAGAGATCATATCTGTATAAAAGAGGCTAATCTTACCTAATTCAAGGGCTGTTTATCAACCCATTTAATCTTCGAGATTCTTTGTAAGTACATTTTTTGCTGGATTTGTTAGACACATTTTTAATGCACCTAGACCTAAACTATACACTAACAGACATTTTAACTAATGTGAATGAACATAATTATAATGTGAAGGGAATAGGTAGCCTTTTGAAGAGGAAAAAATACCGGACCAGCTCCATACATTAAAGTGTAGTGTTGCCATGTTACAAGAGACTCATCTCTCAGACAAAGAGCATTTAAACTTGAAAACAGATTGGGTGGATCAGGTCTTCAGTGCGTCCTGTGGTAGAGGGAGAAAAAGGGGGGTTTCTCATTATTAAGGCTGTCTATTTCACAGCTGGAAAATTGTTTAAGAATAAAAATGGCAGATATGTCATGGATGTGGGAACAGTTGGAGGAGCTAGAATAACTTTGTCTTAAACTCCTATATGGACAGGTTGCCAATAGAAAAGAGGTCCCAATCACGCAAAACAAATGCAGCTCTGGGGATGACGAATGAGCTAGGGTTGGTTGCCATTTGGAGATATTTTAACCCATAAGAAAAAAAGACTTCACATTTATGTCACAATCACATGGGAGCTTTTCTAGACTGGATGTTTTCTGCATTTAAAAAACTGAATTGCACAGAGTATTGGAGTGCAATATAGACCCCATTACCCTTTCAGACCATTGCCCTGTTATTTTAATACTAAACCTAGGACAACGTAAACAGTTTAAATGTTGGAGATTAAATACCTCAATATTGAACAACGAAACACACAGAAAGGAAATGCAGAGGGAATGATTATATTAAAATTAATGAGAATGTATCTTTCTCTCCCTCTGTGTTGTGGGATACAGCTAAAGCTGCGAAAAGATAATTGCTCTTAAAACCAGAATAAACAATTAGAAAAAGAAATAAAAAGGCTGTAATGTGAACATGAAAACTCAAAACACAAAAAAAATTCTCTAGCACTATTGAAACAAAACAGACAAAAATAAGATGACCTGTTAATTTATAAGGCACAGGCGCTCTAAAATATACAAGGACAAAATATTATGAATTTGGTAATAGAGCAAGTCGGCTACTTGCTTTCCAACTACGTAAGGCCCAATCTAGTAGAGCTGTCCCGAAATATAGACATTGATTTACGGGTATTATAACATCCTAAAAAAAATAGCAGATGCATTTAAAGAATACTATAAAAAAAATTATATGAAAGGGCAAACAGGCAAATAATAAAAAAATTCTTAGATTTTGTCAAACTGAATAGACTGACAGATGAGGAGTGTGAAGTAATGGTTAGTCCTATTAAAGAGGAAAAAATTAAGAGAAGTATTAGTAAACACAAATATGTTGCTGGGAATAGATGGCTTTCCTGGATAATTTTAGAAAGCTTTTGTGGATGAATTAACCCCAAATTCTGTGTTGAATATATAATTACACATTAGAGAAAGGAGACCCTCCAAAGTCATGGGCTGAGGCAGTAATAACAGTTATCCATAAATTTGGGAAAGACCCCACTCAGTGCACAGGTTATAGGCCCATAAGCCTTCTCTGACAAGACCTAAAAAATTTTAACCTCAATCCTAGCAGAGAGGATTCAAACACATATTAGAAAATGAGTGAAACCAGACCAGACAGGATTTGTTAGTGGATGCCATGATACTGACAATGTTTGGAGAGCTAACATTCAGACAATTTCTGGAAAGAAAAGGTTCCCTCAATGTCACTCAGTTAAAGTGGAAAAGGCATTTGGTACATTTGGATTGGGTATATTCAAAACAAATACTGACATATATGGGTTTCCATGACACATTTATTAGATAGATACAAATATTTTATCATAATCCTTAATCAAGAGTTAGGGTGAAAGGCCACTGTTCAGAGTTCTTTGATCTTGGGAGAGAAACTAGACAGTGACATGCTATGTCCCCTGCTTTGTTTACTCTAAGCACTGAACCCCTGGTCGAGAACATAAGATACAATCATCAAATACAAGGAATAGCTGATGAGGGGGGAAACTGTCACAAGATTGCCCCCTATACAGATGACATACTATTATTTATTGAAAATCCAATTTCTTCAATACCAGCTGTCCTAGATTGTCTAGAAGTATATGAATCCATCTCTGGAATACACTGATCAGGCATAACATTATAACCACTGAGATGTGAAGTGAATAACATTAATAATCTCCTCATCATGGCAACTGTTAGTGGGTGGGATATATTAGTGCACAAGTGAAAATTTTGTCCTCAAAGTTGATGTGTTAGAAGCTGGAAAAATGGGCAAGTGTAAAGATTAAAGTGACTGTGAAGTGAAGTGAAGGGCCAAATTGTGATGGCTAGACAACTGGATCAGAGCGTCTCCAAAACTGCAGCTCTTGTGGGGTGTTCCCGGTCTGCAGTGGTCAGTATCTATCAAAACTGGTCCAAGCAAGGAACAGTGGTGAACCGGCGCAGGGTCATGGGCGGCCAAGGCTCACTGATGCACGTGGGGAACAAAGGCTGGCCCGTGTGATCCGATCCAGCAGACTGTTGCACAAACTGCTGAAGAAGTTTGCTGTTATATGAGCAATGCTTGTTCTTATAGAAAGGTGTCAGAATACACAGAGCTGGTCGGTGTAAAGTCATTTCAACCAAATCAGAGGTACTTGTGATCACTGGAGTATGGCTGGGAGAACTGAATGATAGAACATCTTTTAGATGGTCTAAACAGGGATTCAAATATTTAGGATTTACAATTACACCCAGACCTTCAACAGTTATATCAAGCAAATTATGACAAGTTAATCAATACAATACAAGTTAATCAATACAGTAAAAAGGATCTATTAAGGTGGGAAGTTCTGCCACATTCATTGTTTGGCAGGATTGAGACATTCAGAATGAATATTTTACCTAGACTGCTCTTCTTATTTCAGTCCCTCCCAGTATGGATTCCTGTATCTACATTTTATTTGCTAGATAAACTCATATCAAAGTTAATTTGGCAGAATAAAATTAAAAACATTAACGTTAGGAATTATTGTTAATTAATGAATTAATAACCAGAATGAAATTAAAAACATTAATGTTAGGAAAAGATAAGGGGAGGCTATGTCTCACTAATCTAAGATATTATTATTGGGCTGCTCAGCTCACACCAATAGTGGCATGGATTAACAATGATGTTGAATCAGGATGGATTTACATGAAACGGAGCTCTGTACCAAGCAGTGGCAGGCCGTGCATTTCACACCTAGGCCTTCACTGGCCTTCACCAAATCAATTTCTTCTCCTCTGTCAGCAATTGTGAGTTAAAATATATATAATTTAATTTAGTTTGTGCGGTTCACTGCCTCTGACTACTCCAATTATCCAATCAAAAGGCGGGAAATTGCTGTAATCGTATGCCTGCTAGATGGCCCCAGTGACGCCAACTTGAAATCTGATTGTTTAATGTAACAGTTTCATTGCCACTTATTTTAAGCCACGGGCACCTGAACTATTGATTCTGAGATTTCTTTCACCCTGGCAACACGTGATGTCAGCCACTGGCTGAAATATGATTGCATATCATCAATATACATTCCTTTAAGCAGCGCAACCAAGAGAAAAGCTATGAAATGTAGAGAATAGACTATTGGGAATAATTTAATACACAGTCATCGAAAAATATATTAAATATATTAAAATGCAAGTCAGTGATTCAGATCACTGCTGTTTAGACCAGCAGAGAAGGCCTTGCTGGCCCTGCCGGTCCACCACTGGTACCAAGTGCCCCTTTGTCAACACTAGCCTTTATGACACCCCAATCTCAGAAAAATAAAAGAAAATAAAAAATATTTGGGTTAAGCAAACTGAGAGTTTTAAAAAACCTGAGAGGAGTGGCAAACTTATCAAGAGCTATAACCATAGCAAATAACCATAGCAGTTTCTACCCTCTGTGTAGGATGCTTCTTTTAAAAGATGGAATGAGAAGGGTCTTAGCATAATTGAACAGTTATTTAAAGGCAGTATACTGCACACATTCTCTGATCATAAATAAAATATTGTTACCATTAAGTGATTTCTTTCAATACTTTCAAATTAGAAACTATTACAAGTCATAACAGAAAAGAAATAATAAAGAAAGCCCCACCTAATGTGGAGCAATATTTCATTGATTTCATTAAAGAAACAACACCCATCACATAAAAGATTACTACTTTGTTACTGCTTGATTCAACAGACAATACACTACATTTAAAGTGAAAGCTTGAATTAAACAAAGTATTGAGGATGAGACCTGGGAAAGCATACAGGTACAGGATGTCATAAGGGCATCAGTAAAGTCAGACCTGGAAAGAGTTCGACTGGAAAACAAAAATTAGCTTTTTTAGAACACCATTGGCGATATCAAAATTTGTTGACAGTCCAGAAGCAGAGAAATGTTAGAGGGGGTATGGGTTGGTAGGAGATCACGCACATATATTTTGGGAATGACACATTTGGGGTTAAGTATGAGATTATGAAGATTCTGTACATAGACCTGCCATTCACCCCCCTGTATTTTTTGCTTGAAGGGATACCCCAGGATCTGTGTAGGAAAAACCAGAGATATATTCTACATGTAAGTGCATGAAAAACTTTAGGGTACTTACGTAACCCCGGTTCTCTGATAACAGGAGTGAGGTATCTCACTATGGGAATCGCCTCGGGTGTGACCGATCCTGGACGCACCAATTACACCACGTCTGTCGGTTGACAGACCAATCACGAAAGTGATGCAGGAGTCCCGCCTCCCTCATAGATATCGCTGCCAGCGGTCCCTACCTCATTCTCAGCATATCTCTTCTCTGTGCTGCTGCAAGGAGGGAAGTGTGGTGAGATACCTCACTCCTGTTATCAGAGAACCGGGGTTACGTAAGTAACCTAAAGTTCTCTTTCAAACATTCGTTCGGTATCTCACTATGGGATATAGACCACTCCCGTATTGCAGATATGCTGTCTGAAGCAGGCCTGTCAACCAACTCATGATGCATGATAACATAAACACAAAGCCTCCCTTATTCACAGAATGGAACAGAGACGTGTTAAAAACAAAAGATGACTCCTCTGCGAGTTTGCTCTTTTTTTTTTCTTCACACACTTGAATGAATGAATGAATGGAATGGGCCAGCGACGGCTCTGTAACATCCAGCCTATAAAATCAGACAAAAGTGTGTGGCGAAGCCCAGCTCGCCGCCGCACAGATGTCTTGAATTGAAACGCCCCTAAACAGTGCCCATGAGGTAGCCATCCCTCTGGTAGAATGAGCCCTCAGCCCTTCTGGAGGACTAAGACCCATGCTATTATAGCCCAATATAATAGCTTCCACCACCCAGTGGGACAGGCGCTGAGAGGAGATAGGTTTACCCCTATGAGAATCAGCCCATGAGACAAATAACTGATACTCCTTCTTAGTCCCTTCGTCCTGTCCACATAGTGACACAATGCACAGACAGGGCACAGACAATGAAGCCGCTCCTCCTCCGATGAGGAAAAAGGCGGCGGATGAAAAGACAGTAAAACCACCTGTCTAGAGGCGAGAGCTGACTTGCTCACCTTAGGCACAAAAGCTGGATTAATCTTGAGAGTTACTCGCGAGAAATCCATAGCAAACTGCATACAGGAGTCATGAACCAACAACGCATGCAGTTCACTAACCCATTTCGTTGTTGAAAGAGCCAATAATAAAGCGACCTTCAGTGAAAGGAGCTTTAAATTAACATTATCTATCGGGTCAAAAGGGGGCTTAGAGAGTGCATTAAGGACTACGGACAGATCCTACGGCGGAATCAGCGGCTTTGAAACCCTGCTCAGATGCCGCGCACCTCTCATAAACCTGCATACAAGCGGGTGTTTACCCATAGAAATTCTGTCAATCCCCAAATGGCATGCAGAAATTGCAGCAAGATAAACCTTAATGGTCAAAAAGGCTCTGCCCTTATCCAACAGTTCTTGCAGAAAGCATAGCACCTCTGCCACTGAACAGTGAAAAGGAACAATGTGCTTTTGCGCGCACCATAGCTCAAACACATTCCACTTCCTGTCATATGCAGAGCGCATCGAAGCTGCTCTCGCGTTTTGTATCGTCTCAATCACCCTTGGAGGCAAACCCGTAACACTTAAATTCAACCTCTCACGGGCCAGGCCCAAAGAGCCACTTTGTCCGGGGCCGGGTGAAAAATCTCCCCGTGCGTCTGTGAGAGGAGGTCTCCGCCCACCGGGAGAGGCCAGGGTCGACCGCACAGGAGTTGGATTATCTCCATCAGCCACAATTTCCCTGGCCAGTTCGGAGCAATCAGTATTACTGAGTGACCGCCTTCTCTTACTCTTTTTAGAGTTTGTACGATCAGACTCAGTGGAGGAAACGCGTAAAGCAGCACGTTTGGCCACGGGTGCACCAGAGCATCCACACCCATAGGTGCACCGTCTCTCGCCAGAGAGAAGAATAGAGGGTGATGAGTATTTTCGTGCGAGGACAAGAGATCTACGGCAGCTCGGCCGAACCTCTCCCACAACTGGTCCACTACCTGAGGGTGGAGCCTCCATTCTCAGTACAGAGGAGTCCCTCTGGACAGGAGATCCGCCCCCGTGTTCATTATCCCTAGGACATGAGCCACCCGTAATGAATAAAAATGCTTCATGCCCCACACCATCAGTCGTCGTGCCAGACTGTGGAACTGAGGAGAGCGCGTGCCTCCCTGGCGATTTATATATGCCACCGCTGTTGTGTTGTCTGATCTGACCAGAACGTGGTGATTCTGTAGGAACTGCACAAAATGTTTCAATGCTAGAAACACTGTTAACAGTTCCAGGAAGTTTATGTGAGCATTCTGTAGCGAGACGGGCCATTTCCCTTTCGCTATTCTGCCCTCGCACACAGCACCCCAACCGGTAAGTGACGCATCCGTCGTTATTACTTTCCTCAGAGAAATCGCCCCCAGCGATGTCCCTGACTTGAGAAAAGCGCGACCTCTCCAGTGACGGAGAGCGCGCATGCAGAGCGATGACACTATCACTTTGCGGTTCAGGTGGCGCTTCGGACATAAGCGCTGTGCCGCTACCCAGTACTGAAACTCTCTCATTCGCAGCAGTCCCAGTGGGATGACAGACACTGCCAAGGCCATCAGCCCTAGAAGACGCAAACACAGTCTGAACTGGACCTTTTTTCCTTTCTGAAAAAGGGAAAGACATCCACGAATTGACCTGATCCGCTCTTCTGATAGAAAAGCTTGATACAGGTCTGAGTTCAGTCTGAGACCCAGGTAAATTATTTCCTGAGTGGGCACTAAGCAGCTTTTTGTCTCGTTTATTTTGAAGCCTAAGCCCTTCAAATGAGACATGAGCTGATTCTTATCTATCTCCACATGCCGGCATGACGGAGCACAGATGAGGAGATCATCCAAATAAGCTGACACTCTCAGACCCGCCATTCTCAGCGGTGATAGAGCCACTTCGACACACTTGGTGAACACTCTTGGGGCTACTGACAGCCCGAATGGAACTGTCAAAAATTCGTAGGCTGTGCCCTGGTAGGCAAACCTGAGGAATTTTCTGTGTGCTGGGTAGATACTTATGTGAAAGTAAGCATCCTTCAAATCCACTGATGTAAACCAGTCTCCGGGACGAATAACATTGTATAATGTTTTCACTGTGCGCATTGTGAACTTGTACTTCCTGAGATGTTTGTTGAGGTTCTGCAAATCCAGAATGGGACGGAGACCCCCCCTCTTGGGAATGACAAAGTACCGGGAGTAAAAACCATGTTGGCTGTCCTCCCACGGCACAACCCAAATTGCTCTTTTGTTCATTAAAGAGGTTATTTCTTCCTCTAAAATCTGAGCTGACTCCCCTTCTGCTGCTGACATTAACACACTGTTGAAGAGTGGAGGTTTTACAGCAAACTGCAGATGATAACTCCGTTTTATCGTTGATAAAACCCAAGGGTGTACTGCGCATGCACGCCAACTCTCCGCGTGAGCAGCGAGTGGACCGCTGCAGCTCTTGCTCACTGATAGAGCAACGGCGCCATCCAGCGGCAGAGCATGGTTTGCAGCTCTGATTTGGGTGTTTTTGTGTGTATTTTTGTTTTTATTTTCACACACTTCTGTGCCCTCGGCCCACTGCCTGGATGCACAGGGAATTTTTTTTATTTCTTTCACATGAAACCATTTTTGTAAACGCTCGTCCTCTCTCTTGCATAACCCCGCGGGTGGAGAGGGGAAGAACAACTTGTGGGGCACTGGATGAACTGGTGCCAACTCTCCAACAAGACAACTTTCCCCTGTTAAACATCTGTCCTGAGTCACACCCCGACGCTTCTTCGCTAGTGGGGGGGGGGCAAGACTCCTGTGATGTGTAGAGAGGTGCTACAGAGACTCCGTGAGTGCTGTAGCCCCTCTCCTGATCCACCATTAGACCACAGGTTAGGTTGTCTGCCTCTTTTTTCCCCCTTGAGGGTTAACTGGGTGGTGCTTAGCCGCTGCAGCCACAAACGAGGCCTTACCTCTCGGCTGGGTCTGTTTTGGGCGAACCTCCATCTGCATTGACTGCTGAGGTGGAGGGCGGGGCCTAGGGTTTCTGTACCCTGGATTTCCCCCCTTTGAAGTAGAGGAAAACCCTGGACGCATGGGCTGGGAAGGTCAAGCAGCAGGCTTCCTGGGGAGGCAAGTTTCAAAAGCTTCCCCATCCTTCTTGTGCAGGTCACACTGCTGACGCATATTCATCACTGCAGCCCCAAAAAGGGCTTTCGGCTCCACAGGGGCATCAAGGAAGTCTGCCTTCTCCCTTTCTGACAAACATGTCAATCCCAACCACAGGGCTCTTTCCCCCACCATGGCTAAGCCCATGCTGCGGCCGCAGCTCTGGACTGCTCCCCTAGAGGAGCACAGATTGAGATCTGCAATGACGCAGATTTCTTCCCATAATGCTGAGTCAGGCGACCCAGCATCAATCTGCTGGGGGCATCATCTCCTCCATAAGCATCATCTCCTCGATAAGCTCAGCCTGATACGCTGTAAGTAAAGAGGTGGCATTTAGGGCTCTGACAGCCAGGGCAGAGGAGCGGTAAATTTTTTGAAAAAGAGAAGCAGACAGTCTCTCTGTCCGTCCCGGTAGTGAAGGAGAGGAGGAGGATAGGGCTGCCCGCCGATTAGGGTGGAGGTGACTTGCCACCGATAATTCAACTGGGGGGGGTTGGACATCCCCAACTCCTCCATATTGTAGACATCCAGCCTAGAGAAACCTTTAACAGGCACCCTGTGTGAAAAGGGTTTGTCCCAGAAGCGCTGCATCTCTGCCACGCATGCTGGGACAGCTGGAATCAGCTGCTTGACTGGGGAAGTGCACAATGGCAGCCTCTTCCCATCATATAAATCTCTCTCTGCCCCTTGGCCTTCTTGCTGAGAGTTTAGAGTTTAGCAGCTGCTCTCCGACACATTTCAATGAGGTCCAGCTCCCCTGGCATGGGGGAGGGGGATGCCTCCATGGCACTGCCAGGCCTAGAGGAAAGATTAGGAGGGAGCATAGCATCCTCCTCATCTTCCTCCAAATCTTCCTCTAAAAGGCAAGCAATCGCCTCATCATCTTCCTCCTCCTCCTCGTTTTTCCCCGCCAAAGGGTCTGATTCAAAAAGGGGAGAAAGTTCAGGAGAAATCTCATCCATCAACTCTCCCCAGCTCCGTGCTTGAGGGGCAACCTCCAGCGTTTCCGCGGGAGGCGCAGAAAAACTCGGATCCCCCTTAGTTGTGGCCACGACTTGCACTCGGCGCTCCAAAACCCTTAACGGGAACAGAGAGCAGTGCGGGCAGCATTCGGGATTAGCGAGCGCAGCCTGAGCATGTCTGACTCCCAAACACGCTATGCATAGAGGGTGAGAGTCTTTAGAAGAGATCATAGACCCGCACGCGCACGGTCGAGAGGGATCTTTCCCTTTCGCTGTGCTACCGGATGGGCTCGCAGTCGCCATAACAGAGATGCGAAAACCGGCAGATTAACGAGATCACCACAACGTGCCTCTTGATATCGGGTCTTATAACAATTATTCCGTCGCACCGCTTAACACGAGGGGGAATAATTAAGAGAAAAAATGAGCTTGTGATTGCTCGAAAGGAAAATGAGAACCCGCCTTGACGCGTTGGTCCCCACTTCGGAAAAAAAAGGAGATAAGAAAAACAACAGCAGAAAGAGAAAATATTCACTTCAACAGTGAATATTTCTCCAAAGAAGCAGCCGCGTTCGGCGACGTACCTAAAAATAACGGCTCATCTTTAAACAGTTTAGCGGCCACCCCTTACGAGGATCTGCTGAGGATAGCTTCACTATAGGATCTTCACGGGGAAGAGAACGAGAATGAGGTAGGGACCACTGGCAGCGATATATATGAGGGAGGCGGGACTCCTGCATCACTTTCGTGATTGGTCTGTCAACTGACAGACGTGGTGTAATTGGTGCTTCCAGAATCAGTCACGCCTGAGGCGATTCCCATAGTGAGATACCAAACGAATGTTTGAAAGAGAACCATAACAATAAACTGGATGAAGCCACACCTTTCAAAAATGGCCCAGTGGATTGAAAAACTTTATAAAATGGAATATATGACTGCCCTATTTATTTATTTTATTTTATTTTATTTTTAGCATACTTCTCTGTTTACAGATAAAATTGTGCCAGAGAAAATATCGCACAAAAATATACAATTAAAATTTCTTAGCTAAGCATATAAATCAGTCAAGCTCAGGTCCCCAGACACCTCCAGAACATCAATCTCCCACAGGTTGGTGAAGTGGTGGTTGTAGGTAGTCTCGAGATTACCATTGACAAACACGTTGTACTGCTCAGTAGTGCAGGAAATGATCATCTGAAAGGAATGTGACACAGGTAAATGATATGATCAGATGAGTTAAATTAATTTTCTCTTTAAGTAGAACTATTTATATCAGCCAGCCAAACAAACACAGATATATTTGTCCTCTAAATAAGGTAAAAAATAAACAAAATTCCCTTATAATTAGTACATACTTGGAAGATTTTTCCCTTTTGAAATGGCATTTCTCCAGAGCGCTCCTCTAAGCGCCACTCATTCATTGTTCTGTTATTGCGAACAACCGTGTTCTCATCAAAGCGATTGTAGTGAAAGGCAATCCCATCTTTGTGATGCAAGTTAATCTCGAATCTGGTAACACAAATAACAGACACAATTTAAAAACATATTTTACACAACATTTATACCAAAATCTTCTAGGCCTAAAATGTGGTATGCTGCTCTGCAGGTGGTGCTCTTCCACATAAAATTCTAAAAGTTTAGACTAAATCTGTGGGAAGTCCAGAAAATAGTTGTTTTAGATCAAATCTGGCCTTCTTTCATTTAAGTCAGGCAATGTAATTAATGTAATTAGTAGAAGAATGCCAACATCTGACCTGTAAGGCTCAGGATTAACCAGCCCTTGGATTGAAATGTTTTTTCCAGCCCACAATCCACTACTCATGTTGGTTTTGTATGGCATATGCTAATGATAAAGAAAACAGGACATGGTTATTACAAGCTGATTACTTTAAGATAAAACATAATGTTAACTTATGTGAAGTAAAAGAGATGGAAAAAAGGTGAAAAACATAAATAAGTAAGTAATTTCATATTGACTTCATAAGTACAGGGATAATGTAACTGGTAAGCAACAGAGTAGTTTCAGAAAAAACAGGAAGCTATTGGTTGTGGCCAGAGTTGAAGTAGCGACCTCAGATACAAGCGATCATGAGACAAATGGAAATTCATGTCCCCTACATGTTCATATCAGTCATTTTTTATGATTAAATGAGTTCACTTTCACCATATAGTCTAGAGGCCACAGATATGCAAATAACTATATGTTTTCTACATTACAGAATCAGGTAATTATAGTGTAGTGAATTAGCATGGTAATGCAGAGTGTAGTGTTGCTGCCTCACAGCTTCAGGATCTCTGTTCAGTTATATGGAATCTTTGATGCTGTTCGAACAAAAAAATGTAAAAAAAAAAAAAAAAAAAAAAAATTTGCACAAAACAATCCAATATTAAAAAATGAGCTAAACATTTACATCAGTCAACCTCAGGTCACCAGACACCTCCAGAGCATCAATTTCCCACAGGTTGGTGAAGCGGTGCTTGAAGGTAGTCTCGAGATTACCATTGATAAACATGTTGTACTGCTCAGCAGGAGATGATTATCTGAAAGGAATGTGACACAGGAAAAATGATATGATCGGATGTTTTAAATTAATTTTTACTTTATGTAAAACTATTTGTATAAGCCAGCCAAACAAACACAGATATATTTGTCCTCTAAATAAGGTAAAAAATAAACAAAATTCCCTTATAATTTGCAGTACATACCTGGAAGATTTGTCCCTTTTCAAATGGCATTTCTCCAGAGCGCTCCTCTAAGTGCCACTCATCCAGAAAACCAGAATATCATTGTTTTAGATCAAATCTGGCTTTCTTTCAATCAGGCTTTGCAGGTACTTGGTAACACAGTTTCAGCTCAAAGATAAAAGATAAATATGTAGAAATAAATAAATATTTGCAGAGGCGCAGAATAAGTCTAACGTCTCACCTGGAAGCCTGAGGATTAACCAGCCCTTGAATGTTTTTGCCAGCCCACATTCCACCATACATGGTGGTTCTGTATGGCACACACTAATGATGAAGAATACAAGACATGGTTATTGCAGGCAATCATGAGAGTAAATGAAATTCACATCTTCTATACTTTCATACAGGGGTGTCCAATCTTGTCAGGAATGGGCCGGTGTGGGTGCAGGTTTCCATTCCAACCTAACAGAAGCTACAACTAAGTATAATGCCAAGATCAACTGATTAAACAGGTGGACTCAGGTGTGGCTCCTGTTTGATTGGTGTGAACTCTTGGATGGAAGACCTACATTGCAGCGGTCCAAGCTGGTGCATCCTGAGCTCTCTCTCTGAGCTGCGTCGAACCACAGATTTTGCGCTCTGTGCCACAAAGCACACGGCCCGTGCCATAGGCCGTTCAGTGGCTGCACTAGTTGTAGGGCTGCACAATTATGACAAAAATTATAATTGTCTATTATTCCCTTGAAATTGTAATTGAGATGATTACTTACGATTATCACAATTTACATTAAATGGTGTTTTGAATAGCTTTATACCATTGTTTGAAGCAACTGCATGCATATTTTATAACATATAAATATTTTTTATCTTGGTGACTTTTCTATCCTATTTTTTTGAGGGCGGAATCATCAGAGAGTATCTCCGAGACTTGACTTGAGTAAAACGGTCAGTTACCATATTAGTATTTATAGTGGTGAGAATTCCTTTTTCAGCTGACAGAACAGCCAAATGATTGAGTCTGTTCTGGCACATTGTTCACCTAAGCCATGTATGTATTTTAACTTAAATACTGCATTAGTTGAATAATAGAAAGTCATGACTATAATGTCTTAGTGCTTTTAATTCTTGATTCTTCTCAGCAACTCTTTGCAAACTATCTGATGTTTCTTTATCAGCGCACATGTTCGCAAAATTATCATGACTAGATAGACATGCACAAGTGGATAATCGGGGCGTTGATAAGGACACGCCTACCGACTATTTGGACAATTAAAAGTATTTATTCACCCCTCACAATATAACATGCAATAAACACCCCTTACACATGCAGAATAACATAGTTTTTTTTTTTGTAATTGCAGCTTTGATTACGTAATCATGGCATCTGTAATCGTAATTGCGATTAGAAAATCAATTAATTGTGCAGCCTGGCAGTGTGGAAACTTCTCCCAGGTGTATCTCAGTCAGTCCTAGATACTGTAGGGTAAGGGCACAGGATCCAGTTTGCCACCCGTCCTCTTCCATTTCAGGCAGTGTTGCCCACAATCGTCGGCACACACCAAACTATGTTCCTCCAAGAGGAACTTCTCTCTCTTCTGAGAAAAGGGGCCATAGAACATGTTCCCCTTCCAGATCAAGACTCTGGCTTTTAGAGAAGTCCCAAAAGAGATGGGGCTGCATCCAATTTTGGGCCTGCGAGCTCTGAACTCTGCCCTAACGATGTTCAGATTCAAGATGCTCACTGTGAACTGATCCCATCATAGATCAAGTCCCGAGGACTGGTTTGTGATGATAGACCTCATGGATGCCTATTTTCATATATGTATTTGGCCAGAACACAGGAAGTGTTCTCAGGTTTGCTTACGGGGGTGAAGCTTAGCAGTATCGGGTTCTTACTTTCGGTCTAGCCTTGTCGCCGTGCACTTTTACTAAGTGCATGGATGCTACCCTGGCACTGCTGCATTTGACATCTGTGAACTTAATTTCCTTTATCCAAAATTAATTTACTTACTTTTGGATTCCACTGTGGTGCAGGCATGTCTATCTCCTGCTCAGGTGGCTTCCATACTATTAGCACTGGATGCTATTCGGCTAGAGCACTTTTACAAAGTGCATGGATGCTGCCCTGGCGTCGCTGCACCTTCAGGGCATCTGTGTACTGAATTTCGTGTATGATTGGCTCGTCCTGGCCCAGTCGTAGGCCATGGCAGCTAGTCATTGGGATGCTGTGCTTGCTTATATGAGGCTCTAGGCCTTAGGTTGAACCCAGAGAAGCATGTACTTTCTCCTTCTCAGAGAACCACCTTCTTGGGGGTAATTTTGGATTCCACTGCGGCGCAGGCTCGGTTGGCTTCCATACTGTTAGCAGGGAATGCTATTCAGCTAGACCAAAGCCTCTCTGTCGCTGAGGCACAGAGAGTGCTCGGCCTCACGGTGGCAGCAGCCAATGTTATCCTTTTGGGTCTGATTCACATGAGGCCATTCATCTTCTGGCTCAGAGATGCGGGCTTTCATCCCCATGGGCATCCCCTTGGTGCCATAAGGGTTATGTGCTGCAGGCTTCGTTCCCTTTTTATGTGGTAGACCCTGGTTTCTGACCTTGGGTCCCACTCTAGAGGCGTGTCATCATCGCAACATGCCACCCCAATATTGAAATTATAAACTTTAAATATCACAATTACAAATAAATATAGAAACATTTACAAAGAATAAAGTGACTGTCTTATGCTATAGTAAGCAAAACTATATAAAAATACTTACAGGATTGTAAAATATCTCTTGCTGGTTGTGTGCCATTTTGCAGGAGTTTGTAGGAGTTTGTAGGAGTTTCCAGGAGTTATATATAAAAATCAGTCTACCAGATCATCCTTTTTTAAAGCTTATAAAGAGGAATTTTGTTCATGTGATAATGTTTGGATTTTGTCATTGTTCTGGTGATTTGCTGAAACCAGCCAATTAACAATAACCATTGATCAGTGGGGTTTTTTTATTATATAATGTGAATAGTGCTATCTGTGTATAGATTGTCCATTTAAAATCATATATGCCTCAGTTGTGTTTAATATCCAACAGGAGTGGTCATAAGGAACATGACTGCTCTTAAAGTTGTTCAGAGATAACTGCCACACTCATTATTGGGAGGATGATGTGATAAGGGGAATATAGAAAGAGAAAAAAAAAATAGACCAGGATCCTACACCTCTCAGTTTTGGAGTGTCTGAGTTCTGAAACCTATTGGTGAATGGGATGTAATTGTAATCCATATGGATGACACTAATACTTGAAAAATCGGAACAAAGTACAACCTAAAACGATGCATTACAGTGTGAATGCATGCATGATGTAAATATACTGAGACAATACACTAAAAGATGGAATTAAGACAAAACCAAAAAACTAATGTTCAAATCTAGCCAAAAGGTTGTGTCACTTGAGCCTGTTGTTTCAGTGTAAAGTAAACTCAAAATTGCATGATGTACACTACTCACAAAAAGTTAAGGATATTTGGCTTTCGGGTGAAATTTCAGGATGCACCTAAAATGCACAATAACCTTTACAGGTGAACTTAATTTGACCTTCTCTACACTTTTGAATGCACATGTCCAACTGTTCAGTGTTTCAGTACTTTTTGTATAACTTGCTGTTCTCTAACAAGATGATTAACGGCAAAATTCACAACTGGTGTTTGATCCATGAATCAACCAATAAATTTTCTGATTCAATTAGAATTGGTATTTAAACAGTCCTCTTCATCATGCTGTTCACATTTTGACATCATGAGACCAAGACCACACCTAACTATTGATCAACATTACCTCACCATTGTGAGGCTTCAAACAGGATGTTCTCAGAAGGAAGTGGCCACTGAGATTAGAGTGTCACAGAGTGTCATCAGCAGGTTGCGACACAGATACAGAGAGACTGGAAGTGTCACAGAGAGGCATAGAAGTGTTTTATTGTAATATGTTCTTTGTAAGTCCCAGTGCTCTGTGCAAGCACATTATGGTTGCAGTCTAATACTAATACTAATGCTTTTTTACCCCATGAGCAGGGGGTAAAATGCTTTTTTTTCCCTATCTATCTATCTATCTATCTATCTATCTATCTATCTATCTATCTATCTATCTATCTATCTATCTATCTATCTATCTATCTATCCATACATACATACATACATAATGTGTATAATATGCATATTCTATCATATTTTTAATATTTTTATTACTCTGTTAGCTTTATATTATCTGTTAGCTTTTATTTTATTTATCCCTATCATTTTTTTTTATGTCTATACACTTTAAATTTATTCTATTCTTCTTCTCTTGTAACAGGGACAGTCGTAAAAAAAAAAAGCATTTTACTACATGTCGTACTGTGTATGATTTTGTATGTGATGAATAAAATTTTTTGGCCCTAGCTCTTTTAGATAGAATTCAGCAGTACTGTATTACATGATGTTCTGGGAGCACTGTTGTGTCTTGTGTCTACTCTTTTTCTTTATAACTAAATATAACTTTGGAAAAACAAAGCGGTAGAAATGCTATCACAAAACACTGGAATGGACACCCAACTATTGATCAACAGTACCTCGCCATTGTGAAGCTTCAAACAGGATGTTCTCAGAGGGAAGTGGCCGCTTACTCTAAGAGCTTAGAGTGTCTCAGAGTGTCATCAGCAGGTTGAGACAGAGATACAGAGAGACTGGAAGAGTCAGTGTCCTTTGGCCACATCCCACGTTGATGACCGTTTCATTGTGAACAGTGCCCTGTGGAACTGGATGATAAATGCCACTCAACTCCAGGCACATTTAAGGGAGGTGAGAGGCACCCAAGTGTCACGTCAGACCATTTGAAACCGTTTACATCAGCGTGGGCTGCGTGCTAGATGATCTGCAATGGCACCTGACCACACAGGCACAGGTGTCATCGTCTTGCCTGGGCCAGCTGGACGAGGGACCAGTGGGCCTCAATGCTGTTCTCTGATGAAAATCGATTCACACTGAGCAGAAATGATGGCCGCCAACGATGTTGGAGATGTCAAGGAGAGCGCTATGCATCAGCCACTGTTGTGGTGGTGTTACAGTCTGGGCAGGTGTGTCTACTCAATACAGAATTGCCCGACATCTTGTGAATGGTACAGTGACAAGCCAATACTACCTGAATAACATCATTAATCCAGTCATTGTGCCCCTGCATGAACAACACAGGCCTAATTTCATCTTCATGGACGACAATGCTCCAACTCATCGAGGTTGCATCATTAGGGAACGGCAGCTGGAGGCTGGGGTACGTCAAATGGAGTGGTCTGCACTTTCTCCAGACCTGAATCCCATAGAAAACCTATGAGATCAGCTGAGTTCCCGTGTAGAGTCTTGTAACCCTGCACCCCAGAACCTCAATGACCTGAGGGCCGCCCTTCAGGAAGAGTGGGATGCCATGCCTCAACAGACAAGAAGTCGACTCGTGAACAGCAT
The DNA here is from genome assembly GCF_019097595.1 of Hemibagrus wyckioides. Taxonomy (NCBI): domain Eukaryota; kingdom Metazoa; phylum Chordata; class Actinopteri; order Siluriformes; family Bagridae; genus Hemibagrus; species Hemibagrus wyckioides. The sequence goes on along the minus strand of NC_080726.1, from coordinate 13,286,981 downwards.
GAGACATCGTTGTCAAGCTGTAATTGATGGTCAAGGGCACATGACAAATTATTGAGACATTGACATTTTTTGTTGTAGTATACCCACCACTGTTGTTGGCTTTTGTTTCAATAAATTGTTTGAGATGAGGAAATCACCATTGCATGCGTCTACTTAAATGCCCTACTTTCATGATATAATATCACTGTAGCGTGAACTTTTTACATTTTCCATAAATTTAACCCAAACCCACATATCCTTAACTTTTTGTGAGTAGTGTATATTGTACAGCTACACAAACTATGGTAGTTACAAAATCCAGATGTGTAGAAATAAGACAGTTAGGCAGTGTAGCAGGTTCATGAAAGAGGAAACTTTGAGAGTACGCTTGTCTTGCTTTTCAGCTTTTCTATTTTAAATATGCACAAGAGTTCTGTACTCAGCTCTCCTTCTCTGGTTCTCCTCTTCCCTTCTTTTATCCCTGCCACAGCTCACTGCAACAGAGAACAGTCATTAATACAATTTAGCACGTGTGTGATTCTTACCACTCACTTCTCCCTCCATTCTACAAACCAGTGCTAGACCACATCCTTGCTTCAACGAGCAGGCCAAGAAGGTGTTTTTTAATGATATCTGTATTTACATTGTTATGTCCATGTTTTATTGTAATATGTTCTTTGTAAGTCCCAGTGCTCTGTGCAAGCACATTATGGTTGCAGTCTAATACTGCAATATTGCAGTCCCTTTTCATCATACTAATGCTTTTTTACCCCATGAGCCGGGGGTAAAATGCTTTTTTTCCCTATCTATCTATCTATCTATCTATCTATCTATCTATCTATCTATCTATCTATCTATCTATCTATCTATCTATCTATACATAATATGTGTATAATATGTATATTCTATATATTTTTAATATTTTTATTACTCTGTTAGCTTTATATTATCTGTTAGCTTTTATTTTATTTATCCCTATCATTTTTTTTTATGTCTATACACTTTAAATTTATTCTATTCTTCTTCTCTTGTAACAGGGACAGTCGTAAAAAAAAAAAGCATTTTACTACATGTCGTACTGTGTATGATTTGTATGTGATGAATAAAATTTTTTGGCCCTAGCTCTTTTAGATAGAATTCAGCAGTACTGTATTACATGATGTTCTGGGAGCACTGTTGTGTCTTGTGTCTACTCTTTTTCTTTATAACTAAATATAACTTTGGAAAAACAAAGCGGTAGAAATGCTATCACAAAACACTGGAAAAACACAAAGGGAAACACGTTGGTCTGTAAATTTGGGGGAAATTTTTTTTTCAGTCCCACTTTCATTGCATTTCATTCGTTTGTACCTGCCCATAATATTATCTAATTTATAGATTATTTATATCTAATCTAATTTAATTTGTTATATTTCCCAAACTATAAACAAACTAATTTAAACCAGGCAGTTGGATTCAGCTACTTGCCCATTGTAGAGTCATCTGGCTAACAATAAACAGAAAGTGAGCTAATCACCAGAACATGAAAAACCCTAACTCTTTTAGCTGAAGTGATTGTTGAAAGTGAACTGTTTTAGAAATGCCCATTTAAAGTAATTCATTATACATATGCCTGTATAGAGGACGTTTAATAGACACTTTGTTGATTTGGCACTGTCATAGTCCATCTGCACCTTGTCAAGCCACTTCCATATCTGACCAATCACCTCATGGTGCAGACATTAATTATACATCTGCTGTACCATTGAACCTGAAGTAATTCTGCTCAAGCCACAGAGAGCAGCTCTAACTTGTGTTACTTTAATAATTGTTACAGTTGACTGTCACAACACTGCATGACAAAACAGGCATATGGCAAAGGACCACCCTCAAATCAATTTTGAAGTGTTACCCTTGGGGAACACATCCTACCCAGTCTGAAACATAGGCATCTGTGATCCTTTGACAATAGCACATTACTCTCACTGGAACACCTTCTGTTAGGAATGCTTCCTGGTCAATCAGTGATAATAGCCAAATGCAAAGACATGCATGTGGAAGAAGGTAGCTAGAGCTTTCTTTTGAGTGTGTTCAGCTGCCCTGAGATGTAGCATGAGTAGCAGTTCGAACAGATGCAATAACTGGCATTACGTGTCTTGTAGTAAATGCAAAGCCTCCTTATCAATGATTGGTAGCTTTCATTTGACAGGAGAGAGCTAGCTCTTGGTGGGAATTAGCAACTGACCAAACTGGATAAAATGAGGTCAAAGAAATTGACCACATGTGGGCATGTTTGTACATAGCTATCTACAACAGAAAAGACACATTAAATAACAATAAAGTAGAACCTATAGTACCAGATGACACTGCTTTATTGCTTGGGTTAAAGGTAAATACCAAGATATCATTTGATACATTTCAGGTACAAAACAGATGTAATTAAAAAAGATTCACAGTAAAAACTGATTCTTTGACTATATGACTATATTTCATTCATTCTGTTTATATAATTGTAATAAAAAAGATTATATTTGAGCAATGTAAGATTTATTTGCTTTTATTTACTTAATAATCACAGGATTTACTGACCAGTTAGTTTATTTTAAAAAATGTAACGGTACACTTAGAGATGGTAAAAAAAAAAAGACTAAACATTTATAGCAGTCAAGCTCAGGTCTCCAGTCACCTCCAAAACATCAATCTCTCCCAGCCTGGTGAAGCGGTGGTTGTAGGTACACATTTGGTTCCCATTGACAAACACATTGTAATGATGGGGATTGCAGGAGATGATAATCTGAAATAGGCATTACTAAATGTGACTCACTGTTGTGATGAAATGTGGTTATGATGCTCTTTTTATCCATTAATTTCAGTTAAAGCACTTACAGTTAAAATAAACTGCTTTGACGATCAGCCACCTATACAAACAAATATACATATTTTATGGATAAGATCCAAAACACTGTGTACCTGGAAGTTTTGTCCCTTGTGAAATGGCATTCCTCCGAAGCGCTCCTCTGAGCCCCATGCCTCCATTGTTTTGGTATTGCGCACAACCACATTCTCATCAAAGCGAGGATTGAAATGAAATGCAATCCCATTTCGGTAAAGCAGGTTAATGGAAAATCTGGTGATATAAATACCAAATAAAATTGAACAAATAATCTCCAGCTTATGAAAAAAAATGTGGCACTCTTCCTCCTAAACAGAAAGACGTAAAATGTTTAGCATAAAACAAAAATCCATGGAATAGTATTAATAGGCTGGGATCTGTTCATCTCTGGCAACAGGAAGTGGGAAGTTGCTCACAGTCAGGGTTTAGAAATATGTAGTAAATACACCGATCAGGCATAACATTATGACCTGATATATGTTGGTCCCCCTTTTGCTGCCAAAACAGCCCTGACCTGTCAAGGCATGGACTCCACTAGATCACTGAATGTGTGCTGTGGTATCTGATATCAGTTATCAGATCCTTTAAGTCCTGTAAATTGCAAGGTGGGGCCTCCATGGATAAGACTTGTTTGCTTGAAACATGCTTCATCAGACCAGGCCACCTTCTTCTATTGCTCTGTGGTCCAGTTCTGATGCTTACGTGCCCCTTTATTGGCACTTTCGGCAATGAGCAGTGGTCAGCATGGGCACCCTGACTGGTCTGTGGTTATGCATCTCCATATGCAACAAACTGCAATGCACTGTGTATTCTGACACCTTTCTATCATAACCAGCATTAACTTCTTCAGCAATTTCAGCAACAGTCATCTGTTGGATCGGATCACACAGGCCAGTTTTTGCTCCCCACGTGCATCAGTGAGCCTTGGCCGCCCATGACCCTTCGCTACTTCACCATTCCTTGGACCACTTTTGATAGATACTGACCACTGCAGACCGGGAACACCCCACAAGAGCTGCAATTTTGGAGATGCTCTGATTCAGTCGTCTAGCTATCACAATTTGGTCCTTGTCAAACTCGCTCAAATCTTTACGCTTGCCCATTTTTCCTGCTTCTAACACATCAACTTTGAGGACCAAATGTTCACTTGCTGCCTAATATATCCCACCCACTAACAGGTGCCATGATGAGGAGATCATCAGTGTTATTCACTTCACCTGTCAGTGTTCATAATGTTATGGCTGATTGGTGTGTGTAAAAATGAACAAAAACAATTAATAGTAGTTAAAAACTTTTTTCTTATAGATAACATTATACATCCATATGCTCTAATTATGCAAAAGAGCAGAATAACATCTGACCTGGAAGCTTGAGGATTAACTACACCTTGGATGGAAATGTTCTTGCCAGGTTGAATTCCACCATTGATGATGGCTTTGTATGGCACACTCTAACAATGAAGAATGCAAGAAGTGATGATTATTATTATGAGCTCATTCCATTAAAGTAAAACAGAATGTGAACTAATTATGTTTCATGGCCTTGAGTTCTTACATAGCTTGCTGGAGCAGAAAATGCAGGGGCCTTTAGAGGAAAACAGATAAAAATGGACCAGTTCACTGTGAATGCATGTGGCAATGTAAATATAATTCTGATTCTGATACTGTTTGTCTAAAAAAAACAGGAAGCTGGGGTACAGGAGTGACAACCTCAAAAGCATGTGATCCAAGTCTTTAAAGTATTTTTAAATCATGTCTATTATGTTTTGTTCTCAGAAATTTGTAAGATTAACTTTTGCAGCATGTTATCTGGAGGCTACAAATGTGCATATAAACTCCAGAAACCACTGGAAACTGTCACAATAAAATTTTAACCGTCGGTCACATGAGAACAAGCATGTGACTGTACTTCAAGGGGAAGGAAGAAGACCATGCTCTGATTTGAAAATAAATGTGGGAAGTAAGTGAGCTAAAGGTTTCTCTTGTATTATCCCACAGCAAGAAATAATCATGTATCAAACATGTTGTGTATTTCAAAAAATGTTATACATCCTACTGTACATTACATGTGAAATCATTAAATTTCCAACAGTGTAATACTTTTCAGATTTTTGGCAGGATATGAGGTTGCACAAGCTACTTACACCATATCCAGGAGGATAAGCAAACTGTGTCTACAAATATAACAGAAGATATAACACTGAAATTGTTATTTTGTGACAAACAACCATAAAAAAGAAGAATATATATTCTTTATATTATAATTAAAATATCAAATTATTTAGCTTTTACTAAACATCTTGATCTGACATTTCAAAAAACAATTTTTGCATATTTTTGAAAATTGTGAGTACAGTATTAAAATACTAGCAGTTACCTGGAATCCAGCTTGGGCAGGTATGAAACCCTATCAAATGGAATCAAAAACATTTTTATAAAATAATACTAGGCAAAACATTTTACTGTCGTCTGTTCACAGGGAAACTGGAGCCTATTCCAGGAGACTCAGGGTAACAAGGCAGGATATACCCTGGACAGGATGCCAAGTCTATTGCAGGGCACAATCACTCATCCATTTACACACAATTTAGAGGTGCCATTCAGCCTATAATAACTCTGCCATTGCCTGGTCCCAAGCCCAGGATATGAAAGGAGGAGGTTTGCACATTGGGCTTGCAACCATGGCGTAAAGTTCTCTTGCTATAGAAATGTCAACTACATCTTCAGGAATCCTTCAAATTCAGGGCAACCCTCACCAGGACAGAAATGGCTGGAGATAATTTGTTGATGCCTTAAGCGAAGAGGATTAAGTAAGTATTCAACCTTTAATGCATGTCTTTTTACTGGGGGAGAAAACTGGAGTACCAAGAGGAAACCCCTGAAGCATGAGAAGAACATGCAAATTCTACACACACACACACACATACAAATCGAACCCCCAACCCTGCATGTGTCAGGCAATGTGCTATTCACCAAGCCACCATGCCCCCCAGATGGCAATTAAACCAAAATAAAATTTCCCAGCTTTATTTCTTGCATGTGTGGTTTATTTTTCTGTATTTTTTCTTAAATCCCCTCCTCAGTCATTTCTATAAATCTCTTAGGATTGTAGATGTAAAAATATGTTGTGCTTTAAGTTATTCTCACCACAGGATCCTGGAAATTGATGGTATTAACTTCCACCATCCCATCCACTACAATAGTGTCCACCATGTTGAATGGGATACGGTGCATGTAATCCTTGACATGAATGCCATTGACACTTATCTATGAAAACATACCGTCAGTTCAGTGTGTAGCCTTTGATACAGTATTGCAGTTAATAACATTTAGAATAAAACAACCAGTCATAGAATTAGGTCAAATGATGTGCTGTGGTAACCATTTTCTTGCTGTTAATGTGGGAAAAGAAGAAGTGAAAGGACGTAACCTTGTATGATTGGCTTGTCACCAGAATCTGCAGATTGAAAGGGTTTCCCACGGGGAAGAGAGCCTGGTATATACGATCCTCTGCACCCCAGGAGTTATTCTGCTTGGTGTTAGTTACAATGTATCCTGAACTGGCGTCATAACGTGGGTTAACGTGCAGGGCAATATTAGCATTGGGTCTCGAACCACACTGGAGATTCACATGAAATCTGAAAAAAAATGGAATCAACTGTACAAGAAACTGCAGATTCTAACAAAGAAGGACATACAGTAGTATATACTGAATATACTATAAGGCTAGAATTATGTAGAAACCTGACCAATCACACACGAGTGTATGTCGAACTTTAGTTGGGTTTTTTGTTTTTTTTTCTTTACTGATGAAAATGTGTGTAAAATATTTGTTTTTATTGATGGAATAATTTAAATTACATCAAATAAGCATGACATTTTTAAATACATCTTTTGCACAGTACTGTGTGTATAAATATGTAACAAACAAGCAAACAAACATAAATAAATGAATTAATATATGAATGAATGAATGAATGAATGAATGAATGAATAAATAAATAAATAAATAAATAAATACAACTCCTGGAACTGCTAGGATAGGGGAGGATGAGGTGGCAGGAAAAAGATGAGGGGAAAAACAAGTCATGTATCTATCTACCAGACAAAAATAAAACTTTATAGTACCTGTTGGCTCCTGGTAAGACCCGTCCACATACAATGATACTCTTGCCATCCCTCAAGCCTCCTTGAATAGAGCCAGTAAATGGGATTCTCTGTTGAATGATAAAAATGTGCACTTCAGTATAAAGCAAAAAGATTTTTTCTTGGGGATCTGTAATTCACAGGCTGAACCCTTTAACCTGCATCAATCTGTTGCAAAGGTCCTTAAACACAAAAGGTTCTTAAAATAACAAAAGATATCTTTTAAAAGATTTACATCATTGTAGTGAACGTGTGCTTATGAAGCAGATTCAGTTCCTCTTTGTTGCCCACTGTGGCTATTTCCTGCTTACAGATTTTTTTGATTTTTTCATGTTTTATTATCATGTTTTTATTTACACAAATAACGAACAATAGGATTAAAGAATAATATGATTATACATGTCTTATTTTATTTACAACTTACGTGAACTAAGTTTTTTTAAACGACGTTGTCAGTAATGAAACGAAAAATAAAAAGTAAAACACTTACTGGGTTGTAAAATGGCTGTTGCTGGTAGTACGCCATTTTCCCGATTTCGTTTATAATACAGATGCAGTCCGATTGATTACTGTTGTGGATTTTTGTTTTGTTTGTTTGTTTTATTATTATCTGATGAATGCAGTCTCCTCTGACTCGCAGCCTATCTTCTGAACAGCTCTTGGTAATTTTTCAGGAAGTAGGAGGAGATACCGTTAATCACATCTGGTTTTTTGTGTAGAAGTGTGAAACGTGTTTGGTTTCAGTTTTGTCTCATAGCACGGCGTTAATATGGATTTAACCTGAACAGAGCGTGTTGTATTTAAACAATAATTACACAATAATGTCTAGACGTTATTAGAGTCGAAATTTTTCCAAGAGAATGTAATAACGTTGCATCACTTTCCCGAAAGCTTATCTTCCCGCATGACCTGTCGTGGAAGGAAGGATCATTAACCCAGTGTTGAAGGTTAACGGTGCTTGATTTTCAGCAGGAAGTCTGGTTCTCATACGATATATATGGTTCTCATATGTTTCTTTTATCAATTTACCAACAAAGCTGAGGTCTCACACACACACACACACACACTTGGATGCTTTGGAGCATGGATCTGGGAGTTCATTCACAAGAGCATTAGTGAGGTCAGACACTGGTGTCAGGGTGAGGACATCAGTGTCAGTGGGGTTGAGGTCAGGGCTCTGTGCAGGACACTGGAGTTCTTCCAAACCAACCATGGGAGATATGTGTTACTAGAGCATGGTTTGTGCACAACAGCACTGTGATGCTGGAACAGGTTTGCACCTCTTAGCTCCAGGGAAAGAAATCTACAGTGCTATAACATACAGACAATCATCACAATGGTGTGCTTAAAAAGTTTGTGGTACTGTAATATTTAGGGGAAGGAGCACGCATGGGTGTGGTGTTCAAGTGACCATAAAGTATAGTTCATGTAAAGTCTGTGTAAAATCAAAGTATGCATTTGTTGCGTTTTATTTGATTACACTTGCAACACTATTTTGTTATACTGCAAAACAGTCACAGCACACTAACACAGGAGGAATCTGTGTCCTTTCCGTACTCTACTATGTTAGTGACCGTAGACAACCTGTTAATCATAAGTCAAAGATCAACATACCTTTCAGTGAAGAACCCTGCACCATGCTGTCAGACTGTTCAAAGATAAAGCAATAAAACTGAAATTTCATGGAAGGTCCCAGATCTTTAGTCCAAGACTATCTGGGCTATAAAACAGGGTTGTGTTAGATTTGTACGTGTTAGAAAAGTCCTTATAATGTGTATGTGTGTTTATATAGGTGTTAGACTGGCTTTGTTTTGGTAGTTTAGGATAGCAGAATAAAGTTTATTTAAAGTCAAATTTACAGTAGTCATGTGATTTTGTTCATCAAATAAATCCCTAAGTCTTAGTATCTGTGTAGGAAATATTATCACACACTGTCAAAGGCCATAAGAATAATAATTTCTCAGAATTAAGGCACACCTTCACTAAATTATCAGTGGACAAATAATTTGGTTAGAGGTCATTTGAGTCTGATAATATTTTCCTCAACATTACTGAAGATCTAAGGCTTTCCCTACAATGCTTTGTGTATTTGCAAAACTGATAAGCTATGTACAGTTTCAAGCAGACAGCTCCAAATAGGTATGTTTTTTCCTCTCTATTGTGATTGCAGACAATAAGAGGGACTTATATATAACAGGTGCCTGTTTCAGTGAACTGAAGCCTGACACTAATTACATGCTATTTATTATAGGCTAACGTAATAGCTGATCTGCCTGTTAAGAGTCAGGAGCAGCTATTTTAGCTTGTTAGCAAATTTGGTATTAAATGCAAGCCCACAGTGAACAATATCATACCTGCAATTGATTGTGCATGTGTTAACATGCCCCACTTTTATTTCTCAAGTGTAATGCCACTGATGCTACAGTTACATTTTCACTGGATGCAGGTATAAGCGTAAGCGTATCCAAATCCAAATTACAGTACCTCTTTACAAATTATTATGTTTTATCCATGTTAATGCCCAAACAGGTACAAAGACATTCATGAGCACTTTAGAATTTCCCAGTAAATCACAGCTTCGTTCCCATTCAAAAAAGGCATTCATAAACACTAACAAATTAGGCTTTATTGCTTTTTAAGGTTAAAGACAACATGAAATAAACTATCCCAACACATTAAACATACTGTACAAAGATACATTCTTAAATCCATTAAAATACATACTGAACCAGTTAAAAATGTACATTCTGTGTTTTACAACATACTTATGTTAATATCTATAAAACCGGAATAAAAGTACCTACTCCAAATGCTGTAATGACAAACAATCATATAAAAGTTTGTACAAATAATAGGAGGCCGGGCTGTATATTAAATAAAGACAATATCTACAAATTCAATATCACATAAAAGTTATGCTTTTCTTTACTTTAATACAAGCAAAAGTTTCATCTGCATTTCCAACCACCGTTTTAAATCCCTCTTAAGTGCACATTTCTGTGCCAGTACAATTCTCTGAACATTCCACGCTCCAAATTTACCATGAAGACATGCTTTACATAAAGTAGAAATCATTTACAAACACACATTCCTACAAACACTCCATTTCCCCACCTTCTCACTTCAGTTCACTTTGCCTCGGTTCATTATTTGCAGACCGTGAGAAGAATGACAACAGGATTCCACAGAATTTCCAGTTAAAGTGCAGACAGCTTTACCCAAACTTTACATTAAAGATTGTACTGTACAAGACTGTATTATGAGATTTACAAATAAGATAAGGCATGTTTACTGCTAGCTTTGACAGCTTCACTAAAGCATGAATAAGGGATCAGCAGCATCATTAGTTTTAGATCTCTTACCCAAGGATAGCAAGCAGGAACAGGCAGGCATGCATATGCAAGAGTTTTACAAAATGATCCATTTTTTCTTAGATAGAAAATTATCAGCAGAGATCTCTGTGCAGTTTATGATCAGCTAGCTCTGGCCATAGGAGAAGGAAGAGAAACACAGACAGTTGGAATATAGCAAGTTAAACAAATCAGATATTGGTGCTAATTGAACAGAAACCATCTTGAATTAGAACACTGTCATCTATAGAAACAAATGTAAAAGTTACATACATGTCCAATATCTCAATGAGAGGTTTGTGTGATATAACTTCTTAATTTTCTCGAAATGATTTTCCGCTGCCAAAACATCCAGTGTTAAACATCCATATTATAACCACCCTTTACCCATTTTACTTTACCCAACTAAAACATCTATATGAGGTAACTTTCAAAAATACACCAAAAGACAATTTGTTTTCTCCTCCAATAAAATGGAGAATAAGACTTTTGACACATCCTTTTGGAATGATGTGTGCACGTGTTTTGAGCTCTCTGATATTGACAGACACCCTTCTTTCAATTTAAGTGAAGGTTTTGAGTTTATTAAAATGAAATTATATCTATTAACATATGTTTGACCTTCATTTGACAAGAGAAATCTTTTTATTTAGGAAGGCACTACAAAACTTAACCTGAAGATGGTCAAAAAAAGGTGCTTTGTGTTTTCAACAGAAAGCAAAAAATGATTAAAGAAAATACTTTGACCTAAAAATAGCAGTGTCTCAAATTCAAGATTTTACTAGTTTAATGATGCTGATGAAAGTGATTCAATCTGCTGTTTTGGATTCTTCATGTCAGCCCTATAGACAACTAAATTGTGAAAGGATTGGAATGAATTTTTTTTTTTAATTGGACATTATTGTAGAATCACCTTATAATCAACAGCATGGTTTAGGCAATTGCTAAAGCATAAAGCTAAAGCAACTTCCAACTGCACAGCTAGAATTATTACAACACCCTCCCATACTGTAATCGAACCTGAAATTGTGAAAATCCTCAGTTTCCTGTCTTTTTTAAGGGGGAACGGGACGATTAAAACAGTTTAACGTCAGTATTTTTAATGGTAAATGGCAAGCAGGGAAAAAAAACATCATCACACAAGCCTAATCAACGTTAGACATGAATGAGAAATACAATAAAGTGGTGTTTTTTGGGTGGGCAATATGGCAAAGATACCAAATAGAAGAGATATATAGATAAATATATATAGTGTGTGTTCCCAGTGTTCCTGGTATAGTATGATACTTGAAAATGTCTTGATGATATGCAATATGTTATGATATTTAGTTATAATGTATAATGCGGAAACTAAGGAAAGCTTTGATTTTTATGCTTTTGACTCCTAAAAATTAAAAAAATAAATATTTAAAAAGGACCAAGGCAGAAAATTTTAATATTCATTCAGTTACTTTTCAGTCTAACTTACAGTGGCGTTGGTCAGTGTTGTAGAATTATTAATGATTACAATTTAAAAGTGTAATTCTACATATTTTATTGTAATCATATCAAATTCATTACATCATTCATGTAAATCACAATACTCAGATTGGCCAATTAAAAAAAAAACATTATTTATCAAATTAACCATGTAAAAAAATTGTACTGTGCCTTAATTGTTGAAATTGCAATATTGATATTTTGTCATATCGCCCTAGATGACTGCAATGTTTACAAGTGTAAATAAAGCTTGTTTTCTGAAGTAAATTTCAAACACCACATTCCTTTAATGGACCAGCCATGCTCACATGTGCTGAAGCTGTGCACTAAATATCATATCTGTATATGTAGGGGCAGTGAGAGCACATTCCCTGGCTACAGTGTTCCCGCAGACAGTGATGATGCCAAGAGCTGGACGCAGAGGGAAGCCACAAATGACAGACGTGATTGTTGTGGGAAGGAGAAATTGGAGGACATAAAAAGAAACAAAAACAGATGGACAAAGAAAAGAAGATGGAGGATTTGGGTTGAATTTTGAGATGTAGCACAGTGAAAGAATGGTGGTTTATCCCAGACAGTAAAAAAGGAGCAGTGGGCAAAAACAAGACGATAGATCCAGGCCCAGGCACAGAGAGGACATAGGGGAAGGAAAGGTCAGAGAGAATACAAAAATACATTTATTATCAATGCAAAGAGTTTCATTTATCAAAGCTATTGTTTTCTCTTCTGCTTCCTCTTACACATAATCTCAACCTGACCGACATTACAATATTTAATTTGCTAAATTTATTTTGCTACCGGTGTCGTATCTCTACTAACTGCACTAGAAATATGTGACTTTGATGTATGAAGACTGCTTCTACTGTACCAAAATAACTGGCGGAAGAAAATTTCAGATAGATAGAGTACAGTACTCTGCACCTTACATGGAGAATCATCTGCTAAAAAACACATTACTCAGACTGAACATACAGCTGTTTCTCAAAATAAAACATTCACATTTAAAACTAAAACTCATTAAAAAATAAACCATCTGCTGCAATGAATTCACTGAATTCTGAATTGAAGCCATGTGTTAAAGGTAAATCAGATTTACCTTAAAAATGTCTTACGAATTTAAGACTCTTGGATAAGGCTCAGGAATTAAAGAAGTCTTTACACACATTCAGACACACATTTATCTCTTAAAGATTACTGAGAAGAGATCACTTCAGCTTGCTCTCTTTAGTGAGGCAGTGCAGGGTGACAGCATGCAAGCTCACATCACTATGATACATACTCAGTAGACTTCCAGAAATGTCCAGGGTGAGAGAGTCTCCGGTTGAGCTTAGGAAGCTTCTCTAGTAAATCAGCTAGCTGAAAGAATCTTGGTCTTTCCTCATGTTTAAAGGACCAGCATGCACACAAGATCTCCTTTTGGGTGGAAACAACAGATATCAGTTAAAGACTAATGGCTAAATTGAATAACCAATGACAACAGTAACATTTTAATTTGCAAAGTATTGAATCACTCTTCATCATATCTCACACACACATATATACATATTCATACATATACATACATATACACTACTCACAAAAAGTTAAGGATATTTGGCTTTTGGGTGAAATTTATGGAAAATGTAAAAAGTTCACGCTACAGTGATATTATATCATGAAAGTAGGGCATTTAAGTAGAAGCATGCAATGGTGATTTCCTCATCTCAAACAATTTATTGAAACAAAAGCCAACAACAGTGGTGGGTATACCACAACAAAAAATGTCAATGTCTCAATAATTTGTCATGTGCCCTTGACCATCAGTTACAGCTTGACAACGATGTCTCATGCTGTTTCACGAGACTTCTTGTCTGCTGAGGCATGGCATTCCACTCTTCTTGAAGGGCGGCCCTCAGGTCATTGAGGTTCTGGGGTGCAGGGTTACAAGACTCTACACGGCAACTCAGCTGATCTCATAGGTTTCCTATGGGATTCAGGTCTGGAGAAAGTGCAGGCCACTCCATTTGAGGTACCCCAGCCTCCAGCTGCCGTTCCCTAATGATGCAACCTCGATGAGCTGGAGCATTGTCGTCCATGAAGATGAAATTAGGCCTGTGTTGTTCATGCAGGGGCACAATGACTGGATTAATGATGTTATTCAGGTAGTATTGCCTTGTCACTGTACCATTCACAAGATGTCGGGCAATTCTGTATTGAGTAGACACACCTGCCCAGACTGTAACACCACCACAACACCAACATTTCTGCTCAACGTGAATCGACTTTCATCAGAGAACAGCACTGAGGCCCACTGGTCCCTCGTCCAGCGCAAATGCTCCCTGGCCCATGCAAGACGATGACGCCTATGCCTGGTGGTGTGGTCAGGTACCCTTGCAGGTCGTCTAGCACGCAGACCACGTTTATGTAAATGGAGTTGAGTGGCATTCATCATCCGGTTCCACAGGGCACTGTTCACAATGAAGCGGTCATCAACGTGGGATGTGGACAAAGGACGTCCACTTCTATGTCTTTCTGTCTCTCTGTATCTCTGTCGCAACCTGCTGATGACATTCTGAGACACTCTAAGCTAAGTGGCCACTTCCTTCTGAGAACATCCTGTTTGAAGCCTCGCAATGGTGAGGTACTGTTGATCAATAGTTAGGTGTGGTCTTGGTCTCATGATGTCAAAATGTGAACAGCATGATGAAGAGGACTGTTTAAATACCAATTCTAATTGAATCAGAAAATTTATTGGTCGATTCATGGATCAAACACCAGTTGTGAATTTTGCTGTTAAGCACCTTGTTAGAAAACAGCAAGTTATGCAAAAAGTACTGAAACACTGAACAGTTGGACATGTGCATTCAAAAGTGTAGAGAAGGTTATACACTTCTTTATCACCTGTAAAGGTTATAGTGCGTTTTAGGTGAATCCTGAAATTTCACCCGAAAACCGAATATCCTTAACTTTTTGCGAGTAGTGTATATACAGCTCCGGAAAAAATAAGAGACCACTGCAAAATAATCAGTTTCTTATGTTTGTTTCTTACAGGTGCATGTATTGGTGAGATGAACAGTTTTGTTTTATTTGAACTGCTGACAATATTTCTCCCAAATTATCCCAAACTTTTAAACGGTAGTGTATATATATATATATATATACACACACACACACACACACACACAAGAGAAAAAAATGAGACCACTGCCCAATATCCAGATTTGAAATCTATTGAAAACCTGTGGAATGTCATCAACAGGAAGATGGATGGTCACAAGCCATCAAGTAAAGCTGAGCTGTTTGCTTTTTTTGCAGAAAGAGTGGTATAAAGTTCCCCAACAGCAATGTGAAAAACTGGTGGAGAGAAAATCGGGGTTATTCCACCAAATACTGATTTCTTAAATGTTATTTAGCCAAAGCATTAACATAATTTGTTTACAAATTATTTGCATTTTGTTTTATTTGAATTATTAAAGCTCTGCAAATACTGCATGATCTTGGGTTATTTTGATGTGTTGTCATTTCCTTTAAATATACACTTATATTTATATATATAAATATATATATTATATTATATTTTGAATTTAGGAGAAATATTGTCAGCAGTTCACAAAAAATGAAACAAAACTGTTCATCTCACCAATACATGAACCTGTAAGCAAAAAACATAAGAAACTGATTATTTTGCAGCAGTCTCTTATTCTTTTCCAGAGCTGTATACATACACTAGTGCTAGTGCTTTCAACTAAAAAAAAAAAATAATGTAAAAAATAAAAAAAAATCATCAATAAAATAGCTCGGAAAATAGTCACTTCCTGTAACGTGGGAAAAAAAGTGTTTCCGTAAAAGCAGATGTTAATCATTGATTAAGAACAGGGTTCATGTCCAGGTGGTCATTGCAAAATAGGGATTTTGTGTTTTGTTAACTACTTCAATGCTGATTTTTGAAGTAGGTTTTGGGATTTAAATGTTTTTCGTCACCAAACATGCTAATGGCACACATGACCAAATCTTTTATTCTTATTTGACCAAAATACATGATGCCAAATGCAGTTGTAATTATTATTGGTGTACTTTTGGTACTGTGTTGCGGGAAATGCACTCTGGAGGAACGTATCTGGCTGTTAGGAAATGTTTTGATTTCACAGTTTATTTTGAAAGCTGACAACAGTAAGAGTCAACTGATCTCTGAGCTTTTTTTCCCTTCCTTCCTTCAACATCCTCCTCATTGTACTAGGGGAGGGAAGTTCCAGTAAAACTTAACTGGAAGTATTGCGCAACATGTCTAGCAAAACGTAATTTGGAGTTAAGTCAGATTCTGCAATCTAAGTGAAAAAGGTTTATTAATAAGCTAAACAACAACTTTTGGCCTTGTTTTGAAAAACAACTGAGATGGCAACCCTCTATCAGGTACATTCATTTCCATAAGTACTTATTTTAGCTGGCAACCACAGTATATAACTGAGGGAACACATAAAATATGCTGTAATTCATACACTCCTCACCGAATTTGGATGTAAATGAAATAAAATAAAGCTGAAAGTCTTTGTCAATTCAAGTATACTGTCATTGACAAAGTAATTGATAGTTCAAATTGTCTATGTCCACATATGTATGGAGCTGACTGTATATTTTTATATTCCTTACATACCACCTGTATAATCTGTAAGGTATACCAAGTTAAAATCATAGTTTCCCTAGAAGCAAGTTATGAATAAAATGCTGAAGAATCATTGCAGTCTTACCGTAATTTCCTTGCCCAGGCTAATCTGGGCCAGCTGCCTCTTTATGCCTTCTCCACTTCCCAGCAACCAGATAGCAGCTTCGGCTGGCTGGGTTTTAATAGGCCAGTCTCTCACCTGCAGCTCATACCAGATAGTGCTGAGAAATAAACATGTCGACACAAAGCCATATGGTTAGATCAAGTGCTAGTACTCAGGAGGGAAATACATTCTAATCAGAAACCAGTCAGTCAAACTAAGAACACAGAGCTGCTTGTTGGCATAGGTGACCATTTTATGTACATAACCTTTAATACACAACCTACAGATAACACCCAGCTATAGCTAACTTTTTTCATAGCAATCCACGCTACTGTACTAACACACTAATGAGTAACAACTGCTATCATCATAGGCTTTGTCGTTTGTCTATTAACCTGGTTACAATTGGGTGTTATGAGGCAGGATGTGTAAAGAGTTTGGTGTGGTCTTTACCCAAAGGCATAAACGTCAGCAGCTTTAGAAAAGGGTAAGAGGTCTTCATTTCCAGGACACATCTTCTGTACAATCTCAGGAGCCAGGTAATAAATCCAACCTTGTGGCAGTTTCAGTTCATTCTCTCGCCTTCAATCACACATACACATGTTTAAGTTAGTGATCACTACAGCCAACATTCCTAAGACGTAATTACAAATAAATATATATGGGTATTTACCGATCCTCCTGCACCACTCCTGATACTCCGAACAAACCGAAATCCGTAATCACCACTTTGTTGTTGTCATAAAAGACATTTTTGGACTTTAAATCCTTGTGCACGATATCCTTTGCATGGAGGTAGCCCATTCCCTACCAGATGAAAAAATACGAGTTAAACAAATGGAGAACTCAAACCAGAGATGTAGACAATCAAATAAAGGATGAAAAGATTTATACCTTTACAATTTCCTGAGCGATTTGCCTGGTCTTATTGATGTCAAGTGAGCTTTTAGAATCTCTGACAACAGAGTGCAGCGTCCGACCCTTGCAGAAACTGTAACAAGTGCAAATGTTGTACCAGACTGAAGGAAAAGAAACAGAATTGACCCTGGACACTGAAACCTGAAACAAGACTCACCTTGTAATGATGGCCAGCTGAGGAGGGTTCATGCAGGCTCCCATGAACAGCACCACGTTCTCGTGCCGAGTCTGTCTGTAGTTCATGACTTCCTTCTTAAAAAGCTTTAAGTGGTCTTGGTTATTTCCATCGATTTCCAGCAGGCGCACAGCCACCTCCCCATGCCAGCGTCCGCGGTACACCTTTCCCCAGCGGCCTTTTCCTATAAGGTCCCCGAGCTCAACTTGCTCAAAGGGAACATTCCACTCCTGCAGGTATACACTCGTCTGGCTGACCTTGCGTGAGATGGGGCCCTTCCAGGATCTTGTGCAGCTGGGCAGGTCGTCCAGTTCGTCCTCTTCACCTTCAGATTCCCCATAAGAAGCAGCCTCGTCTTGTCTTTCATGTTCCTGTTGTGCTTCTTCACCATCCACATCATCATTCTTGAACATGGAAGATAAAAATATTATAGTGAATTCCAAAATTATTTGCTCTCTTCATAAAACTGAGCAAAAATCACACAATGCACAACACAAGAGTGATATTTAAGTGTAATAGTACAGAGGAACAGTTTAGTTCTAAGACTATTTTTGCTAAAGGTTTACTTATGTAGTGCAAAGGACTTTCTATAGACTTTCCTCTATGGAATAAAATCACTGTCAAAAATAATCGTACTTAATTCAGAACATTTGTGTGTAATTTTAATTTACTTGTGCGTAATTTAATAGTATTGTATGTAATTCTGTGTTTTGTCAGAGTTGGATTCCAAAATCTACGACCACGACAGTTTACAGATACGAAATTTTGTGTGTTTGTTAGAGTACAACTCCAAAATCTTCGACCATGACAGTTTACAGACACAGCGTTAGTTTTCACAACACCTCTGTTACACACACAACATGAGAAACTACGCCCACGAAGGTAGTGTGTTAAACCACTGTCAAAAATACGTCATCAAAGCCACATGCACAGACATTACTATCCGAGGGAAGATGAATCGATTCCACGAAGAGCGCAAACCACTGGCGCCTCTATTACAAAGTTTAACTATAGTAGGTAAGATTAGCTCTCAGGGATCACAGTACTTTTTGTAGAAAATCTAATATTCATTGTGATTACAAGCAATATAGCAGGGTATTGAACTGTATTCTAAAGGCCTTTGTACTGTTGGTCAGTAATACAGTACCCAGTGTAACTGAAGCTCTTCATTTACCTTCTTTAATAATAAATGGGCAAGATTTTATTAGGTGTAGCCTGACAAATAAATTAATAAGAACTTTATTGACCAAAGATAAATTTCCAAATCAAGTCGAAATAATGTGACTCACATTTTTCCCAAGAGCTCTATGTTTAAATGAAGAACCATGTATCTCTCCTTTCTCATACCTCCCAAAGCCAACACTTTAAAATTTGTACTGATATCTATATCGTTTTCTTAGATATAGATTTAATATAGATCACAATAATTGTACCTTTTGTGATGTTGATATTGAAACGACTACATTTATTCTTTGACTGTTCATTCAGTAGAGCCTTTAGGTCTGAGACATTCGAGTGGCTTAAAGTTTCAATCAAACTGTCTTCTCCATTTTCTAAACACGATATAATTTTTGGTGTATTAATGGAAGATGTACATACTTAATTTGTACTGAATATTATTTTCATTTTGGGCAAATTTTATATTCAGAAATGTAAGTGCCTTAAAACAAAGCCATTGTTTTCTGGGTTTTTTTGGGGGTTTTTTAAAGAAATTTTGGATGTACTGTAAATCTGTAAGATTGTTAAAATGTAAAACTGGAAGAAGACTGCTTAGTTTATTGCAGACCCTACTGTGTAATTTGTTTTCTTTTTTTTTAGTTTATTTTCATCTTGATTGGTGCGCTGATCTTAAGGATCTTCTTAAGATCTTGTATTGCCTTAATGTATTTGTGTTTTTTGCAATAAAAAAATCGATTCATCTTCCCTCGGATAGTAATGCCTGTGCATGTGGCCTTGATGGCGTATTTTTGACAGTGGTTGAACACACTACATTCGTGGGCGTAATTTCTCATGTCGTGTGTGTAACAGAGGTGTTGGGAAAACTAGCGCTGTGTCTGTAAACTGTTGTGGTCGTAGATTTTGGAATCCAGCTCGGACAAAACACAGAATTACATACAATACTTTTAAATTACACACGAGTAAATTAAAATTACACACAAATGATCTGAATTACGTACGATTATTTTTGACAGTGATTTTATTCCATATTCCTCTATATAAAAATCTTTTACTCTGTTGTGTTCTTTTTTCGGCACAGATCACGTCCCTCTTCAGTTTAGACCACAGGTTTTCATTAGGTGCAAATGCAGAGATTGAGATTGAACCAGGTTTTGAGCTGAAATATTCTGGTAATTCACAAGGTCACATATCTTCACAAGAGCCCTTCTTGTATTAGGTATGTTTTATCAGATGTGATTTTCTTGTATTGTATTATTCTTGTAAGATTATTTTAACTACTTAGGGATTCTATTTAGCCATAATATAACTAGTGCAATGTGAATGTTAGTGATTTTAGCATGTCATATTTATACACATTAATCCTAAAATAAATGAATTTAAAATGATCAACTTGTTACGTTCATTCTAAATTGGAATGGCAAATTTTTGTCAAATTTTAATACAATAAAAAAAAGACAACTTTTTAAAAAAGTTAAAATGATAGGAAATGCTTTTTCTCCCGAGTCAGATTAATGGTGGGAATAATTGTGCACTTGACTGCATTTCACAGTGAATGATGAAACAGAAAAACATAAGCTGGAATCAGATTTATCCATCATTCACTTTGCACAACAACTTGACTTGCTGCATGTCATACTCACCACAGCTGCTTCTTCTTGCCTCACTGCCTGTGTGATCGTCTCATTCGGTACTTGCTCTGTCTCTCTGGAGACAGGAGAGGATATGTCAAGCATCTGTGAGGGTGTTTTCATCTTTTATAGAGATACAACTCAAAATATATCAGTTCTCTTTATTATCAACCAATTTTAGGAACATTTCTATAACCGGATTCATATCTGAGAAAATACACAAAACTGCGAGTGAGTTTTGTATACACATTTTGGTGTAAATGATAATTGAGTACACTGAAGCTGTATCAGTTGTGACTGTTTTGTAATGACCTGTTAATGGACTATCATTGATCCTAGCTAAACAGTAGCAAAGTTTATGTCTTACCCTAAGTCATGGCCATCCAGATGTTGAGAACTTGATATATCTGTAGGAAAATCCAGCCACACAGATGTTCAGAACTCACCGTGTCCTCAAAATTGTTTAGTTTCTCAATACCTGATAGTAGTATTTTCTTACTGATTCTTTTAAAACAAAATACTGCCCAAATAATCTGACAGACATATAGCTAAAAACCATAACGAGTCATCTGTATGCTTTCATTTAGCATACGTTATTTTTCAAGTGGCACTTCAGGTACTAAACACAAAGTATAATGGATAATCATGGTCTTATAACACTTTTAATATATGCCGTGATAACACAGTAAGATACACAGTTTTGTACATCTAATCCTTTTAGACATTAATCCATCTCCACACTCAGCACATGCTCAAAGAACCAGAAGGTGGCAATAGAAACCAGAAATCATGCACCACTTCTCAACCGAGAAGGCAGAACAAATCGAAAGCACTCAGCATATTGCTATACAAAACTTGGTCACTTATTATCTACAGCAAGCAGACAAAGCATTTTATGTTTGCAGTAGTTTGGGAAGATCTGAAGCACATACTTATAGGGACAGGTTTAAACTCACCAGGGAAGATAAACTGTTGTCTGAACTGATAATGGCAGGAAGCTAGTGATAAGGACAGCGTGAAAAGAAAATCCCCCAAGCAAAATGTGAGGAAAGAAAGATCAGTTAGAGAAAGACCTCTTGCTTTTGGTTCACCATACCTCTGACAAATAAAGATTAAGAGTTTACAGACTATGCAAATTGATGTGATCTAATATTATGCTTGACAGATTATGGGCAGCTGGTTTGGAGATAAGATTAAAGAAAGATGATGGTGGCAGTGTTAGACACTGACCTGGGAAGTGAAATCGGCCATCGTTGGGCCCTTTAGGAGAGGGGTTTGCTGGTGGAGTGGCACTTGGTGGGTTGCTTGAGCTGAAGGCAGGTGAGGAAGGTGTGGAGGAGGTGGTAGAAGAGGGGTTACTGCTGGAGTCTGGCTGAATTACAGGTGGAGGAAGGTCCTGAGGGGAAAATAGAATAAAACTAATCAATGAAAGTGCAGCCAGATACAAAGCACTGTTACTTGTTACCACCTCAAAGATGATTTCCCTTAACAGCCGCAAGTGCTTTAATCGTCTTATACCACAACAATTAAACCTGACATGTCAGGCACTTAATTTGTTTTAATTCCCAAAACAAGTTCATTCCTGTTATCACATTGTAGCACTTATAAACAGTCATTTCCTCACCAGCCTCTCTTTTCTATCACATGAAGTTACTGACAAAAAAGACAAAAAATAGCAGCTTGTCATGTAACTGCAAATTCTTCCATCCTGAAGACTTGTTAAACAATTTACATTTCTGTACTGCTGTTAGAAAAATGCTAAATAAATGTCTCATCCCAGAAAATGAATTATATCAATTATAATGTATTATAAACAGGCCAAACCCAGATCTGAAATCAATCAGTAGACGTTCAGAACTATGTAACTGTTTAAACAATCCACCTAACAGAGCATACCTGGGTAACAAGAAACACCTGCCAGTCACATGTTCCAATATTTCTGATCACTTTGGCCATGTTAGTGTGTGCACATATTAGTTTAGTTTATTTATTAATAGAATGTGCTTATAAAGTACTATAAATTACTGTATTTTCTCACTCTTGCCTTTTTGTTTAAAGTCTTTGGTAACGTGCCAAATTGTGTGGCTGATGGTAGCCGCTCCACCTGGTTATTAATGTCAGATGGAACTGACTCTGTCCTTCTGATTTTCGAAACTAGAGAGAACAAAAACAGAAACATCCCTTAAATACTGCTCAGTGTGTGAAAAGAATATATATATGTATATATTTTGGTTTGCTATAAATAATACAAGACACCTACTTGGAATTGTCTGGCACTGGGGTGCTTCTTTGGTACACTTGTTGTGGCACTTTAACCTGATGGTGAGAAAATTGTTAGATATTTCTGCACATTACAATCAGGTGTGATTGTAAAGAAAGAGCACCCATCCTGACTTACTTGCAGTGTTTGCACTTTACACCAAACAGCATATTTTTCTTACACACCACACACGTCTGGGAGAACCATGACTTGGTGGAAAATCTATAAAGGTTTTTAAAAAAAAAAAAAAGTATCAAACTTTTGTTCTCCCCAAAACTGCCATATCATTGGGAGGGTAGAAATTTTATCAGATTGTCTCACCTATGTGTGATTGTAAGACCATAATCTCTCCTCATAGCCTGTGGAGATCTTCCTTTGTCTAACAGAATCAGGAAAAACGTTCAACAGTGAGCGGGGAAAAAAAACAGAAACAAAAATCAATATACTAACAAATGCTTCCATAGATTTCCATAGCAAACTGGAGCTACCTTTCAGTGTTGGACTTTCCACTTGGATGCGTGTGTTGGGAATAATTTGTGGAGAGGGGACAGAGAGCAGTGGTGATCGTGAGGGCGAATCATCAAAGCCATTTCTCACATCTTGCACATTTACATGCACATTGAGAAGCATCTTATTCTTCTTCACATTCCTGTAGAACATAGAAGACAAAACACTGCATTAGCCAGAAATCTGACCAGTACTTAAATTACGACTTAATTTTCCCCCTGACCAATCTGAAGTTATATTTTCCAAGGAAATATAAAAACTGATGATCACAGTTGTTTTGCCTGAATATGCAAAACTACATCTTAAAAATCAGTAGACCTCTTCATGGGATACAAGACTGAACGGTCATTATTAGAACTTCAGGCAGGCGTTTCGTTTACTGGCAGTAATACACTTCTGCTGAGGCATCAGTATTTCTCTGGATGATGGATGGCCTTTGGCACAGAGCATGAGAAGCCAGTGGCCCCTTCTGGACGCCACAGAGTCTGAGCTGATGGCCTCAGTATGAAACTGGTGAGAAATGCAGAAAGTAGGTCCATGGGACTATGGGGATTTGAGCATTTCCTGCAAGAGTGTGAGTTATGACACACTCATATAACTGCATGCGCATTAGCTGTAATGTGAGAATGTGCACTATGGTGCTGACTACGCAACACCAATGGGGACACATCAAAACAAACAAATATAAACATGGTCTAATAGATGCCCTGACTACATTTTAGTATAACTAGTTCTGTCCCTAGTTTTTGACAGCGTAGTATTCTTTAAAAAGTTTGTATATGCTTTTTATGCTTTATTAGATTCTTATTATAATAACAAAAATCCTTTATGATATAACTGTTAGATTCAGAAAGCTTTAAATTACACATATTTATAGAAGGGTATGACATGCGTGAGAAATGCAGATGGTGGCTATGGCCATGTGAGGGTGAGGCTTCTAGCATTCTTCCCAGACTGTGTGTTATGACACACTCATATGACATCATACACACTTGCTGTAATGTGAGAATGTGCACTATGGTGCTGAACATGCATGACCAATATTTAACCCCTCTGAGTCTTTAGCCAGTCTGACTCACTCTTGTCTGAGTTACACACTGTTTCCTGACATGTGGATCTTCCCACATATACCACACGTAGATGAGATGTGAAAGCGACTTCATTTCTAGAGCTGTCCGAATGAATCTTTATTTAACTACCATATAAAAAGTATTTATAAACATGTCCATGTTTCACCTGCCAAATTAAAGAAAGATTAAGAAACAAACTTTCAAGTCTTTGGCCTAATGATACTTATTACACTTGAAAACATGTCCAAATAACTTTATTTTTATTTTCTCTTTACTTAAATTACGTAATTAGATAATTTAAACAGACGCTTAATAGTATTAGGCTTCATCGGTGGTTCAATCTTAAATAATGTTGTATTGTTGATGCAGTACACTACATAGGTTCTCCAAAAGCTTTCAATTGTACCCTATGTACAGAGTCATTTCTGTGTATTAGGGCAGACTTTTTAAGTCTCCTTAAATATCAGGAACATTCCTAATGGTAAATGACAAAAAAATACTTAGAAAATGTTTAACTTTCATGATTTATGAGGTAGAAATGACTATTGTAGCATCCATGCATATTCTAACACATTTCCTGGTATCTGACAGCATCAGGGTTGCTTGTTAACATCAGTGTGAAAGCTAGGTGTTACAGTAACCAACAGAACAAAAGATCAACTGACTGAAAAACACCTAAACTGCTTCAAGGCTGACAAGTTTCCACTAACAAACAAATATAAACATGGTGATAAAGCCCACAAAACTTAAGGGCACCAAACAGCACCTTTCCAGAATGTCTGAAACTCTGTGATATATTCTTAAGCAATACTGCAAGTGAGAATTAAAGCCTTTTAAAGAGCTAGAAAAAAAATGAAACACAAACACACTGTAGA
Source organism: Hemibagrus wyckioides (assembly GCF_019097595.1). Classification (NCBI taxonomy): domain Eukaryota; kingdom Metazoa; phylum Chordata; class Actinopteri; order Siluriformes; family Bagridae; genus Hemibagrus; species Hemibagrus wyckioides. The sequence goes on along the minus strand of NC_080726.1, from coordinate 13,261,802 downwards.
GTGCATGTTGAAACTCACATTTCACAATGCTGAACTTGTTCAGACAGTGTAGTATGGGAACATTCTTGCTTAAGCTAGTTCTATGATGTACGAGTTTTTCATTAGTGTCATAAAATAAATGTCTCTTTTATATCTATTAAACCGCTCGCATTTAGACAGATTTTAATTACTGACGTTCTAAAAGGGTTTCTGATCTTGTGAGCACAGATGTTTTGTGTTATACAAGGCAATATAAATCACATGATTTATCATTTTTCATATACAAACAGAAAGTGCGGCTTTAAACTGATTATAATCAGCTTGCAGGATCAGGCTTTTTGGTTTACTTTCTTTTTCATTCTCAGTAAAGGCTCAGGGAAGTCAGTATATTAGGTTCGTTACACTATTCAACACTCTTTTATGAATACACATGGTTGGACCTACTTGTTTGAAGGCTCCTCTATGCGGTTGGCGAGCTGTGTGTGGCTCTTGCTACGAGGCAGGGTGGGGAAGAGCTGGCGGAGCTTGGATGGCGGTGGTGGTGTGTGTGGGGGCTTTAAGAGGTCATTCCTAAAGGTGGGCGGTGTAGGAGGCGGTGTCGATACTGTTCCCAGTGGGTGCCGCAGCAGCTGAGGTGAGGAGTAGAAAGGGTTGCCTAGTCCATTCAATAACGTGGTAGCATGGGGCCCAGTTGGGCAGTCCAGAGAGGATACAGCAGAAACAGAGACAGAACGTTGGGAGCCAGGCATCGTGGGAGTAAAAGGAACCTGAATAGCTGGGTTTGGGCTGTAGGGTTGTGGGCTTTGACTGAAGCAGGAGAGCTGATTAGCTGAGATGTCACAGCGAGCAGGTTCTACGATCCAGGGAATTCCGTCTTCTTTGAGCTCCCGTCCTGTAGCAGAGGCACCAGAATTAGAGAAAATACATCGCTGCCCATAAAAACAAAGAGTGATGAGCACAAGCAATTAACTTTGTGAGCCAGTGATGGGGAGCTGTCTAACTCTTACTGAGTCTGAGATATAGCCATCTTGATTGTCTGCAGAAATGGGGGGCAAGGGATCCAAACAGAGGGAAATACATGTTGCAATAAATGAATGTTAATTAATTATTGATAATAGACTGCTGAGTGGAAATTTTGTTAGATGACGATATTTTGCATTCATATAAAACTTCTCTTTCCCTTCGATTCTCTTCAATGTCTCTTCCACCTTTTTGTCATGTCCTGATAAAACTGGTGGGCTACCAGTTATCTGCAAGAAATCAAATAGCAAGCAGGACCCACCTGTCCAAGGCCCAGTTCTGGAGGTGGAGGTGGTGCTGGTGCTCTTGAGACAGGAGAGGGCAGCAGTGATGCGGGAGCACTCATCAACACTGGAGCCCAATTTCCTCATGGTCTCCTGCACCTGAGAACCAGACATCTGCAGCAATGCATCAAGAGACAGATTCTCTGCTACTGACTGCAGGAGAAAAAGAAAAAAGAAGCAAATTGAGATGTATATTTGGCACCTTTACTAAAATTATTTTTTTTCTTGATTTTAAAACCATATATGTCAAGCTATTTGTTTTAGATCATCATGTTTAAATTTATCAAAGCACAGGAAGAGGAGGAGTGTTGAACCATTGGCTTTCAAAGAATAATGGAAAAAAAACATCAGCAAGGTGATAAGTCAGGATAGCAAGTACCACTCTTTTCATCCATATCACTCTGTGGCCTCAGTGTCAAATGCAGCAGATAACAGATGCAGCTACTATATCTCTTTTACCCACAGCATCCTTAGGGAACAGAAAAAGAGGATGGCCAACTATAATCAACAAGGTTCCCTTTGACCATTCTCCCTTTGGGTGGCCACCAGAGATAAAGAAAGGCTTTTTCTGTGTGCTGATAAAGAGCGATTCAGTAATGTCCACCATAGGTGGAAAGCCTTCCTCTAGTCCCCCACTCGCCGCTCAGGCTGCTGGCACAGTACACAGTGTTAGCAGTATTCTGGTAACCCGTCTTTCTCTCACTCTGTCTGTCAGTGTGAGTCTCAGCTACCCTTCCCAAACTGCATTCCTGTGTCCTGGCGTTTCACTGGCGTCAGCTCATCATCAAAGACACACACACACACACACACATAATCTGTACTGTCTATAACTAGTATAGACAAACTCTGCCTGGTAACAGTCTGGTAATTTAGATTGGACAGAGGTTTTTGATTAATTTTTTATAATAGCAGTTCTTGCAGCAAGGCAAACCACATGTTATATTAATACAATCTTTGTGATTACATTTCTGTGTAATTTTCTTCGGAGTAAATAAAGTTACTTAGGGACTTTTATGGAAGACATTACAAACAAGGATTTTTAAAAACCTGAAACTGTTGAAATGGTGATGTTTTTTTTCTGAGGAGATGTTTATTCAGCAATTTTGGAAGGAATCTCTATTGTCAGCACTTTGTAACTGTCAGAGACTGGTAGGTTTCTTCCAGAACAAAGCCTTCTCAGTAGCAGGACAAACTATAATTTTGTCTTACTAACTTGGAGAGTTGACAAAAACGATAACAGTTAAAACAAGAACAAACCTGTTTTGCAAACATTTCAGAACATTAAACATAACTACAAATGAATAGAATGTAGGTCTATGACTTTTAATAAATGTATTTATTTTTAATAAATCAATAATTGTTAACATTGGCAAAACACTGTGAGGTATTCTGCTTTTTAGACACTTTTATCCCAAAACATTTTGGCATAGCATCACAAAACCCTGTGACTGGTGTGTAGGGTTGCAAAGGTGCGAAGGTGGAAAGTTTCCATGGGAACTTCATCTCGGGAATATTAGGAATATTCCAAGTTGGAAACTTAACAGGAATTTATGGGAATTTACAGGAATTTATGGGAATTAATGGGAAATGTATATAAACTGTATATACAATCATAAGTATAAACATTTTCTCTGGTCATCAGCTGACATGCAATCAAACTAATGCATAAATGAAATTTTTGATTTTTATTTAATTGTAGAAAGAACTATAATTCTTTCATTTAAGAACACAAAAGCATAAAACATTGAATATATACACACACACACACACACACATATATATATCTCCTTACGTTTGCTGTAAAACGAAAGCATCCCCTCCCTTTCTCTTCCAAAAAAAAGTCCTATTTAAAATTGTAATCTTCAGGTTCAGATGCAGTGTGGCTTCAATATTCTTGTGATACTCAGAGCCTGGGAAATGGGGGAATTCCCCCTTTTTTAGACAGTGGTGTTTTGTTTTTTTTATGATCTCACCTAAATGTTTGCTCAGTCAGTGTATTTATTTTTACAATGGTAAAATTTACACAAGCACAAGAAAGCTTTAAACACAAATTTATGTAATATTTATGTAATTTACGTGACTACTCACAAAGATGGACATTTCTAGATGGTTTTGTGTGCAGGATTCAAGATATGATCAGTGAATATTATGGAGGAATGCACAGTGCATGTGGAGGTGTGGCCTCAGTCGCCCTGCAGTGCTGTGTGCATGTGATTGAGGAATATACAGGGTAGGATAGAATTTAACTGAAATTGCATTAAATCTGGTTGTTTTAACCAAGAATATGCTGCAAGATATTTTTTTCAACTACATTTAAGTTTCCTGTTATAGGCAAACCTGCAATTTTGCAAATTCCTAGTTTATTCCCAATAATTTCCTTTAAATCCTGTTAATTCTTATATATTCCCATTAATTACCATGGAAAGTTTCCAGCCTTGAAAATTCCCAGTATTGTGCAACCCTACTGGTGTGACATTTCCTTATGCATTGTTCTTTATACAGTTAAACAGTATTTTATATACTTTAATGATTGTTATGCTCTTTACAAGAAATTGCACTGACATTCAGGTAGAAAATATACCAACAGTTCAGAAATCTATTTTCTCCTACATGAACATTTACTAATGTAAACTGGACTAAACACCAGCTCTTTACATCATTTTCTTTATAATTAGTTTTTGTTTTGTTTTTTTTTACATTTCATGAAGATTAAATGGCACAGACTTATTTCTGCATGCTGTCCATTTTCATTAAGTACTGTAGTTAAGCACTGTAATAACTACTGTGATCAGCTGACAAAAACAATAAGATTTTACCTGCTGTTCAAAATCACAGGTTTTACCTCACTACATCACAAAATGCTTTAGAACAGCATCCAATCATTATCAACAGCACAACAGAGATACAGGCCGTGTCCCAAAACAAATGCTACTATTAAGTCACAGGCTACTCAGTAGTCCTCCGGCTGCATGATTAAATTGAGTATGTTCAGCTAATTTAAAAAATAAAGGCATAAAAGTCACCTGAAATACATTTAATAAACATATAAAGACAACAAGATAGAGGACTTTTATTAACCACAAAAGTGTGTCTAGTACAGATCATTCTTTTGATTTTGTGTAGATTATATGGCAGGATTTTTTAAGCTTTCGAAAAAGACCATACCATATTTTCAGCAGAGGAGGAGGACCAGATTTAATCATGTTGTTAACTTTGTTTATGCTAGCTGTTAAAAATAAACCCACTAGTGTGTGTGGGCCTGGGGAACCACCTAGTGGCCTGAAATTTATTGCCCCAAATATGTGCAATACAAGTGTGTGTGTGTGTGTTTTTTTGTTGTGTGTGTGTGGGGGAAAAAAAGGCAACAATGCACACCACCTACATAGAGACAAAGGGAGAGATTACAGCATGCGCACACATTTCTCAAAGGACTAGGAAACACTCTTCCAGGAATCAGTATGGAAACTTCCCTTACTGGCAAAAGTCAGAAGAGAAGCACAGACATGAGCAAAGTGCCAGTTCCAAAAATCTTAGTGCTATAAAATAAAAATGTGAACAAAAAATATTTAGATTAAACCTATTGTATAGTCTATCTATATTTAGATATAGGGAAATTTTCAGAATTTAAATAAAAAAGGTTTGCAGGCAGACGTAATCCTGATTAATAAACAAATAAAAACCTACACACCAGATGGGTTTTTCACCCGCACCTTTGCACTGGCCACTAACACAAAATTCCTTCCAGAATTGAAGCTGTGGAACTCCAAACTTGTGATCGTGATTGCTGTGGTCTGTTGGACCACATCACAACCAATCATTTCACTTAATACAAAATGGGCCTGTGTATCCCACTTAACACAAACCACACTCAGTGCAGCCTTCAAAGAAAACCTGGAATGCCTGAATATCATGAGGTAGCACGCAGCTCATGAAAAGCAAAAGCCATCAAACAAAAAAAGGATTAGTAGAATACAATAGGAGCAGGTGGCTGTTAAAGGAGCTGAGTGAATAGCAAGCAGCACAAGACCTTAGTTTCTAAGAACTGACTAGAAACAAATACGTCAATGAAAGTCAATTACAGCTGATTTGAAATTGGGTTAAGTGCCAGTATTCAGGACTCAGGAGGGCCATAAACACTACTCATTAAAGCAGTCAGTCAAAAATAATATATTATGCAATCTTACAGGTCAGAGATAGTTAGGTTGCAGTTCAACAGCTAATAGGGTAGTTTCTATGTGCAATTTAATGAATATACATACACACATTTAAGAAAAAAGTACACCCGCACATTCAGGCAATTATCCAATGTGTCATTCATGAAGATTCAGATCAAGAGCTGCAGTTAATGTTCACGTCACACACCAGAATGAAGAAAAAGTGTGATCTCGGTGACTTTGATCTTGGCATGACTGTTGGTACCAGATGGTTGGTTTTGAGTATTTCAGAAACTGCTGATCTCCTGGGAATTTCATACACAACTGTCTATAGAGTTCACAAAGAATGGTATGAAAAAATAAAATACAAACTGAAATATTACAGTAAGTAAAATAACCTTTTAGAGCCATTTTAGTAGAAAAGCTGCTCAGAACACACTTTGCCTAGCACCATGCAGCAGATTGGGTTGCACTCCCGTCAGCCAGGGATAGGTATATGAGGCTACAATGGGTAAAGACTCACTGAAACTTTTAAGTTTAATATTAAAAAACAATCGAGGGTCTTTTTCCAAACATGAACTGTCCAGTTTCTGTGAGTCTGTGCCCATTGTAGCCTCAGATTACTGTTCTTGACTGACAGGAATGTAACCCTATGTGGTCTTATCAAGCTCAATGTATTGTGCACTTTCTGACAAACGCTTTTCTGCTCAGCGCAGTTGTAAATGGTTAAGTTGTTAATTGAGTTACCATAGACTTGCTAACCACTCTCCTCCTAAAACGGATGTCAGTGTTTCTGACACATTGGATTTTTTTCCACACCATATTTAGTAAACTCTAGAGATTGTAGTGGTTGAGAACCCCATCAGATCAGCAGTTTCTTAAATACTGGCACCAACAACTATGCCATGATTAAAGACACCCAGATCACACTGTTTCCCATTCTGAGGCTTGATGTTCTTTACCTGTATCTGTTTACCATGCTGCTTCGACATGATTGGCTGATTGGACAATTGCATGACAGGTATACAGATGTTGCTCATTAAGTTGATGATATGGAATATATATATATATATATATATATATATATATATATATATATATATATATATATATATATATATATAAGAAAGGTAGAGAGAGAGAGAGAAAGAGAGATAGAGAAACAGAGCATTGTTTTCATACAAACGTTCAGATCGATATCTCAGAGATTGTATTTTTCCATGCACTGAATATTTTTGTGTAAGGCTGCAGTTGCTAAAGGCAAGCCAGGACAAAAAAACATGCTGAGTATAAAGGGTTTGACACATACCTACACCAAGATGGTGTCTGGACATGTTTTTTCTGCCTGTTATCCAGGTTGACGTAAGTTTGGATATGATACTCAAGACTACACTAATCATAAAACCAGGAAACAAGTGCGATCCATAAACAGCATTCTGTGTTATGGAAAGCACCATTCACAAATCATTAAACAGTCAGAGCTACAACCTAACTGATAAAAGGTTCCTCCCTGTCTGCCACCTGATACAGAGTTTCACCTGAAACTGCTGCTGAACTGAGCCCAAACACACCAAACAGGTATACACGAACTGACCTGTAGTACCTCTGACAAAATCTTCTTGGGTCAGAAAGTCCTGATTATGTTGGATGTTAAGACCATAAACCCGCACTCTTTACGTGTGAGTGTGTGTACAAAACAAAGAGTTAACAGCTTACCGCAGGAGTTAAAACTGCACGCAACCTCTATGAGCCCAGAGAGAGGCACAGGCAGGAAACCACAACATCAGAGTAGAAAATAACTACAGGAGTCCACATGTGCTGCTTAGAAAGGATGTGAAGAGATAAGCAATAATAAGAAATAACCTACCAAAGTCAGGTTTGAAATAATCCTTTCCCATATATCATCATCCCGAGACGTAAGCAAGATCCTTGTGTCCCTTCAAAAGCCAGTGGGAGTGTGAGAGTGGCACACTTTTACTCACCCCACCTCCCTTTCCAAACTATCTTTCCCTCCTTCTTTGCCCTCCCCTCAACCTAACATGCTCTCTCCCTCTCTCTCTCCGTTCATCTCCCTGACATCTTTTTGACTATGTTCCAATCTATCTCACTTGCACAACTGACTCTTTTCCATGTGTAATATTCAAACTGTTTCTTTCTTTCAGTTCACTCTCCTTCTCTTAAACTTAATGTCTTCTAGCTATCTGATCATCCTATCACCAGATGGCACATCTCCCACTCTACACACCTAAACCACACATTGAGTGTGCACTGCACGTGTTTCCTGTTAGATGTGGTCACCATTTTTTTTTCTCTGGTGTTGCTCCACTACACTTCCACATAACCAGAACCACCACAGGGAATCACTGACCACAAAACTCAGGCTCAAACCGGATCTCTGACATCAGTTTGCTATAAGGATACAAGCACTGACAAGTTTAATCGCTTTAATTCAGTGAATCAGTTAGGGTGATCTGTGCGAGAAAGAAGTTAGTTCGGCTTCCTGTTAGAAAGCATCAGACATTTCAGCAGGGTTGGTCCCTTTGTAGTGTAAATCACAGGATCGCCTGTAAGGCCACTGAGGAAAGGAAAAGGAGAGAAGGCTAAATCGCAGGAAGCAAAGCTCAGGGTCAGACCCCCTCTTTCACCACATGGTCCTCCCTTCCTTAAGAGAAAACCTTCTTCCTGTGACTACACAGGATGTGAGCACGGAACGGGCCATCTGTATTTATGAATTTGGACTTTACTAAAAACAAAGTTATATATTCGAAGTAAATAATCTGTTTTCAAATGGATGTTAATTAACCTTTATTCACCTAATATACATGTCTAGTGAAAAATATTACAAAAACTTTCCAGTTGAAAGATTTTTGCATTACTTAATGTATGGAAACAAAAATGCAAATCACTTTTACCATATTTTTAATAAGATTTATAATTTGTATTAAATATGACAATCTAATTATATGTATTAACATTAATAAAGTACACACATAGTGATCCAATCAATTCATTGCGTTTACTTGCGTGTTTCTAGCAGTCATGCACTTTCATAGTGTATTTACTTCCATTCCGAAAATACTGCCACAAAAAGGCTGATTTTCTTCTTTTTTTTTCTCTCTTTGCCTTTACTACACACTGAAGACATTTGTGCTTGAGATTAAATATCATTTCCTTATATTCACATCTAGATGTCTTAAACAACAAAGAGCATGACACCTTTGTTTGAACCCACCCAGTTTTCAAGTGAACAAAAATACTGGAACACATAACTGACTGGTGTTTCTTGCTGCCGAGGTGTGCCCTGTTAGACTAACTCGTTAAACAATTAATAGCTCTGAATATCTACTCTAGGTTTGAGCCCTGGGAAGAATGCATTTGTTAAAAAGGATAAACCAACATGAAAACCCGAGAGCTGTCTATAGCAGAAATGTAAGCCAATTTGAAGCTGAGGAAAAAAAAGTGAAAAAGCAGCAGAAATCAAAAGGAAGGTTTTAAATTCAGAAAGAAAATCAGAGATGATCCACAAAATGGCTGAAACCAAGATTAACCTCTAGCAAAGTGATGGGAGGTCTAAAGTATAGACGAAAAATCTGCTCATGATCTAAAACATAAACTCGTACAATATAAACCACACACTCACAGGTTAGGCATGATGGAGTTAACATGGTGTCATGACGCAACATATCGAATGTTATTTACGTTAGGACTACATGTGCAAATATGGCTGATCTTTCGAGTTGTTTAACACATCCAGATATAAATATCAGGAAATGAAAGATGACAATCAGATCTGAAATCTAATGTTTATCTTTTAATCTCTAACCCAAATGTCTTCAGTGTGTAGCAAATATAAAAGAACTGCTTTTCTGTTTTAAGATTTTTGAAGGAGGCTGTATATATAAAATAAGTATTTTTTTACCTTTGTAGTCATGTATGTATTAAGAAACACACAGTGTGAAGTAGTTCATCCGTTTGTAGAAGAGTCTTTATAAGTGTTCTTACATATTCAGTAAATAATGTTCAGTGTTGGAAGCTCTTTCATACACTGACTGTAAAATACTGTCATTGCGAGTATAGTTCAAGAACTAGAAATGTAGGAACAGTACTAAGAAGAAAGATGAAGAATTGTTTGTTCATTGTGCTACTGAAATGTTACGTCTGTGGTTAATGCAATACAGATGCAACATAACAGGTTACTTGATATTCAAATACAAACAGAGAAATCCAGCAAATGTAGTATTTGCTCAGTGACGTTTAGCAGAATTTCCCTATCTGAGCAGGTGTTACAGTTCTCTTGAAATAGGGTTGAGCAACACGGACTCTTCTCATCATCCCGAATGTTACTGTATGTACAGTGAACAGTATCTAGGTGATTTTTCTGTTAATTAAATATCTGGTAATGTTTTTCAACAGTGGAATGATGTTCCATCGGCAAGTCAAATCACTTACAGTAGCCTCCATGCATGAGTCATAATAACCAAGAAAGCAAAAGGTTTCAAATGGCATTACTGTTATAACTGTTTTCTTTCATTTCCTGGAATACAGCATGAAGTGCATACCTATTACTACTGCAGCTGAGCAAACTGCAGAACTTTGCAATAAACTGTGTGTGTTCAAACCACCCTGCCCTCTGCTATTCTAGGAACATTCAAATTACATAGTTATCATCACTGATTAAAAAAACAAAAACAAAAACAAACTATAGACGTTTCCGAAGAAATGCTCGTGTAGCTATAGGAGTTAGATAGGATTCCTGTTAGCTGTGGTATACTGGAAAACCCAGTGTCTCTGCTGGAGAATACACACAAAACATTTCCCTAAACTGCACAATCACACAAACTCTCTTCAAAGAGCCAGTCTGATCTTGTCTGCCCCAAAGGACATTCCTGTGTATTTCCTGAGAATATTTTCACAACCTTTGGGACACTTGCAGCAGCATAGCTGCTGTGAACGTGACTTTTGGCGCTCATCATCTCCCAAGCGGCCTAACAAGAGAAAGAAAGGTGGCATGTAGGTCACCAGTCGCATGGATGCATACCTGCCGTGTGAAATCATGCAGCTCAGAGAAGGACAAAAGCCTTTGTTCAGTTTAAAAAAAGAATGGCAATAAGCTTTTTGTGCCACCATATGACAAAAGACATAGTGTTGAGGGAACATGCACATGTAAACACACAAGTGGTTAAAGATGGACAACACACCCATAAAAAATATACACACAAAAAAAAAAGACATGCAACCTGTGCAGCTTGTTTATCTCAGCATCCGAAGTGCAGCACAGACACAGGTAATGACATACTTGGTATTATGAATCTGTGTCCTTTTTGGGACAAATCTAAGGCCATAGTTCTGAGCTGTTCCTCTAATTCCGTTACCTCAAACACTTCTGTCGTCTCGGTTTGTTTCTATGAAATGAAAGTAGACGAGGCATTGTGGAAGGCGGTGGAATCCTGTTCTAGCCAGTTAGGTGCATGTTGTGTGTACACACAGACCGGGGGTCGTTAGGGTGTAAAAATAGAGTGAGTGGAGCGTGTAGGACAGAGAGGCTGACTCGACACATTCTAGGATTAGGAGTCAGATCGGGTGTGGGAGCCCATGGGGGAACTGGAATGTCAGTGAGATCATGCAACAAGTTCGTTTATGCAGCTAGATACACCAACAATCCTCCACCTCTATCTCTCTCTGTTTCTCTCTGTCTTCATTGTCATACACAGTTTTATTCTTAGGTTTTATTCTCACCTCAACTGCATAAGTGCTTTTCTTTTTCTTTCACAAGCATATCATGAAATTTGGAATTTTATGGGTGGAGGTTTTCAATGCAATTGTAGATTACCTCACAATGAGAAGAAGACTGTGAATAGACTCATGGTCATTAAACATATGATTTTATAACAGGCTTATGTGATGTTCAAACTGTAAGATCAGATGGCTTTGTATGGAATAGCAGATATTTTGTCATTTGACTGTCAATATCATTATCACTATCTTGTGTTATTATACCCAACTACGAGGGCGACTGCAGCTGTATTGGGAATTGAGAAATAGCGTATGTGCCATTTTAATTTTACGCCTAGACAGCACAATGTGTGATAAATACTTAATTTTGTAATTATTAGAACTAGAATCCACAAGCATTAAAAAATAAAAAGTCTCGAACCGGGACATGCGAGTGTAGCAACACTGACACACATGACCGAGTATAAAAGGCTAATCTGAACAACAGAAATTTGCATTCGCCGCAACAGCAGTCACAGCTTCTAGTATAAAAAGCAAAAGCAGAACTGAGTATTCCGTTGTCATGGTCAGAGAATCCCCTGCCCCTGGAAATAACCAATGAGAACTAATAATAAAAATGTTTCTAGTGGAAATCCTGTATCTGACACTGTTCCACAGCAATTAACCCATTGACAGCATTTACAGTACAGTTATACATTTCAGCAAATAGTATACATTTACTGCATTTGTATTACAATGTGAAAAAGAGCATTTATTTAATTAAACACACACTATACCTCTATGAATTCAGGTCTGAGGTTAATGGTATGGAGCCAATCCACAAGGTGTGGGTATGTGCTGAGGGCCAGCGATCGCTCACACACTGGAACCCTCTGCTTACACTGCAGCTGCTTACTGATGTACTTCACCAGTTTCACCTACAGGGGGAACACACACACACACACACACACACAAACCACAAAGAGCTTACAGAGGAACCAAAACTAAGCATAATCTTCTATCTTTAAACACATAGTTATTTTACTTGTCAGTTTATTCACTATAGCTTCACTAGAAGTAGTCCATTCCCAATATGTGTAAATATGGAAACTACGCAACACACACACCACCCAAGAAAAATCTTATGTGATGCAACATGAATGGTTAGATTTTTTTTACTATCAGTTTGTAAGGCTGTGTACCTAAGTGGTTAAAATGTTGGACTACCAATCAGATGGTCATAAGTTTACCTCCCAGCACCTACCTACCATTGCTGGGCCCTTAAACAAGGGCTCTTAACCAGCAACTGTTCAGTTGCGTAAATGAGATCAATTTCAATTCACTCTAGAAAGGAATGTCTGCCGAATGTCTCAATACAGGCCTCAAGGCAAGTGAAACAGAGAGTCAGAAACCGAAAAATTGCAGGCATGAACATCAGCTGTGAATATGACTGGACATGTGGTCATGGCGCACAAAATGTTTCCAAAGTGTCATAGTGAAACTACTGCAGTGTAATTTCACTCTCAGGACCTATTGATTGTTTGATTTTTTTTAAATAATCAATTAAATCTGTATATAATTTAAACATATGAAAATAAAGCAATACATAAATATCATTCATGTATTCAGACCCCCTGTTGCTACACTGCAGCCTTGATGATCAACTGTGATTATTACTGGACATCATGTGATCATGAAGCTTTGAAAAACTCAAAGAGTATTAGACTAAATGTTTGGACATCAAGCAACCAGCAGTAACCTGAAGCCCAAGTAGAATGACATCATAATATCAGGAGATCGCAAGATCTGACGATACTATGGACATGTGGGGTTGGGAGCGCACGTCCACTAGAGCATAATCAGCCCTGCTGTCTGGGTGAAAGGATGGCATTGATTTTGAAAATGAGTGGTGACTTCACGTGCTCCAGAGTAAGCACATTATCCCTCCTCTAACCAGACTATGAGAGAAGAAAATAGGGTAGAAATTAAATAAAGAAGAAGAAAAATGCAACAGTACAAGTATGCCTTATCATAAAATCCTCAGCTCAGAAAAATCGTATTAAGATAAACTCTGCAATGTTACAAAGTTAAGTGTTGTGAGAAGACGCAATATTTACTGCAGACTTTCTGTGAGCCAGTTCTATGTGCGATCTAACATACGAAACACTCAGACCCAGAGCTGAGGAAATCCCCATAAGTGACGTCAGTGTGATATGGTGGGTGAAAGCTGCTGTTGCTCTTGCTGTCTGTGTGTGAGCAGGCTACACATGTGGTTAGCTGCAAGTGTGAAAATGGGTTGATGCAAGAACAAGTTTATTAGGTTGCTTAAAGGAACAAGATGCTTCACCAATAGTTTCATGGTTATGAATAGGTCAGTTAATGGGGGAAGCAGTTGATCTGATATTAGAATCTTAGTCAGTGCAGAATGTTTTCATACATAAAAAAAAAAAACTATTTTTCCAGTTTGCATGCCAAACCTATCCACTGATGCACAAGAAAATTTCTTCCAATATCGTCATATGATATTTATGGCATATTTCTCATCCGTAGTACCGTAAGTATTTAGAATCTGCCTTCATGTGGCATTCACTAGTCCACACCCACCAAACAATGCCATTCGTTGGATTCATTAGGGCACAGTAACAGACATGCCTATAATAATCAGAGATGACTGTGACTAATTGTGAAAATAAGCCTGCTAACCTGTCAGTCACTAGCAGGCGGGACAATCTGTTGTGGCTCCACCTGTCTTCCTCCTGAATTTGAAGCCCTCCAAACAGTATGCATGGCTGTTTATAAATAGCTTGAAGTTATTATAGTAAGCAAGTCTGACCTGTCTTTTCTGTACCCATGACAAACAAGCAGAGCAGGAAGACAGAGACATCCATCTCTGCACACAGTTGCCTGATGAACCACAGGCCGGAAAGTATAGAGTCTCACACACAAAAAGACATACGATAGTACTGCATCAGGCACCTTTAGAGCCCCTATCAGCAATCCTCGCTCTGGGTGCTGTACAGTCTATTTGAATGTTTTCAGACTCAAAATACATGCTTTCTGTTGGCAAAAGCAGCAGGTCATGGAGGACTGGTGACTTTCCACATTTAAGCTTCATCTCCTCTTCTTACCTTTATTCTGACCACACCCATTTAAGGTGATATTAGATGACTCTGTGAATAAAGTCTACTTAGGGTGGTCAAATTCCTGTAACCGTTTATCATTTTCATTTTTCATCACTAATATTTGGCATTTAAATAAATTACGATTTACCCTCATCAGTATTATGACACAATGTGCTTATATCACAAACCACAGAAAGTGAAAAGTGTGTTGCATTTTGAAACACGGAAAGCAGTGTTACATTTTTTTTGTGCTGTTGTTTCCTTGTATCCAATGTAAAGCTAGGCTGCACATAAAAATCTGCTTTGAACTCATCTTTACGGAGAACATTTATATTTATAACCACTCCAAAAGTCACTTTGATCTATTCACTCTTTACATGCTCACAACATCAGGTATAGCATTATGGTATACAGCAGATATTTAACAATTGTGTGACTGAAAGAAGTGCTTTGGAACTCTCCATCAATGAATACATCAATACTAGTTTAGTAGGTCATGGACTAAAAAAATTACACCAGTCTAAAACCCTGTCAGGAGTTAATAAAGCAAGAAGAGCAAGCAGACAACCTTTTCTTTTCTAACCCTGGTGAACTATATGCCCACAGACGACAACCTGAGGTTCAGCCACAGAAAAAGCAATAAGAAAACTCTTAACTACATTTGAGAAATATTACTTTAAATATAGTTTGTATTTTATACTTGATTAGAATAAAATATTATTTAAAATATAAAATATATTTTATACATAGTAAAAATAAAAATATGTAAAAATAAATTAAGCCATAAATGACATGTATTCATTCGGACCTCTTTCCCAGCATCAAACAACAAATAGGCATTTGGCTAAAAAGTTTAGGAAACACTTGAGTTAGGTGTCTTAATGTTCAAATTAGTTTTTTGGTTTTTTGCCTTTCAATTCAGAATTATTTTCAATAATTCAAACAGTATCGCCGTCCTGATGGCTCTAATGTATACTGTACAGACTGTAGATGAGTAATGAATAGCATTAAAGTTTCAGCAGGTGAGGAGCAGTAGGAGGAGGCGCACTGGCTGCTTGTGAAGATGCCCTGGGTTGATTTAATGCGCTGCTCGGCCACGAGCGAACCTCACACACGCCGGGGTGTTAGTTTGCACCAGACGCAGCCTGGCACAATACGCGGGGCTGCTGCTGTATTCAATGACAATCTTCCTCCTCATCTGCCTTCTCCGTTACACCTCTCAAGGGGCAGAGAGCAGGAGGGGGTATTCATAGGAACCTGCTTAACTTAAGAGCTTGACTGACAATAGACTGTCTGAACCTCAGTGGGCCAAGAGAATGCAGCCAACCATGCTCTACTGGAGCTGCAGCCTTACGCAAGAGTACAATAAGAATCAGCCACTTAATCACGGAGGGGCTCGAGAGACGCAACGCACACAAAGTCTGTGTGTGTAAATAGAGCATAGCAAGTGTTGGCATTCAGTTAATGCTTGTTAATTCAGCTTGTGAGCTAATTCGGAAAGTAGTAATGTATACAGCGCGGGAGCATTAAAGTGATATTGGGTTGTGCCGTGTAACTGCAACTCTTCATTCAGTTAAAAGCCCATGTGTTGCTGGAAAAAAAAAAAATAACAAAGGTGAGGAGAGCATGACCATGGTACGTCGCCGATTCACAGACTGATTTAAATGCCTAGGAGAAACGTCACAATTGTAATAGGTGATGAGAGTAATTGTAGACAGCAGCGGCTCAAGTTACTACATGTCAGACTAGAAGAGCTGCACAACGACCCACTCCCATTGTTTATAATAGTATCTAGATAACATCATGGAAAATTCTGTATAAAGCAGTGTTATGTACTGTACCATTTAATTAGCCTTTATTAAAGTGTAAAGTTATTACATATTAGGTGTGAAAAATAGCTTGTGAAGTTCAGATTGGCAAATGGAAATTTCTAGTGTACTTCATATCTTTAAGAAAACTGTTCACTGCCATTTCACCGTTTTGTAATAGGGTGGCATGACATAATACGTGTCTGCCCAAAACCGTTGTCAGTTTTACTCGGCCACCATGCATGTCTCCACTACGGAAAATGATCTGTGGAAAAGGGCAGACAAAAAGTCAAGATGAGTGACAAAGACAACGAAAGAAACAAGAAAGGGGGGAAAGAAACAGAGAAAGAGCCGAATAAAAAAAACCACATGGGGATTTCCTGAAACTAACAGTTGATCTAGAGGCTCCGTGCTCCTCTACCTGATTGGCCTTTTCCACCAACGATACACTGTAAAAGTATCTTGAGTAGCGCTTTGCATTCACATGATCACTCTATACAGATTGCGTTCAGGCCAAACACCACATCCACATTATTATTTATTCAAATGCATAAATACCACCATCACCCCCTTTCTCGCTGGTGATAGACTAAAGGACTGTGATGCATGGGATCATACAATAAAGCGCTTTCAAGGCTTTATTACGGCAACTGGGTTTTCTAAGGGAACGTATACCTGCGTATCACAGATACGAGTCTTTTTTTGGAACTTGACCTTAAGATAGTTTAACACCTACACATCATAGGGGTTTTGCCCAATGCTACAGGTAAACAGGATTTACAGGGCTAGAAAACACATTTCCTCTCCGAGTCACAAAGGCTCACTTGAACATTTTTCTCATTTGCAAATTCTGCTCTGGGCTAAAATGTTTTCCAGTTTCACAGATTAAACCGATACATTTATTAAAGCGAATGCAAAAATTTATCTGTAGTCTACTCCAGCTATCTGCTTCAACCGATATGTATGAACAAGTGAACTTACTTAAACAAAGTGAATAGAAGATTCATTCATTCAGAACTCAAATGAACGGAAGATTTTTGATCAGAGTTTGTGATCATTTAATTACTGTAAAAGTTGTAGTCCTGCATCTAAGAACAGTGCACAAAATCCTTATGGACATGTGTAGGCTCAATAATTACGTATTAATAATTACGTTTATTAATACGTAATAATTACGTATTAATAAACTTAATTAAGTTGGTTTGTCTAAAGATAAAAGAAGATTTAGAAATGTGATCAAACTGCAATTCGACTCAGATGCAGCACCATGCTACTGTTTAAAGCACTCTGGATTGCAAGAATCCCCTACAGGTCTTGTGTGTTACACTATGTTACAAGAGTTTTTTAAACCATTAAAACATGTATACGTAAAGATGAGTTAAACAATAAAAACAATGGACACGTCCATCTTAGATGAACTTGAATGAACGTATCTTACATGAACAGTACATGTACAACTGAGCCAAGACCATAAACACATTAACATGTCAGAGACAAATTATATAGACATTTAGAAAAATTAAACCTCCCCTGTCAAAACCACAAGATAACACAACCATAAACTGTAACATGCATAATTAAATCAAGATTAAGATGAACTTTGTGACACTTGTCTAACCTATATTAGATTGCAAAGCAAACCAGATACAGACATCAGATAATCGCATTTGTAGGCCATCTGACATATCAACCCCCACTCATTACAACTGTAACAGGAACAGACACATACAATGACGTCGTTTGATGCAGCAGTACGAATGCCCCAACACAGTGAGTTAATCCTAAGATATTATGATATGGAACTTACTGGCAGACAGCTTTATCTTTAGATAAACACTTTATCCTGGTTTCGGGTCACAGTAAATCCAGAGCCTTTCCCAGGGACTCTGGGCACAGGACAGGAATACACCCCAGACGGTATGCCAGCCTATTACAGGGAATCATGTACACACACTCAATCACACTGACGTAAAAGCAGAGCCAATCCAGTAATTGCTATATATTTGAAGAGAACCGAAGCATCCAGTGAAAACACACTCAAACACATGGAGAACACTTAAAATGCGATATGATCTATAATATAAAGATAGAGGTCATATTTGTTATTTTGCATATCTCTGACAGAATATTATATATTGTGGTATATAACAAGCCTATTAGTATTTGTTAGCTAGTGAACAGGCTGGTTTCTGTGAATAACAAATCTATGCACACTGTGAACAACACTCCTTAACTTTTTTTTTCCCACGACAGTGACTTATTACAATTAATCCACATGCCTCAGTAATACACCCTGGATCATGCAGGCAATGCCCACATCCTTTGTTTCTTTACAGATTATATAAATGATATACATTTCTGGCCAATTGACTTCCAACACACCTAGGTGTAAAGTTCAGATGCCTGCTGAAGGCCTGGTTAACTGGGTTATGTGTGATGGATCAGGGGTGGAATTGACCTCTGCAGGATAGTAGACCTGTAGAAATAACCTACTGCAATATCCATGAGAACACAAGTCAGTCAGCGTAACTGACAGAGTAAGTGTAGCAAAGTTCTATAGCTTTGTTCTTTAAGCAGAGAACTTAACAGAGAATTGACCGATTTATTAAGTTAATTCAAGAGGCCATGATAAATAAAATGCATAAGAATCATATCTAGGCAATACTTTTATCAGAACCTTTATTCTGGTCGATTTATCTATATCTATTTGTGAGAGGTTAGGCCTAACAGAAACACATTAACACAATCATTTTCATCAACAAGAAGTTGCCAAACTGCTCAAAATCATACGAAAGGCTCTAGTACTCAGAGATCAAGACTGTTTAAGATGTTTCAAGAACCGATTTATAATCACATTTCTGGCAACCTACATCAGAATAGAACTGAATCATGAGATCCACAGATTGCTATCACTCTATTATGCCATCATTAAATTTGTACTATAGTATCTCTGAACTTAATAATCACACCCATTTATTTCTCAGCTGTCGTATTAGTTATTCACACCTTTTTCTGTGTGTAGCATCTAGCTCAGAGACGTAAGAGGAAGTGCAAGAACACTGGCACATCTGAGATCCTTCCTGAGACTTTCTTTTGCCAACCATGCTCATTTCTTCGCTAATTATATCCATCTCCAAACTGCAGAGACGCACACTTGATATATACAGCACAGGAAGTGCAAAGTACAGAACATAGAGTGCAATGATCATATAGATGGTGCTTGTCTTTCACTCTGAATTAAAAATAATTTCTGAAAATGATAGTGAGCAGAAAAAGTACTTGAGCTTATTCGTGACAAGAGAGTGAGAGAGTGCGAGAGAGCGCAAGAGGGAGGGAGGGAGAGAGAGCGCGAGAGTGAGAGAGCGAGGAATACGTCATGATGCTACCCTCCACTTGAAGGGGGGGGGGTCCAAAAAAACAAAAATCCACTTTCTAAAACAAAAATATGACAAACCCCACAGGCACTCGGATAGGATGGTGCGGATGGAATTAACATTTTTGTAACCAGCCTTTGAAGAATCTGAAAGGAGCTACAGTGGGAGTAAAAACTCAGCTCACAATTCACAACAGGAACATTTATAAATCTTTCTTCCCTAAAAATATCCCCCAAGCACATGAATGTGATCCAAATTCCTTTCAGAAAGCAGAAGACCATAAACAACATTAAGCAGATCTAATGTCCTTTTTTCTTCCCCCTCATTAAAGAAAGAACACATGTAAACTAAGAGCGCATCTGTAAACGTGTATGTGCAGTTTTTGAGCACACAATGTTGAAGATCCTGCAGCTTCAGGCTCTGCTTTCATGTTCAGGTAACATTCACACAGTGTCACAATCTACCTGTGTCTCATTAGAAATAGTACACAGTCTCAACTGACACCGGCTTCTCTTGTTTAAAGAGGTAATTAAGTACAGGCCCTCTGCTGCTCCGTATAGTACACCGGTGCTCTGAATTACAACTAGTGGTTATAAATAACAGCAATAAGATTTGCATATTTATATGAGAATACTTTACATGAACAAACATTGGCAAAATGAAATGCATCACTAAATTTGCAGAGACAGTCTGACTACATTAAAGCCCTCCGGTTTTACAGGTTTCTAGGATGTCACTCGGCTGTAATTTGTATGCTTTTAAGGAGGTACGTTAACGCACCGCTTTTAGAAAAGGTAGATAAAACATCACACATCTGATAACAGAAACCAGGAAAGAGTCCAAACACTTTTTCCTCTATCGTGCCATCAATGGAAAGTTAATAGTAAGATTAAAACCAGAAAGACAAAGTAAATAAAAAAACTTAAATAAACACAATCATACAAATACATATGTTTATGTTATTTTTATAATATTTTTAAATAAATGATCTGTAGTCCCGCTGAGTACATTTGCAGCTTTAGAGACTGACACGGGCATGAAAAGGATGGCTTGTCAGCCTCAGTCACTTTGTGCTATACATATTTCGGTACCAAAATGTTAGAATAAATGTTTGTTTGTGACGTTAAAGACGCATATAATTGTACTGACATATTTCTGAAACAGAATTTTTGGACATTAAATAATTTTGCCTAAGTATGGATCTGAAATAAAATAATATTTCCCTGCCTGGACATGTTTGATGAAATCATCAAAATTTCTAAGTTATGAGATGAACATTATAATAAACATGAGAACTATAAGCAATTAATCTGGATTAATCTAAGGGAAATAATCTAGTTGTCTTTAAATATATAAACAAAGCTAGCTCTTTATGTTCGTAGGTATTTCAAATGTTGTTTAACTTTATTATGAATATTATGGTCCTTATCCATGAAATGAAATAACAAACTGGGGAATTGAATTCAACATGGATGTCAGCCATAACCTATCAGGGAATTATAATATAATAAGAATTCCTAGCCACAGGACACAGCAACAACCCAGTTGTATATTGCTCATCAGTAAACCTCCATTAAAACACTGATTCTCTCTCTCACACGCCACGTAACCTAAACACACCTAACAATGTTGTAGATTTGTCACCTGGGAAGCCAAGTGACTCGTGGCATGAGGTGGGGGACAACCTGGACAGGGTGCCAACCCATCATGAGACACAGTCTCATGCACACGACTGAGAGATGTCAATCACCCCTTCACGCAAACATTTGGAGTGGGGGAGGAAACTCCTGATGTATTGGGAGATCATGCAAACTGCCCACACACAGGGCAGAGGTGGGACTCAACCCCCACCCCTGGAGGTGTGAGACAAATGTGTTAACCACTAAGCCACTATGTCCTACCAGATGTATCCTTATCACTATATTTGTTTCTCCATACCCCCCCCATACCCCCATTTGTTTGTTACACCTGTTGCACCTGTGTTGTTTTCTTCGTGTTTCTTAGTTTTCATGTTTGCATCGGTTTGTATTACCCATCTTTCAAAGACTAACTGAAGCATCTAATAACATGCAAGTTTGTGTGTGTGTGAGTGACTGAGTGAGTGTGTGAGTGAGTGTGTATGTGCGTGTGTGAGTGAGTGAGTGAGTGAGTGTGTGAGTGAGTCAGTATGTGCGTGTGAGTGAGTGAGCGAGTGTATGAGAGTATGTGTGAGTAAGTGTGAGAGTGAGTGAGTGAGCGAGTGTGTGAGAGTATGTGTGAGTGAGTGTGAGAGTGAGTGAGTGAGCATGTGTGTGTGTGTGAGTGAGCGAGTGTGTAAGAGTGTGTGAGTGAGTGTGAGAGTGAGTGAGTGAGCATGTGTGTGTGAGTGAGTGAGCGAGTGTGTGAGTATGTGAGTGTGAGAGTGAGTGAGTGAGCGAGTGTGTGAGTGAGCGAGTGTGTGAGAGTATGTGTGAGTGTGAGAGTGAGTGAGCGAGTGTGAGTATGTGTGAGTGTGAGAGTGAGTGAGTGAGCGAGTGTGTGAGTGAGCGAGTGTGTGAGAGTATGTGTGAGTGTGAGAGTGAGTGAGTGAGCGAGTGTGTGAGAGTATGTGTGAGTGTGAGAGTGAGTGAGCGAGTGTGTGAGTATGTGTGAGTGTGAGAGTGAGTGAGTGAGCGAGTGTGTGAGAGTATGTGTGTGAGAGTGAGTGAGCGAGTGTGTGAGTGAGTGTGAGAGTGAGTGAGTGAGCGAGCGAGCGTGTGAGTGAGTGAGTGAGTGAGTCAATATGTGCGTGCGTGAGTGAGTCAGTATGTGCGTGCGTGTGTGTGCGTGAGTGAGTCAGTATGTGCGTGTGCGTGCGTGTGTGCGTGCGTGAGTGAGTCAGTATGTGCGTGTGCGTGCGTGTGTGAGTGAGTGAGTGAGTGAGAGATCACCTCCAGGGTGCGGATCTCGTGCTGGGTCAGGTCGTTGGACGCGGCGCACTTGGTCCTGAGTCCCTGTAAATTGGAGATGGTGATGTCGATGATGTTTTGGAGAAGTTGGCACTGCTGAAGGGCTGATGTGTCCGCGCTGTTCCCCTCCACCTGTTCATCCCGAGTGGCCACCATGTTCCCGTCTTCACCATCCATTCCTCAGCATTGGCACTTTTCTGGAAGGCTGTAGCCGTACCGCCGACTCGAATGTTACCGCAAACACATGTTTAAACATCTACAGTGCTACCTCAGGGCAGTAAACAACCTGCAGCAAAAACGCCCCACTGGATAAAACTGTCAGTTTGTAGGGGTCAGTAAACGGCCATCAGACTAACACCCAAATTGAGTTGTTTTAACAAGTCCTACTGTCCGTTCGTTCACTCGTGAACCCTCTTCGGCTTTGCCGAGCGTCTCGCGGAGTTTTTTTTTTCCCCTTTCCTCTCTTGTCAGACATTGGTAGCATCCGTGAGGCGCGGTGCATTGTGTGAAATGAAGTTCTTCACAGCATGACTGAATAACGCAACATCAGATAAGATCAGGGTGTGCACTACTTAAGCAGTGTCTGGCAGATTTAATTATAACTTTAACCTACACAAAGAAGACGGAGAGTTTTTAGGGCGTCTGCTCAACAATTTCAGTAGATAAAACCAAAAATATGGCTTCCAAACCCTGTAAGAATGACACTCACTTTATGAACACAACATGCCATCAGTCACTGAGTAATTATTTATTAATCATAAAGTAAAAGCAGCATTAACAAACTCAAAGGTAAAGCTCCTGTCTGTGTGGACCCTTGGCTCTAAATAATAATAATAATAATAATAATAATAATAATAAAGCCCACTGACTTCCATACAAATAAAGACTTTTCTGTCAATCATGTTGCTTGTCATTTGTAGGTGTTTTGGGGACATAGCTAGTCGGAGACAACACAAAACAGAGGAGCTGTAATTGTTTTTAATGTTTTGCCCCTTATCAGCTAGCTTTATCTAACTTCCAAGTCAGCCAGTTGCAGCTCATCCACTGGGAGAGTTGGGACACAACCCAATCATATCTCATATATAGTCTTTATTCACTACCCTGTACATACTCAACTTAGTTGATTTACTAGTTACCTCTTCTGAGTGAGTTTTGCTATTTAACATACACTATATTGCCAAAAGTATTCGCTCACCTGCCTTGACTCGCATATGAACTTAAGTGACATCCCATTCCTAATCCATAGGGTTCAATATGACGTCGGTCCACCCTTTGCAGCTATAACAGCTTCAACTCTTCTGGGAAGGCTGTCCACAAGGTTTAGGAGAGTGTTTATGGGAATTTTTGACCATTCTTCCAGAAGCGCATTTGTGAGGTCACACACTGATGTTGGACGAGAAGGTCTGGCTCTCAGTCTCCGCTCTAATTCATCCCAAAGGTGTTCTATCGGGTTGAGGTCAGGACTCTGTGCAGGCCAGTCAAGTTCATCCACACCAGACTCTGTCATCCATGTCTTTATGGACCTTGCTTTGTGCACTGGTGCACAGTCATGTTGGAAGAGGAAGAGGCCAGCTCCAAACTGTTCCCACAAAATTGGGAGCATGGAATTGTCCAAAATGTCTTGGTATGCTGAAGCATTCAGAGTTCCTTTCACTGGAACTAAGGGGCCAAGCCCAGCTCCTGAAAAACAACCCCACACCATAATCCCCCCTCCACCAAACTTTACACTTGGCACAATGCAGTCAGACAAGTACCGTTCTCCTGGCAACCGCCAAACCCAGACTCGTCCATCAGATTGCCAGATGGAGAAGCACGATTTGTCACTCCAGAGAACGTGTCTCCACTGCTCTAGAGTCCAGTGGCGGCGTGTTTTACACCACTGCATCCGACGCTTTGCGTTGCACTTGGTGATGTATGACTTGGATGCAGCTGCTCGGCCATGGAAACCCATTCCATGAAGCTCTCTGCGCACTGTTCTTGAGCTAATCTGAAGGCCACATGAAGTTTGTATTGGGATGGGTGAGCGAATACTTTTGCAATATAGTGTATATACCATGCTCCCTGCACCTTTTAGGTCAATAGCGTTATTGTTTCCACCTAGTGGTCAATATGTGAACTGCAAGCACTCATAGAGCTCCATTAGGGGCAGGACTCACGCTGCCCCATGCTTACGCTATAAACTTTATGATCATGAGTGGAGATGATGTGGCAATGGCGATGAGAACAGCATTAAACTGAATATATACTATTATCTAACTAGCTACATAATTAACTTTTTGGCTATTATTTTGAGCCAAAACAAGGCAACCTACTTACCCTAATTCATGTTTAATTAAATTCCAATAAGGTGCATTTGGTTTACTTTTAAAGTGCATAATCTCCAACAATGCCATTTAAATTATACTTAAATGTACACTGTATTGTGTGTTTTCAGGTAAAAGGTGCGTACTGAAAATACAAAACATGTATCCTCAGTAGTCCCACCACAGAGCCAAGGAAGCCACAAGGCAGCCAGAGTGGCAGAGAAAATTAAAGAGCATGTTGCTGAGAACACCATTACCACACACACACACACACACACACACAATTATGAAGTTTAAAGCAAAAATATTTTGCCAGCTGTCTCTGTGGACGCTGTTCTGATGTGGGTTGATTGCACAAGATACAGTGCAGTGCAGATAAAAAGAAATATATTTTAAAAAATGTTATGTATTTTATTGTTTGAAAGATTATTGTTCAAAACCTAGCATTTTTAAATAGCTCCTAATGCATCACCCAGAGTAGCCTAGAAAGGTTCAATCTAACCATTTGCTAACCCTAAAAGTGTTATAAAAAGCCCTGGAAAGTTTTAGCAGAGTATTAATCTGTCAGAGAGGGTTCTCATTAGAATCCCTTTAGGATGTTCTCTAAAGAAATATTAAAGATCCATTCTTTCTATGAATATTTAATAAGTATTAATAATGAAAAAGACAAGATGTGGCACGCTTGCATTTTAAATAAAACTATTGGATAGAGTGTGTTTCATAAGTACATTCTAAAGTAGTTGTTAAAGTAAAGAAACTAAGTAAAAAAATAAATAAATAAAATAAAAATCTGGATAAATCAGCATGCAGAGATCACTTTACACTTTTAATCACTTTTAATCTGTAAGTATACACTTTTCTGTGATTGTGGTTTATGTACATCCGTTTGTCAGTTTGGTGTCAATTCTTCTATATCTTTCATATCTTACTGGCAGTTTTGTCAAACTCTCTCTCTCTCTCTCTATCTCTCTCTCTCTATCTCTATCTCTCTCATTGACTCACACTTTTCCCATGATGTCATCAGTGCTGCCATGCAAGCATCAAGGGAACAAATAAAGTGTACTCACTACTCTATTTGTGTGTGTGTGTTTCTAGGTGCTGCTTTCTGTTCACTTCTAAACACAAAAACAGTGTTTCATATGTTCCATACCCCTGATATGCTGCCTACCTATGATAAGTATTGTTATTTGTTGAAATCTTAATGATTTCAGGATTTATTTTCCGATATGACACTAAACTAAAGGGTTTGTAGTGAGCATTACATGATAGTTATAAACAGTTTGCAGAAACCTGTTTGGGAAGAGAGGACCATGATGAAGCAGTAGTGCTTGCATGAGAGCCAGGCTTGCTGTAGCAGGCTTAGCAGCTTTCCCACGGGAGCATCATCCTTACTTAAGCAACTTGCCTGGAGCAAAGTAAAGGACAGGTTTCGTCCTGCAGAGACTGTGAAAGCAGGCAGAGGGAAAGGTTTCCTGCATGTGGGTTTAATGCACAGTCATTCCTAGGACTGTTATGGTTGTAGTGTAATAAAGAAAAGTGTGACACAATGGTAGGGATTCTTACCTTGACTCCTGTAGGCAAGACACCTCTACACAGCCAATCCAGCTTGATGAGACACATCAGATGCCAAGCTTAGTAAGAGACATAATACAAGCAAGCATGAAGGGAAAAAAGTTCAAAACCCTCATAACAGTAAAATCTGCCTTGAATGCAGATTAATATATATATAAATATATATTATATTTTATATATATATATATATATATATATATATATATATATATATATATATATATATATATATATATATTGATATGCAGGGCATTCAAGGCAGATTTTACTGTTATGAGGGTTTTGAACTTTTTTCCCTTCATGCTTGCATATATATATATATACTTTAATTGAGCAACGGTGCTTTTTTACATTTAATAAAACATGTTCACTTTATAACAGTCATCAAAATATTGGTCTATGTTCACTTTCTCACATTAACCCAATGACATTTGACCTTGAGTGGCAAGTGGCTGATGGAGCAGGATCCTGTAGTCTGTCCAGCTCTCTTACCTCATATCTGTACCTTCAAACAGATCAGGTTCCATACCTTCAAATTTCAGCTAACACTACCATCAACACTATCATACTCATCATCTGACTGACTGAGCCAAGTCTCTGCTGTAACTCAGTGTAAATTCTCCATATACATGAACTGCATTACTTGGAGTCCTGCATTTGCTGCCTTCAGATCGCCACTGGATTGCTGATTATTATGCCTTTGAACATTGCTGATAAACGAGAAAAGAGGCTCTTGTGGTTTCAGCATAGCATATAACCTCTAACTTCACACAGGAACAGCACAAATATAGCACCAACCAAGTAATTAGCACCAGAATCACAAAAGTATGTTACAAATATCTCTGCAAAACCACATTTAATGTGCTGTCCACAGAAATGTGGACTGTTGTTTTAAATAAATTGTGATATGTTCTACTCATTCAAGCTTCATCCTATTTAAGGTTACTTCAGGTTATCTTTCATCAGAAGTAGCAACATGTGGATTTTATCTGATGAATAGATACATGCTATTGACAAAATTGACTAGCAAAGAGATGAAAGTTTATCTTGAACATCCATACTGGTGAAATAAATTAATACTGCACATAAGATTTACATTGAAAGCAAACAGCTGTTGGGTGAACGCTCTTAAAACCAACAGCTGATTGTTTTATTATTGTGAAAGTGGCGCCCCTTGCTGGACATCACACACACACACACACACACACACACACACACACACACACACACACACACACACACTGTGTTGATATACAGAATGTGTAGCAGTATGTACATTACAGTTTATTCCAATTTCTTATATATCTTATATAATCTTATATATCACCTATTCTATTAAGTTATATGTATTTTTTTTTTTAGATTTTGATTTAGGATCAGTTGATAATCACTGACAGTGTCAGGGGAAAAAAATAACTTTTATTTTGTAGTTTTATAGTGAATTTTGTGCTTTCTGAGAGAGTGTACTGACATTACAGGAAATGGCTCTGTAGTCCACAGTAACAGCAGTTAGAAAACAGGAAGTGTGAACAATTGAAGGAAACCCAAGGAAAATCAAGAATTGTGGATTTTTTTTCCCCATGTCTGCATTACAGAATGTATCATAGAAATGTAATTTTGTGCCAGAAGTCTTCATGTTAGGGACTCACTGGAAGAACACTTTAACAACTGTCATCGATCCATTTTCTGAACAACTTATCCTACACAGGCCCACATGGAAACTGAACACTGATTATCTTGTGGAATCAGGGCACAAGGCAGAGAACACTCTGGACAGGGTGCCAAACTACGCAGGGCACACCCAATACAGACAGTTTAGAGATGCCAATCAGCATATACCTCATGTCTTCACACTGTGGGAGGAGACCAGTGTACCCAGAAGAAACCCCTAAAGCACAGGGAGAGCATGCAAACTCCATGTGGAGGCAAGAATTAAACTACCCCCTGGAAAAGTGAAGCAAATGTGCTAATCACTAAACAACCCTGATGATGATGGCATAAGGTGATGAAATATTCTGGAATATTATGCTTCAGTATGTGACCTGCCCTTAGATCATCCAGACATGCAAGTTATGACAACAATCTCCAAGCTGATAAGAAGCTATTCAGTGTGCAACCTGTCTTTTCACAGGTACCTTTGACAATTAGACAGACAGATAGATTCTTTATTGTTCAACAAAATTGTCTCTCCTTGTGGTGTTAAAAAAGTGAATGACAAAAAATGAAGAATAAAAATAAATAAAAAGTAGTACAAATATTGAACTACCTGAGCAGATGGGACTGTTCAATTGAGAGCTAAAGAAATAGCAGCTAGTTATTGCACTAAACAGTATTGCACATATGAATAATGTGATCTGACAAGCTTACACACTTTTAAATATAGATTTATGTAACCTTAAAAATAGAATTCGAAATAACCAGCTGAATATGTACACTATATTGCCAAAAGTTTTGGGGCACCCCTCTAAAACATTGAATTCAGGTGTTGTTTTTCAGGGGTTGGGTTTGGCCCCTTAGGTACAGTGAAAGTAACTCTTAATGCTTCAGAATACTGACATTTTGGACAGTTTTATGCTCCCTACGTTGTGGGAAGAGTTTGGGGATGACCCCTTCCTGTTCCAGCATGACTGCACACCAGTGCACAAAGCAAGGTCCATAAACACATGGTTGAGTGAGTTTGGTGTGAAGGAACTTCGCAGAGTCCTGACCTCAACCCAATAGAACACCTTCGGGATAAATTAGAGCTGGGACTGCGAGCCATTCCAAAACAGTGACATCTGCCTTTACATGAACATGAATTTAATATGGAGTCGGCCTGTCCTTTTCATTTATAACAGCTTCAACCCTTCTGGGAAGGCCTCTAGAAGCGCATTTGTGTGGTCAGGCACTGATGCTGAATGAGAAGGCCTGGCTCACATCATTTGGTACATTCATTTATTGATGTTAAAGATTTTCATATTTTCAGTGAAGAAATTAAACACTGCTGAAAAAGACTAAAAGCAAGTGAGAAGGAAAGGCAGATTTTTACTGACATAAAATATAGTTAAACAACATATTTCTACTGTTTCTACTTATCTGGTGCCTGAACTTAATTATGTACATATATTATTTTAACAACAATGAAATTTAGTTTAAACTTTTACAATACACTTACATTTTTAAGACAAAATAGTCCATTGTAGTATGTAGGTACAGTATGTATCATTGTCCAACAACCTTGCAGAAGGCCTACATTTGAAAAAAAAAAAATGAAAGGAAAGAGTAAATGTGTAATGTGATCTAAAAGGAGCTAGATAAATAAACAAATAACAGAAAAAATAGTTTCAACCAGTTTTACAAGATCACTCTAAATTTTCCACTCTGAGTTAATCAGCAATGACATCAAGCAATATTCAATCTTCCTTTTTTTTTGTGCATGTGCTTTAGAAACACAATCTTACCCACACACTGTGCCAGCTACATCAGCTGATACTGTCGTCAGTGCTGTGCTGGGTTTAATGTCATCTGCAGTTTTTAATCTTTAACCTAACAGCGTTAGAAGCAGGTCAATAATAAACCAGATGGTCTCATGAAAACACCCACAATAAATCTTCAGTGCTGGAGGTCACATTTAACAAAGAAAACACTATAGTTTGAGTAGACCCTGCTTGTGAGCTAGAGGGGTGCGTGTGCGAGTGTGAGAGAGATCCTCATCTGGGCCCCTCTGCAAAGCAGCTGAGCTGTGGAATATCTCAGTGCTGCTCATGCACACACATTGCTAACCCTAGCATTGTAGACAACAATGAAACAGACTTATTTGAAAACAAGCCTTTATTTCAACTACAAAACACAAAAATATACAAAACCAAAACCATACATTCTTATAACGACTCCAGTTGCTTTTATTGTATACTATATGTTTGAAATGTAGAATGGAAAGCAATGTATTAGAGAAATTTGCTACCTTATGCAATTATAACTGACAATACAGGTGACTTATCAGAGTGCTGATGAAGTTATTCCACACACACACAGACAGAACAAGCAACTAGGGCTCAACAGAAGGCTTCAAGTTTTAGCCAGAAATAGATGAGAGAAGAAAAACAAAACTAATACTGAGTGCCAAAAATACATTAAAGAACCCTAGGGGATCTTTGGCATCGGCTCCAATGGTTACAACAAGCAGTTTATTGCTAAGATTCATTGTCTGCACATTGACAGAAAAAGGTGACAAATGCAACCATTGCTTATACATTGAGCATATACCTCTCCCTGCTTCTCCTTAATCAGCTATCATCAGCTAGAACAGGCAGAATTATACATTAGAGTACAAGAGAGTTTCACCTCTAACTGTTAAACTGCATGTAAATAACCGAGCCTTCAGCAGATGTTACTCGAGCCAACTTAGGAGGTAGATCTACTCTGATAGCAGAAGCCTGACAGAAGATTAAACATGGGGTGATGTAGGCGTGCTGTTCGACAACCAACAAGCACCACATATATAAATATATAATAAATATAGGTTACCCGCCAACCTTACAGAAGTGTCCGTTTGGACGAGAGGGAACATTTGGGGTTATTTGCTGGCGAATACCCGATAACCACCTCTACTGTCATATAACCAGCTCAGAGTCCAGCCGCCGTCTCTGGAGTTTTCACAGCATTAGCATTTTACATGTATAAAAACACAATCTTACATTCTTAGATTGAGCAGAGAAAGAAGGAAAAAAAAACAAAAAAAAAACAGGAAAGCAAATTTAGATATCATATATATATATATATATACACACAAACATTTACACTCACAAAACATTTCTTTACAAATGTCTGTACAGAAAAAATAAACAATATGAAAAAGAAAATGAATTTCATCACTACATTGTCAGGGTTATGGAGGTTGAGAAAAAGGCTGTTGTTACTGAGGCAGTGTCTGGGTGTGGACAAAGAGCACTAGGGATTTCTGCTGCTATCGAGGCACACTAAGGGGAGGCACTGCCTAGATCCCTGATCTCCTAAAATATTCTCAAACATACAGCACACACACCACTGTGCATGGTGAAGTAGTATGAAACTCTTTCAGTTGAACACTCTTCCTCCATTCCCTTCTCCAAATCACTGCTGATATTCCTTAACACCACTTTAGGTCAGCTAACATTCGCTCGCGTCTCTTGTAAGACGACATTACAGCTGTCTCATTCTTAAAAGTTGCACCATAAGTTTTTGCACAAGACTTTGTGCCAGAAAGAAAAAAAAAAAAAAAAAAGTGACACTGACGATAAGGCTGTCTAAAGGCCACTAGCTGATATGGGTGAAAGAGCAAATGAGAAGGCTTAGGTTTTAGTGTGCAAAAAAAATGGTACTGACAGGGAATGTGCAAGCAGCTTTATAACACTTTATAAAAAATTACTTAAACAGTGATCTCATTAAGTACAGCTTAGGGCCTCTTAACAGAAAAGTCACTGCCTTTCCCTCCATCTAAAAAAATTTTTTGTCCTCAATCCCTCCCCAGACCAAATTTTCATGCAAAGGCTGTTTTACTGATTTAACAGTGTGCCGCTATGTGCCTTCTGGGTTAGAAGCTCCTGTAGGCCAAGTAGTCTTGCATGCATTGAGGGATAGACAGTGCGTAGACTTTTTGTGTAGATAGTACTCTCCGCAGGGTCATGCGACACAAGTGCTGCAGGCTGGCGACACTGCGTGGGCACTCCCAGAAATGAACACTGCCATCACGTGAACTAAGAAAGACAAAAATGGACAGATTGATCATTAAAACCAATATGTACTTATTTAGGAAACCTACATTTATGTAAGACTTTAATTACAGATAACAGCCCTTGTTTGAGACTAAATGGGACTCTAATAATTACTAGTATCGTAGGTTCAGTTACAAATAAAGTGATCATGACATGGAGATTTCTTCATTCTGAATTGTGACAAACACTGAATTCACATGACTGCTTCTGCAAAGAGCCTGCAGGCAAAGCTTACCAAACCTGCATAAACAAACTACCATTTCAGCATAACCAGTTCAACATTCAAATTCTGTCTCTAAAAAAAATTATAGTAGCAAGCAGCACATTTAAACAGGACACACACACCTAATGTGTAAATATACACACACACGTCTTTTTTTTTAATCACATATCAAGCTTCATTATTAACTAGAACATGTTAAGGTACAAAATGTGAAAGATATCTGCCTCAGTAAAAATAACTCCCATCAAGACATTGGTTAAGGCTATCTGTTCTATAAAAACACACTGAAATAACACTGATTATTCACCGGATATCTTAAAGTAAAACACTTGAATGAGAAAAGTAACCACTGCAGAGTATAAACTCACCCAGCAGCTAGAACACTTCCATCTGTGGAGAAGGCACAGCAGAGGCCATTAGTGAGTGAGGCGATGGCCTGGGGAGATTTCTCATCGATGCTCCAAAACCGCACCAACCTGACCAACAGAAACAGCAGATTAGAGCTAAAATAAAAGCTAACTTATCACGCAGGTCACTACAGTACCGGTAACTTATCCCTGATCAGAGAATAAAAGTATACAGTGAGGGGAAACTTCTTTGCATCAGAATATGATGCTGGACTATTTATTTCTTATTATATTATATTATATATATTTCTATTATATGTAATTCTTCATCTGTATGCATGCTTTTTACAATAAATGTATTAACATTCTCTGCTTTGAATTCTGCAGATATCTGTCCAGAGAGACATGCTGTATAAAGAACATTTTACAGAAACATTTCACAAACTAACACACCCATCCTCTGAGCAAGAACTGAACTGCAATCACCACCCAGAATGCCACTCCCTCAGCAACCCCCGCCCCTACGGCCAGCCAATAACAAGCTGAGGAAGAGCAACGCCGAGTGGAATGTAGACACTTCATGATTAATAGCAGTCATTTGAGAAGCATGTGATCTCTCCAAGGAGAGGCCCAAAACACACACCACCACCACAAACCCTCCACTTATAGCAAATGGTTATTCAGTGCTTCAGAACTTTGAGTTCAGACAGAGGTTTATGTCAAAACCTTTACAAATAAGTCTGAATATAAAATTTACCTGTCATCAGTGATGCTGGCAATATGGCGGCCATCATGACAGAAGGCCACAGAGCGAACCCAGCGGTCATTTGCTCCCCCAGCAAATATGGGAGAAGGAGGAGGGAAAAGGTGCCTGCATTGGAAAACAAGGAGAAACATGAACAGCTATTATAAGCAGGGGAGAATAAAATTATGATAGGAGAAAAAGAACAGTATTTTATAATAACCCTTACCCCAATTCAAGCAGTACAGTTGCCGTGTGTGGATCCCACACTATGACACGGGTGTCATAGGAGGCTGTGGCTAGCAAGGCTCCATCAGGAGAGAACTCGCAGGACACCACATCATTATGGTGGCCCTCCAGCTTACGAATCAAAGTGTACTTATCCATGTCCCACAGGAACACCTGTAAGGTAAGACAGAAACTGGTTATAGCCCAGTGCCCCTGCACTGACGAATACAGCATTTACACAACCCAATTAGCAGACAAAGACACACCATTAAGGTCAAATTAAGACAAGATATGCTCAGTGTCATTTTTAACATTACACAGTACAGTAAACAAAAAGAAAAAAGTTAGCACATGCCATACAAACAGCAAGGCATTGTTAAACTCACAGGACAGTGATAACTGTCTATAATTTTAACTGCTAGAATTTCCATATTACACAATATTAAATAATGTATAATTTCTATCAATATAAAACAAATCTTCTAAAATCTACTTAAAATGCAAGTGTTGAATTGTTCAATAATCAATCAATCAATCAATCTTGAATAGTAATACACTAGAAGTTACATTACAATATATTTCAGTTGAATTACCGAACAAAAATTTTTTAAATGACTAAAGAAAGTGTTAAAAAAATATATACAAACAAGTAGTAACTTAAGGTAACATAATGTTACTCCACTGGTATCCCCTTTCAGAGTTTTAGTTCACTTTACAATAGGCTCGCACCGCGCCGGCGGAGGCCTACGAGGAGAGACAGATACTGCAAGAGAAGAGAACATTTGATGGCCAAAAGGTTGACGCTTTTGGCAAAAAACATACAGCAGCATACAGCATGATTATTACAAACTCATCAAAATTTGCCATGTGCTTCTCAACAGATTGCTTTACTCCAGAACAATGTCCCCGTTCATGTTTCTGGCCAAATTAGATACTTTATTTACATTATTATTATTTTATTTACTTTTTTTTGTGAAGACATTGTTAGAAGCATTTTATTAGCTGAGATTAAGTTTTGAAGGCATTGCTCTTGAGCAAAAGGGTACATTTGCATTACAATAGCCAGTGTCCAAACTATAGCTGAAAGTACTGAGTTAGTGTGGGTTGCACAAACAGTTCAGATTTTTTCTTCACTCCATAAATTTTCCACCCCCTTACACAGCACCATGAGATGAAAGGGCTCCAGTGTCCAAGATTCGGGCCTGTATTTTAAAATTTTAAGCACAGCCTGACATGCAGCTGGAAGAGCCAGAACTGTTAAGCTTTAGCAGCAGGGTCCGTCTGGCGGCAAAGGAGCTTCTGGCAACAAGCATGTTACACAGCAGTACTCCATCACTTCTACATCTGCTGCCTGAATGGCTTGGGTATAGTACGGTCAGCAACCATTAGCAAGAAATTACATGACAAGACTCCAGGCTCCAACGTTTTTATTCAAAACAAAATATTTGCACGCAGCTTTACAAGCAAAATTGAGCCGATATTAAAATCTGATATTGTCTATATTCAAATTTAAGGGTAAATCAATCCCACAAGGACAAACATTACCAAACAACACACAGCCCATCAAGGCAACAAGAGCCCTTTCATTCTTCACAGATGCCAACAGTACACTATAACCTGCACCACTAGCTAATATTAAAGGGTCTGAATTTGATTTCCCAAAGCACACCAGCAGAGGTCTGCATTGGCCCACAAGTCTGCAAGCATAGGAGATAGGGAACTAATGTGTGGCTGTTAATGATGATGATGATGATTTAAGCTCTACTGTCCAGAATCCTACACATATAGCAAGACAAATGAAGATCTGCTCAAGCTGACAGAGGAGGACTTAAAAAGGAGGGACACGTGAGGGCAACGAAGATACTACAAATTAATAAAAATTAAAATGTGGTAGAAGGAATAGCGTTTGGGGGAAGGGGGGTTTCTACCATATAAACCAACTCTTGTTGGATAAACTGAAGAATACAATTCAAGGGAGCATTAACTGCAACAGCAGATGTAGACAGACATGGAGCAACACCTACGTACAGGAAGCCCCTGCAGCCAGGAGCACGGAGGCCCCTGGGGCGTGGGCACGGGCACATGAGCGTCCAGCAGGGGGCGCGATGGCAGCCGTGCCCCGCATACATCCCCTCAATACCACTCACACACAGAGCTCTGCCTCCACCTGGGACAGGGAAAGCAAGACACTTATAGACACACACAACTGCATGGTACAACGACTGCAGTCTGCTCATGGGAGCTGAGCTAGCCTAGCACTCAAAGGCTAGAAGCATTTGAGATGTTGTGGGCAGCACATTAGTCATGTGTTAAACTGCCACCTAATGAAGGATTAGCAATGCCGTAGAGGCTCATCAGGCTAGATCCATAAGTGCAGTCGGAAAAGGTAGTAAATTGTTGGATGAAGAGATAGCAAATTGAGTAGTATACCATTTAAGTATTATAGAAATGGAAAAATAATCCTTCCCAAGACATTTTTACACCGATAGCTGTAGGGATGGCTTTCTAGAAAAATACACACTAAGGCCATTATGACGCCATGGCATTTCTGCATTCAGTATGCTCAATATACACACAACAAAAAAAAACAAGACAGTAGCATCAAATATAAAACTACAGGCATGGCTGTAAGAGCAGAACATGACACCGAGCATTTTGTGCAGATTCACTTTAAAATTTCATTTGATTTGATTGGTCATTCAACTAGTTACAAGCAATAATACTCAAAACACACAGTGCATCCAGTCAGAAAGTAGAATGGATTTTGAAGTACATACCGCTTTGCCAGCACCCACAGAGCACAGCACTGAGGAGTCTGGAGAGAAGGCACTGCAGTACACCCAGTTTTGATGTCCACGCAGCACTTTCATCATGTTACCTACAGCAGAAAACCCAAACATGCATCAAACACTGTGGGCTGACATGGTAATGTGTTAGGTATACATACACCATGACTGAAAATCTGAAGAATAGCCTGTGTATTTATGGCTTTCCTTTATTACCATATCATGCAGATTCTGAGAAAAAAACTTCAATATGCTTAATGAAAATGTTTATGTGAACAGTGGGTCACATGGTGTTTTCAGTTAGAGTAGTTTGGCAAGCTTAAACTTGTTCCACCTCCTTCTTCCAAAACAGCAAAAAGTGTTTATGAAATGCACATTATGTGTGCGTGCAGATGAATTTCTGCAAGAGGAAGAAAACCTGCACATTCCAAGTGAGGCAATAGCTTTCAAGGACTTCCAGGCACACTGCCTGAACCTCTGTATTTTTAGATTAACAAGATGTCATCTCACCATCGTCCTTGAGGTCCCACACACGCAATGTCTTGTCTCTGGAAGCAGACACCAGCACAAGACTGCCGTCTGGAGCAAACGTCAGGTCCCGCACAATGTCTGTGTGATCCATTAGATTCAACAAAAGTTTTCCTGCGCAGATCAAACAAATGACCATTAGAAGAAAAATGAGGTGAAGAGACACTGTTAACTGTTGGCACTCTTACTCAAGCATTGTTTACGGCACAAAGTCCACATCAATTGATTTCTCCTACAGAGAAACCTTTAAAACGACACTTTAAGCACACAGAATTGAAGAATGTCATAGGAGCCCCCTTCAAGACTGACATTAAGGGAAAGCATTGTTACTGGAGATTACTACTATAAACCTTCCTCTGCAAAGACTGATATACAGCACTCATTAGCTGAAAAATGCCTGTTGACACACCCAAGCCTTTTTTCCCCCCCAAGGTATAAAAGTCAATAGCCTAGATGGATATGGTAATGGTGCCTAAAACATGTCAAGCTAATTCACATTAAAGCCCTACAAATCGGCATCAGCTTAAGAAATAGCGACTATTCACCGCTTGACAACACTACAAAAGTGTCAGTATCAAGTTAAAATAACAGTTCCTAGTAATTTTCTCTGGTCAAACAGTATCAGGTTTCTGAAACGTGTCACGATAAATCCCTGTACAAAAACATACTACATTCAAAGAGAACGGAAGCCTGAGATAAGGAAGTATAAGCAGTGGCTCTTCAGGGCAGTGCCTTTCTGGCAAGAGAGAAGGAGAAGTTGGTGTCTTTTATAGCAATAACTGGCAGTCACTCAGAAATACCCAAAACAACCAATAGAAGTGAGGGACGTGGTCCTCCTCCTCTTCACATATTTCCGCACCAACCAATGAAACCACTGTTCAACTGGCAGGCAATTAATAACCACCTCTGTGAACATTCCACTTCTGTGAGCCATCGCCTCCCTTTGCACACATGGCACAGAAGGTACACACACAATGTGGAATGTAAAATTCACTGAAACTCACTAAAATGCCACGTACAACAGAGGCCTAGAGGTGGAAATAATCCTGAAGTGTACAGAAAAGGACTGCTAAAATTCACAATAAAATGTTCTTGCTTTCCACTAGGGGAAAAACAAAGAGTACAAGCAGGCATTGTGGAGCAGTCAGGGAGATAATAACAATCTCACTTCACATCTGCTAAACAGGGCTCGGGTAATGCTATAAATATTGTTGGACAGCAAATGACGTGGGAGGAAACAGCCTTTTAGAGATAGGCCTTTGTTTTTGGAGATCCACCAACAATTATTCAGTTTACGAGTGGAAAATTCTCACCTGTATAGACGTCCCATATCTTGATACGGCCGTTGTTGAGGCCGGTAGCCAGCAGCAACTGGTCTTGGCCAAATTTAAAACGGTGCCACTCAATATTCACACAGCGGCTCTGTTTTTCAGGAACAGAGGAGCCGAATGCTAGTCCCCAAACGATGTCACCACAGTCGATGGTGTGCTCTCGAGGCTCACCAGGCACCTGGGCACTGTCGCTACCTTGCCGAGACAAACGCCTGGGTCCCGCGCCATTCAGCCACTCCTCCTTCCTCACGGAGCTGGGATAGAAAAGTTAGGAATAAGACAGAAAATTACTATTTGCAATGATAAGGATGTCATATGCTCCATTTAATAATGGACTTTCTAAACAGTATGAGAAGAGATTTAACTAAAAGCATACAAGATCATTTTTAGGCAAGTTGATAAATACGCATTTGTATGCTAAAATAAGCAAACGTACAGAAAAGAGACTGCATTTTCATTAAAAACAAACAAAAAATGATAGTTATTTACTTAAACATTCCAAGAAATACATTCTATGTATTTTTGCAAACTGGGTGTTTGGCTCGTTTTCTTCAGCTTTATAATAAAGAAGCAGATTCATAGATCTGTTCTGAATTCACTAATGAAATTTAAAATATCAGACTGAACAAGGAACTCTTTTTCCTCTGTCTAGATCACAAATAGATCAGGATTCACAAATACCACAAGGAGCTATTGTGCCGAGAAATGGGAAAGCAGTACCAAAAAAACAAAAAACAAAAACAGTTAATGATATACCATGTGTCTGGCAGCCAGTAGCAAAAAAGCAGCCTGTTTACCTCTTTACTGAGAATATTCACACTCTGGCCTAATAAGTGTAATAGTAACAACAACAATAAAAAGTCTGGTGATTAAAATTCTCCATGTTGTGGCTGGAGAGCTTTCCAGCTGTTGCAAAATATAGTACAGAGCCACCCACAAGACTGTAGTCTTATAACCCAGATAAAATATATTGGACTTGTGACATATATAAACCCCTGTACATTAATATGTAATACATTAACTTTTTAAACAGACATTTTATAGCCCTTCGAGTACTTTTCCAAAACATTTATGGCATATACTGAAAGGATGGGTTTTTTTTGTTTTTTGTTTTTTTACTGATAAGTTACTCCTTGTTAAATATGTACAGAAATCCATTGTGTGTTAATGCTTTTAGAAAAACTGCAACACTCAACAAGAAACAATACACAGAAGGCTGAATAACCGGAATTATGGTGCGAAGCATGCTTACTTAATCACTCCCATACTGATTAAACATACTGCTGGCTCTATTTAGATGTGAAACTGCTAGATTAATTCAAAACAATGACTATATTCCACACGAGAAAGGGCCTATAGTTTATGGAGCCAAGACAAAAAGCTTAAAAGTAGCTAAAATACAATGCCTAGTGTTTCTCAGTCTAAGATGTCTTTAAAAAAAATTAAAAATAAAAAGAGTGAAAGGAATAGATATTTAGGAGAGGATTCTGGTAGGAGAAATTTTTTTAATGTTCTCTCAGAATGCCTCTAGTAACAGACCGTAGTAATGGATGACATTCTGGGCAATTTTGAGTCTAAAACAGCTACTGCTTTAATGCAAGCGCCCAAGTGTAACGAGCCAAGGAAAACTACACACTCACACACACCACCCCATTTTCGTGTCTGTAAGGTTGGTTACAATTTAATAATAATCAATAGATTGCTAAATTCTCAACACAACCTGTCACCTTTCCTCAACATACAGAAGAAAAACAGGACGCATAAACTCATGTTGAAGTCAATAAGAAGACACAACTGGTCACCATTTCTTAATACATCTGTGAAAAATAAATAAATAAATAAAAACCAGCATGAATAATACTCACAAACTGCTTCTGCATTTTGACCATGGTAAGAGCCGTACAATGCGGTGTCCTTGAGACCACGCAAAATAGGAGCCATCAGGAGCAAAAGCTACAGTCCATGTCTCCCGTCCAGACTTCTGGTCAAACGGAGCCACAGGAGCTAAAAGCTCTCCAATGAACTTAGCTTTAGCTACAAAGACAAAAAATAAGCATCAATGTGGAAAAATAATCCTGTACTATTTACCACATCTCTGGGACTACAACTGGGTCCTGAATCAGATCCCCCCCCCCCTATTATTATCTGGATTAAAGCTTGAGGACCTGATAATAACCATCATAAAAACACACACAGAGAGAGAGAGAGAGACAGACAGAATTGTGTTTCAATTACAAAAGAAAGGCTAAGTCACACTTCCTCCAGCTGAAATATTATTAATATAAATCATGCTTCCTTTTATTGTTAGTACATGTAATGTAATATGTAAAACAGTTTCCGGGTTGAAAGCTGGCTATGGGGAAATTTGATAATTATGTTTGAGGGGGAGAAAAAACAAAACAAACAAACAACTAAATCGAAATTATGGATCATCAGATAGGGAAGATAAGACATCAGACACGTTTATTGAAGTTAATGATTATCACACTTCTTCCGGTGTGGGATAAACAAACTGCTGAGAGGTTCAACCCTGAGCAGCTATCAGACATGTGCTTGTGCTAATCTAACTTTAATTAAATAAAATTAAAGTTAAAAATAATGTTTATAAAAATAGCTTTATGGTCAGCATCAGAAACTCTGGATAGTCTCGGTAAACAAATAATATATTATATTATATTATATATATATATATATATATATATATATATATATATATATATATATATATATATAGATAGATAGATAGATAGATAGATAGATGAGAGAGAGAGAGATTTAACTTTTTAACTGAAAATAAACGAAATTATAGTGATGATAAAAGTTGTTAAATCATCATTAGTGAGTGTTTTCCGGAGAGGAGTTGTCTAACACACAAGCCCCTTCCCCCATCCGCACCTCAGAGTACAGCCACGCAAGGTTAATACAAACATTATAACAAAAAAAAAAAACAGTTTTATATACTCACCTATTTCATTTTCGTTGACAAAATCTGGGAAGCTTGCCATCTAAATAGAAACACGATTCTTTACACGACGCCTCTTAGATGAACGAGATCGTGTGTGGTGAAAGACGCCTTATGAAACCCTCTCAGTGGGCTGGAATGCGCGAGCTAGCTCCGAACAAGGCTAACTCTGAACACACACCTTACTTCACACTATATATAGGAAAATATATGTAATATAAATCTTCAGACTAGTTACACTCCCCGTGTCGCAAACTCGCGCGTGAAACGCGAACACAAATTAAGAAAAAGTCGAAACCGTACACCCTATGTGAAGACTCTCCTTTCTCTCAGCGCTATAACACGGTACGCTTGTACACACTGGATTATAATGGCCGCTGGACCTGTACGTCAGCACACACGTTCGCAGACTGCTGACTCCGCCCAATAGTT
Organism: Hemibagrus wyckioides; assembly: GCF_019097595.1. Classification (NCBI taxonomy): domain Eukaryota; kingdom Metazoa; phylum Chordata; class Actinopteri; order Siluriformes; family Bagridae; genus Hemibagrus; species Hemibagrus wyckioides. Next base: position 13,220,236 of record NC_080726.1, on the reverse strand, counting down.
TGTTCGAGGGCACGCTCACCACCTGTGATTGGTCAGAATTCCCTGAACGTGAATAGACGCACGTATCGAGGCGACGGGCATTTTCCCCCAACATTCACGTGAATGGAATGGATTTTTCCCCCCTCCTGGACAAAATGTTGGATTCTTTAGTGTTGATTACTTTAAAAACACTCAGTTTGGAGTCTTGTTTTAAAAAACCCTAAGTACTGCTTATTACAGCTTATCAAAGTTCCTTCAGTCCAATTTGTCGAGCGAATCAATTTTTAATAGTGCGATCACAGAATAAAAGATTCTGGAGGTTTTTTGTTTAACAATAAGTAATTCAACACTGTATGTTTTAATGAGAATATTTATGTATGCATGGTACACAGTGGATATTAAACTATTTTGCATGGTAAGGTTTGATGTTTCACAGCTTTTCCAGAACATTCGACTTCAGACCACCAACTTTTAGTTAATATCATTTATTCACCGTGCAGTATCATTTATTCACCATACAAAATTGTGAAGTCTTGTTTATACTACGAAATAGCACGTGAATACCTGGACTTTGCACAAGTCTTATTAAGCTAATCAACATTTATAAAGACAAACAATATTATTTAAAAACTTGGATTAAAAGCTATAAAAAGTATATGAGAATATTCACTAATATAGAATGAATTGATAAACTGATAAAGTGAACTGATAAAGTGACACTGATTTGGGAATGTGTCTGGTTCCTGTAAAAAAACATTTAATTAGTCTAGATATTTAAGTTATTTTTTTATATTTAATTTAATAAAAGATCATGCATCATAAGGCTATACTTTATACACTTCCAAAAGATAATGTTTTGTATTTGAGGCTTGTCGAGAAATTTCTAGCACAAGTAACCAAGCCCATAGCTACTGTTGCGCAATTAAAATGCGTGTTATGTGAGTGCACTGCCCCCTACTGACCGGACTAGGTAAATGCAATATGCGTAAAATGTATAAAACTGTACACAGCTGTATAGAAAGTGTTTGAAATAATGACACAGCCAGGACAACATATAACAATTTTTATTCATTTTAAATAACTAATAAGTATAATGGGAACTGTAAGAAAACATTCTGTCTGGAGACAGTGTTGAGAGTAAGATGGGTTATAGAACCATTACATTTATTAGTGGGGCAAATAGAGTTATAGTCTTAGAAATAAAGGTAACTCTCCCATAAAAATAATAATAATAATAACCACTTTACGTAGCAATGTCAATTTACTAACCCAGTTTAACATTAAGAAAATATTCCATCTACTCTGATCAAAATGAAACACTCAAAGAGTACACTGTATTGATCATTACACCACTCATTACTGCACAACTTTGACCACTCTATAAAGTAAATTCAACCAAACTTCAACCTTTATGAAGACCAAAGGTAACTTTGGTGAGAATTTAGACATGAATTCAAGAACATACTAAAAGGAGGTCAAAAGAATCATCAAATACTGACATTATGTTTTTTAAAAAATCTTTTGGTTAGATTAACAGTTTTTATTGCGTTATGAAGCATATCCGACAGTGCTACATTAAGCTTTCAAACTGCTTTTTTTTGTTTACTATTTATTACTATGTCCACTGAAGCTGTGCTTGTACCAAAATTGTTAAATGAGAGCAAGTTCCCTGAGAGATTAAACGTGTTAGTGTGCACCAATCATATGGGAGATTAACTGAATTTATGATCACACAGTGAGGAGCAACATACAAGTATAATGCTATCAGAATTTTAAAAACAAGACGGCCTACTTTTTCCAAGACCAAACGCCTGAGGCGAAAAGAATAAATTTAACATCTTTTTTGAAAATATGTCAAACGAAAACTAAAATATTCAGATAATGTTTCAGAGTGTCCCACCCCTATTTCAAATGATCTGTATTGGATTAGATATTTTCATATCTTAAACATCACATAGGATATCTGTTCATATGATATTTGTGTTTTTAGTTAATTAACTTATATCTCATAAATGAAAACCTGCTATATATAACGAGATGCTATATAACAAAATAAAGGTCCAAACAGTGTTCGGAAAAATGTTCTCTGCTCAAAAACCCAAGAATATTTTATAACATTTACTAAGATTCCATTGCATAATAGCACAAAATTACAATTTAAAGTATTCCTGTGATTCTATTCACAGAAAACCAATGACGTAATAGAAAACACAGGAACCTGCTATGCTAGCATCAACTAAAAAACAAACTAGATCACATTCTCATACTCTCCCCTTACAATAAAATCACATTGCTTGAAACAGAATTAAAATCATCTAGTCAAATATCAACACCACAATAAACTAACATATCAACCTTCACCTTGTTCTGTGCACTTAACTCCTCAATGTAACTGTCAGGTAATTCCATATACAACATTCGAGAGAAGGTATTACTGGCTAGAATCAAACTAATACTGGCTTTTTAAAATGTTAGCTTTCCTGAAGGAAAACTACAAAATATGAAATGCAAGTGGCAGTGCAAGTAGAAATCGAAGTCCATTCACAGATTGTTGCCCTTTCCCCTGTACATGTGTAAAACCTGGACATTACTTTTTGACAATAATAATTATTTAAGCACTGTAACAGCATCATTTGGCTATGCAAGAGAATGCTTCATCTCTAGATGTGTAGAGAATCTGGAGAAGATCATGTCTACTGGATAAAAGGGCACTTGGACAGAGGCTGAACTGGCCATTTGTTCTGCACCATCGTCTTCAACAACATTTGAACCTTTATGCCTTGGTATACTGTAGTCAGACAGAATGTAGTACATATTTTAAAAGGCATTTTGGTGTTTCTACAAATGGATTACATAAGCAAATGTGGCAACCTTTTGTATAATTAGATTGGATTCTTGGACATCATAGAAAACTTTCCAATGTTATATAACCATCAGGTTGGTCAACCTATATGTTTGAAGAAATATAAATATTTTGCATAAATATTTTGCAAAGATATAAAAAATTATATGTAACAAGCCAAATTCTTCTTAAACCATAAATAATCAAAGGAAGAATACATCTGAAGTTGCACAATTTGAGATTTTGTTTTTTAACCATTATACAGGGAAGACAGAAATTTAATACTGTTCAGCTTTACATATGAAATCATATATTAACAAAGAGTTATTATACAGTTAATAATATTGCAGATAACAATCAGACTTGTTACAATGCTGCTTTTGAATTCTAGTCCCTTCATGTGATGAGGGAAACCTGTAGGAGTGGAGACTGTGTGGGTGAAGCTGAGGATGACCGGCTCGCACCATCATCATCATCATCATCATCATCATCATCATCATGGAACCACAGAGACAGAGCGGCAGCCTGCCCACGGGTTCCTCTGCTTTCACCACAGATATTTTATATATCCCAGGTGACAGCAGGGATCTGAAATGTGATCAATGACATGTTAATGAAGATTTAATCCACCATACGATCACACCTACTGTATATCTGGACCTTTCCTGTTGCCACAAACTTGGATGCACGTGTACAGGACGTCTCTTAATGTTGTAGCATTACAGTTTCCCTTCAGTGGAAATAAGGGACGAGTGGTTAAGATGTTGGACTATCAATCAGAAGTTTGTACAACACATCTTTAAGCTCAAAGGTTTATAGATCATTCTTATTCCTGTACAGAAGAAAAATCTTCTTAATATTTGTAGCTCTGGAGAACTTTCAAAAAACTTTTCAGGTTTTGCTGACTCTGTTTTCTATTCATTTTGTTTCTCTCTTTCTTTTGTACTTGTTAACTGCAAACAAAAAAAAAAACATTTTAGCCTAATGATAAAATGGCTAGTGGCTGATGTTAAAAAAAAAAAAAAACACTGGAAACACTGGTGTGTGTCTACCAGATATTCAGCAGACTGAATCAAGAATGTCTCTTTTGGAGAGACATTAGTAATGTCTTGCCAAGCAAAGGTTTTCCCACATCAGTACTTCATGGCCAATATAGTGTGTAGTTTGTTTAAAAGCAGGCTGATGTCAAACACACAAATAGGAAGCACAAATAAAAAATAAAAACATCCCAAAAACAGAATTATGATATGGATGTCCCTAATTGAAAATTAAAAAAAAAAAATCTAAAAATAGATTAATTAGTAAAGTAATCAAGAAAGATTTATATATATTATAGCATGTCTATAAGTGTATTATCCAAAAAGTTAACAACTTGCAACCCTTTAATAAGTCATTTAACAAATCTCACAAGAAACTGAAAGTGAGCACAATAAAATATTTAAAAGAATTTGGGTTCTTTATTTAAATAATTTCCTGCATTATTTTGTTTGGTCCGTGGCAATAACAGTTTACAATATATTAAAGAAGAAACCCCTAGTTGTTCAAAAACTACAAACTGGCAGTATAAATCGAACCAATATGAAATATTTATACTTATCTAAAATTAGACAAAGAACAGATAAATTGTCCTAAAACTAAACAACTATACTATGACACTGTGTTGGATCTGTACTTATTATTTCTTCAGTGTTATTTGTTCAAATATAAAGTTTGTCATTTAATCTCCAAGAAATAAGAAATATTCTCTAAATAGTGACATGAGCTCTCACCATGAAAGTGCTTCCCTTTGGGGTCGCTCCTCATCCTGCACGGCCAATCTTCTGAGCTGACTCTCCTCCTCTATAAGATAAACACAGCTTCCATACATGATTTGTCATCAAACATTGTGTCTTCTGCCTGTATACCCTGTATATACTGGTGTGTATATGAATAGATACACTATATTGCCAAAAGTATTCGCTCACCCATCCAAATAATCAGAATCAGGTGTTCCAATCACTTCCATGGCCACAGGTGCATAAAATCAAGCACCTAGGCATGCAGACTGTTTTTACAAACATTTGTGAAAGAATGGGTCGCTCTCAGGAGCTCAGTGAATTCCAGCGTGGAACTGTGATAGGATGCCACCTGTGCAACGAATCCAGTCGTGAAATTTCCTCGCTCCTAAATATTCCACAGTCAACTGTCAGCTGTATTATAAGGACGTGGAAGTGTTTGGGAACGACAGCAACTCAGCCACGAAGTGGTAGGCCCCGTAAACTGACGGAGCGGGGTCAGCGGATGCTGAGGCGCATAGTGCGAAGAGGTCGCCAACTTTCTGCAGAGTCAATCGCTACAGACCTCCAAACTTCATGTGGCCTTCAGATTAGCTCAAGAACAGTGTGCAGAGAGCTTCATGGAATGGGTTTCCATGGCCGAACAGCTGCATCCAAGCCATACATCAAGTGCAACGCAAAGCGTCGGATGCAGTGGTGTAAAGCACGCCGCCACTGGACTCTAGAGCAGTGGAGACGCGTTCTCTGGAGTGACGAATCGCGCTTCTCCATCTGGCAATCTGATGGACGAGTCTGGGTTTGGCGGTTGCCAGGAGAACGGTACTTGTCTGACTGCATTGTGCCAAGTGTAAAGTTTGGTGGAGGGGGGATTATGGTGTGGGGTTGTTTTTCAGGAGCTGGGCTTGGCCCCTTAGTTCCAGTGAAAGGAACTCTGAATGCTTCAGCATACCGAGACATTTTGGACAATTCCATGCTCCCAGCTTTGTGGGAACAGTTTGGAGCTGGCCCCTTCCTCTTCCAACATGACTGTGCACCAGTGCACAAAGCAAGGTCCATAAAGACATGGATGACAGAGTCTGGTGTGGAGGAACTTGACTGGCCTGCACAGAGTCCTGACCTCAACCCGATAGAATACCTTTGGGATGAATTAGAGCGGAGACTGAGAGCCAGGCCTTCTCGTCCAACATCAATGTGTGACCTCACAAATGCGCTTCTGGAAGAATGGTCAAAAATTCCCATAAACAAACTCCTAAACCTTGTGGACAGCCTTCCCAGAAGAGTTGAAGCTGTTATAGCTGCAAAGGGTGGACCGACGTCATATTGAACCCTATGGATTAGGAATGGGATGTCACTTAAGTTCATATGCGAGTCAAGGCAGGTGAGCGAATACTTTTGGCAATATAGTGTATGTAGCACTGACAGGTGAAGTGAATAATACTGATTATCTCCTCATCATGGCACCTGTTAGTGGGTGGGATATATTAGGCAGCAAGTGAACATTTTGTCCTCAAAGTTGATGTGTTAGAAGCAGGAAAAATGAGCAAGCGTAAGGATTTTGACAAAGGCCAAACTGTGATGGCTAGACGACTAGATCAGAGCATCTCCAAAACTGCAGCTCTTGTGGGGTGTTCCCAGTCTGCGGTGGTCCATATCTATCAAAAGAGGGCCAAGGAAGGAACAGTAGTGTACCGGCGACAGGGTCATGGGCAGCCAAGACTCATTGTTGCACATGCGGAGCAAAGGCTGGCCCGTGTGGTCCGGTCCAACAGATGAGCTACTGTTGCTCAAATTGCTGAAGAAGTTAATGCTGGTTCTGATAGAAAGGTGTCAGAATACACAATGCATGATGGGTCAGGGCTGTTTTGGCAGCAAAAGGGGGACCAACACAATATTAGGCAGGTGGTCATAATGTTATGCCTGGTCAGTGAATATGTGTAGAAACGTGATTATTCTTACCGCAGGGGTTTCCTTCCACATCATCCAGCAAATTTGCAGTGGAGTTGGCAGTGCCCAATCTGAGAGATTGTTAAAGCAAACACTAATATGTTCAACTATTGTTAATATACTGGACAGCAACCCCAGGGTGGATAAATTGTAATACATCATGCATTACATTAATTTCCACTTAAATAATAAAATAAAATATAACAGTACACAAGCAGGACTGAGGGTAGATAGCAGCAAAGGCAAACTGCTCGAATTCACTATAATAATATCTGTGTAACGTCCAGCTGCTCAGCTAATTCCAGCTGAATTGTAGCCAGTCAGTAAATGCCAGCTAAATGAGTAAAATTTTAACAAACACTGAATACAGGTTTGGTTTCATTAGAATTTTGCATGTTTTTAGTGGCACAGTGGGGTCTATTTGGATTTCCTCCAGGATCTCTAGTTTCTTCCCACCTCCCAAAAACATGCAGGTAGGTGGATTGGCTTCCCTAAAATACTCCTAGGTGTGAATGAATGTGCGACTGTTTCTGCGAGGTACACCGCAATAGACTGACTCAGTGTTCCTGGAACAGTCTCTGGATCTACCACAACCCTGACCAAAATAAAGCAGATGAATGAGGTTCTTTCTCATTATTCCATATTTAGTCATCTTAAAAATGTCCATATTCAGAATCAGCCTTTTGAAGGATATGAATGATGTCTCAGGAGGGTCCTTCTTTTGGCCTTTCTTCGTTTTGTCTTTTCTGAAAACCCTCTGGCGATCTCGAACAGTTTTTTCCTGGTTGCTGTAGAAGAGATGTCCCCGTTACTTTAGACATTGACCATGCTGTATATTTTTGGAATTGTGATTTCTTTGGGTCAAAAGAAAGTGGCTTACATTTTCCCATGTGCTTCAGTTTGTCTCTGAACTGGGCATCATCTGACACCACTGTGCATGCCTCAAATGATACAGGAATGTAGTGTTCACCTGTCATGTGGATGACATGCAAGATCACTGAAAATGCACTCTGCCTCCTGCTTTAAATATCTATAATATTAAGTCACAAAATTGTACACACATCGATAAAAGCACACAAATCCAACCCCATGGGACATTTACCTGTAGAGTTACCAGCTGACCTAGATTTCTTTGATTCATATTTCAGGCGATCTAAAACAGACAGGAATTTGTGTTAAAAATGAAAAGGAAAATGTCGACTTTCTGGTGTCCTGCATACTTAAAAAATAACGATATTTTTCTTTTAGGGACAGAAACTCTAAAAGAAAAAGAAAAAAAACTTTCTAACTCAGATGTACACAGATACAGCCTACACTGGTAAGTGAAAGCAAACATTATTGAGTAAAACAGTATTCATACATATGCAAATGAGTTTATGTATAACAGGAAAGTCATGTCTGGAAACCTGCTGCTTTCTAGTGTCCTAGTATCAGTATGTGGGCCGATACTATCCTAAAACACTGGATTGATATGGTATTAAATTTGTCAAGTTTAGATTTTGTAATTCAGGAACATGTAGTTTGTTGTAAATGTATGTGATTAACACCGATAATTATAAGTGGACATAGGGCACAACTTGTTTTAATCGCTGTTGCCGTCATGCCTGTGATGTTTTGCATAACTGAATCTGAAACATGCAAAGCGGATGTGAGGATGTCTGTATCAGTCAATACTCTGAGAGATACTCTGTTATAGCTATGTAAATGAACACAGTTTTGGTTTATATAAACATCAGTTATTGTTACATGTACTCATTACTTATGTTCATCACTAGATCCATGCAGTTTGTTAGATGTACCTATTTATCATAAAACCTCTTGACTGCTTTCACAGGGACGTTTCTAAAATGCAATAAAATGAATTGCTGATATGACATGCTTTTGAAAGGAAATACAAATTTAAAGAATTTCTGTTCTTTTACATATATATGCCATTGTCTCAAAAATGATGCAGTGTCAACAAAAAAAGAACCCAGCACCCACAGCACAGTGGTTAACTAGTTTAGTGCTATCTGAGCTGTCCTTATAGATTTGGACCTTTGGACTATACAAATCTCCCCATCTTGCTTCACACTTACCTGAAGTTCTGTCCCAATACCTCCTATTGGCTGACAGATGGTCATGTCACAGTATGATCTTTCAAAAGTTCAACTGTAGTGAACCTTGTAAACTGACTACAGGGTGCAATTTTAATGCAATGCCCTGCCCTAACATTGATGGGCGTTAACCATCACAAATGACCGTTATTTAAATCAGTGAAAGATGTCCTTGTAAAAGCAGGGGTATGGTGTAAAATCTATGCACCTCGTTCCAGTGCGACGAGAAACTCGCGGTTGCGCTGCAGCTCCTTCATGAACTCTTCGTTCTGGAGGAAGAGAGCGATGCGTTCATCTTCCAGATACTGTTTGAGCTTGCGTTCCTGTTCAGATGCTCCAGCAACACAGGCAGCCGGCTGAGGGAGTGATGCCAGGGAGGACGATGGCTTATGGACACTGCTTTGAGAGCTCTAAATAACAAATGTAATAGAAAAACAATACATAATAGGATAGTTACTTTTAAAATTAAAAGACGTGTGCTGTTCTTACAGAAGAAAATAAAGAGATTTTTCTTCAAGAATAGAAAAATAAAACAGCATGCTTCATTTATGAGGTAAATGTGCAATTCTGCACCTGTATACTGTCTGACTGCTGGGGCAAGATTCGAAGGAAGTCATCAGGCAGGTTGCCGAGCAACGGTGGGTTCCAGTTCCTGTAACTCTGCGTGTGCTGCTGTCCCACTGAGGGCTGCACTTCAAACCTGAAATATTTCATTGATGTGAATTTCACATCAGGCTTTTAACATATATAAGCCAATGTTTATTTAATTGTGTGCTTCGTGTTTTTATTGAATACACTAATGAACAATGTTAATTACTGGAAGTACACTCAACAAGAAGAACAGACCAAAACCAAATCCAAAGAACTTCAAATTCTAGGACTTTTCCACCGACTTTTCCATCGTGAAAAGTCACAGTACCAACAGTAAAGGCAACTGTAAGATTATTACATTACAAATCCAGAGCATCATATAGACAGAAAAGGAAAAGATGCTTAAATTAATACTAACTGACTGGTTGACCAGCTTCTAGTAGCTGTGTCAGAATTAAAGACAAAAATTACTGACAAAGGATTTTAGATTTTATCTGTAAAAAAAAACAAACAACCTATGAACATATTTAAACCATACATTAATATAATATAATTAATGGTGACGTCCCATTGTTAAGAACATATTCACAAACAAAAACTCAGTGCAAAAGGATTAAATTAATGAAGATCAACTATTTTTGTTTGTTCAAGCTGTTTTTGCCATACAAATAACTGGATCATGCTGGTAGAAATAAATTTACCACCTGCCAAGAGAAAAAAGCAAAGCTATTAATTAAGCTAAAGTTCATCTTCCTGTATATTTCTCATCTCATATAACTTGTAGAAACAGTGCCTCAGGGCCTGAGTAGCTTTTCAACCCACATCATTTAAATTTATGGGTACCTGTAACGCACAACAGTAATTATTCCTCACACACAAACCCAAGATTAAGACAACTCTGTTCTCATCAGACCCAGCAGTACGTGTCCTGAACACCAGGGGGCATCAGTAGGGTAAGAGCAGAAAAGAACTGGGTAACATATGATCTATTCCCGTTACAGGCCGAGCCAAAAAAGCAAAGAAATTTTACCATTTTATTCAGGATTCATAAAAATTACAAACTAAAACTGCTTACAATATTTCTCATGTTCCATGTTATTAATTTTTTTTTTTTTTTTACCTGGGAGGAGGAGTAGGCGGGGCATTTGGATATTTTCTGTCAAATATGTGCATGTCATATGTGGGTGGAGAGTAGACTGGAGGTGGCTCTTCGTCTGAGCTGTCTGGTTCGAGGGTCCTCTCCAGAATCTGACACAGATGAAACATAAGAAGGATATGCCATTGGGTTTCAAAGCTTAAAAACACCAGATAAAACAAAACTTGCGTTTTTTCTTTCCTACAATGCTTTGTATAATAAAAGATGGCTTTCAAATGGACTTACAACCCTACAGCTACAGCAAGATTCAAATGCATGTACTAGAGTAACAAGCTCTTATTTTAATAATATTGAATTGTCAGAGGCTGAAACTATTTTCAAACGGAATAAATCATGATTTTAATCATGGCTCAGTGCCTTCACCAAGTTATGAAAAATAGATGAAAGATGAAAAATGTGTGAAGGAGGCAGAGCCAGAGACAGTCTATAGCATGGTTTAAAATGGGGAAACATCTCTCTTTTTAACTATAAAAAATTTCTTCTTATTTAAAAAAAAAATGTAAATTTCCAGAATGAATTACTGTCTAGCTTTCTCTTTTCTATTTCATGTTGTTTCTGACTAATGTTATTTCAACCTCTGACAGTTTTACAGGCTTCTGATAATATCAAGTTCAGCAGAATACCGAGGTGGTGGGGAAAAAAAGGCATGGCTGTAATCTGTGGTGCCAAAAATAATTTTAGACTGACAAAAGCACATGCTGCATGTGTAGCGCTGTCAGCTTAATATATTAAATATATTCATTTATATTCAGCAAGAGTGCAATACAGGGCAATACATTTTTTTGACTGAAAATAGATATAAGGACATTGTCTAACAGAGCCTTATAAATGTGAATTGTTCACTGTTTAGTACAACTCAATTTGTGAGGAAAAATAGGAGCTAGGTTTTAATGCTTATATAATTAATTTTACATAATTTTTTATGAAATCTGGTTCTTGTCTTTTCATTAATGCGACATTACTATGTGAAAAGCAATTAGAGCCCTATTCGGACTGGATTAGTTTTACATGGGGATGTGGGGTAATGTGATCATTACTGAGAGTACATCTGTTCAGTCTGCACCCATGTAAATGCCTGAAAATATTACACAGTGTTTTACCTTTCATATTATGACCAATACAAATAAACACAGGTGAAACACATCCTGTGTGAATTGAAATGCTGGTTAAAATTTCATAACATCCTGTAGGAAAGGGGGTTTTGTGCTTTTTATTGAGTATGAAGACACCCCTGAGGGCAGTTACACTTTTCTATCCTCTCCCATGTAAACCAAATCAAAAACTCCAAGCATTGTCCAATTTTAAAACAATGAACATAAATAATAAATGAAATTGAAAATGAGACCTAGTGATGCTCCCTGAGGTTGTAGGAAAAATACAGGTCTAGCACAGGTATAGGTTACATACAAGGGTGAGTCAGAAAATTAAATTAGAAAAGAATCTGAAATTATTTATTGCAAATAGGCATCACATATGTGTAAATGACAACCACGTGCATGTGTGAAGACACCGCCATCTCATTTTATGCTGATCGAATCCTGTGTGAATCATTATTAAGACAAAAACGTGATCATTGTGCAAAAAATACTTTTGGTTAGGGCCTCCGTACAAATCGGAATAGGTTTGACTGGACACTGTAAATATAGTTAATAAATAATGCAACAATGTACGGAAATGCAACTGAGCGCATTTGTTGCCTGCCATAAAATATATTAGTCATGGTTCTGTGATAGGCGATGAGTAGTTAAAAGGTCTGAAATTTATTGAAGAGTAGTTAGGGTACATTTATTTTTAATTTATTCTTTTACTCAGACAATGTAGTAAAACATGCATAAAATGATAGGTGAGGATTGACAGTATTAACCGGACCCAAACTTCTGTGGCTTTAGGGGTTTTTGTAGCCTAACATGACTGACAGTGTGTAGTGCTACCTCAGGCGGAATGCTGTCATCAGAGTCTGAGCTGTCATCTGAGGCATTGTCATCGATGCTCATCTGAAGAAGCTGGTCAATGGTGGCATCTACAGCCCCGTTGTTGGAGCGCAGCACACACTCGATTACCTCATAGTCCATGCTGGGAAACATGGTCTTAAAGTCTTCCATGGCCTGGTTGAACTCTAGCCGGCGCACCTGTCGGTTAGGCCTACTGTTGTTCAGTTCTCCTGTGGTCGATCCTCCACCTCCTCCACCTGCCCCGCCTCCACCTGCTCCTGCTGCTCCTCCCCCTCCACGAGAGCCACCGTTGCTGCTCCGCCGAAACAAACTCGTCATCTTCTTGACCAACTAGGCCACCCAGGAAATGATGGCACAAACAACTTTTTTTCTTTCTAATATCCACTTGTATTTGTCTCAGAGCAAGACAGCTTTTCAGGCCTATTCACTCTTTCATCTCTGCACAATTAGGTTAATCCACTGGGGCAAGAGAAAGCATATCTAGTCCTTTTCTGCTTTTTCAACTGCATCCAATATAGCAGCAACAGAGTCACTTCAAGGAGGAAGAATGGCATTCAACATATTCTGGCCCAAGACTCCAAAATTTTCCAATAAAGTTGGGTGTTCATCAGGACCTATGAAGGCAGAATAGAAAAGAAAATGATTAAGAGAGAATCCAGCAGACGACATACCAAAATTTAACACAGTGGATATGGAAATGTTCTGAATTTAGAGTCACACTGGGTTGCTCGAGAAAGTTAATTTTAAGGTTCCTGGTTTTTTGGCTATAGGCTAGTCAACAAAATGTTACTGAACAGAAGCTTCGCCTCTCCAGAGATCAAAACAGATGGAAAGACAGTAAAAAAACAGCCTCTAATGAGTCACCTTCTCCACAAGCTGATAAAACAGCATGAAAACTGAAAAATGTGCAGATTAATGTTCCCTGGGGAGCAGCTCTTTAGCGACTCACCCTTAGGAGACTTACAATGGATATAAAAAGTCTACACATACCTGTTCATATGGCAGGTTTCTGTGACAAATGAAACTAATAATAAATAATGTGAAAATGTTTTCAACTCTCAATGTAAAATTATAAATGTATAAAAAATAAGTGAAAACCAATCAAGTAACTGTGGTAGAAGCCATGTAATTAAAACAGAAGTAGACCACAGCTTTTTTCTGGGGCAAGAGGACATTAATAACACCAAAAACTCAATTAATCAAAAAAAACAAACAAACAAAGTTTAATTATTTTATCGGCTAAACTCTAGTTTTTACTATATGATACATTTTTAGAGTAAACCTGTAATTCCTCTGTCATACAGTCTAACAGCTTGTTCTGAGTCGGTTTTGACATACTCATGTATTACTGTGTTTGATACAGCAAGTGAGTTTCCTATCACCAGAGAGGGGCACACAAAGGACCATTTAACCAGGGTTGTCAGGTTTCAGCAAATTTCTAGCCAACTACATCAAAAAAAAAAAAAAAAACCCATACACAATAGCCCTGAAACTAGTCCCAAAAAAAAATTAAGCATTGAAAAGACAGACATAATTGCACATTTGGGATTTATGGACAGATGTATCCATGCCATAATCCACCCGATTCCTTCTCCTAAACACTGCAATCTATTTTACAATAGAAATGGTCCTATGCATCCTAGGCACACTGTCTGCATTTATACTTCACCCTTTATGGAAATGTATTAGATTTTAATTCTGATTACTTGCTCTAAAACTTGTATTGTGCTATAAAATATTTTAAACTAACCCAATTTGGCAATTTGAAATAAATGTGATCCTGGCAACCCTGTCATTAGTGGTCCTGTCCACTATTCCTCCCTCATGTGAGGGACATTTATTCCCTCTATTAGCATTTATTCCATTTCCCATTTTTTGTCACTATAATAAGAGCAATGATAATGTAAGCGGTGAAATAAGATAAGTGGGGGAAAACATGTGCTACCCCATGATTGTGCAGCAAAAATCGGCTTAAAATCACACTTCCACAGAATTTTAAATGTATGGAGTTATGAAGATTTACATTTCTTGAACAGCTAAGATAAAGGATAGAGCAGAGCCTTAAGGCCCCACTAGCCACGATGGATGAGCAACCACTGTACAATTACTAAATGTGTAGCAAATGTACACTTACACAATATGTAATAATAATTCAATGCAAAGTCAAAATAAATCAAAGGTTACTGAATCAAGTACATGGCAAGCACAAAATTTGCTGAAAAAATTAAACGGAATAGACTAATAGAAAAAATGTTCACATGAGAGTGAGAGACTTTAGCTGAGGTTATTTAAAATGACATCTGCCCCAGATTATGAATAGGCCTAACCAGGAAGATACAGTAAACCTCTGCATGAGCCTACATCTTTGTGGCACAAACCAAAAGGTGCAACAGCTGCAGTGACAAGTGCTCTGGGTAAGAAACCACTACGCATGGTACCATTTGCCCAAGAGACACATCTGTGCAACAGATTTCCAGCAAGTAAAGCTAGTAACCATAGTATTGTCGTTCAATTCTGAAAGTTAATATACAACATAATCTACAATGTTATAATGCCACTTACCTGAGATGCAGTTCAGCACAACATGCAACAGTATGAAAAATCTATTAACATGCTCTTGTGTATTATTCTACACAACTCAATATATTATACAATAAAATACCACGTTATACGTAGTGTATATTAGTAATTATTGAGCACATTATTGAGTGCACACTTCACTAACAGATTAAGAGTTCATTTTCAAAAGGAGGAAGTGTCATAACCAACACCCTTAACCAGCACAACAATGCATTTAGGTTTACCTTCACTTATCTAATAATTTGCTGAAACAGAAGTCCTATTCACGTCCCGAAGAATAAAAAAAAAAAGAAGTCCAGTGCAACTTCTTTATAACGTCCTGCTCCCCTCTGCCATTTCAGTCTCCCTCTCCTCCCTCTCCCAGTACTGGGTAGAGAAATCCCGGCTCTGGGGAAACAATAAGCCAGGCTGAGCCGAAGCCAGGCCCACATGGCACTGCCAGGTCCCAGCAAGCCTTGCCAACCTCATGTTTGTGATGTAAACAGGATGCAAAATGAGAATATGTAGTCTGTGTTTTGAGGTTGTGAGGCAAGCTGTGAGGCAAGCTGCAGTTGCCTGGCCGTGGCTTGAGAGTTGTTCAGGAATCAAAAGAAATTGTGAGATTCCCCCTGAACTAATGGTCTCTGAAGTGCATCTAATTAATCATTCTGGTCAGGGAGTACGATACCCTCACAACACAAAAAATGCCTTTAGACAAAATGGCTTCCAAAACTCAAGATTGGTTTAATTTAGAAAAAAGTTTGCAAACCATTTAAAGGACACTGAATTTCTATATAAAGCCTTAGAATTCCCCGTACATTCTTGCAAATCACATTAAAATGAGAGGTAAATTTGAAGGTAAATTCTGCTCTCTGAAAATAGGTCCTGAATCTAAAACCAACTTCTGCTTTTTTCCTTTAAAACTTTGATTTGTATTTCTCTTTGTTCCAAATATGGAGATCACAGTTCTTAGTCTCCAATGGGTATTTCAGAAGGGGAAACTCTCCCTGAAATGCACTCAAGCCTCAGGTCCCCTGCAAACAGGAAATGAAAAACAGGATGCCACATAACACACTAACAAGGAATGACTCGCACTACATGTTCACCTCATACACCACATGGCCAAAAGTATGTGGACCATCACACCCATATGTTGGTCTATTGTGTAGCATGTATTTGTATGGTATAGCATTACAATTTCCCTTCAGTGGAACAAAGGGGTCTAAACCTGTTCCAGCATCACAATGCCCCTGTGCACAAAGAATGGTCCATATGCCAAGATTGGTGTACAAGAACTCAAATGTCCTGCCCAAAACCCTGACCTCAACCACACAGAACACCTTTAGGATGAACTGGAACACTGGCTGCAGCCCAGTCCTCCTCACCAAACATCAATGCATGATAACATTAATGCTGTTATGGCTGAATGAGAACAAATCCCCAAAGCCCCTCTCCAAAATCCAGTAGAAAGCCTTCCCAGATGAGTGGAGTTCAACATACTACGAGTGATAATGGTCAAGTGTCTACGAACTTTGTTCCCAAACAGTCTGTCTAACTACTGTATATGAACAGCACACCACACACAAAAAGACTCATGCACTGCTCCAATAAGATGTAACTTATAAAAATAAGTTACGCTTATTTTAATAAGTAAAATATAACTCATTGCCCTGTGTATGTAATGAATACTTTTGCATTTGTCTCAGACTGCTGTGTGTGTGTGCACTTTATGTAGTGCTGTGCACAGTGCGGCACCATGGTTCTGTTGTATGAAGTATAACGGGGAATGACACTAAACTCGTTACACTTGAGATGATGGTTAGTTACCTTTTCACATTTTCAGCAAGCTGATCATAAAAGGCATGAAATTTCTCATTAGTGCCAAGAACTGCACTGTGCCAATGCTTAGCATTCTGCACACTATGTTAATCTGAATGTTATAGGCTGCTATTTTTAGCATGTAAGGAGTCTTAACTTATTAAAGTAACGGGAAGAGGAGATTTTGTTCCCTTTAGAGAAAGGCTTCAGCTTCTCCATTTTGTTGGCCCTCTTTCCATTTAGACTTTGCTGACAAAAGAAACCTACAGGACACAAAAAAACTCAAACAGAATTAACTAAACTTGCCTCCATTGTTGTCTCAAGCCTATGCCATATGACGTAACTACAGTGTTTCCCTATTTACACCTTTCTAATCCAACAGTGGAGCCTAGAAACCTTCACCGTGTTGTTGGCCAAGTGGTATCCTGTTTGATTAGAACACTGTTTAGGGTAGACTTTGAGAAATGATCTCCAGCTTTCTCAGGAAGATTACGTTTCACATTTCTAAAAATAAATGTGATAATGACGCTTTTTCACTATATGCTTTTGTGACACATACCTATTACTTGCTAGTCTCACTATTGCTGATCAGATAACAGTTTAGTATCAAGTGACAATTTAATACTGATTTGCACACAATTCTTAATCTCCATCAACTGAAAATTGTGTGTTAAACTAACAAACCTGCTTTCATGTGAAATTTGTGTATTTCAGCATGACGGTCATCACAGACCACAAGCTGAAAAGCTCAAGTCAGTACTCCTTCCTGGTTTTGTTTTGAACAAAAAATATTTACCAAATGAATAATTGCAAAAGTAGTTGCAAAGAGAACATAACGTAGGGCTATGGCATATCACAGCATAGTTTGTGCTACAACAAGCAGTAAAGTCGTTGAGTACTGAAACACTAGTGCAAACAGCCTGAGTATGCTGGGGCTTTTAGCAGACTCATATTAAGCTGTTCAAACTGCCTGGAATCTGATGAGGAATTCTTGCAAGGACCAAAAGCAATATAAAAAAAAAAAAAAAAAAAAAAAAAAAAAAAAAAAAAAAAATCAACCTCATGCCTCAATCATCATGAGGCAGTAAATGTAAAATTCAGCTAATTCATCCAACACTTATGGTTGACCTCTTCCTTACTTTAGAAAAAGCCCCGATTCAGTGTGTGATTTGAGTTATAGGAGAAGAAAAAAGAAAACCATCACATCCTGCCTGTAGTCCAGCACTGGGCCAAGAGACTTTGCCAGATGTTGGAGTATTTAATACCATGCAGACCTTGTCAGAAACGTTGCCAGCATCACCATTAACCATCCATTTTACAGATGCACTGGAGTTTTAACTCATTTCTAAGTTTCATTTGCACTAAACAATTACGGAAATGGGGATTTCACAATCAGTATGCCTTGATATGCCCTTTTAAATATATATATGATTTCTTATTAAAATAGTGGAAAGTGTACTGCATGTATTTGGACTAAAAGGACAGTCAACAAATCTGTAAATGAATGCTCTAAAAATGACTTATGAGGCCATGAACAGTAAATTAGGATGTCCTCAGATCTAGACGAATCCTATTTCACAATTACAGTACAAATCTCAGAGGAACAATAAACACGTCACATTAGAGAACATTCTCAGACCAACTCATCGATTTCTTTTAGCTTTTCTGCTTATACTAATAACATTCTATAATTTTTTTACATCAGCGCCAGCTCAAGGTCATGTGTGACTTCCCAGCTGGGAACAGCAATCCTGCCTCCTCCCCTTGCATCTGCAAACAGGCTGCAGATCAGCATGTTTCAACAGCTGTCAAAGATAAAACAGAGCGGATAAGGTCAGTTTTCACACACCCACATCAGGGCGCAATTAAGATCCGCTCTATCAGAGAAGGATGCCACTTACGTAATGTCAGAGATTACATTACATTATTAGCAGATATTTACAGACTACCTAGCATCACATTACAACCTACAAATAAAACCTGCTCGAATTGCTTTACTTGATCAAAACCTTTTAAAATGTGGTATCTACTCTATTGAACATCCATTGACCCTAAAGTTTGCTTGGTGTCAGAACCAATGCTATGTTGAGGAAGTGAGAATTCTAACAGACAAGAGGCAAATGAGCTAAATGAGCTGCTGAGCTAATAATTCCTAAATGAAAGCAGAAATTGTGAGAAAAGGAAACCATCAACAGGGAACAAAGCAGCAAAAGCAAGAAACAAGGAGAAAAACAGAAACAGGAACCTTACATACACTGCAAAAACACTGAATTTATTTCAATTTGGCTACTGTGCTAAATTCCTGTGACGCCTCACAGGATGGCTTTGAATGCCAAAAAAGGATAAGATTAAGTAATATGATACGTATTTAAAAGCAAACTGATCAAACATTCAGGAAACGTACAGTGAAAGAATAGCCTGGAAGTGCACAACACATTAACAAACAAAAACACACCACAGCAAATGTACAAACACAACAGCAAAAGAAAAAAACCCACACCAACTCCGAACGGAAATTTTTAGGCTCTTGCTTATTTGCTATCACATGATTGAGCATATGTCAGTCTAAGCAAATGTGGAACAACGGAGATCTGTGAAATAAGTAATAACATCTATTCATTCTAATTTTTTTTTATCAACAACATTTCTATGACGTTATTTCATTTGTGCTGTCAGCTTTACAAGACATTCATCTATCACTGAGTTTGTCAATGCTGAAAACTGTAGCACAGAATGCTGAAAACCTTTAAAAAAAAAAAAAACCCACAATAAGTAACATTGCATTACATCATTTTCAGTAGGCTACAGACTGGAAAATATCCAAAACCTTTTCCTTGTGATATTCACATGCCGTGTGTATCAGTAATGAGTATGTGATTTTCAGTATGGGCCCACCCTTCCCATGTGATGTTCAGTACGGGCCCACCCTTCCCCTTCCATTTTTTTCCCCATTTACATTAACGTCTTGTTATATTATGTTTTTGGTTTTGTTGTGGCATTATCTGATTTGCTGGTGCGTGTGAGATTTGTTCCTCCGTCTCAGACGTACAGGTCACCGTAAAAAGAGCAGCAAGAATGAGAAATGTGCCCGTTTGCTAAACTCGTGAACTGCACAGACTGACTGGGAAAGATCTTGGATAGCGGCTGTCAGATTCTCCACACTTTTTTTTGACACTCTCCACACAGACCGTGTTGCTGCACTGTATCCTCTTGGCACCCAGGCAAGAAATAACTGACTGCAAAACAGAACTAAGACCGAATATAATAACATAGTTCAGTCATAACAACAAAGACTGGTGTACTGTTGAAAGATTTTAGAAACAAACATAACCCCGCACAACACTGGATTTTAATATTTGTGTTATTTTTAATCCAGGATCAGTGGAAATATGTAAAAAGGTCTGTACGGTGTAATGAAACTGACTGGTGTAATACTAGAAAAAGAAGAGAAGAAAGAAGACTGTGACTTACTGATAGTCCCTCTGTGCCGCTGAACATTATTTAAGGAAATGCTTGCAGTGAGTACATTTTCGAAGTTAGTCCCTGTGTGAAGTCCACAGTATTTAGTTTAATTTCCATCCTTGTCCTAGTTTGTCTGCTGATCTTTTTCATTTGAGCAGTAAAGTGGACCTTCGCATGCATTTATTTTTAACTGATGGCAATTACTGCCCCTTTTTCTCTATTAAGTGGCATAAAACAGATCATGGTAATGCCCTGGTTCGGTAGTATGCAAAGGGACACCCTAATTTGTATCTCCTTGCCAAAGGAGAAACCTAACAGAGGTGTAAATAACCATGCTTCTCCTCTCCTCTATACTGGAATCCCTCCAAGTAGACACAAATAACTGAAAACGAAAAAGCCCAGGAAGGGACATGGCCAAGGAGAGAAGTAAAGAGCTATGTGGAATTAGTTTTAAAGCCAGTGTCTGAATATTACAGAAGCAATATTCAAATTATATGAGTTTACAAATATTACTCCAAAATTTTGTAGTAGGAAAAGAGGATGAGCCATAAAGAATAAAGATAAATAAAATGTGGCGATAAGGACTTGAAAGTGGGGAGAGTTACAGGGAAGGAAAATAACAGGAAATGGGCAGGAAAAAAAATGGAATTCAATTCCTCCTTGTGAAGTGTAGAAATAAGCATGGGAGAAAATACTTAGAGTAACAATAACGCTTGTGGTTAAAACATACAAAACAGAGAAACAGGGACAATGGCGACCAGCTTGCCTCAGAGTCATGTGCATGGCAGATTTGAGCACGTATTCCTTTCCAGGAACTACAATTAGGTCTAAATTGGGAGAACACAAAGAGGCAAACTGATCTTTTGTGAGTAGGGAGGTTATCAAAAGGGTTCCACCAGCATCCTGTTCCTGTCACAGGCTTAATCGGAAAATTCATCCTCCATGTACCGATTTCTCCGTGGATGGTATGCAGATGGACTTCTAAGCTTTTTGGGCATCTTTCAGCAGTGCAAAAAGAGGGACATTGTCCATATATAAACCTATAATGTGGATAGGAGTGGCACCAGCTGTCTGTTCTACAAGACTTTAAAGACCACTTCAATTTTTTAATGCACTCCAAAATAAAACACAAAGCCCAATAAAAAACACACAGCCTAATGATTCAGCCAAGATCCTACCAAGATGTTTCTGGCAAGCAAGTACAATAGAAAGGGCTACAGAATTCATTTGTAGTCTGTACAGACTAGGTTAATGGCAAACTTTTGGCACTATAAGAGGACATACAAAATGGGGAACGTACTATAGAGCTGATAATAGAGCCTATAACTATTACAGACAGCACTAGTCTCTAAGCAACAACAACAACAAAAGAAGTGGAAAACCCATCAAATTACACACTAGACCTCAGATTGACAGAAAAGACTGCACCAAGTCCAGTCTGAATGAAAAGTACTTGCATCAGTTAGATTCTTAAATCTGTTAGCTGAATTAAAAATCTCCCTCTATAGCTTTGTCCCTCTTCCACTATTGTAAATATAAGAGCCTATATCGTTCACTAGAACACACTTGAACACTTCACTAGCTAGCATTAGCGCTGGACCGGGACAAGGGCTCAAGTCCAAACGACTCCTGACTCCTTACAGGAGTGCACTACATAGGAGTATGAAATAATGGCTTCTGCACCCTATTTGGGGCGCTTTTTATTCAACGGGAATGCATTTAGGATTCAGCCTAGGGACTGTGGAAAAAGTGAAGAGATTCGTTTAAAGGTAATAGCTTGTAAACTGACATTAGCAGCCGTGTAGCGCACAAGGTTTGTAACCAAAATGGAAGATCACGTTTCAAAATGAATTAATTATGGGTGCTGTTTAATTTTTCGGGACAAGATAAAGCAGGAGAGTGTCACTGTGAAGGGAGGCCGCACGACTCGTGTTGGACAATTACAAGAAACACACGCAGGACTCTTCTGCTTGAAAAGAGTATATATATTTATATATAAAGATGTATATTATATAACGCTGTTCAGATTGGCAAGTCGGAGCTCAGGAATGAAATATTCATGGCGGCACGTTGAGAAACCCTGCAAATAAATAATAAAAAAAAAAAAGGTTAGCAAGCTAACATCCAAACACACGGCTACTTACTGGGAGAGAGCAGCTGGTGAGCGGCACAGCCTCAGCTTTCCAGTCTGCCGAGAAAATATTCACAATCAAGCCTCGTTTCCTTCAGCGGAATAAAAGCTGCACAGAAACAGGGCTGGGTTTAAACCGTCACTGATACACACTGAGTGTGTGTGCACTTCTCATTGCTCCAGTCCCGCGAGGGTGAGACATTGCGGTGTGGGTGTGTGTGTGTGTGAACACAAGAAGAGACTGTGGGGGTTAAAATCAGACTTTCAGAGGAACAAAGGAGCAGACAGCTGCCTAGTGGACACACACATCAAATACATCCCTGTCCCTAAAGTTTACCACACTACACCACCACCATGAGATAAAACAGTTTTCTTATTTTCCTGAAATTCTTGCTTCGTGTGTTTTGTAATGCATGCTGTTAAATGTTAAAAAAAAATGAAATAAATGTAATTTAGCAGACGGACCAGTATAGAATAAGATTCTCAAACCTCAGCAATTTATAAAGTAAATATTATTAACTATTTAAATGTGTACAGTAATATTCTATCCGTTTTCTTTCCATGATGCTTTTCATTCCTGAACATTTACATTAGGACACATTAGGTCCAATAAGGTTGGCTTGTTTTCTGTTATTATATGGCTTCGATTGAACCTCTTTAATTCAAGAGACTAGTCATAATACCTATTAAGAGCTCAATAATAAATGTTAAAATGTTAAAAATGTTAAATAAAAACTTAGATAATGGTGTGTTGTGATAATGAGGAGAGTTTCTTCTGTGCAAAAATAAACCCGGAAGAATTAAGCGATTAAGGCAATGTCTGCAAACCTGCCCAGTATAAAAATGCTTGCTGAAGATAAGATGGATGGATGAATGAATAAATAAATAAATAAATGGATTCAGTACAAATAGCATCACTGTTATGAATGTACAGTAATTATTATTGTAAATAAATTTTAATACTGCAGTACTCCTTAGTAATTTTCAGATTTTAGTGCTCAGGACACATGAACAAGGGACTCATGAAGAAATGTCCCAAAACATAAAAACAGTTGTTGATCGTCCAGATAACAGCAAAAAGTATTAAGAATCAACTGGTTCATTTGTGTAAATGCAGTTATTATTTTGTCTTGTGGAACATTATGACCACCTGCCTAATATTGTGTTGGTCCCCCTTTTGCTTCCAAAACAGCCCTGACCCATCATGCACTGTGTATTCTGACACCTTTCTATCAGAACCTTCATTAACTTCTTCAGCAATTTCAGCAACAGTAGCTCGTCTGTTGGATCGGATCACACGGGCCAGTCTTCACTCCCCATGTGAATCAATGAGCCTTGGCCACCCATGACCCTGTCGCTGGTTCACCACTGTTCCTTCCTTGGTCCACTTTTGATAGATACTGACCATTGCAGCCTGGGAACACCCCACAGTTTGGCCCTTGTCAAACTCACTCAAATCCTTACACTTGTCCATTTTTCCTGCTTCTAACACATCAACTTTGAGGACAAAATGTTCACTTGCTACCTAATATATCCCACCCACTAACAGGTGCCATGATGAGGAGACAATCAGTCTTCTTCACTCAGTGTTCATAATGTTATGCTTAATCGGTGTATGTAAACAACTGTTATTTGAAATAGCTTATTCAGGGCAGGGTTAGGGTTAGAAAAACTAAAAAACAAAAACAAAACTGCAAAATCCCTCATTTCTTTTTTTAAAATAATTAACATTTTGCAGATTCAGCAAAGGGGTGTAAACCTGTGACCTCAACTGTAATTTTGTGATATAGTTTGGTATGTAAGGCGTGATACATTTCTAAGGTCTATTCAATGTATTCCCTCAAAGCCAATAATTTAATAGAATTAATGAATAAATGTTTAAAGATAAACAATTTTCCATCCAGCAACTCAAACTCCCTTGTGCAATTTTATAGAGCTGCTTTTGTGGCCAGGAAACAGAACCTAAGAGTAATTGTGCTTGACTGAGAGTAATAGCTGTTATAAATGTATTCCAGCAGTAGCAGTTTAATGCTAGCACTGAGGACATTTGTGCAGTACATTATTGAGCAGGATTACTGCTTAGGGAGGAAACTGTCTGTGTCTTTTTTTTTCTTTCTCTCGACTCTAGTTTTCGTGTTTTGATAGTCTGACATCTTATCCCTGAAGGAATGAGCTGGAAAATGGAACAGGATATGAGATCATGCCTTCTCATGGTCACATGCATTACTTGAGAATTCCTGAGTAATGCGGCCTGTTTCATGATTACTGATTATAATTACTGTATGATTACTATTATATTATCTTTACTTACTATACATGTACTTACTATATATGTATATATCTTAATTATTCATACAAGATGGTCATACTGATAAGTGATTTTATCATATACAGTATAAGCATACCTATAATAGCCACAACAGTCATTACATAAATCCTGAAGAGAGGTTTTTTTTATATATATATCTACACTATATTGCCAAAAGTATTCGCTCACCCATCCAAATAATCAGAATCAGGTGTTCCAATCACTTCCATGGCCACAGGTGTATAAAATCAAGCACCTAGGCATGCAGACTGTTTTTACAAACATTTGTGAAAGAATGGGTCGCTCTCAGGAGCTCAGTGAATTCCAGCGTGGAACTGTGATAGGACGCCACCTGTGCAACAAATCCAGTCGTGAAATTTCCTCGCTCCTACATTCCACAGTCAACTGTCAGTTGTATTATAAGAACGTGGAAGTGTTTGGGAACGACGGCAACTCAGCCACGAAGTGGTAGGCCACGTAAACTGACGGAGCAGGGTCAGCGGATGCTGAGGTGCATAGTGCAAAGAGGTCACCAACTTTCTGCAGAGTCAATCGCTACAGACCTCCAAACTTCATGCGGCCTTCAGATTAGCTCAAGAACAGTGCGCAGAGAGCTTCATGGAATGGGTTTCCATGGCCGAGCAGCTGCATCCAAGCCATACATCACCAAGTGCAACGCAAAGCGTCAGATGCAGTGGTGTAAAGCACGCCACCACTGGACTCTAGAGCAGTGGAGACACGTTCTCTGGAGTGACGAATCACGCTTCTCCATCTGGCAAACTGATGGACGAGTCTGGGTTTGGCGGTTGCCAGGAGAACGGTACTTGTCTGACTGCATTGTGCCAAGTGTAAAGTTTGGTGGAGGGGGGATTATGGTGTGGGGTTGTTTTTCAGGAGCTGGGCTTGGCCCCTTAGTTCCAGTGAAAGGAACTCTGAATGCTTCAGCATACCAAGACATTTTGGACAATTCCATGCTCCCAACTTTGTGGGAACAGTTTGGAGCTGGCCCCTTCCTCTTCCAACATGACTGTGCACCAGTGCACAAAGCAAGGTCCATGAAGACATGGATGACAGAGTCTGGTGTGGATGAACTTGACTGGCCTGCACAGAGTCCTGACCTCAACCCCATAGAACACCTTTGGGATGAATTAGAGCGGAGACTGAGAGCCAGGCCTTCTCGTCCAACATCAGTGTGTGACCTCACAAATGCGCTTCTGGAAGAATGGTCAAAAATTCCCATAAACACACTCCTAAACCTTGTGGACAGCCTTCCCAGAAGAGTTGAAGCTGTTATAGCTGCAAAGGGTGGACCGACGTCATATTGAACCCTATGGATTAGGAATGGGATGTCACTTAAGTTCATATGCGAGTCAAGGCAGGTGAGCGAATACTTTTGGCAACATAGTGTATATATATAAAGCTGCACATTACAAAATATTCTCCAGGATTCATTGTTTCTTGTTATTTTCTCTGTTAAAACCTTAAGAGATTTGGAAGAATACTAATGAGTTGGTGGCATAAATGAAAATAATTGATGAAGAAGGGTTGTGCATTTAAAGGTTAATACAGCAGAACATCCCCTGTAGTCTTGGATCATCATTTGGGGACTGGCTGCTCTTTGGTGTCCATATAGCTTGGTTAATTAGAATAACGCAAACCCTGCTTCTTTATAAGCACTGCCCTGACAGATCGCTGGAATCATGACTAATCCTGCCAGCATGAATTCAGCAACAAGCCCACTCAGTAAAGCCAGACTGCATGAAAGACCAGGTCAGCATTTTAGATCAGATTAATGAGCAAGACTGAGTTCATGTTTTCAATTTTCTTTTATTTAGACAATCCAAATAAAAGGCACATAAAACATTGTTTACATAACTGTTCGTGACATACATACATTTAAAAAAATGTAGGAATGCTTCACTTTTTCTGCTAACCAAAAAATTTCCTAATCTTCATATATACAAAATTATCAATGTTAATGTTCTAATACAAAAAGTTTTATAAAAGGTTATTTTACTTTTTTCCTTGCACTTGTCTACCATACCTACGACATCCTCTGAGCTAACTGTTTTGTACAAAGATATACATTCACTGGCATTCACATGGTTCTGCCAATTCATCAAAGCAAATTGCAAAATGTCAGAACTACTGTTTTATTCTCCAATGTAAAACTTAAAACATCTCCCACCCCTCACTAATAATCAACCATTTCTTTAAAAGATACTGTTGGTGCATAAGGCATAAAAAAAGAAAAGAAAAACAACAATACTTCAGGGAAAACAAACGCTAATGACAGTCATAATTCCTCTTAATGTGATAATCTCCAAAGCAAAATAGATGTAAAAATCTTCACAGAGATTTGGTAAACAGGACAGTCATGTTCATATGTGGCATTTTCAGAGCAGGCACAGAAGTGATGCCACTGGAGGGCCATACATTTATCACAAGCATACTTCCAAAAGTTCTGTAATGCTTTGTACCAGTCACATCAGATCCATTCTTCAAATTCCAGTTCTCAAAGTTTAGGGAAAAGACGACACCCCTGTTAAACAAGGCAACGTTCTCTGAAGGACATCGAGACAAGATGAAAACTGCTTTAGGTGCCTAGTTTTTAGCTGTAAGGTTCATGCAATGCATGAAAAAGCTGTTAGGAGCTGAAATGGGGAGACAAAACAATTCAGGAGAAAAAAAGTGAACATCCAGTAGCTCTTAGGCTTTGCTTACCTCACAGTCCAGATCTGGTTTTCCTCTCAAATCCATTACATGTCTGATCAGCAAAGAATCACTTTTAACTACAATTGCTGTTTACAGAATTCATTTCCCATGTAAGGTCAGGTCAAATAAAAAGAAAGCATGTTTTCAGCGCATTTGCACTGCTCTCCACACAGTGCCTTGTATGGACACATTATGCTGATTTTCTTATGTGTCCTGACTCCTGGAGTAAATTCTCATTTGAGGGGACTATAGAAATGTGAAACTTAATAAGTATTGAAGTTAAAAGGCATGTTGCTGATCAGAAACGAACAGAATGGATTAGCAGTGCAACTTCAATATTGCTTTTGCCATCCAAAATGGATGAAATGCTTTGCTCTTGCTCATTGCTAGCTTCCTATAGTCATTTGGAACACATAAGTGTCACTGATAAAAACCAAACCAACAAATCCTGATCATCAGATGGCAGTTTTGGTTGAACTGTAATCAAGGAAAAACAAAAACAAATAAAAAATAATAATAATAAAATAAAACCCTAAATCTTATAAATGTAACAAAATGCATCTTCCACCCAGGTACAGTAAATGACACATTTATGGGACAACAACACATAAAATGGTTTAGTGTATTAAGGAGGTGAAAAATTCAGAAGAGTGTTTAGCATGATTTTACCAACATGAGTGTCAAATTAGTGGGATTCTCTCAGTAAAGACCCTGAGAAGAGGTCCATACGAGTACAGCCCTCATCCTTAAAGGAAGAAGAATAAAGAGTTCCTATTGACAAAACACTCTTTCAAAAGATCTCATGAACTCCTTTTTGTGAACCAGACATCTACATAAAGACACGTAACGCCGCAAATTTAAAAACGTCATAATACTGCCATTAGAATATCACCGATCAGATAGGTTTTCAGTGCAAGACTTGTGTTAATTTTCATGTCCAACACTCACTAAACAGAAATATGTCCCAGCTATTCGAAACAATAGTACATAATCTTTCTTCTACCAGGAATGATCAACTCCAGAAAACATTGTAAAACTAGAATAATAGCTACAGTTTTAAGTGGCTTACAATGAATGTAAATCCAGAACAGCCTCTTACTTAGATAGTATTAAAAATAATTCTCTCCCACAAATGGAAGCTCCTGTCCCTTTTGTAGTACATAACTCAATGCAATAAACTAGGGAATACTGATCAGCAAGCTAAAAATAACAAAAAAAATAGTCATCACAGTTCAAAAAACTGTTAAAACCAGTCATGCGCACTCTGATGAAGCACTTTGCTCCTCTCCATATGGCCATTGGCTGGGATCTTCTGGCACTAACGAAGCGAAATCACCAAAAGTACAGCATGCCAGCCTCCATTACATACAATAACTACCTTTCCCGCCCCCTCTTCCATAAGCTATTTCACTAAACTCTATACATTTCTGGTTCTGCTTAGCCAATAGCCAAAGATTAGGATAAACAGAGCACCGCCTAACACCAACTAGATCTTTACTGTTTCGTCATTTGATGCTACCGTCTATCCACACTAAGCTTGGAGCTTCTACCTTACACCCTTGCTTGCCCTTTCTTCACAGCACGCTACTAATGGAAGACCAGAACAGGATTTAAAATAAGACACACTGGGTTGGATGAGTAATCAGAAGCTATCTGGATTCTACCAGGGTGGCGAGGAAGGCAGAACCTGTGAGAGGAACGGCATGCTTTCCATGGGCCTCATGGCGATGTTGAGGGGCCCGGTGATGTTCATAGGCATGGGGGTGCTGATGGCCACTGGGTGGGCGATGTTCATGCCAGTTGCTGTGGCGGGGATGTTCACCGAGGCAATATTGACTGGAGCAGTGATGGTCACTGGGTGCTGGAGGCTCACTGGTGCTGTGATATTGACTGTGTTGGAGGAGATAGTGACAGGGTTGCTGACGGTTCCACGGTTCATGCTGGCAGTGCTGGCGGCAGTGGCCGAGGCAGTGACTGGTGTAGCTGAGGCAGAGTTGCATGCGTTGTTAGTGTCTGGAGGATCAAGGAAAAAACAAGACCAATTTTATACTAAATATAATCTAAATGCATAATCTAAAGGATTAAACATAATCTACACTATATGGACAAATGTTGACATCTGACCATCACACCCATATGTGGCTCTTCCCCAAACTCTTGCCACAAACTTGGAAGCACACAATTGTATAGGTCCAAATCTATTCTAGCAAGACAATGCACCTGTGCACAAAGTGAGATCTATGACATCTATGACCATAACATGGTCATCACCTTGGAGATGAAATGGAATGCTGACTGTGCCACAGACCTCATCACCTGACATCAGAAACTGACCTCACCAATGGTCTTATGGCTGAATGGGCAAATCCACACAGCCATACTTCAATATCTAGTGGAAAGCCTTCCCAGAAGAGTGAAGGCTATTATAACAGCATAGGGAGGACTAAATCTGGAACAGGATGTTCAAAAGGCAAATATAGACATGATGGTCAGATGTCCAAAAACTTTGTCATATAGGGCAGCTAGAATATAATGCGTTAAAAAACAACAAAAAGAAAACAAATATACATTAAAATAGGCCTCTCTCTGCCTCATTACAATTACATGAATATGAATGAATCACAAATTAGACATACCCTCTACCACACCAAATTGCAAGATGGCTAAATAATTGCTGTTTGTAGACACAAGCTTGAGCCTGTGACAGGCAGACATATGCAGTTTTCCAGTATCAGAGTCTGAATTTGTATGATTATATTCCTCAATGATTTGACAATTCTCACCAAACCAATCAAAACATTTCAGCTATAGTTTAGTTAGAATATAGGTTCTGGGAAATGTGTCATCGTGTACAAATTTTCATATTAGTTGCAATATGAAATTGGCATGCAACAACTTGACTTTTTCCATGAAAAACTGAAACAAGTGTTCTTGATTTCTGACCCAAACATCAGCAAACACCAATATAATCAGAATTTAAAACTTTGAAATCAAATTTCAGGGAAAATGGATGTTTAATTTAAAAGCATTGTGAAAAAATTAGCTGTAACACACAGACAAAAAAAAAAACATGACAAAAATGACTACTACTAAAATCAACAATCTATTGAACAATGCAATCGAAAATGTAAAAATATGGTCAAAAAACCCTTTGAGTAGTGAATGTGCATGGTGCAATTAGCAATCTACAGGCTGGGGCAAGAGAAGCAGACCCCTTTAGCAGGCAGCAGGAGTGATTTGCCAAACGGCTTGAGAAAGTGACATCACCACAGCAGAGGAGATGCCCACCTGAGTGTGTGCCATCCTGGTTTGGTGCAGCCGAGGCGAGCGGAGGCCAGGAGGAAGTGGTAGAGGAGGAGGTGGAGGAGGAGTGAGGGGCGAGGGCTGGCGTACCTTTGTTACAGGGCGAGGTGAAGCCGGCTTGGCTGTGTGTCTTCAGGTGGCTGGTGATGTAGGCAGCACTCAGCATCTTTCCGCATATGTTGCAGGTGACTTTACCCTCGTGCCGGATCATGTGGGAACGCAAGCGGTCTTTGGTGGCAAAAGCAGATGTGCAGGCCTGCAGCATACAGTGATAGACAGAGCAGAGACAAACAATTAGTGTTACCATGCACGCTGCACTTCAATCATCAGGACGTTTTGGAGTGATCTGTACCTTACTGGGCATGGAGTGGCATCAAAATTTATCAATGTTAAATGTCAGTTTTCTTTTTTTCCAAGAAATATTGCACATTTTAAAGCTTTGTACTTAATTGTTCTCTGCAAATAACATCAACATCCTGATTTTTGTGTTGCTCTTGCCATTTCAATGCATGTTTGTCACATTTTCCACAATAATCAGGCAAATTAAAATATTAAGGTAATATTTTATTACCTTATTTATTAAGGTGAATTAAAAATTATAACAATTTTCTTTATTGTAAATTTCCCATTGGGATGAATAAAGTATCTATCTATCTATCAATGCACAGGTATTATCACCACAAAGTATATTACAGGGACACCTACTGGTGTACTCAATCCTATACAGTTGTAATGCACTGAAATGCTCCTATATATTATATTATATTATATATATATATATATATATCATCAGCCAATGAGAAGCTTTAAAATGTCTTATGTTCTGTTCGCACAAGATGTCCTTCTAAAATGCCCATACTGAAACTGCTAAAATATTCTACAGGAAGAAATACATAGCCATCATTCTGACTTCTGACAAAATAAGGCTTTTTTTTGTAGGACATACATTTTTTTAAAGAAACTAATTTTAAATTCAGTGCAAATATGTAAAAAAAAAAAAAAACAATAATTGAAATTCCATCACAATAGCTTTCACAACTATTAATAAAATACTAATAAAACTTCTGATAAATTCAGTATGTAAACAAAACTGAAACAAAAATGTATAACATGGATAACAAATATAATGTTAACAGCTTATTATAGAATCCTTCTTTACAGATTCTGAACACAGGATCAGCATCATCTACACTTTATACTGTTGCATAAATAGTTTTTTTAGTGAATTAAAAGAACTGTATGATAAATTCCTAACTGGAAAACAAAGATTTTTGTGTGTGCATGAGACACAAGGGAGCAATATTGGCCATGCCATTTGTGGGCATCTCCGAACTTTAAAAACAAAAGACAGTGATGAGTGAAAAATTAGGGGAGAGAAAGAGTGCGACAGTCCAATACAATCAATACTTGGAAATGGATTCAGAACTGATGGAGGGAGAATGTTTATTTGTTCCCTAATTTGGTAGAAAGATAGTCAGTGATGTCATACTTGCTGTACAGTTTCTAATATGGACATGTGTATTTTATCTATCATTGTAGACATTCTAACACATTCTCTTTCCCTTACTTATTTCAATTTTTCACTTTTTTTTTTTTTTTATTTGATCTTACTTAACAGTCTAGCTTGTTCCCATTAGCCCTAGAGATGTTCCTCTTAGAAAGCCCCTACATTTATTCTGTGGTCCAGCAGCACACACTGAGTTTAAAGCAGACCACCACTTTCCCCTTTAACCAGAAATTAGATTTATATAGCCAAAGTTAACTAGTTCATTAGGTAGGTGGCGTGTTTATGAAATTACAATTTGAGCAGTTACACTATATCATCGACTACTATTTGAGCATTTAAAGAAGCTATGCCAGTAGTTTCTGACCAGCTGTCACCACTAAAACAACCAGAGCCCACTGCCCACTGAAAACTGAGGCTTCCAACAAACATACCCAATAAAACCAATGCCAGAGCCAGTTTTAGCACAGCAGAAACAGAGAGCGGCTTCTTACCGTTACTTGGCATTTAAAAGGCCGCTCTGTAGAGTGGACATGTTTAACATGACAGCTGAGATGATCTGGCCTGTGGAAAGGAAAAGAGAAAAGAACAACGCGTAAATGAAGTTCATCAAATCTCCTAGTACAACAAACTCTGTGGGATTAACACAATAAAATTTAAGAAGTAATACTGTAATGCAAATTCAAAATATAGAGTAAAAAATGAATATAAAGGAGAGTCAATATATAAAACAATGATTGCTAAAACAAATAGCAGCACATGACAGAAACATTATTCTTGGCTAAAGGCATTTTCACAATGCACCAAAAATAAAGTTAATCAATTCCGTTATGACTCCCAGAAACCTTCAGGGGAAACAGAGCTACAGCACAAACATGCCAGCATTATTCTCTAAATATACACCAAGCTTGTGCAAAATAAACAATATTCAGTCCCTGCACAAGTTTACATAATTGCCATGAAACCATTTCTCTTCTAAACTGATAGGAATAAGCAATAGAATAGAAAAAAAATCCTACAGCCACTTTAAGTTCCACTTTGGTTAGTTTTAAATGAATTATCAGCTTGTTAAAATGATGTGCCAAGCAGGTGCCAGAACAGAAATAGAAACTTTTTTCTATGATGTTCAGTGAATGGTTTTTGGGAGGTCTGCTTTCTAGATGATTTTTGTTTTTAATAAACAACCTTATTTGGCACGTTAGCAAACAGAAAATAGCAAACTGACCACTAAAGCTTGTATCTTTCACACAGAGTTAGTTTAGTCCGGTGGTTTTCAAACTGGTCCCCAGACCCCTGTGGACTGTCCACATTTTTGCTCTTTCCCAGCTCCCAGCATGTCAGAACCATCAAGAACTGAGAATACTTGTTTCAGAGTGTGTTGAGTGCTGAGAATGCTCAAAAGTGGTGTGTGTTCAAGGACCTGTTTAGAAACAAAAGACTAATCCAAATCTCTGGACCCACCTGGAGAAGCCTTTGCCACAGACGGAGCAGATGTAGGGCTTGTGCACACCACCGTCATGCGAGCGCACATGGTAGGTCATGCGGTCCTTCCTCTTAAATCGCTGGTGGCAGATGGGACACTCGAAAGGCTTCTCATCTGAGTGTGACAGCTTGTGCCGGTTCAGGTGGTAGACGTCGCGAAAGGCTTTACCACACATCTCACAGCCATGGTTCTTCTTCACTGGCTTTGGGGGCTTTTTGGGTACACTGGGCTGCTGCTGCGGCAGAGTGGCCATTGTGCCCACTGCCACTGTAGCCGAATTGGTTCCTGTCAGGATACCTGCAGCAGAGACATAGGTGGGGTTGCCGTTGCTATCCCTCTGTTGCACAGTGGAGATCATGGGCACCATGGTGGGCGCTGCTGGTGTCTTCTTGGGCCGGGACACCATCTTGATGCCCGTGTGACAAGACTCGTGCCGCCGCAGATGGTAGCTGTCTCGGAAGGATTTGCTGCAGTAGCCACAGATGAAGGGCGTTTTTGACTTGGGCTCCTTCTTAACCACCACAGGACCGCCACCTCCTCCCCCTCCACCACCCCCTCCTCCTCCACCTGTTCCACCGGCCATGTTGTCCTTGAGGAGCTCGGCCGCAATGACTGGAGGCTTCTGCTCCAGTGGGATAGGGAGCACAGGCTTTTGGTCTTGGGGTTCTGTTCCAGCATTGAGCAGAGGCAGCAGACTGTTCTGGCCAACCTGGTGCTGGTGGTGGAGGGTGTCATTTGTCTGGGAGATGGAAAGAAAGAATGTATAAAAATCTCTTCACAAAATATATTTTATACACAAATCTGAAAACCAGCCTGTTTTTCAGTCTTTAACATACAGATTCATTTTAATGCCTAGTCACATCCAGCGATTCTGAATAATCATCTGTTAATTTCATATCCAGTACCTGGACATGCAGACTTTTGAAACATTAAACTAACTGGTTACCCAATAGTGCCCACATTACCCCCAAATTACTTCCTCAACAAATTTTAAGAATCACACTACTCAGCATAAATGGTCTTTTGGGGCAAATATTTTATAAAATTTAAATCAGTATTAAACTCTATTAGCATTATTATAATGACTCCAACAAAATTGAACAATCCTCCTTGCACAAGGAAGTTGCACTGAGCTTTGACCTCTGACCTGACAATCTGAATTCCTAGCAGTGTAGTTTGCTATAAAATAATGTTCTAGTAATGTTGTAGCATACAAGCCAAGAGTAGAATGACGGTGGTAAATCTTTATCTGAAATAGCACATGACTCATTTCAAGAGCATCTGTGCAACACGGAAAAACAAGCAGCCAAGACCGAGACCCAGGAAGTTTCAGAACAGGGATATGTGCATGTGAAAGAGAGATAATTTGACAGATGGAGATATTATATATAAACAGACACAGATGGTCAAGATCAAGATCTATCACAGTTCTCTCTTTCT
The DNA here is from genome assembly GCF_019097595.1 of Hemibagrus wyckioides. NCBI lineage: Eukaryota > Metazoa > Chordata > Actinopteri > Siluriformes > Bagridae > Hemibagrus > Hemibagrus wyckioides. The sequence continues at coordinate 13,185,178 of NC_080726.1, read as the reverse complement.
GATTCTGCATTTATTCACTTATAATCTGACTTTCATGTAGGCTTAAATGCGTAAATGTTTTCACTAAAAATATATATCGACCCAGTTTAATGAAAATCATACTGGATGAATAGACAGATAGATGAATAGATTGTTTAATAAGTGCACAGTTACAAAAAGTGGAGTTCTCATCTCTGCACAGAAAAAGACTGACAAACTAAAAGTTTATCAGAAACAAAGACTTTAAGCCTTCTAATGAGGAATTGGTGAAATGTCAAAAATCACCCAGAACAAACAGTTATGCCCCTCCATGAGGTAGATCAAGTCTCCAGTGAGCGCAGCAGGACATTCACACATTTGAAGCAGATTCCCTGGCAGCTCAGCATAAAGAGAGACACAGCATGCTGCCATGATGACACCTAAATCTGTTACATGTAAAGTGATCTCTAGCTATCATAAAAGTCATTCCACATGTGACTGGGGGCACAGCCTGTTCTGGCTCAGTGAGACACGCCACAACTGCCAGGTCTGCGTGTTACAGACTTCACCACTAAACCTTACTATGGAGAATGACGACAAAGTCAAGAAAAAGTATTTAGCACTTCGCAATATAGTAGCATATGAAGATGGGGTTTAAGTGTGGCCAAAACTGTTCACAACTACATATCAAGAAGTCTCAAGAAGAAGAAGCGATACAAGACAGGGAGTGTGTAAGCCTCCCTGAAAAAAAAAAAAAAAAACCACTTGCACACTTTAATTACAGACTGAAGTGAACAGAAAGACTACAGGAGAGGTCAGCAGGCTTTGACACAGAATTTTAAGACCACACTTTGATTACAGCAGGTCCATTCGGCAACTTCCTGCACGGTCCTGTCGGTCATGGCATCGATAACAGGAGGGAATAAAATAACTAAGAAAGAAAGAAAGAAAGTGGGAAACACTACAGTACGAAAATGACAAGCAGAAATACACACTTTTAAAAATTTTTTTTTAAATTGTGCTTTCCATAGATCCTGGTCCGAATGGGATGGAGCATTTAAACATGAAAAAGTAAGCATGTGTCACATATCGATATCAGAATTCATTTCTGTGACCATGGAGTGAAACTATTAAACATATAAAGAAAGAACTTTTATGATTTTAAACACGGCTTGATTTGTGCAAAGTTTTATGCTCTGAAATTCAAACTCAATTTTACTGTGAAGGCTGACCTTTAGCAGCAATAATAATGCAGGACAGTGCAGTAAGGAAACATAAAATGTTCTCAGCTAAGCTTTAGGTTAGTTTCCAAACACATCAAGTTCCAGTTTGTCGCTACTCGAACTGGGACCAACATTAACAAGCCGGTAAAGTTTTATTGTGGATTTCTTTTACTTAATATGTCCTGCCAATTTCTTTACATTCAGCCTTTACACTGAACAGAGACTGAATTTGTATTACTGTAGGAACTGAACTCAGACAAAGTTTTTTTTTTTTTTTTTTTTTTTGGGTCTGCTACAGACGGATTAAGCGATGCCTGTTGGGAGCTAGACAATGCCACGCTTATGAATAACCTCAGACGCCTCGCGAACAATGCCGGGTGACGCGCTACACCGCCGTCTCATTAGATGCTGAATCACAAGGAGGGAATCAAGCAGAACAATTCCTTTCAGCTTTTTCTCCAAGGGAAAATATCACTGACGCTTCAATGATACTCATTCTTTATTCTTTCTGAATACTTTTCTATTACAGTCAAAACACCACATTATTGTTCGGTGTTGAGCAACATGTTTATGAACGTTAAAAGGGTTTCGTCCCTAATGTAGTTAGTAATTAAGTGTGTACATGGTCCATATTAACCGCTTAGAACAAGCGAAAAGTTAATCTTAGATTTACAGTGTCAGGAAGTCAGCTACACAGTTTTACCTCTAATCTTACCCATCAGTGATCACACAGTGTTACGGGTACTGCGTTTCACACACTTCTCTAGGTTTTTTTAATGAATACCTACTGCTTAAATACAAAGATGTATAGATTTCTGAATTTTTCGGCTAGCAAAGAAACACATTCGACCAGGTCTATGCTATTTTTTCCCGCCTATTACACTCACTGAGTGGAGTTATAAAAGGGACAGAAAACACTTCAAGATCTCACTAACACTCCTGGCCTTCCTTTCTCAAGCAGTGTGCAGGTTTTTTTCTCTCTTGCGTTTGCCTGTGGGCAAAACGAGGTAAAGTGACGTGTCAAATTAATCTGAAGTCAAATGATATCCTTTCCATTCAGCATTAAGCTTCAATACAAAGATGAAAAGATAAACGTTAAGCAGCGACGATCCATTTCTCTATGATCTAAGCTGTTCTGCAGCAAGCATATAGGAGGTAAAAGGCAATGACGTGGGTATATTTTCTTGCATGTATTAACTTGGCACAGTCTGTTACAGGAACAAACTGGGTTGTAAATCGTAGTGCTAGATCCGTGTGTGGCTCAGGTCCAGATTCTCAAGCAGCAATCACATTTTATGAACATGGATTCATAGCTTCGAACTCATATTCACAGATTTTTTTTTTTTTTTTAGTGTGCAATCAAGTGGGTCAAGTGTGTTGTCTTGTATGGCCTGGGTTTATGTTTGTTGCATGTAAATATGTAGTGTAATGCATGCAGAATGCGGCAGCAGTGGCTTCAGGACTGTGAACATAGCTGAGATTCCATCTGCAGCCCGCCGATGCTGCTTTTTTTCAAAGTAAGAGTTTGAGAAGAAAAAAGAGAGAGAAAACAGCCAGCTTCAATCTCAAACCTGTTTATCGTCTGTTAGAGTGTAAATAATGAGGAGGGGGGGAAAGAAAACACCCACAGACTCTATGGCTCTCTCTCTCTACACTTATAGAGGTTATTCCAGTGTGTCTCGCGCTCAATGCAGTGTAACGCAGCACCACGAGCGCGTGAAAGGCGCTAACGCCGTGCTAACGAAAAGTTGTTTGCTTCAACATAACATATCCACCCTGCAGCACCGAAAAGGTCACCAAAGCAACATGAAAAACTTTGATGATTTGATGTACCCGACGGGTCCCCCCCCCCTTCAATTTATTTTTCTCGCCTTGTCCGCGCTCTGCGAACACCATGCACCTATTAAATCAATGAGGGCATCATTTAAAAAAAAAAGTGTCCGACATGCTGGCAGGCGGAAAAGTAAACAGCTCCGCTAAACTAGCTCGAGCAAAAACAAGCACGAGGGAAGGAAAAGCCATAAGGATCCCCGCGAGCGTCTCATCTCTCTCTCCCCCACACTCCACAGCTGGAAGTCTCGAGCTGATGTAGCCAGTTAGCTAAACTCGCTAGCCTGCTAATGTAAGCTGGCACGCTAGCTAACCCAGCTAGCTACCATTGTTTTTGCTTGGATAGATGAGGCTAAATAAAAAATGATGTTTTTTTCTACGCGTAAAATATCGGCGGTACAAACTGCCTTGGAGGCTGAGAGCGATTTCGGGGCCGCTTAGAATTGTTGAAAATGTTTCTCTTACCTGGAATAAAAATGAGCTCCAGCTCGGCTCCATTGCAACACTTAGCTAAAAAATCTGCAGGAAACCTACAAGAAATCTACAACAAAGCAGCTAAACATGGCAGCTGCTCCAACTTCCTGTAACCCTGCGGGCCAAACCATCGCCTGAGAAAAGCGCCGCTGCTGTTGGGATTGTCCACACAACACACACAAACACACACACATACACACACACAAACAACACAACATATTTACTTTATTTAATCTGGAACAGACAGATAAACAATGATGTCGGATGGGAGAACGTTACATTTTTTTTTGATTGCTTTATCAAAATAAACAAGCTTATCCCCCCCCAGTTATTTAATTACAATTACATCTTCTGTTTTGTTTCATTATATTTAGATTTTTAAAATGTATTATTATATATTTATCCTGCAGCTTCTAATAAACTTTTTTTTTTCTTTAATTCGATTTAATTATAAAGCAACTAGAGCTACCACTTGTATGAACAGTGTCCAATACATATGGTGTAATTTATATTTGAATTAATTAATTTCTTCACACCTATTTTTTCATCCAGATCTATTTATCCATCATGCAACAGGACAGCCAAAGCTTACTGTATAAACATTGCACGTGACAGATAATAATATTATCTGGGGTGGTGGTAGCTCAGATGTTTAAGGCTCTTGGTCATTGACCGCATGATCAGGGTTCAAGCCCCAGCACTGCTAAGCTGCCTCCGTTAGGCCCTTGAGCAAGGCCCCTAACCCACCTTGCTCCAGGGGCGCTGTATCATGACTAACCCTGTGCCCTGACCCCAAGGATGGGATATGTGAAGAAAGAATTTCACTGTGCAGTAATGTATATGTGACAGATAAAGACAACTTAATAATAAATAATACTACTAATAAAAAATAATCACTGAAAAAACTACTCACAGTTTTTTTTAATGTTAAAAGTCCGTTACAGGGCACCATGCACACAAACATTCAGTTTCAGATTACAGTAAATTTAGCAAAGCCTGTCCAGGTACCTGCATGTTTTTGGCTGGTGAGAGGAAACCCACATGAACAGAGTTGAACATGAACATGAATAGCTCAGTATATATTTGAATATGAATTAGTCTACCACAATGTAGTCTCACTATGTACACATTCATTTAATGTAATTTCACATTTCACATAAAATTTAACTTGGGTGGGACACAGTGGCTTAGAGTTTTACCTCGCACTAATAGGGTTGAGGGTTTCGACTTCTGCCACAGTTTGAATGTTTGCCCTATGCTTCAGGAGTTTCCTCCAGGTGCTCCGGTTTTCCTCCGGTTGTCCAAGGACATGTATTGAAAGTTTGATTGACATTGTAAATTGTCTGTAGTGTGCAAATGTGTTTTGAGATTGTGCCATGCGATGGGTGTCCCCTGCCTTGTGCCCTGGGGGTGTCCCCTGGGATAAGCTCCAGGTCCTTAGTGTGCCTGTGTATGATAAGTGGTATAGAAAATGGATGGATGGATTAAATGGTATTAAATTAAAATGGTATGTGATGGGTATAACCTAGATTTCACGCATGTAAGCTAATTCAGCTTTTCTAACCAACCAACCACACACAGTAAACACTGAGAGTGGTGTAGTGGTGATGTTTTTCTCCTAAGCAGCAGTGTATATAGCAGCACTGTGGTCATGTTGGAGTTAACACATGACTGAGTCAATTCTTTACACACTCACACAGTGCAAAAAGACCATCAGGTTTTAAAGAGGAGAAGTGAGAAGCCACTAGGACCTACCACCTGTTTTGCTATTTACATGAAAATGGTGTAACTCAGGAGAGCTGTGTTGCTAGTAATATCTAGATAAAAGCATTTCTCTGTGGTCTTTTTTTTTTTTCATTTTGTCTATGGTACTTTTTCAGTTTTTATTAATGATCAGGGTTGAATAACAGATGTTTAACACTGTAGAAAACAGATTACTATTTGATTCATAAATATTTTCAGGTTTAATATTTTTTAAGTCAGGTAGAAACGCTTCATGAATTAGCATTGTTTCCCATTCCAGCAGATTCATCTGAATAGTGTATTTAACTGTTCATGGACATCCAGAGACGTTGCCTCCTATTGTATCTTTAAATCTTTGCTGTGTTGTACATTGGGAGTCTTTGTCTGAATACAGTTCACTGTACTGGGTGGAAGGCCTGAATACATTTATTCAGCCCATTCTTCCAGAGCTCGCTCAGTGGAGTTCATTCCCTCTGACAGGTTTCTCTACAAATGTAGACATGTGTATGGACAATATGTACTTTTGTGCATTTTGTCAGATCTGGATGAAACAGAGACAAATCACACAAGGTGAGTGTCTTCATTTTTCTATAAATCTGTATAAATTGCAGCTTGGTCACTTAACCATTATTTCTACAACTCAAGTTATCACAGAAGTTGTTATATACTATAGAACCACTGTGTAAGAGTAGCTGATAGTGAACAAAGATCATATATTAAAGAAATATTCCAGCAGTTCTCAAGCTTTTTTTTATCTAATGTACCTGTAGCAAAATTGTGATTATCAGAGAAAAGTATTTCCACACATTTCCACATGTGTACTGAGAACACTAAACACACTTACAGTAATAAACATCTATTATGCAAAACATTTTTGGTTAAAAGTATTTGTAAATTAGGATGACATGGCTGCACAGCAGGTAGTGCTTCTGCCTCACAGCTAAATGGTCCCCAGTTCCATCCTGAGCTCAGGTTACTGTTTCACATTTTCTTCTCATGTCTGTATGGATTTCCTCCCACCTCTCTAAAACATGCTGGCAAATTGGTGACTCTAAATTGCCCTTAGGAGAATGATGATGAATGGAATTATAAACATCACACTCCAACAACAAAGGGCTTAGAATGAGAATTCTAGTCAGGACTTTATCACAGAAATACTGGGCTAGCGGTGGAGTGGTTTCATCCTGAAAATTTTCAAATTTGTATAATTCTAATAGTTTATTGAGTTCCCTGGATTAATTTCTCTGTTAATTACATATGCACAACAGATATGGTGGATTGGGAAAATGCTGGAATGTTTCTTTAAGGGTTTTTCCATTCATGATTAGACTTAAACCAGCTCTTGTGTCCTCACAGTGTGAAACATGGGAGACTGGTCAATTCTTGGACGTTTCCTAGTGGAGGTTCAGAACCATTCAACAGTGATAGGGAAGATCTGGCTGACAGTGTTGCTGATCTTCCGAATCCTGCTAGTGACCCTTATAGGGGATGCAGTGTACAGTGACGAGCAGTCCAAGTTCATCTGCAACACACTCCAGCCAGGCTGCAACAACGTCTGCTACGACACATTTGCGCCAGTCTCACATCTGCGCTTCTGGGTCTTCCAAATTGTCCTGGTATCTACACCATCCATCTTCTATATCATCTACGCTCTCCACAAAATCACAGATGATGAGAACGTTCGGACAGAGGAAGCCCAGGCTCTGCCCCACCACCCACACCACCCAAAGGTTGAGTATGTTAGGCAGTCAGGTGGAGAAAGTGACGTTTATTTGGGAGGAAAGCCATCAAATGGGGTACAAGATGAGGAAAGTCCCAGTGAGGAGGAGGGTGTGGAGCAGAGCCTCCTGCAGGATGACTACAGAGAGCTTGGCAAGGACCCTACTGAATATTCAGGCCAGATTTTGTTGATATACATCGTCCATGTGGTTTTTCGATCCATTCTAGAGATAATGTTCTTGGTGGGCCAATACTATATGTTTGGATTTAAGGTGCCATTTCTGTTTCGCTGCAAGGCCTACCCATGCCCGACTCGAACCGACTGCTTTGTGTCACGTGCTACTGAAAAGACCATATTCCTAAACTTTATGTTTAGCACAAGTCTGGGCTGCTTTCTTCTCAATATTGCTGAGCTTCACTATCTAGGCTGGGTCTATATCTTCCGCATATTATACAGAGCATGTATTCGTTGCTGGGAATCTAAAAGGAAACTACATGTTTCTCACATGTTTCCTTTGCAGCTTAGGCTGAGGCATTCACTGCGAGGCAGGCTGGTCCTGCAGTCCTCTTCAGCAACTCTGTCCCATGAAAAGACAGCCACTGCCATGCTATCACATGGACCATCCATTGCTTTTGAGACAGACTCAACATTAGAGTGCACTTCAAAGACAAACCTGGAAGAAAAAACGTGCACAGGAATAAAATTATCCAACATAACTAAGTTGAACAGCAAAAAGTCTTGGTTATGAGGCAACAGCAATGTATGAATGATTCGATTTTTTTTACATGAATTAAAGTACAGAATGTTATATTTTCCATCTGTTTATAGTTATGTTTAATGTTGTCGAACATCTAAGAAACGAGTCACTGTTATCAGTTCCATTATAGCAGCTATAAATAGTCATCACCTCACTGTCCTCTCATTTTACTAACAAAATGAAACTCATCTCTCCTGACACTGGAGCCTCTTTCCATAAATGGCAAATAAATGTCTCCTTACAGGAAGTGTCACTATATCAACAGTTATACATTATATTTTGTTGAATAACAAGACATTTAAATAAGTTATTATTAGACTTACATTATATGGATTAGCTGTTACTGTGAAAACAATAATTTATGAGAACAGTATCATTATATAAATCCATGATTTGAATCACAGCCAGAGCTTTTGTAACAATGCGTAGTAATAAAATCTGTCTTTTGTTTAGAGGTTTTATTTATGTAAAAACTTTACATTTGCACTGCATCTGACAATAAGTGTAGCCAAACAATAAGGTGGACAAGCTGCGTCTACCGGTGCTGTCACAACATATTAAAAAAAGCACTTCTCAAATGACGAAATAAGATCCTTAAGAATCTTTGCTTTGCTCCAACAGAGTCTCACTATTAGAGAGGGCTCCAAGTAGAACCCATTTATAAATCAAGCATTAAAGGCCTCTCAATGGTAGATTTATTTTAAATGTTTATTGTAATATAAAGATGATCTGATTAAGCTATTACTTAATAATAGCATTCCTGACTGTTAAATATTTTAAAATGATCAGTTACTGCTATTTACTGAATGATGTGTGGAGAATATCAATCCTTTTTTTTTACCGAATGATTTAGCTTCATGTTTTTGCTTTTTGTTTTTGGTGTTTATTTTTTATGCACATGGCAGTTTATGCTCTTTCCGCTAGAGGGCGCATTTTCATTAGTTATATTATCAGCTCAACGTACTAGACATTTTAGCATTAGTAAACTAGTACTTCTTAGTATTTTTTTTAAATTAATACTATACTTTTTTGCATTCATTTATTTCATAAAACAAGACAGAACAGTTGAATTAATGCTGTAACAATACAGTGAAATTGTGCGTGCAAATACTGTATACAAACAAAAACAAGCTTAATGACTATGTTCATCAGAATAAAAGGGTGAAACTGTCAGCAAATCTGTTTGAACTGTGAACTCAACAAAAGATTTAGAGCAACACAATCCAAATAAAAATTTTGTGCAACACAACCTTGAGCCTCTTACATTATTTGTTTCTTTTAGGAGCCTCTAATATACACCTTCCAGGCATAACGTTATGACCACCTGCCTAATATTGTGTTGGTCCCCCTTTTGCTGCCAAAACAGCCCTGACCCATCATGCACTGTGTATCCTGACACCTTTCTATCAGAACCAGCATTAACTTCTTCAGCAATTTCAGCCACAGTAGCTTGTCTGTTGGATCAGATCACACAGGCCAGCCTTCGCTCCCCTCGTGCACCAGTGAGCCTTGGCTGTCCATGACCCTGTCACCGGTTCACCACTGTTCCTTCCTTGGACCACTTTTAATAGACACTGACCACTGCAGACCGGGAACACCCCACAAGAGCTGCAGTTTTGGAGATGCTCTGATCCAGTCATCTAGCCATCACAATTTGTCCCTTGTCAAACTCGCTCAAATCCTTACGCTTGCCCATTTTTCCTGCTTCTAACACATCAACTTTGAGGACAAAACATTCTCTTGCTGTCTAATATATGCCACCCACTAACAGGTGCCATGATGAGGAGATAATCAGTCATATTCACTTGACCTCTCAGTGGTCATAATGTTATGCTTGATCACTGTAAGGCTCAAATGTGAGAGTAAAAAATTAATGTCCAAAACAATATTTCATTTTTTTTAAAAAAATTTAATTTATTATAATGTTTAGATTTTCCAGTACAGGACAAATCACAAAATATCTACTAATGCATCTCCACATACTGTAACTTTAGCAATCTTTAGAATATTAAAAAAGTACATTGTTCCAAGGCATGTTTTATTTTATTAATCAAAATTTAAGGCCTGACATTTTCATTTATAATCCTTTTAATCGAATTGTCAATGATCAGAGGCTCACCTTGTTCGTTCAAAGTTGTGTAATTCCTCTGTTTGGTTCACATTCTGGTGAATGTTATTTTACCCTGACAAATGCACAACAGGCCAAATATTTGTATGCATTATAAAAACCATAGACAAAAACACAAAGTCCCATCTAATTTAATTCTTTTAAGTGTCATAAATAACACATACTAATCAATGACTACAGTGAAATTTATAGAAAAATACATATAGGCCTACATGAGAGTAAGGAACAAAAATCTTAGAATCAAAGAATTTTCAGCGATACAGCATGAGGGGCTAAATATATCTCTATAATCTAGATCATCATTTAGAATCATCTAACTGGCTTTCTGTTTAATATTACCGACTACTGCACATAACTATTGTTTTAGCTATCATTTATAAGCTATAAACTAATATTTCACTCATTAAAATAATGTGTTTGTTAAATAATTGTGTCCATCATTGCCATCTGCCGATGTTACCAATACTCGCTTAATCTGACAGTAAGGTCCTTTAAAACAATACACAACACAGAACAGGGGTTTATAGCATATTCATTCATAAACAGACTTAAAACATTAATATAAAGTGTGAAATACAATTAGTCCACAAAATATTCTTTTTAGATATCCAAATACCCAAAACATACTCAGTGTTAAGTCTGTTAGCACTAACAGCAGGTGTTGACCTCCTCAGCCGTTGCTTTCTGAGCTCCATGCCACAGAGGAGCACTATTGATTTTTCCCACTTTGACCGTCTCGCTCTGAACATTGTCTTCCACGACTCGTTTCTGGATTTCAGAGGCCATCGTTAAAAATGCCTTTTCCACATTGCTTGCATTCTTTGCACTTGTCTCCAGGAATGGGATTTTAAGAGTCTCAGCAAATTCCTGGAGAAAGAAATATTATTAAAGTCTAAATGCAGTATTAAAAGTTTTACTAAAATAGACAATTCTCTGTTCAGGGCACACTAACTGTTACAGAACTATGACCCAGGACAAGCAACAAGCCTTCCACCATGATCATGTTTACAGTGACTTCATATAGTGAAGGGTGACAAAATAAGGGAACAACTGTGGACATGTTAAGCTTTGCTTAACATGCTGGTATTGGTTTGGGCCCTCTTTATATCAATATTCTGACTAAAGGTACAAACCTCAGGCTTCCACACAATATACCAATCAGGCATAACATTATGACCACAAGTGAACAACACAGTGATTAACACTGATTATCTCCTCATCATGGCACCTGTTAGTGGGTGGGATATATTAGGTAGCAAGTGAACATTTTGTCCTCAACGTTGATGTGTTAGAAGCAGGAAAAAATGGGCAAACGTAAGGATTTGAGCGAGTTTGATGAAGGGCCAAATTGTGATGGATAGACGACTGGATCAGAGCATCTCCAAAACTGCAGCTCTTGTAGGGTGTTCCCGGTCTGCCGTGGTCAGTATCTATCAAAAGTATCCTTTAATCCTTTAAGTCCTGTAAGGCCCGACCTCGCAACTTACACGAATTAAAGGATCTGCTGCTAACATCTTGGTGCCAGATACCACAGCACACCTTCAGGGATCTAGTGGAGTCCATGCCTTCGTCAGGTCAGGGCTTTTTTGGCAGCAAAAGGGGGACCAACACAATAATAGGCAGGTGGTCATAATATTATGCCTGCTCTGTGTATGAAACAACATTGATTCTAAAAGCAACAATATGATATTTGACCACTGAAAGATAGAAAATGACCCTAACCCTTTCCTATAAACTAAGCAGGTCAACTACGCCACATCTGCTTACCCTAGCAAAAAACAGCAGAGGTGTTCACAAGTAATAACATGCAAGTCCTAAGTCAAAAGAATCTGCATAAGGAGTATATAGGATCTTGTACAGTAGAGTAACAATAATTGAGAATATGGGTCATGGAGTGGAATAATAGATCAACTGTTGTGTGCAAGTTACAACTACATTTTAAGAATTTTATTTTTTACTATTGTTGATCTTTTCACAAAAGAACAATCTGAAATATTTTTTAAATGCCACCGGAGGCATTAAAAACTCCTTTGTTTTAATACTACACAATTTTACACACAAAAAGGAACATTAAGGCCCAACATAATCACTATTTGGTCTCAACATCACTTAAAAAAATCATAACAATTAACAAAAATAAAAAGAAACTCAGGAGACAACACCAGGTTACTCCTTTCAGCTAAGAACAGGAATTTGAGGCTATCATGGGTACATATTGGACAGCTGAACACTGGAAAAAAGACGTGATTTCTTTCCCCTCTCTAGCCGAGGAGGAACAGCCAGAAGTACAGGAGACAAACCTAATGTGGTCTTCTTCTGTTGTAGCCCATCCACCTCAAGGTTTAATGTTCTCTGGGTTCTGAGATGCTTTTTCTGCTCACCAATTTAAAGAGTGATTATTTGAGTTACTAAATCCTTCCTGTTGGCAACATTATCAACAATTTCCACCCACAGAGCTGTTGCTCACTTGATGCTTTTTTTTGTTTGTTTATTGCACCATTCACCAAATGCTAGAGCAGCAGTTATAGAAATACTCAAACCAGACCATCTGGGACTTATATTTAACCAATGTGCAAATAAAACCTACAAACTGGAACTTTTACACACACAGTGTGTCCAGGTAATCATGCAAAGATTTTTTGTTCAGTTACTATTGATGAGTCCAAGTCAAGTCAGGAGTCATAACAGACAAGATGCAAGTGAGACTCAAGTGAGTCTCAATCTCAAGTGCCCATCTCTACAATAAAGGTATTTATACTCGTATGGTATTGAACCTTCTACAGCTGTCCTGCAAAGATGGAGTGGTTTGGCAAACCCAGGTTAAACATGATGAAATAGTGTTTCACAACTTCTGTTTATAAAATCATACGCCACATGTTTCCTGTGTGAAAACACCAAAACTTAATCAAACATTTGAATGACCCTAAAGACACCAAGTTATCAAGGGGAAATGATAACATATCAACAAGCTAAAGATATTACTGAAGCTAATTATAGAAAGAAATAAAAAATTATTTGCCATACTTAAACATACACTGATCAGGCATTATATTATGACTACCTGCCTAATATTGTGTTGGTCCCCTTTTTTGCTGCCAAAATAGCCCTGACCCGTCAAGGCATGGACTCCAATAGATCCCTGAAGGTGTGCTGTGGTATCTGGCACTAAGATGTTAGCAACAGATCCTTTAAGTCCTGTAAGTTGCAAGGTGGGGCCTCCACTTAAAGGATACTTACAGGACTTGAAGGATACTTTTGATAGACACTGACCATTGCAGACTGGGAAGACCACACAAGCAGTTTTGGAGACGCTCTGATCCAGTTGTCTAGCCATCACAATTTGGCCCTTGTCAAACTCACTCAAATCCTTACTCTTGCCCATTTTTCCTGCTTCTAAAACATCAACTTTGAGGACAAAATGTTAACTTGCTGCCTAATATATCCCACCCACTAACAGGTACCATGATGAGGAGATAATCAGTGTTATTCACTTCACCTCTCACTGCTCATAATGTTATGTCTGATTGGTGTACTTTAATATGCAAATTTACAGCAATGTTCACCATGCACACCATGTTTCTTAAGCAAAACCCAAATCCAAATTGTTACTTTTGTACAACATATAGACATGAACTGTATGGACAAAGGGTTTGTTGACACTGGCCCATCACACCCATATGTGTGATTCCCCAAACTGTTGCCACAAAGTTTGAAAAACACAATTGTCTAAAATGTATTTGTACACTGTTTTGCACTGCATTGTACCTGTTTCAACATCAAAAATTCCCTGTGCACAATCCAAGCTCCATGACAACATTGTTTACTGAGTTTAGAGTGGAAGAACTTGAGTATCCTGCACAGAACCCTGACCTCAACCCCACCTTTGGGATGAACTCGAAGGTTGGGTGCATGCCAGATCTCCTCACCTGACATCAATGCCTGACCTCACTACTGCTCTTATAGCTGAACGAACACAAATCCCCACAGCCATGCTCCAAAATCTAGTCAAAAGCCTATTACAACAGCAAAGGGAAACTAAATCTGGAATAGGATGTTCAACAAGCACACATGGGTGAAGATTTTTGGCCTGTACACCTGAAAAAGTCTTCAAAACAAAAAATCCTTTCGATATTTCTTTCCTTTTGCCCTATAATCTTCATAGTCTTACAAAAAAAACCCCTCATAAATACCTAATGTGACTAATAAGCACAGGCTTGGTTAGATACCTTTGCTGTAGTAAAGTCCACCACTTTTTTTGAAGTTAAATCGCTTTTGTTCCCCACCAGCAACTTTGAGACATTTTCACATGCATAGCGATCAATCTCTTCCAACCATTGCTTAATGTTGTTGAAAGACTCCTGCAATTACAAAAAGAACAATAAAATCTCTGAAGATCTCACAAAAGAAATCATATTATTGTTATTATCCTATTAATATGATTATTACCTGATCAGTAACATCATATACAATGATAATACCATGGGCACCTCTGTAATAGCTGGAGGTAATAGTGCGAAATCGCTCCTGACCAGCTGTATCCCACTGTAATGAAAATCAATCAATATACACATTATATAATCAATATAACCAATTTATTAACAAATCAAAATGACGACATTTGTAATTGCAAGACTACATGCAGTTACTAGTACTAAATGATTATAATGAAATCCATTAGGAATGTTACAGAGCTTATTTTGCTTCTTCAATGAAATACTGGGCAAATGTCTTGTTAGTGCCAGCTTGTACAGACTCACTAAAGAAGGATCAAAACATCTAAAAATAAATAAAAATTAAAATAAATAAATCTTTACTCACAATTTGGAGTTTAACTATCTTGCTGTCCATTTCAATTGTCCTGATTTTGAAGTCAACCCCTATCGTGCTGATGTAGCTCTCAGTATAGGTGTCATCCTGTTGAAATTAGCATGCAGATTCGTTGGCAATTAATTCAAAATAAACATATCCAAATGCAACACATTTATTTCGAAATAGAATTTAGTGAGAAATGAATTTGACAGAGTCATTTACCAGCATAAGGGATCTGACATCCGGTCTATTCTAATATCATGTTTCAGTGTCTATTGACTTTTTGACTTACAGCAAAACGCAACAGCAGACATGACTTCCCCACACCGGAGTCTCCGATCAGCAGCAGCTTGAATAGATAGTCACTAAGACAAAGCATCACACAAATGCAAAAAAAAAAGTCTTTGGGAGCTCATTCTTTTCCTTATGCTAACACACAACACTGTAACAACCGAGGAACATAACACCATACCACAATGTTTTCGAATTTCACGGACACCCACATGGAGATCAATACTGCTCATGAATTATGCAATAAATTCTTCTTCAAAACATTTCTGCCATGCATGGCATACTTCTATGTTAAAAACAAAAGGCTAACAAACAGTTACACTCTCACTATAATGCAGATCCGGAGTCGTTATTTCCTTTTAGTAACATGATGGAAATATCTCTAGCTCAAATATAAAGCACAAGACAGGAAGGCAGAAAAACTGAGACCAAATAAATGGCAACAAATACTTACTACTCAGGATTCATGTTCACACCAAACAATGGCACAGTTCCAAAAGGCAGAAGCAGGGTTTTTTTTTGTTGTTGTTGCTTTTTAGAGTAGTGCTGTGCCTCTGTCTTTCAAAGAGCGAACAGGAACAACACTGGTTATGGAGATCCTAGAAAAAGCTCCATTATTTATTAAAGCCACTCATCAAATTACAAAGTGGCCACTACCTACGTCTTGAAGCATCATAGAAGCGGGTTTGGAAAGTACCAGCAGTCTGCATCACACATCTATTTACTCAAGACAAAATGATTATTCTGCTTTATTCCAATCTTTACAGTAGTTTTTACAGAAAAAAAAAAAACATTTAACAGTGTTCATACTATTGGAAGAGCAACCAACAAGGAATCAGTGGAAGCTGTATGAAAGGTATCCTTATTGAGCACTTTCAGAATCATATATCATATGGCACTGGTAACTACAAAGAGGAAATTTCTTTTAAATACAAAAAGTAACCGCTTCATAATTAAAGGTAGTTAAAGGTCAACAGTAAAGGTTAGAAAACCGGCAAATTTACTGAAAAATGTGGTCCACACAATGTCTAATAATTCAGATAAGATCTGAGTTTTAACATTTGCATGAGAAAACAGAAGTTTGAAATGTTAGTAAGTCACATATAAAGAACAAAAAATAAAAAAAAATCAAATCAAATCAAAAGACACTATGACGTACATAGTGGCTAAAATACCACAAACTGAGCATTTCAGATAAATAGACTTGTTTTAAATTCACTCATAATTTAAAACTATTACAGAAGCGTACTTACATTGCATCATTAAATAAAGCTTTATTCAATTTAGAATAGGCGTGTCTTATCACTGGTCCGAACAGTCAACAGGTTTCAACAAAGAGACAGCTCTGATCTGAAAAACAGTTTGCTGAACTAATGCTACTTTCCAGTTGTTCCATACCAGCCTTTCCACATGACTCCATCGCTAGATGTGGGAGAGCTTGTTTGAAAAGGCTCCTGCACACAAAGCAGTATTAGTGCATTTATGAGTCCTGTGATCACTATGAACACTGAGAGGGAGGTAGCTGAACGCTGTAGTGGACTTTTATTATATACTCCTGAGGCATATAACTGTACTGTTTATTTAGTTCAACAGTCCCTCCTTGTTCTCCAGAGAACATCCTATAGCTTAAAGCTGAAGTGTATAGACTAGTGATGGGCACTAATGAAGTATTCATTGTGTAACAACATAACCAGTTCAATTACCAACTCAATGGGGAAAAACTGAATTGATTAAAGCATTGCCATGCTTGGCTTATAGCAGATGTGAAAAAATGTGCTGTCATTTTCAACAGGGGCTATATGAGGCAGACATGCGACCACATATTTCTCAGCCTGCCGCTCTGGTGATAAAACCAAACAAGGCATTGCTTTAATCTTTGAGAAAACAGGGAATGTTGAAATATTGTCAGACTTTAAAAATACAGCAGCACTACAAAAACACATCATTTATCAATATTCATATGTGACTTCCACATCAGTGCCAGAAGAAAAAATTGTACTAGGATAGCAGAGCACCTTCACATAAAGACACTGAAAAAACAATCACATTTAGAAACTGTTATTTATATGGTGGCTACTACAGTACCAAAAACTGAGCTCTTTAGATAATTAGACTTTTTTTTACTTTTTATTCACATTTTTGAGTTAGTTTGAGTCAGTTGGTTAAATAAAAATTCGAGTTGGTGAATATTAAAATTCAGCATACCAACCATCTGCCACATTCATGTTGGATTAAGCATCTCTGGAAAATGTTTTAATGGAGCTTTACTGAATTTTGTCCCTGAAGATGCTTCTTGCACCCAGATATGCCCAGTTTTACATAAATCCTAGGCCATGTAAGAAATACAAAATATCAGTGAAAAAAAAAAAACCATTACTGTAGGCAAATAAATAAATCCAAATCAGTTACATTTTGATATGAATCAGTAAACAGAATGAAATAATATATTGCAAGTTTTTTGCAATATAAAGCATAGTATGGTGCTACTCCAAGCATGACAGTATAAAATTATAACATTATTGCTGTCCAAGTCAGTTCGAATTGAGTCAGTTGGCTGTGGTTCTTGCCACTGAGCCTGACAGTTATAAAAATGCAGGATCTTAAGTGAAGCAAAATATCTAAAAGAAAAGTGTTTACGTTAAAGATTAAATAGCTTTTTATAGGGTTAAGTACTTGACAACAAATTTACTCAAAATGCCCATCACTAGTGTAGAGTACATTTAGGTGAGATACAGGTGCTATGGGTGACCTTTAGATTTGTCCTGCATCAGTGCCAGTGCACTGGAGGAAAAGTCACGTAGTACATGCAGTGTATCTCTCTGCAGACGCAGTGTGTCCCGTGCATACTCCTGCTGTGTCTGCACTAGCCGCTGCACAGACTCGGCCACTGACTCCAGTGAACGTGACACGGTCCCTATCAGCACGGTGGTGGCTTGTTGCTCCTGTAAGCTGAGGGAGGCGCTCTTGGCGAGATGCTCCTGCAGACTTCCTGGGCCTTGCGATCCAAGACGGGAAACAGATGCACGGGAAGTGCTTCCTGCATGGTCTGTACTATTGCTTGATTCCTTCGGCTGCGTTTCAGTTTTGATAAGGTCTCTGTCAGGGGTGGACAGGTCAGGGAGTATCTTGTTTGGATTAGACTGATATTTTGCGTCACTGACTCCAAGGCCCTGGTCTGATGATGGAGGAAACACAATAATATGTATGATACACAAGAAATCAATGATGGAAAAGGTTTAAAATAAGCTAAATAAAAAAGCACAATGCTGCTTCTATAAAAAGAATAAAACACTGCATGTTACCTTCTGTGCCTGATGGTTCGAGGTCAGTGAGAGGCACTGCAGAATCATCTAGACCAGTCAAGAACAAGAAACACCTTATCAAAAAATGCACTGAAATTGTAATCCTCAAACCTTCACAATTAAAAAACAATGGAGATTTTCTTTTGAACCACAAAGTACTTGAGTTTGCACCCTGAACCAAACTTAAATACAAAAACAAATTTTAGTTTTTGTTCTAACAGAAAAGGGCTGCTGTAACTAAACAGAGTTGTTAGACCAAAGGATTAAGGGAAAATGTGTGAGCTGATTTACCAATTGTTGTTTGATACTGCACTTCAATTAATGTAAAACACATTGAAAGGCACAACAATAACAAACAACAAATTTAATGTAATTAGGGATTAGGAATTAAGGATTAATACAAATAATCTTAAATATAAGTCTAATATTAATCTTGAACTTTTTGTCTAATAATTATCTTGAGCTTTTGTACTTTATTTGTTATGTTCTGTTAAGCTGCTTTGAGACAATGACCACTGTTAAAAGTGCTATACAAATAAAACTGAATTGAATTAATTACTGATGCTATAATTTGTGAATATCTGTATCTAGGTTATATTTAGATTAGAGGATGCACTTACAACTGCAAGGTATATCCAGTGGCAGATCTGTGTCTCCTTTGCTGCTCATGCCAGAGTGGTGTGGCATAACCTGAGGCTTGATGGGCAGCCTGCCGTTTGCTGTACCAGGAATGTGCGGTGGTATCGCAGAGGCACCTTGGCTGTCCTCATCCTCATCTGCAATACTATCTGACACTGGGAACTTCTCCCCTGGTCCAGCCTGGAGGATCTGGTGCACCATTCTCTCTACAGGAGAAAGGTCGTCGGTAATGCGTGCAGCAGAGAAGCCGGAAGCTCTCATGGCTGCCACCTTGCGTTTGGTGTCACACTTGAGATCAGACCACTTCTTCACGATCTCGATGACCTCTCTGTGACACTCACTGATCTCGTTGATGCGAGCTGTGAGAGCGGCCCATGTTCGCTTCTTAACATCACTGGAGACTCCCTGATTGAATTTACCTGTTTGGAGGACATATATCCATGGCACAGTGTTTGACATGCATGGTGATGGACATGGCTCTATGCGTACACCTAAAACATCAAAAATGGTGAAGAAAGGCAAAATGCCACTGATGCTTAACTAGGTTTGAGAATGAATAATCATACTGACCCACCAGTATGTGGCGATTTCTCTTCACCTCAGTCAGCAGAAGTTGAACCTCAGAAAATGTGAAGCGTGACTTCCGTTTCTTGAAGTTTGCCGATACAACTGATGATCCAATAGATGAAAAGGGATCTCCAGACATCCTTGTTGTACCCTCTCAGCCTCTGGACATTAAGTCTCTTCACCATTAACAGCCAGGTACCTATAATGAAATATTTTTTTTTTTCTTTATAACAGAGATACCTCTGCTTCTCGGTCTGTGTACTGAATAGCATTCCCATTTTCTGAGCTGTAACGTACAAAGTGATTCTGATATCAAAAATGACGGGTATTGGCTTGATACCACATTGTGTGCTGTGCTCATGTGCATGATCTGCATCACGGTAATCGCTCAAGTGAACTGGATTGGAAAATAGGTCGATTCTAATCAGATTTGAATCCAATTATTTGATCAGCATCAGTCTTGGTGTTCAATAACAGATCAGGTCATTCTAGTTATAAAATTTAACAAGTACAATCTAAATACATTAACTGGACTTTTTAAGGGTGACAGATGATTAACAAAAAAAACAAAAAAACAAAACCTAGATGGATCATACCATTTTAGTTTTAATAAGATTTTCTCATGTCGAAATGAACTTACAGATAGAATGGGCTGCATCTAAAATGCTGACAGTAAACTGGAGGGATGAAAACTGTATCAGGTCGACTTTTAATGCATCACTAACCAAAACAAAACAAATACAAAAGGAAGAAAAGAAGCGGTTGGTGAATGCCACGTTGTGCCTTTTCGTTATCTGTTCATGAGAGAATACAGAGCCTCAGAAAGACAGATGAGGCTCAGGAAGGAGGAAAGAAATGATCCAATGCGAGGAGACTTTTACGGGATGGTTTTGCTTTAAAAGATCTGCGTTCATCCTGTAATCATGACACACACACTCTCTCTCTCTCTCTCTCTCTCTCTCTCACACACACACACACACACACACACAGCGCCTCTCCAGTGCTTCCGGTTTCTTTGTTGTGAATGTGTGTTTGTGTGTCAGTGTGTGTGTGTGTGTGTGTGTGTGTGTGTGTGAGCTAGCGGTGCTGCAGGCTGCGACAGTAAAACATGGAGACTCGGACAAAACGCCATCAGGCATCCCTGCATTCAGTCTAGATCAGACCTACATGAGCGAGTAATAATAATAATAATAATGATGATGATGATGATGATGATATATGATGTTGTTTTAACGATGTTCAACAAGCCGGCTACTGCTACCAGATAGGATAGCTAAGCTAGCTACTGCTCCAGCAGTACCTGATATTGCTTTATCCCTAGATGAGCTAGCTAGCGGACCGCTAACGAATGAGTGTGTTATTTTTTTTCCTTCCCTGTGAACGAATATTCTTCTTTTTTTTTTGCGTCGAGGATTTTGAACACGTATTACAAATAAACTTTCTAATTACCCACACAAACGCTCTATGGTTGCCGTGTAATAGTCAGCGAATCGATGAAAACACCCTCGAGTACATATCCAAAAACTTCGTAGAGGAGCTCCCCTGTGTCGCGCGCGCACACTCTCTGTTAGCTACGTCATTTTTTTTTTTTCGCCCAGTGCGCACGTTCACTCGCGCACGAGACAAAGAGCGCCCTCGCGCGGTGTTGCGTACCGAATAAACTGCGCTGTGTTTCTCCTCACACACTAACGAACAGGTTACAGACTTTTATCAGTTTGTTCATTCAGACAGCACTTAAACACCGAAGAATTTTAATGGGCTGCACTAAAGTTAAAGCTATGTTACTGGCTAGCCAATCAGATTCATTCTGACTGACAAAAATATCAACAACGTGATTATCTTTACTTATCTAATACTTGAAAAATCCTTCAATTAAAGATATGTAATCATATAGATAGTACATATGTGAGTTTTTACATTATAGCTAGTCATGTAGTATATTAAGCATTATATACACTCATTGACTTTGATGTTTGGCCTACATATACACTATATTGCGAAAGGTTTTGGGACACCCCTCCAAATCATTGAATTCAGGGGTTTGGGCTCGGTCCCTTAGTTCCAGTGAAAGGAACTCTTAATGCTTCAGCATACCAAGACATTTTTGGACAATTTCATGCTTCCAACTTTGTGGAAACAGTTTGGGGATGGCCCCTTCCTGTTACAACATGACCGCACACCAGTGCACAAAGCAAGCTCCATAAGCACATGGATGAGTGGGTTTGGTGTGGAGGAACTACACCGTTGGGATGAATTAGAGCAGAGACTGCGAGGAAGGCCCTCTCGTCCAGCATCAGAGAAATGGTCAAAAATTCCTATAAATACACTCGTAAACCTTGTGGAAAGCCTTCCCAGAAGAGTTGAAGCTGTTATAGCTGCAAAGGATGGCCAGGTCACAGGTTCTGCTCTAATTCATCCCGAAGGTGTTCTATCGGGTTGACTCTGTGAAGTTCCTCCACACCAAACTCGCTCATCCATGTCTTTATGGTCCTTGCTTTGTGCACTGGTGTGCACTCATGTTGGAACAGGAAGGGGTCATCCCCAAACTGTTCCTACAAAGTTAGGTGCATGAAATTGTCCAAAATGTCTTGGTATGCTGAAGCATTAAGTGTTCATTTCACTGGATCAAAGGGGCCAAGGACAACCCCTGAATTCAATGATTTGGAGAGGTGTCCAAAAACTTTTGGCAATATAGTGTCTGTGTAAAGGCCCTCTCAATCATCTCCTGTTTTTTTGAGGACAATTGAGTTTCATGTGGTGCAAACTAAACGTGAGACTATGAAATAAATTGGTTTATTAAGCTGAAGCTGTCAAACTCGGAGCATCCATTTTGAATCGTGTCTCATCTCAGGTCATGGAGCATCTCCGCAATTCAGCTTGCTCTCCAGCAGATGGAGCTAATGAACACAAACTGTACCACTAGTGTAAATGGTGTGTGTATTGTGAGTGGAAAAGGAAACGTTCACCTGAAATTAATTTATTACGTTGAAATACAACCTTTTCCAACAAAGGCTTTCCCCCTCCAAACCCCTTTCCCCAAGAAATGGTCATCAGTTCAATAATTTGTTTTAATCACATCAATAAAGCTTTTTATTTTTACAAAATAGAAAGCGGTGTCATGGATCAGTGATTAATCATCAGTGAGCAAAACAGGAAAGTCCAAAGTAGAATGTTTAAACAGCTATTCATGACAAATATAGATAGAGTTTCACATGAAGCGTTGCATCACAATGAATGAGATCATCATCATAAAACAAGCACTCTCTCTATTACTTAGCTTTACAATGTTTTTAACAAACCAGGTCTTATTTAGAGTCTGTACTTTCCTATGTTTAAAGATGAGTAATTAGTCTGGCTATTTTAACTGTTCACATTTTCATGGAGTTCATGTAGAAATTTAGTCTTTGCACATAATTCTTTACCAATATATTTGCTGTCATTCACAATTATTTAGGATATTTATTATATAAAAAAATGCTGTAAAAACACAACATAAAAAACACACAGTAGTCAGCATTTCAATTTATCTTTTCTCATCTTTCCTTGAAATAGGAAATTCCTCACAAAGCATTTTGGAAAAGCACACTACAATGCAACATTTTTTCCTTTTAATCGTTTTCATTATTAAAGAGTCACAGAAAAGCACTGACAAAACTGAACTGGTACCTTTTAGTAAAGACACTGATAGCTGTTGGCATGTTGCTGTTAATGAAATATAGCTATGATATGTGAAATAGCCACTGGGTTTTTAGACAGTTAATATGATAAAAACTAAATTAATATAAAATGACATTAGTAGTTTCATCCACTTGGAAAACTGTGACAGATGAATATGAATACACAACAAAGAATCGTAACAAATGATAATCGCTCATCTGGGTTTACCTCGCTATTAGTTTGGTAGCCCTCTGATTGGCCTCACTGATGCGAGAAACATTGGCAATAGCCTACAAAAAGACAAAAACAGAGACAGTCATCTATTTAACTGAGTGCCGGTCCCTGTGCTGAAAGTATTGGAACAACAAGGCTATCTGATCACCTAAAAATTGGGTGGTCTGCCACTAAAGATGCTAAATTGTTTAAAACAAAATATCAGGAAAGGAAAGCTGAAATTGTTATCTCATATTTATCTTTTGATTGCAAATACAAATGTCTTCAGTGAATGGTATAAACATAAGAATCGGCCCTGCCATTGCAATACTTTTAGGAGGGACTGTATGCATAGTAAAATAAAATTAGATACAGACCTTAGACTGTATGCGCTCAATCTGCACATTCTGCGTATCAATTTCGTTGCCCATGTCAAGTGCCATGCTTCTCAAGTTGCCGAGGATGCTGCCCACATGGGCCAGGTTCTCCTCCATCTCATCCTCCCGTGCATCATTTGTCACTCTGGTGACAAAATCAAATCACTGATGGCTGATCTACAATTAATTATAGCAAGAGATGTATGCTGTGTGTCATTTTAAGAAAAGTAATATTTTAGCACCTTCTGATGTATCCACCACTCATGGTCATTTTCTCTCGCTCATCCACAATGCGTGATGAAGGCTGACTAGATACCACACCATCCTGATTATTACCCCAGACCTTCTTATAGGCTTCACTCGCTTCAAGGTTCTTCAGCCTGGAAAGTTCCACAAAAGAAGATAATAAAACAGCCAGTAAAAATTTCTAGTAGGACCTTATTATTACGAATACTGAAACATTAATAAAATATTGTTGACCACTGACAGGTGAAGTGAATAACACTGATTATCTCCTCATCATGGCACCTGGTAGTGAGTGGGATATATTAGGCAGCAAGTAAACATTTTGTTCTCAAAGTTAATGTGTTAGAAGCAGGATAAATAAGCAAGTGTAAGAATTTGAGCGAGTTTGACGAAGGGCTAAACGACTGGATCAGAGCATCTCCAAAACTGCAGCTCTTGTGGGGTGTTCCCGGTCTGCAGTGGTCCAACAGTGGTGAACCGGTAATAGGGTCACTCACGGCCAAGGCTCAATGATGCACATGGGGAGTGAAGGCTGGTCCATGTGATCTGATCCAACAGGCGAGCTACTGTTGCTCAAATTGCTGAAAAAGTTAATGCTGGTTCTGATAGAAAGGTGTCAGGACACACAGTGCATGACAGGTCAGGGCTGTTTTGGCAGCAAAAGGGGGACCAACAGAATATTAGGCAGGTGGTCATAATGTTATGCCTGGTCAGTGTATATCGGTGGTGATTCAGTTTTTTATCTTTCTACAAAAGGTATCATATGTTGTTTCCTATCATATATGTGTACAAAGATGTATGGTATCAGGTGCACCCTCAACCATGTAAATCTTGTGAGTTATTGTGTGTCTGCATATAAAATACACTGGTGATAATGAAAAGGAAGATTTTATATATATATATATATATATATATATATATATATATATATATATATATATATATATATATTCTCTCTTACTGTTTTATATTTGCACTTACTGTTACAAGAAATCAACAAAATGATTCATTAATTAAACATCAGTAATGACTAAAATAGGCTGAACCTATTGGACATGACTCATCAATAAGTTCCTGGTGGGGGAGAATCTTCCTAACAGAGACAAGGGGGATAAAATATTCCTGACTAAATATGAGTTGCACAGATATGCAACTAAGTACAATCGCTTTCCCGTCTGCACATACTTATCACATGAGCACAGGCCACAACATTTGCCAAGGTCTGTGAGATTTTTCTCAGCTTCTCTCATATCCTGATTTATCTGGTCCAGTCCCTCTTCGATCCGCTCCAGTTGCTCTGGAATACAGAGATTTGCTTGTAATTATGAAAGAGACATATCATTTAAATGGGAGGGATGTCAATCACTATTCAATACACACTATACATTTCACACAGTTACAGTATGTAGAGATTGTGATATGTGGTTTGATATAAAAATATACTTTTTTATCAAAGCTTTTTATTTTCTAACAATATATTAACTTCAAATAGTCAATAGTCTTGGAGGTGACTGTATAGCCATTTACAAAGTCTACAATCAAAATAATGATCTGAAATTAAGTCAAGTTCTAATTGAAATCACTTTACAATGCCCTGTTACTTCTACGACACGCTGAATTTTTGAATGATTATCTAAATCCTCACAACTGATAAACTTAGGAAAGTATGTTTGTGAAGACATGTTGAACAGAATGAATCGTTATTTCATTACCTCCTTGTTCGTCTAGCATGACCAGTGTCCTGATCCCTGCATCTTTACTCTGTTGAAAATAGAAATCAACACGATGCAACATTAAAATATACAATGTATTTTCTGACATTAATAGAATGCTATTAATCGTTAGTAAAACCTGACAGGGATATTAAGCATGCAGTATGATTTAATATAATGTTGTTTTGTTCCTGGTTATAATAATGTGTGTGCCTTTATATAGACATCACAGGTGCATGGTGTTTGGTCCAAACAGCCTGTACAAATGAGCTATTTTACAGGAAACAAAGCCCATGAGCCATTGCCCATTCAATTCTATTATAACAACGTGTCTCAATACATAAAATGGCATTTCAGAGGCATGATAATAAACCTTGATTACACACTGAAGGGGAATGCTATTTTACATAACCTTCACTTTCTCTTCACTTTAATATAGAATGTGAAAGTATGCTTTGTTTTTGCTCAGAAAAAGCTTTGTGATGATGTGGACAAAAACACACGTTCTCAGTTAGAAATGGACTATCATGGAGACTACAGTAGATAGATACATTGTGAAAGATTATAAATTAGTCCCTCACCTCCTCTAGCAGAAGCTTCATGTTTCTGGTGACTTCCAGGGACTAACAGACACAGGAGAGAAGAGAGAAATCGAGTAAACTTCATAGGGAAAACTAACAATGTAAAATCAATAGTGAGTCGCAATGGTGTTATTAATTTCACTGAAACCAGGCACACTGGTTGGTGCAGTTCATGACAGGGTCTGTCATTTTCCCTGCTGAGCAGTGATAGATCAGACTGTGAATAGATCAGACGGTCAATAACCTTTACTTAATGGAGCATTAGAGGGGATGTCATTTCCGCTAGACTAGTCTAACATACACTAATTAATCAAACATATACTGACACATAAATATTTCACTATGGTAAGTTTATCTCACTGGTGATGTCAAAGACATGCTTCATCTTTCCCATGACGTGAATACACTCTAAACAATTCCCTTCTTTAATCAATTTGTCAACACTATTACAGTAAAAGTTTCCCTATTCCTGCTGGCATTACCTCATCTGTCACCTGATTGACCCTCCTGTGAAGCTCCGTCACCTCAGATCTCAGGGGGCACTCGGCAGCCATCTTAGGCGTCGTGCTACAGTGAAAGTAAACACAAGGGAAGCACAGTTATTCTTAGAGGGGCCTTCAAAGTGGCTCAGACTGGAAGGTGTAATCGGCCTGTTATAAAGGATGAGAGCACAGAACACTTGATAACCTCAATGCTTAAGTAAATAAGTCACCAGCAGGTCTAAACCTACTGCAGGGACTCTATTGCAAACAGCCAGACTCTGCCTCCCACTGCAGTTGTCATTTATTAATTGCTGGGTAAACAATGAAGTCGAAGAAACACGAAAGCATCAAGGATGGTGACAACCTTTAATAAACTTAAAACAAATTGTTGTTGAAAGAGTGCATTTAAATAGCCAAACAAAGGAAACAAATGGAAGTCAAGAGAGAATTTGCTAAATAAAGGCTCTGCTCCATTTGTTGCATAAGGATACACGTTTGAGTAAGGTTATTTAGAGCAACAAATTGCTAGGTTGTCGTTTTTACTTAAGATGTAAACACGGAAATCAATTAACTATTTGACGAAAGCAGAATGCAATGAAAATGATTTCCTTTATGTTATAAGGAAAGCTATGACCAAATTGCCATGATAATACCTGATGAGCTCATTGGGCAGAAGACCATCACATGAAGATGTGTACCTCCAGGACATTTGGTTTAAAATAAAAGCAGTCAGTTTAGAATATACAGACCAGGAAGCATTACATAAGCAAGCACAAACAAAAGAGCTGGAGATGCTGTTTCTGAATGTAGGTATAATTACTTCATAATTACAGACTATGCTTTTACCAAGGCAACATGCAAGGCGGCTGACTTTGTAATTAAAAGGGTTGTTTCTATAGGTTTCACCCACCAGTGATCTACTTAAATACTTTAAGCTGCAGTTTTGCCTCATATTCATTGTTTCATTCAAATGAAGTGTGGATCCAACTAAGCCATAAATGAGTTAGTTATAAATACTTTATAAGTATGCTTTATAAATATATACATACCACTGACTGTACTGTCTGTAACAATGTTTGCTACAAAATACTGCTTAAAATGATTGAAAATATAAAATTGAGAAGGAGGGTCTGCTTTGATCTCATTGAGGTCCAAAATTTTAGGGCTCACTATCTTAAAATAATGGAACTGATCTAACAGAAGTCTACAATTCCAAGGTCTTGCTGTACTGTAACCAAATGTTCAGGGCAAATCCCTGCCTTTGATTAAAAAACCCCAAAGACCACAAAAGCATGCTTTAACCTGGTCTTCAAGTTTGATTGAAGGGAATTCTTAATAAATTTCATTTAATACTTATTTCAAATATGGTATATATTATATAAAGCATGCATATTATAGTAAATGACTTTCCTCAGTAACATACTGTGTTAATACAAATAATACACACATTTTAAAACTGCCTATGAATGTGTCTGTTCCATATTATGGTCATATGTTCTGCAGGGCTCTGAGAGGTTTGTTAAAAATCTGTAGAAATTTTGATTCATACGTCATAAGTGTTGAGAATTTTTGTGTATGAGGAACAGTGGTAGAGTAGCTGACTCACAGTTCTAATGTCCTAGGTTCAATCCTAATCTCAGGTTATTGTCTGTGCTAGGTTTTCCTTCCTCCTCTTTCTGCATGGATTTCCACCTACAGCCAAGCACATCAGTAGGTGGATTGGTTTCGTTCATCCTTTTTTAGCAACAGGCTAGCCAACTAACTGTGGTGAGTGATGTATATTTGAATATGTGTGTATATTAATTGATCTAAATCAAATACTTATATGTTTGTAAGTATATGCTGTACATAATGCTACCCCAAGTTGCAATCTCGTGTTGAACACAGCATAAATTGCCCCTGGGTGTGAATGAGTTTGTGAATGGTGCCATGCAGTGGACTGGCATACCACTCAGTGTGTATTCTTGCCTTGTACCCAGTTCCTGGGATAAGGTCTGGATCCACTGAAGCCCTGACCTGAATAAAGCTGTTACTTGAATAAATGATGTGGAATAAATAATGTTCAAATAAATGAATTGTATATGTATTTACATTGTCACTGATAGGCAGAGGAGGAGAAACCCCAGAAACACTAATGTGCCTGATATTTAGTCTACATACATGCACACAATCTCTGTGAATTTAACCATGGGATGATTGATAGGCTGGTTGAGCGTTTCATAAACTGCTAATCCCCTGCTTATGTCTGTATCACTCACGCCTTACCTTATAACTTATATCAGTTGTATATTGCCAAACTACTTAATTGTGTAGGTAGTGAGACCCCTTATGTCAGTTCACAAACATAAGGATTAGATAAAAGGCAGACAACAGCAAATTCTATCCTGATTTTGCCTCATATAGAAAACAATTTTTACAGTAAAGCATAATGGTCATAGCATAATGCTTAGAGTTAACACTTGATGTCTTGGTTGCGTTTCTGACTAATGTCTGCTCACTTAGTCAATAATCTGAATATGTGCCATATTCATTTCATTTTTTATTAAAGTTTTAATAGTGCTCTAGGAAATGTTTGGGTTTCCAGAAGACCTGGACATTGCTTCAGTTTTGATAGCTCATTACCCATGATGCTGTTTGTTAAGGTACGTTCTTGAACAAAATCTGGAGCCTTCTATGAATAGATGTATGTTTTTTAAGATCAAGTGACACTTTAATTGCACACAGGTTGACATTCAACTAATTATGTGATTTCAGCTCATCCCAGCTGGATGCACCAGAACTAATTTAGAAGTTTTAAAGCAATGGGGTGCTGCATATTAATAAAGCACAAATTTCATGCTTTTCATTTACAAAAATTTTTGTAAAAAACAAAACAAAAAAACATACATACATAAATAAAGGGTTTGGGTTATTTAACCAATTCAAGACAGATAATCCCAATTATCACATCATATAATATCATATTCATATCTATTCATATCTATTCAATAATTCTATTTCCAACTTGTAATACTACAAAATGTAAAAATGTTCAGTGGGTAATATACACTGATCAGGCATAACATTATGAGCACTGACAGGTGAAGTGAATAACACTGATTATCTCATCATCATGGCACCTGTTAGTGGGTGGGATATATTAGGCAGCAAGTGAACATTTGGTCCTCAAAGTTGATGTGTTAGAAGCAGGAAAAATGGGCAAGCGTAAGGATTTGAGCGAGTTTGACAAAGGACCAAATTGTGATGGCTAGACGACTGGATCAGAGCATCTCCAAAACTGCAGCTCTTGCGGGGTGTTCCCGGTCTGCAGTGGTCAGTATCTATCAAAAGTGGTCCAAGGAAGGCACAGTGGTGAACCGGCGACAGGGTCATCAGTGGCCAAGGGTCATTGGTGCACGTGGAGAGCGAAGGCTGGCCTACAGACAAACAACTGTTGCTCAAATTGCTGACGAAGTTAATGCTGGTTCTGATAGAAAGGTGTCAGAATACACAGTGCATGACGGGTCAGGGCTGTTTTGGCAGCAAAACAGGACCAACAATTTTTATTAGGCAGGTGCTCATAATGTTATGCCTGATCAAGTGTATTAGCTCTCAATTTTAGGTTGCATCTCCTACACACAGATTCAGGGTTCGGACACAAAACAGAAACCAATCTGAAAAAGTGTGGTTAGATCAATCTTCGCCCTCATGCACATAGTCTAACAATGTTTTCTTCTAATTTGTATCCATTAGCAATAGCACTGTGGCTCATTAAGACTCGTGTTATAGTACACACCCTTCACCCAGGAAGCATCATCTCATGCATCAAGTCCCACAAATACCCAGCTGAAAAGGGCAAGGCGATATTCCTGCGAGTGTTCAGCATACTCCAGGGCATAATATCTCGCTATATTATTTTTAAGACTGGCTTGCACACGACCTTAATGCGGTTAACGGAGGGATTTAATGTCCGTTAGACGTTTGACCAAATGCTTTCAGTAACTAACGATGATGACGTGAACAGACATTTAGGAAAAGTTCACAATGAAGTAGACACAGTCTTCATTAGTCCATGATGGAGGATCAGCCATGACAACTGGGAATGATCACGATGTTTTTAAAGAGTTAAGAGGAAAAAAAGTCAAAGAGAACGAACTCACACGACCATCTGCGGCTCAATATCCTATTTGTCGCTCATACGTCTAGCTATACACTAGAATTAAAACTATTCTGAATCTACAAGTTTTATGGAAAAAAAAATCAAAGTCTTACCTCTGTGGGAAACGCAAAGATTGTCCTCTTTCACTTCCACAGTTTACTCACAGTACAAAACAGCTGTTCTGCCAAGCGCCTACAACACCTGTGTTTGCTCAGTGATCTGATTTTAATATCTGCGGCTCATCAGCAGCCGGTTTTCTGCATCTCAGGTAAATCTGAGCCCCGCCCTCTTGTCGGGCCATTCTACTATTGGCTGTTGTTTTCATCCGCTACCACAATCATTGGCTAATGAAGTGTCAGTTTCAGGCTCGTGTGGGTTTGACTGCTTCTTCTTCTGCAGGAAGGGAAATAGCCGTGAGCGTGCTGTGTCTTGAACACGAGTCTGGAGCTGAACTGTACGTGCATACATAATATATTCACCCTATTGTATAAATGCTCAGATGTAGCCCTCATAGGAGGCAAATGGTAGGTTTTAGAGTTTATAGTGTGTATTTATATATAATATTCAAAAAGCAAAATAAGTTTGGAAATGATTTGTTTCATGATTAGGATTTTCACACAGCCTACATTTCTGAAACCTAATAAAGTGTGTAGTTGTCTACTAGCAAACATTGCACTAATCTCTATTTTGGGAGTGTTCATATTGCTTTATGTTTTTTCAATTAGATAATTTCCTAATATATATATATATATATATATATATATATATATATATACACACACACACACACACACATATATATATATATATAATTCGCGGTTCAAGCACTAAGCTCTAGATCTCTTTCTTCCATCGATTTCTTCTATGATATGCATCCTACCAGCCAAACCAAAGGTCTAGAGATATAGTCAATAAGTAGTGCTGCTTTCCATTATTCAGGAAAGCATGATGGGCTGATGGTGGCGCTATAGCACTGTGTTTTGGGCACGTCTAAGAATCCCGTAACTATAGAGACAGTAATATTTATTTCCCACATTATTTCTTGGCTAAAACCAAGCAATCAACCAACAAACACACAAACAAAAAAGGAAATTGGATTTTAACCGATTCGTGGTTCTTCCTCAAACTGTTCCCACAAAGTCTAAAGCACATTATAGTATAGTATACGCAGACCAGGCATAACATTAGGACCACCTGCCTAATATTCAAATATTCTGCTGCCAATACACCCCTGACCCGTCATGCATTGTGTGTCCTGACACCTTTCTATCAGAACCAGCATTAACTTCTTCAGCACTTTGAGCAACAGTAGCTCATCTGTTGGATTGGATCACACGGGCCAGCCTTCGCTCCCCACAGGCATCAATGAGCCTTGGCCGCCCATGACCCTGCTGCCGGTTCACCTCTAATGGACCACTTTTGATAGGTACTGCAGACCAGGAACACCACACAAAAGCTGCAGTTTTGGAGATGCTTTGATCCAGTCGTCTAGCCATCACAGTTTGGCCCTCAAATCCTTACGCTTGCCCATTTAACACATCAACTTTGAGGACAAAATGTTCACTTGCTGCCTAACATATCCCACCCTCTAACAGGTGCCATGATGAGGAGATAATCAGTATTATTCACTTCACCTATCAGTGTTCATAATGTTATGCCTGATTGGTGTATGTATACTGTAGGACAGGATGTTTCAAAAGCACATATGGACATGATGGTCACTATTCTTGACCATATAGTGCTCTGATATACCAACAGACATGACTGGGAAGGCACCACACAAGAAGTTAAAATATAACTTTGGTGGACATCCATATGCTAGTCTTTGGTTTGGTATCAGTAACATAATTAGTAGAAAAACATGGCCATCAAATGACCAAATGGTCTCTGCAGGCATATGACAGGGTTGACGTTACATGATCCTCATTAAAACTGTGTGGCATTTCCTTGTAATTACACACAAGAGTTTGTGCTCAACCTTTGTTACCTTATTTATTTTTTGAAACATAAAAACAAGAACAAGAACATAACTGATTGAAGTGGACATTTAAGCATCAGCCTCCTGATTCTTTAGGCCAGGTCTTTATCTTAGACATAACAATTTGGATCTTTTAGCTTTGACCTTTAGATATTATGAGATAATTGGCCATTTGATATTTTCAAGATAATTGCATCTGAAATTGTTGAAATTATTTTGGATTTGTTAAGAGATGTACAAAGATTACACATTTTTTAAAGTATATAGTTTTATGGGTTTAATACAAGTTATAAGATACAAAAAATGAGACTGTATACCTATAATGATTAATAAAATCCAAAAAACTTGTAGTCATGGGTTCACTGTTGAAGTGAGACAATGATGATTCATTTTTCTTTAAGAGTACATAGTCAGCTGCAGCCACTGGGAAAATAAAGCAGGGGAGAAGATAAAGTAAGATAAACATATAAAATATAAATATATAAAAAATATATAGCCATGATATAATATATAGCACTCATACCTCCTTCAAGTTGACCCTGACAGTTCCTGAATTGTTCTTGTCAAGCGTCTTAAAAGCACCTGCATATGAACATAAATGTCTCTTATTAAGTCATGTCCATAAAAATCAGATTAAATGTCATTCAAAGGAAGAAGACTGACTTACGGCACATTGCATCCAATCGCACCAGGCACCCAATATAATTGTCAAAGTCCATGTTGCCGCTTTCATCACTGTATCTGCGAATGAGCATCTGGAAGATATGATCAGATAGAGGAAAACCTGGGAGAAGAGAAGTAGTGCAAATGAGAGAACACATGTTTAGGTGCAAGCTGGGATAAATCTATAATGCAGGTATAAAGACAATTTATTTTCAGATAATTCACTATTGTTGACGGTCACACTAACCTGCTGCTTTGAAAGCTGCAGGCAACTCACTGGGCCCAATCGTTCCAGAGCGATCTGTATCATATGACTTATAGATGGCCTGTACCAGACAAAGCCAAGTTAAATTTCAGTGCCATTCTATACTTCTATAATAAAATGTGTATGGTACATTCTATATGGATTATGTTAAATGGTATATGAATTATTGTATATAGGTGGAATACATTCCACACTGCAGATTTAAACTCACAGTGAAAATAATCATTACATAAAATGAAACATCAAAAATTGAAAAATGATTTAATAAATGAAGAAGGCATAACATAATTAGTATAATAAGGTTAATAAAGTGCAGTAGAGTAAGCATCAGTAAAACTTCAAGTCTTGTGGTAATGCCAGTAAAGCAAAATCTTGTTGTGGATTGTGTCAGAGCCTGCAATCAGACTCAAAACTGAAGATATCCAAGCATTAACTTCCATGTCATTTATAATTTTACAAAGTGTCATTTCAGTGCAGTGGGTGGCCTGAAGACTAATTGAAATCTTTCATTAAAATTTCATCATTTCAATTAATAATTCATTATTTGTTTTGATTCAAATCAACACTTCATTGTCCAAACACACTTAATTGTCCAAAAACACACTTGACAACAAATAGGCCACATATTTGTCTAAAATTATTGAGAACTAAGCTATTTTCTTTAGACAACAAATGTAAAAGCTGCTGTAGGACTATGAAAACCCCATGTCAAAATGCATGTATGATTATTCTCAGTCAGCGACTAGATAATGAGCTTGCTTTAAAACACTGCGGGTAAAAATCAATAAAGAGAGCTACAACATCAACAGCTGAGCAACTGGACAAGAAAAGAAATTTCTTTTTTCCTAACCATAATGGTTATTAAGCTAATTCATTTTTATGTTTATGCAAAAAAAGAGAATGAAACAAATGCATTTTTTTCAGTCAAGAATTTTGTAATAAAAAATTTTAGCTTTCGAGTAAAACACGGTTTATTTCACTATGAAAGATTTTCAAAAACTTTTTGAAACCCTTCTCATCCACTACACAGTGTGCTGGTTAATCAGAAGAGCACATTCAGCCAGAGACTGAGACTGATCACTTCCAAGTGTAACACTGAGCGCTTTAGGAAATCTTTCATCCCTGTGGCAATTAAACTGAACAATTCCTCCCTTTAAGTGTTGGGACATTTTCATGTGCAATTTCATTTGCAATAATTAATAATGGGTGCTATAGTAATTACAGACCTTTCATGCACATTACAATTTCACCTTTATCTATTATGTACAATTTTACCATTATCACCTGTTAAAATGATCACCAATTTACAATCTTTTTGTGCAATACTACAGTTCAACACTATTATTTGTACAGTATTTGTATTTATTTATTCTATTTTACAGTTTATATAATGGTGTATATATTTATTTATTTCTCTCTTATATTTTTATTAGATTATAAATATTTCTCTTATATTTTTTATTTTAAATTTTTTTATTTAATTATTATTTTATTAATAAAAAGTATATTTTTATTAATTTAATTATATAATGTGAGGTAACAAAGCAGGGTGAGTTGATCTAGCAAGTGAACAGCAAGGGAAAAGAGATTCAAGTAACACACTGGTGCAGAAAGCCATCCTAGGCCTAGGGCCATTTGGGTAGGTATGACTAACATTTCACTGATGTCGTGGGAAGACTGCAGGAGTAAACTGCATTAAATATGTTAAGCTTCATGTGCTCAATACCACAAAATTTTGCTCAGAACAATGGGCCTTACAAAACTACATCACACCCATTAAACAACATAACACAAACAGAACAACAAAAATATAGCAATCCTTTTAGAGTTTGCTTAATTACCCAAATTTCTCCACAATGTATTCATTTTATGCATTTAATGTACAATACTCATCTCTTGGAGCTCAATTACCTTTAAGAATCCAAGAAGTCAAACTCATTGCAAATGCTGTTGATGATGCCTTTGCTGCCTTGAAATCTAATCCTTTTGGTTACTGTTGTTTGTAATTTGTATTCCAGAAATACTATTAAGATATACTACAAACATGAAGGAAGCTATTGAATATATATATACACTATATTGCCAAAAGTATTCGCTCACCTGCCTTGACTCGCATATGAAATTAAGTGACATCCCATTTCTAATCCATAAGGTTCAATATGACGTCGGTCCACCCTTTGCAGCTATAACAGCTTCAACTCTTCTGGGAAGGCTGTCCACAAGGTTTAGGAGTGTGTTTATGGGAATTTTTGACCATTCTTCCAGAAGCGCATTTGTGAGGTCACACACTGATGTTGGACGAGAAGGCCTGGCTCTCAGTCTCCGCTCTAATTCATCCCAAAGGTGTTCTATCGGGTTGAGGTCAGGACTCTGTGCAGGCCAGTCAAGTTCATCCACACCAGACTCTGTCATCCATGTCTTTATGGACCTTGCTTTGTGCACTGGTGCACAGTCATGTTGGAAGAGGAAGGGGCCAGCTCCAAACTGTTCCCACAAAGTTGGGAGCATGGAATTGTCCAAAATGTCTTGGTATGCTGAAGCATTCAGTGTTCCTTTCACTGGAACTAAGGGGCCAAGCCCAGCTCCTGAAAAACAACCCCACACCATAATCCCCCCTCCACCAAACTTTACACTTGGCACAATGCAGTCAGACAAGTACCGTTCTCCTGGCAACCGCCAAACCCAGACTCGTCCATCAGATTGCCAGATGGAGAAGCGCGATTCGTCACTCCAGAAAACGCGTCTCCACTGCTCTAGAGTCCAGTGGCGGCGTGCTTTACACCACTGCATCCGACGCTTTGCATTGCACATGGTGATGTATGGCTTGGATGCAGCTGCTCGGCCATGGAAACCCATTCCATGAAGCTCTCTGCGCACTGTTCTTGAACTAATCTGAAGGCCACATGAAGTTTGGAGGTCTGTAGCGATTGACTCTGCAGAAAGTTGGCGACCTCTTTGCACTATGCGCCTCAGCATCCGCTGACCCCGCTCCGTCAGTTTACGTGGCCTACCACTTCGTGGCTGAGTTGCTGTCGTTCCCAAACACTTCCACGTTCTTATAATACAGCTGACAGTTGACTGTGGAATATTTAGGAGCGAGGAAATTTCACGACTGGATTTGTTGCACAGGTGGCGTCCTATCACAGTTCCACGCTGGAATTCACTGAGCTCCTGAGAGCGACCCATTCTTTCACAAATGTTTGTAAAAACAGTCTGCATGCCTAGGTGCTTGATTTTATACACCTGTGGCCATGGAAGTGATTGGAACACCTGATTCTGATTATTTGGATGGGTGAGCGAATACTTTTGGCAATATAGTGTATATTTTTAAGAGTTGACTGTGCTATGACCATGATACTATTCAAATCCGTTTCGAAAATCTAATCATTTCATCTCGTCATTGAAAGGATTATTCCACATAAATCCAACAAACATGCAAGCACCTATTATGGAAACAACACACTAACAATAATCTCAAACTAATGGACGGATAAGACAAAACATAGTGCACACATAGCACCGAGTTAAATGTTGTAAGTTACGGTAAAATTTTGTTTTGTTGCGACTAATATTACAAGTAATATTACAACTCATTACTAGTCACCACCTGGCCATCATACAAATTAGGTGATATTGTTTTTGAAGGGAATTGACACAAAGAATGATCACTCAAATGTTTTATTATTATAATTTTTTTTTTTTTACTAAAAGACAAAAAGCTGCAGAGGTATATATTAAGCTGCTATGTCAAGACTACTTATGTCCCACTTGCTTGGAAATGATGAATTCAGGTTAAAAGGGAAAAACGTAACACAGCTCTCTTACCTGCCACCTCTTTATATTGTTCCACATGTATTTGAATTCTGTAAAGCCCAACTTTCCAGAGCTGTCACTCTGTGTGAGGAGGGTTAAGGCAATAAAAATAAATTCATACCTGCTGTAGCAAAACAAGCAAACTCTAACTAAAAAGAACAATGAAATCTTTGCTCACATTCTGAAAATGTTATTAGATTATGAAAGGATACATCCATTACTGCCACCATGCTCCTGCAAGACTCAATTGAGAAGCCATCAGTCTTTAGGTCAGCATCTAAAGGTATGGACAAAAGAATATTATATTAACCAGTTTGCTGAACATGGCCGTCATCTTCATCCTTATAATCACTGTTGCAAAGAGAATTCTCATTCTACAACATAATTTCAAGCACTTTCACAAAACACTGGGTCACATCATCTCTCGACCTCTTATACATTTAAGACTGAATCTGTTTCTACTTATTACAGACAGTCATTATGGACAACATACACACCACACCCATCAGGCCCCAAACAACATGTCTTTTCATGATGAGCAATTATGCCAATTTGTTTGTGCAATCATTTTACCCTGGTAGTACTTTGTTTGTTCCTCAATTATTTGCCAAGTTTACTGACTCTAAACATAGATTGTTTTCTCAGCTGTTTGCTATGCCAGTTAAATGTAAAGTCTGTCTT
The DNA here is from genome assembly GCF_019097595.1 of Hemibagrus wyckioides. Classification (NCBI taxonomy): domain Eukaryota; kingdom Metazoa; phylum Chordata; class Actinopteri; order Siluriformes; family Bagridae; genus Hemibagrus; species Hemibagrus wyckioides. Next base: position 13,146,931 of record NC_080726.1, on the reverse strand, counting down.
ATTACACTAGAAAATGTTTCTCCTTGCTCTTTTCAGCAACATTATTTTGGATAAATGCTAATATTCAGTTTTAAAATTACACTAAACTTACGCTTGGTCAAAATCTTGTTGAGGATACCCATCAGCTCATTAGGGCTTACTTCCATATCCTAGAACAAAACAAAAAGAAAAACAAGAGTGAAATGCCAGGCCACACAAAGAGCAACTGCCTGATTGAAAACACGTATTTAGGTGGCTGACCTATTTATGACATACATATATTTCATGGTTCTCTACTGGAGTAGACGAATAATTTTAAAAGTTAACAAGTAAATACTTTAAAATGGCAAGGTTTATCAATTATACTAATAACGCAATACACTGCTAGCAAATGTACGAACAGATCTCTCGATTGTTATAGATAAAAAAATATTCTGGAATTTGTTAAAGACAGGGTTTGTAATTTAAACTTTCTTTTTCCTGAACGGCACTATATTGCTAAAAGTTTTGGGACACCCCTCCAAATCATTGAATTTAGGTGTTGTTTTTCAGGGGTTGGGCTTGGAAAGGAACTCTTAATGCTTCAGCAATTTCATGCTCCCAACTTTGTGGGAACAGTTTGGGGATGACCCCTTCCTGTTCCAACATGACTGCACACCAGTGCACAAAGCAAGGTCTATAAAGACATGGACTTTGGTGTGGAGGAACTTCACATGAGTCCTGACCTCAACCTGATAGAACACCTTTGGGATGAATTAGAGTGAAGACTCTGAGCCAGACCTTCTCGTCCAGCATCAGTGCCTGACCTCACAAATGTACTTCTAGAGGAATGGTCAAAAATTCCCATAAACACACTCCTAAACCTTGTGGAAAACCTTCCCAGAAGATCTGAAGCTGTTATAGCTGGAAAGGGCGAGCCAATTCCATATTACGTTCATATTCATGTAAAGGCAGATGTCCCAGTTTTAGAATTTCTCAGAGTCTTCGCTCTAATTCATCCCAAAGGTGTTCTATCAGGTTGAGGTTGGGACTCAACTTGGCAGGCAAGTCAAGTTCCTCCACATCAAACTCACTCATCCATGTCTGGTGTGCAGTCATGTTGGAACAGGAAGGGGTCATCCCCAAACTGTTTCACAAAGTTGGGAGCATGACACTGTCCAAAATGTCTTGGTATGCTGAAGCATTAAGCATTCCTTTCACTGGAACTAAGGGGCCAAACCCAACCCCTGAATTCAGTGATTGGAGGGGTGTCCCAAAACTATTGGCAATATATTGTATCAAGGTAGATAATTCTTCCCCATTAAAATTTAACCTAAACAGGCAACAGTTGTTTACTTTAGGAAGAATGTGATTTTGACAAGTCCTAAGATTTGATAAATTCTGAGTTAAAGCAAAGTTTCTGACTAGTTGTGAAAGGATGAAATGAATAATCTGCTCATTTTTATCAAGCCCAGACAAAGGGGGAAAAAAAAAGAGATTTATCTACTGGTTTATCTAAACCCCAATAGTGTGTTAAATCACATTTTAAACCTTGAAAATATAAATCACAAATCAAGTTTTCACAACAAACATGCAATAGGTTTTCCAGTGTGTTTTGACTTATTAAAAAAAGAAATAAATCAAAAGGAACACACAATTACTGAATCGTTGCGAGACGTACCATGAGAATGCTGCATCTCACACACAAAACCACCCATTTTTAACAACAAAACTCTCTGAGCTATAAAGTTAATCTTCATTACAGTGGCAGGAATGTACTATATACGGAGAAACCAGTCAAGCTTCATAACCAGAATGACTCGTGTGTTTTTTCCTTCTCAAGCCACTCCCTTTGTTCTAGGAACAGACTTAAAACAAACTCACAAAGAATGCATATACATATGCTGTCCATCATCCAAAACAAAAAACAAACAAACAAAACAATTGTTCTATTAAAGATGGAAAAAGTTGATCAAAAGGCAGATCAGTCTTATGAACAGCATCGGGTTTTGTAAATATATTGTAAATATAACTTTTCTAGTTTAATATGTGAAAATGTTTTCATTTTACAGGCCGTGAGGCTTGCCTTTACATGCATGGAAATAAGCGGCCAGGTTGGCTCTGTGTGGCTTGAGGGCATGTTCGCACGTGCAGCTGACATGACTAGGCAAGCTGATCAGTCCATATAGCATTTTATATTATGTATGAACACTTTTAAATGAATTTATATCTGTAAACAAAGGTATGAAGGGCTTACATCTCCAGCGAGCTGCTGGAAAACTCTGCGGAACTGCTTGTCCTCTTCGCTCTCATTCGACGCCTGGAGAGCTGTTGCGGGTCTCCGGGGAGGTGGCTGTGGCGAAGTCAGAAAATCCACTATTAAAATCACATGCATGCTCTTCAAGCTCGAGTACAGACAAACTATTTTCTTTATAACTTAAGTGTCTTTAGCATTATATATATGTGTGTGTGTGCGTCTGGGTTAAAACAAAAGTGCAGTTTGGCAACGATAAAAGATATAAAATGGATATGACAGTAACTTACTGGATCAGAAGGAACAAACTGGCCGGGATCAATATTGCTGTGAATCGTATGTTTGGGACAAAATACATGTGCTGTTAGACTGAAATGCATTAAACATCTAGAAACAACACAGATTTCAAAGTAAGACAGAAAAGTACTCAAAACTCAAACTCACCTCACAACATCCAATATACCTCCCACTACTTTTTTGGCCCAAAACATGGTGGTGACGGTGCAGACACAGGATAGATCTATAAAACATTCATTAATTAATTCGTATTTATAATCGATTACTGAATTCTAAAACAATCCGTTAACTCTCCAACATAAATATTTCATTTCCTGTTTTAAAGGTGGAGCAAACGCAGTGTAGTAGTTTACACAGCCGCTTTGGGGAAAAAAAGACATTTAAACGCTATTTCGGGCTTGAAAAGCAGGAAGAACCGCAAATAATCTTACCGAATTAACCAACAGACTAATTAATTGCGTTAAATTCGAATAAACATGAAAACAGCAGGGCAGAGCCTCGAAACACTGTACACACCAATGTAGCACAAACTTTTCCCACGAAGGTTCAACTTCCTCTACCGCGGTGACGCGCAGCACAAAGCAAAACGTAGCAAAAAAAGAAAGTTTTAAAGCATCGGGATTTCAAATCTTTGTAAGACTTACTATGTCAGACGAAGACGAGTTTCTACAGTAAGCCAAGTGGTGTTCTGTTTCGACTGTAAACTTGCCCGTCTAGAAACTCGCTCATTAAAATGTTCCCCGCCCTAAAAATACACTGAGACTCAGGGTCCTGTAACCATACTTACTGAACTACAGTGCAGTGAGCTCCTGTAGATCAGCGAAGGCTGTGGATCCTAGAAATTTTAAAACCCTTAAGAGTTTTTCAGTCCTTTACACCAGTAAATGTTGCCCTGTTAGGCTCCAACAAAACCATTTTTTGGAAGCTAAGAATCCTTAACAATCCAATAAACCCTTAAAGTAGTAAGTGAAAATTACTGTGAGAGTGTAGGCATCTTTTTAACGTTGTAACAAATAAGTGAGGTGTGTAGTGTTTTACAGTAGTCTCAAAATAGACTAGGGTTATAGGTATATAGATATTCAACCCTAACCCTAAGAACAGTTTGGGGATGGCCCCTTTCCCTCTTTCCAACATGACCGTGTACAAGTGCAAAACAAGGTTCATAAAGACATGGATGAGCAAGTTTGGTGTGGAGGAACTTGGCCTGCACAGAGAGGCCTGCACAGAGTCCTGACCTCAACCCGATAGAACACCTTTGAGATTAATTAGAGTGGAGACATCCAGTCTAGTTGGAACAGGAAGGGGTATTCCCCAAGCTGTTCCCACAAAGTTGGGAGCATGAAATTGTCCAAAATGTCTTGGTATGCTGAAGCATTAAGAGTTCCTTTCACTGGAACTAAGGGGCCAAACGCAACCCCTGAAAAACAACACCTGAATTCAATGATTTGGAGGGGTGTCCCAAAACCTTTCACAATAGTGTATGAATAGGATCTGAAAGGGAGTTACTGTCAGCTGTTCATGGAAGAGATTAAAATAAAAGCATACAACCTAAATCACTTTATGCCAGGGGTAATAACAAAACAAACATAAAATAGCATAAAAGCTAGACTTTTGTATCCTATTGTTTTGCTTAATAAATTTAAAACTCTGGCCCAAAACATACACAAAAAAGATAACTTTAACTATTGCTGAATATATCTAAATATATACCAATGATAATATGAAATTCTTTGTGTTTTATGGGAACATTACATTTTATAAGGAACACTCCACCAGGAACATACTCCAGGCTGTTGGAGGTGTAATAATGGTGTGGGGAATGTTTTCTTGGCACACTTGCCTATTAATACCAATCAATCATCGCTTGAATGCCACAGACTATTTGAGTATCATTGCTATATGAGCCTGTAGCACCCACCCCTAGCAAATTCTTCACATATATAATGCACATTTTGCACAGCTTAACTGTTCCAGTTCACAGTTGCTATGGTTGTCCATAATCCTGCACTTTGATTCTACAGTAAATACTTTAATTTTACATAAAAAATGTCATATTTACATTTATTGCTATTTGCGCTTCTGGTTAGAGACAAACTGCATTTCATTGTCTGTGTACATTGCACAATGACAATAAAGCTCATTGTTAAGCAATTGGATAACTGTCTTGTTATTCCAAACTTGACTGAAAAAGGCTTTTCTTTTTGTTGAGAATCTTTATTGTTCCATGAGGGTGAGGTGAAAGGTTATGATTATGTTGTAATAAGTTATAATAAATCAACAATGCATGATTTTATCTAATAGATTTTTTCCAGAAAAAACAAATGCCTGTCAAACAAGAAATTAAATAACAGCATAAATATGAACAATAATGTATTTCATATTAAAGTTATTAATAGGCTAGAGTAATACCTCAAGACCCACAAGGCTCTTTCCTGAATGAGGTTTTTATATAACGTTAAATTGATATTTATGTAATTGTTTAATTACATGTAAATCCAATGCCAAGGAAACGCACATGGGTATTTTGAGATACTCTCTGCTTTTGAAAGTAAACATTAACTACAGTGAGGGAAAAAATTATTTGATCCCCTGCTGATTTTGTACGTTTGCCCACTGACAAAGAAATGATCAGTCTGTAATTTTAATGGTAGGTTTATCTGAACAGTGAGAGACAGAATAACAACAAAAAATCCAGAAAAACACATTTCAAAAAAGTTATACATTGATTTGCATTTTATTGAGTGAAATAAGTATTTGACCCCTTTGCAAAACATGAATTAGTACTTGGTGGCAAACCCTTGTTGGCAATCACAGACGTCAGACATTTCTTGTAGTTGGCCACCAGGTTTGCACACATCTCAAATCTCAAGGAATTTGGGCCCACTCCTCTTTGCAGATCCTCTCCTTTTGTGGCTGACGTTTGGCAACTCGAAACTTCAGCTCCCTCCACAGATTTTCTATGGGATTAAGGATGATGGAGAGTTTGGAATCTGATTGATTGCTTCCTTCTGTGGACAGGTGTCTTTCATACAGTTAATGAGCTGAGATTAAGAGCACTCCCCGAGAGTGCTCCTACTGTAATCTCAGCTTGTTCCCTGTATAAAAGACACCTGGGATCCAGAAATCTTTCTGATTGATAAGGGATCAAATACTTATTTCACTCATTAAAATGCAAATTAATGTATAACTTTTCTGAAATGCGTTTTTCTGGATTTTTTTGTTGTTATTCTGTCTCTCACTGTTCAGATAAACCTTCCATTAAAATTACAGACTGATCATTTCTTTGTCAGTGGGCAAACGTACAAAATCAGCAGGGGATCAAATAATTTTTTCCCTCACTGTATATACTGAATGTTCAAGTTTTTCACAATGGAAAGAGGTACAGAAGCTTTCGGGCCCTAACAACCAGACTTCTTTCCTCAAGTCATCAGGCTCCTCAACATCCACAACTGAAAGTGTATCTCTCTCTCTCTCTCTCACACACACACACACATACACACACAAACCTACATGTTATAAGATACCATTGGTTTATAGTTTCTCTAGTTTGCACATTTTTTGTTGCAATTATTTTTTGTGCTATGTGTCCTGTACTATCTTGTGTTGTTTTTTTGTATTTTCTGTCTTGCACTGTTTGCACACCTTGCACTTTATGTAGCTAGGACAATCTTTCTCTCCCTAGCTCTGTGTTCTTGTTTATATTCTGTAGCCATATGATGTATGTTGTCTATATAGCACCAGGGTCCTGGAGAAACGTTGTCTCATTTCACTACTGACTGCGTCAGCTATATGTGGTTGAAATGACACTAAAAAGCCTCTTCACTTGACTTCTTGAATTTATTCATCTTGACAATATTGGCACGTCCTGCAGCACTTCCGCCTATAACACGTTCAAAGCAAACGTGCCCCGCCCACCACATGACGTCACACAATGGCACACTTAGATGGGAAGTACAGTAGTGTAGTAGCCCTCGGTGAAGTTGTCACTGAGATCTAACAGAAAATGGCAACTTTTGTAACCCACTGTGTATTCTCGCCAAATCGGAGAAACACTTTGCTTGCATTGGCTTTCATTTTAACATCCATTCCGCCGCTTAATGCCGTATTAGAGAAGGGGAAATGGACTCTCGATGTGGACAGCGTAAGTTGAGTAGCCTTCTTGACTCTGCTAGCCAGGGGTTTGCTACATGTAGCGAAGTAACTAGATAACATTTTAGTGTAAATTGATATATTTGTGTAATTCAGTGATTCGGTATACATTTAAGACATCAAGACAAAGCAACAAAGCACTTTTACCATTTGTAATATTAAACGATTTCCTGGTGCTAGCAGGCTAGGAAGCTAGCCTGGCAATATTGTTTATGTGTTTAGCAAGACTACTGGTGCTGATTATTTTAATGCGAAATATGAGCTTGAGACGCCTCTAGTTAACACCTCTTATAATTCTATCGAATTTCTTATCTAATAATGCTCGGATTGTCTGCAAACTGGTAGGTGAGATTTGTACACTGTTTTTTAGGTTAACTTGTTCAGTAGCTAGAGTAGGAGGTGCTGGTGAATATACACCCATATGATCCATACACCTGGCATGTTAAAATGCTCTTTCTGCTTTCCACTCTGCAGGACATAATAAAGAAACAAAATTACTTCTATTACCCAAAGACGATGTTTAATAAGTCCCTGATTGAAATCAAATGTAAGTATACACTTAATGAGATGTCACATCACTCCACACATTTTTCCTGTAATCACTTACAAGATTTTCTGCCCATTTTTCTTTTTAAATGAAACCACTATTTACACATATAACCCTAAAGATGTTCTTTAATGTGTTGCGGTTTTTAGGGCTCAGAGAAGAATGCAATCCTCCTGTAAACTTGACTATATCGTGGTATCTACGCAGCTGCCGGTGCTTTGAAGAAGCATTTGGTCTAGATGTCAGTATGCTGCTTTATTGAATGTTCAGTACACTTTTGTTAATGTTTTTTTTTTAAAAGTATATCAGTGTGAAATTGGGTGTGTGATTTGTATCTGACAGTCTCAAAGGGCGTCGTCGTACTTCGGCAGCGAAACAGTGAGTAAGATCGGAGACAGCGGGTCCTTTATCACCCACAAGTACGATCCGATCGAATGCCACCGACCCATGGCCAAAAATGTGGTACGCCAGCTTTAATTTTATTATTTGAAGATTTAAAAAATTGGCGCTGTCTAAAATTTCAGCGGCATAATGGCTGAGTCTTAATGGATTATTAATGACAAGCATTTTGTTTCTAATAATAATAGATCAGTGTGGTACTAAGTCTGCATGCCTTTTTGTCATTTGACATTCCTTTTATATTTTCTTGCTACAGTTGGCAGTGCCAGATTTTGATAAACAAACACCTCTGAAAACTCAACAACTGGTGAGGTTCTCCATGTGAAATGTATAGATGTTTTATTTGGTGACAGCTAAAGTTGTACCTTATTCAACCTTCAGATGTGCTAAACAATGGATATTTTCTGCGTTTTAGGTAACATCAAATACACCAGCTAGGAGGAGGAGAGACACAGAGGTAAAGGAGTTGAAAGATAGCACAGAATGTTGTCAAAACGAAAAATTTTTAAATATTTTTTAATACATTTTGTTATCTATATTTATAAAGAATACTTATGACCCCCCCCCAAAAAACAAAACAAAAAACAAAAAAAAAAAAAAAACAGGGAGCAGCAGAAAGAACAACTTTTTCTTGATACTTGGAGTCACATGTTGAGGTTTTACTTTATTCCCAACATGGCATATTGTAACATAATTTATCAGTTAATTGCAAATCATGGAATTGTTACTTACTGTCACTTCCACTAATCACATTGTAATTACTAGTTTGATATTAATTATTGTAATTAGTATATTTGTTTGTTGTGCAGTAACCATGGAGTATTTCAATCACAGATGTTATGTATGTATACTGAGCTATTAAAAAATCTCTCTCTTCAGGCCTCAGAAACTCATCCAAAGGTGTCAAGCAGTGTTGTGGAAAATAAAGACAAGATTCCGTCAGCTGATCAGGTGAGTTAGTTTAGTGTATGTAACCTGTAAGTAATTTCTTGTTATTTAACCCATTTTTCTGTTGTTGTGCCAGAACCCCGCACAAGAAGCCGTGGCACAGACTTGGGAGGACAGCCCTTACATGTTCATTATCTACATTACAAAGCCAGACACAGATACAAAATGGAGCATTACGTGTAAGACACACAACGAGAAGAAAAGCACAGATCTATATCAGTGTGTTTTTAGATTTTTTCTGAGTATATTTACTCTGTCCACAGTGGAAATCACCATGTGGGGTCCTCATCAGTACATGTCAGCCTCGGAGTGGCCTCTTATGATTGTAAGGCGGGAAAATTCTTCCTTTACATGGTCGCTGTTTTCTCCTTTGAACTTTGTTGCACATTTTACGTGCACTTCTGTAATTAGTTTGTTTACTCTATTTGTATTATAACATCCATGTATTTTATGGGATTCTTCCCTCAGTTCTACATGGTGATGTGCATCATTTACGTGCTGTTGGGTGTGCTGTGGCTTGCTCTCTCTGCCTGCTACTGGAGAGACCTTTTGCGTATCCAGTTCTGGATAGGAGGTGTCATTTTCCTGGGCATGCTAGAGAAGGCTGTCTACTATGCAGAGTTTCAGAGCATCCGCTATGATGGACTCTCGGGTAAAAGCCTGTCGATTACCTTTTTCTGGTGAAAACCATTCGAAATCTAATTTTTGCCAGTCAGTGTTCTTTTATCGTCCAAACTTCACATTATTGAAAAGCAAAAAAAAACTACTCATATCACTGTTTGCTAACTAAAGCATACACCCATATTCCAAAAAGTTTCAATGTCTTCAGATTACTTTAAATTTATACTAGGTTAAGATTGGAATTTGATGTAAAGTAGTTGAGAATTACTAAGTAATTCTGATTCATTATTGATACTTAAGTATTGCTGGTTTAATATTGGAAAGGTGTTTTTTTGTAGAAATTAAGCTTTCTTCTGGACTCTTCATATCAACTGTCATATTGTAGATGGTTCACTCTGATGGCACTGATACTTTTATGGATACCAAACAATGCTTCTAATCTTAGTTATAAGGTTTCAAATTTCAAATGAAAATCAATTGCACTACTTTCTACTAGTATTTTCCAAACCTAACTTGTGCAAAATGTCCTATACTTTATATAATATGCTGTGTCATTTTCTGTCTTCTAGCTTGTATAATGCCATGTGAGGAATATAACCACCAGGTTTCAGTGAAAAAGGGCTGCTAGGTTTAGGAAATGCTGATGTATGAAGTTGATGATCGGCTACTTCAAGCTTTTTTGTTGAAGGGATCACGACATTTTCTTTTGCACACTTCATATTCATTATAAACCATTCTATGACAAATTCAAATATAATCATTGGCACCAAATCCAAAGTCCGTTTCCAAGAGTTGTTCCAGCCTTACAGGCATGACTTTAATTAGTCTTGAGAGTTTAAGAGAATTTAAGAGTACACCAACAGAGCAAGGCAAAAATGTATGGCATGATGACTAATATGATTATCAATGTTAACTAGGGAAAATTGGGCCTGTGCTGTTTTCAGAGGCTTTTAAAGGCACGAAAGTGTGGGCAATCCCAAACCCCTTGGGACATCTGCTCTATAATTAAACAGTATTTCTAGACAGCAGAAAGCTGGTCTATTGAGCGCTCTACGAAATTGGGGGATTTCCCATTGCAACCACAATAATGATATCATAAGGTCGTTAACATTGAAGGTTAACATCATTATTTTCTATGCATTGCATTTTAAGAATTGATGGTCAGATTGCTACAATATTTAATATTTGTTAGTCCTTACCTTATTTACTAAACCTTACTTACTTTTGTAAGCAGATTCTGAGATCAGGGACTGTCCCTAAGAAGTGTCTATACTCTATTGTTAACTGCTTTCTGACATATTTACGCAGTTCGTGTTTGTATCATCCTTGGAAGTAGAAATGCAGCTGGCTCAAAAATTTATTATAGTAATTAAAAGACATTATGAATTTAACTTAATTAAAAAAAAAAACAGCAAAAATGAGCTAATCAGAGCCAGGTGGTTAACCAGTTTGCAGGCCTGCTTGCTAACTGGTTTGCTAGATTAAAATCAGCTCTCTGGCTTCTGTAGTGAACCACAGACACGTGTCAACATTTAACAAATGGTTAAAATACTTTAAACAGGAATTGCTACTTCAAAATCGATATTTTGCAGTTGTTTGCATTTGACAGACATGCACTTTCTTTTTGGATGCCACAAAACCTGATGGGTGTGGTCACCCTTTGTACTTGTAGGAGTAGTATGAGTATGTAGGGTTTGCATAGCACAAAACCTGCCCTATAGCTTACTCAAACCTGTTTATCCCTAACTCAGTTATAAGACCAGTTCAGCTAAGTTCATCTAAAGGTTGTGCAAGTGCATCTTACAGTCTAATTATTGGAAGATATTGCCACTTATTAAGGACAAGGTAACTTGTAATGTATAGAATAATGCATCCAGATGCATTCCCAAAATGTTTAAATGATGCCTAGTCACTAGTGATACATTACAGAAACTCAACATTCGACTAATCCTCTTTCGTTGAATGGTGGACCCTAGCATGTGAAAGTGCACATTTTTTTTGTCTTGTTTTGTAGTCCAGGGTGCGGTGGTTTTTGCTGAAGTATTGTCTGCTGTGAAGAGAACTCTGGCTCGAGTGCTTGTCATAATTGCCAGTCTGGGTTATGGTATTGTCAAGTAAGTTGCTTAATCTCTATAGTGTCTTTTTTTAACCCGCTTTTTAGATCAGCACTGTTAATTGGTTTGAGTAGCTCATAGATAACTCATAGATTGGGTATGTTTCAACTGATAGGCTTCAACATAAGTGATTTTTTTCACAGAATATCCCTTATTTAGTGATATTTTGTTTTTGCAGACCAAGGCTTGGAGCGTTGCTGCACAGAGTGGTAGGAGTAGGACTGCTCTATCTCGGCTTCTCCGTTGTCGAGGGCGTTCTCAGAGTCAACTCGGTAAGGAGTGTCGCAATCAAGTAGCTTACATTATTTAAGTTTCACAATTGCCCTTATAGATACAACACCTGCTTTCATAATCATATATCGTTTACAACTATAAATGTGATCAGCAGTTCACTTCCAGTTTTCAGCACAGCAAGGAAGTGTAAGTTCTACCACAATCGCTTAAAAGATTTTTTTTTTATCCTGATCTCTGCTCAATTTCAACAATTTGAGGATGTGGTGGTGCTGCTGTTCAAGTTGCAAACCTGTCTTTCTCACAGGAGCAGGGGAGCTCCAGCAGACTACTGTGTGACATTGTTCTGGCTGTCACTGACTCTTGCGTTGTGTGGTGGATATCCTTTTTGTTAGCCATCCATCAAATCCATTTGATATTATATATATATATTTTTTTATGTGCAGCCACTGCACATTTGCACTAGGGTCAAATATACAGTATACATTTTATATGTAGGAAGACTTCGCTGCTGTTCTTTTTTTACACAATGATCAGAAGCTCACTATTATTTAACATTAATGGAATAATGGCAGGATGATTAGCCTCAGGTTGGGCTGCATCAACATAATATAATCAACATAATACCAATATTGTGTTAAAATATGTTAATGTATGCTTTTCTGATATTATAGGTATCTTTTGTTGAGTTTTTTAATACAAATTGACTGGAAGTGACAGATGCACAGATCTTTAAATCTTTAAATTTAATTATATTTATTTTTAAAAGTATTATTTACTATAATAGTTATTATTAAAAGTAATTTTAATCTAAGAATTGATAGTATTTATAAGTATTTATAGCCATTTAGCATATTTTAATGTAGGTGAAACCATATCATGTATATTTGAAATTCCTTTAGGAAATATGATTTTAAATATATAATATATATGTTATTTTTGTGATATACTGCTCACCTCTAGCAAAATGTACTTTTGATGTATTGAAAAGTCAAGGACATGATGATATGACAGAACTGAAGCCATAAAAGAGGATTGAGCAGGAACCCATTAATTATTTCAAATCAGGTAGTCAGTTCATGTGTAAGTCCTGTAAACACTCAAGGGAACAGACTGAGGCTCTTCAGTCTCAGGAGTGAAATGAACACTGTACATCAAAGCAGCAGCAATATGTGTGTGTTATAGAAAATAGAAATGAATTAAAAAACAAACACAATTTAGGGAAATCATATATTATCTAGTACCATCGATCTCTATCGTGAGCTGTATTTATTTTGTTGGCACCTAACTTTTAGTTGATTTCCTTTAAGCTTACTTTGCAAATCGCACACTGCTTACCTGTTGGCTTGGTGTGAACTGTGAGTGTTTGTGTACACAACTTTTTGGTGGTGGTGTCATGGAGCTGCCCCTCCTGTTTTTCCTTTTTCTCTCTTTTCCTCTCCATCCTTCCTCTCTATTATCCCGCCAGGCTGAAGATGACCTAGTATTGCTGGCTGCCATTCCACTGGCTGTGCTCGACTCTACCCTCTGCTGGTGGATATCCTGCATTGCACTGTGTCTGTGTTTCTCTCCTTTCCCCCTCCTCGATCCTGCTCTCCCTCTTAATGGCTGTGAAATGCTGCTTCTGTATGTGAGTTTCTAAATGGTCCTTTTTGTTCTTTTGTTTTTGCTCCACTTTGTTTTCCTCCTTTTTTGTCAAACAAAAGCTTAAGGTGTTTGAGTTTTAACCACTTTGCTTTTGTGATTTTGTTCCAGAATCAGAAAGTAAACAGAGTGAGGTTTTAATACGCGTCTTATCTCAGCTGCACATTAGGTTTACTTTGAGGCTTTTTATAGATCCAATACCCACTACCCACTGCAAAGTGCGGCTGTGAAAAGAGTGTAGCATTAGTAGTTTATGAACTCAGTTAGGATTGTGTATGAATTGTGTGATTTAGATTGTAAGCTGTAAGCTAACGATTTTGTCCTTGACACTGAGTTACATATTCATAAGCTTGGCACAAACCATGAAGCTTTTGCGGCTTAGGAGAAACGTGGTTAAGCTCTCCCTTTATCGCCACTTCACCAACACCCTCATCTTTGCAGTCATAGGTGAGCTCTTTTGGATCGTTATAATTTTACTTGGCTGCTCAGCATATTCAGATGAAATACCTGATTTACAACATTTCTAATTTTCCTTTTCAGCTTCAGTCATTTTTATCATTTGGACAACAAAGACCTTCAAGTTATCAAAATGCCAGTCTGTGAGTGTAATTTTCTAATTACTTTCATATAGGAAAGGATAATATCTAGATGTGCTATTACCAACAGAATTATTTTACAATATTATATTCGGTATGTCATTGCATAAGTAGTTGCATACTTCATAGCAAAGATTAGACCATTCATAGACAGGAGGTTCATACCAGCCAGTGGCGTCAGACTGTTACATTAAAACTGCACAGCAACAAGTAGCTGATTGGATGGTAACCCTATTGTGCTATTATTATCATTTTCTTTATTATTATCTATTTTATTATTAATTTTATTTATTTATTTTTTGTTAGCAGTAGTTTTTTTTATTATAATTATATAAAGACTGTTAAATGTGACCCAACTATTGTCCGGTCTTAGAAGATCAGGGTCTGTTATTCCATTTTGCAAAAATTATGTAATATCTCTGTGTATCATGGTATATTAATACCATTCCGCTTATTCTGTTTATGCATCATGTCCTATGCATTTGAGTGCCATTTGATTGATTGTTCTGTAACCATGAATGCTACACAATGCTGCATGTCTCCTGCAGGACTGGAGGGAGATGTGGATAGATGATGCATTCTGGCGTTTTCTCTTCTCTACTATCTTGCTTGTCATCATGTTCCTGTGGAGGCCATCTGCCAACAATCAGAGGTGAAGCACTCAGAGTTTTAGTCCTCGGTTAAGTTTTGCAAATAACGATTAATGGTTGTCTAACAAAGCAACCTGAACTTTTTTTTTCTCCAATATGACTAGAATTTTTGGACACTGTCAATCAAATGTCTGCAAACAAGATTACAATTTGCAATCTAGTTTAGAATTTTACAATTTTTCATAAAGCTTAGTTTAGTCACACTGTAAAATGACAAGCTTTGACAAGTCATAATATTTTCAGAAGAGAATGTGGTCAGATGTTACATAATTTATAGTTGCTTATGGGTAGAGTTTTCAGATAAATTAGCTTAATGAACAGTTATTAAATCTAATTAAGGTGTGTGCTCTAACTGACTTTCATGTTATTATGAAAATTACATCAAATGAGCTTTGTCCTCACCCAAGCCCATATTTAATCATTTGCGTGATTATAATTAATATGATTATTTGTATTTATTTTAACAACCCTTTGCACTCAGCTAGGATATCAGTAGGTAGCCATGGGAGTAAGAAGCCTTTAGCCTGGCTCCTGAATTCAAGTTGTTTAAAATGGATGATGTGCGGCTTTTATCTTAAAACCTTCTAGGGTCATTTATACCTGGATAAACTTTATGTAAACATCCATGTATATAAAATCCCAGTAGGTGCATTTTACCAAGCTTATAAACAGGGAGGCTGCTGTGTACTTTATTTACCACTGGTTTATTTTAGACCTTATAAAGACAGAAAGCGATCTGTTTGAGTATTTGTTTATTCTCTTACAAGAGTAGAATAAATTGGTAGAACATGAAGCGGAGGTTTACGTCTATGAAAGCTTCTTCAAGATCAATACATTGACAGGATTCGATAGGCTTTTTAATGACAAAGAAGGCTAGGTATTGAGTCATGAGTAATGTTTTTGTTATTCCTCAGGTATGCTTTTAGCCCACTGGTGGATGAGATTAGTGATGAGGAAGCAGAGCAACTAGTGAATGAAGCCTTTGGTAAGAATTAAAACATATTCCTAGCATTTTTATACCGTAATACAACCCTTCAGTATTATTTTTATTTCTGTCTTTGTACATTACTGGCCTTGTAGGTGAATTTCAAAAGTGAACTTGGATTCTTTAGCAGACTTGCCATGGAAAGCAAGCTGTCTTTCCTTATTTTTTTTATTTGTTGTTATTCAGTTTAATCTACATGTTTAAATTTACAGAAGGTGTTAAAATGAGAGGTATTAAATCAGAGACCAATGGAAGTGTGAAGCCTAGTAAAGTGGTAAGAGACTTTTCTTTTTCTTAAGGCCCCCCCCCCCCCAAAAAAAAAAAAACTCCCCACAAATGTGATCTTGAATATCTCATTACACATGGGCTATCATTTAGATGAATATTATGGGCCTTGACCAATGAGTGAAGTTAATTATAATAAAATTAAATGTGCTTTCTTCAGGATGAAGATCTGAAATGGGTTGAAGAAAACATCCCCTCTTCAATGGCTGATGTGTAAGTCTTATAAACATCATAGATAATGTGATTAATATGATCTCGGACATTAATAGGTGTTGGATGTATTCATTGTGCCTTGATTCATACATTAACATATGTGATTGTAATATTGCATTTATTTTTATACATTTACATCAGCTATCTTGTGTACATTTTCTTTGTTGTTTAGTGCACTGCCCCCTCTGTTGGACTCAGATGAGGTATGTAGTTAGGGACTTAAAAAAAAAGTGTCAGTATTCCCTCAGTAATATTTTGGTTAAATGATTGCACATGGTGGTCTTTGAACAAATTTAGCAGCACAGTTTGGGTCACATGGAGGAGTGGTTTTCAGCTAAAATTGGAATTTTATATACTTCTCTTTCTATATTTTATTTTAAATGAAATGGCTATAATTAGACTGATTAATGCATGCACTGCACAGGACGGTCAGTGCCATAGAAAGGCTTGTGAAGGTTATTTGTTTTTACTCTGTAATACCACGTCAGGCCAGAAGCAGGCGAACTCTGCATATCTAACATGGAGCATGAAGAGCTCAGCCAGCCACGTCATGTCACTTAACCTCGCTCTCTCTCTCCCTCTTGGTTATTTCCTTTCTGCCAAAAACAATGAGCGCACAGAAGCTTTAGTGCATTTGTCTGAATAATAACAGCTTTCTTAAGCTTGCCTTAGAGATACTCATTTGCTATTACAGTCTATAAAGTCTTGCCTGTCAAAAGAGGATAAAACAGAGCTAATAAACACTATTCTGATGGGAACAGTGCATTTCTGCAATTTTATATGCATTCTCATTTAATATAGTTTGTATTATTCCTTGGGAGATATCCAGTCATATTAAATTGTTTAAACATGTTTGCTTTTTCTGGGAAGTCCTTATGCCTTTCTTTTTTTTTTCCACAGGAAATCATGACAACAAAATTTGAAATGTCAAAGATGGAATAAAATTATGCTGTGTATATGTTGTAAATATTGAGTGTCTGTGACTGTAAGTGCTTATTTTATTTTACTTTATTTTATATTATTTTATTTTATTTTATATTATTTTATTTTATTATCTTGAATTATAAGGGATGTATGTAAATATGTGGGATGTGAATAATGAAGGTACCGATGGACAGTTAATATTTTGCCTGTATTGCCTGTTTGTATTTATATTTTCACTGGAAAGGTATTGGCTTCTTCGACCCAAACCGTAATCATATTTGACATTTGTTTACATATCTGGAATTCAAAATGTGATTAAAATCTACTACTTTATACTTCTTACAATGAGTATCTTTTCCACGTTTAACAAACAGAGCTCAAACAACAAAGTGTCTCTGCTTACTGTATTTCTAGTTATCATGGCCATTAGTTTCATCTCTCTGAGCTCTTACTAATCGAACAGACTGCTTTTGAAGAGAATTTTATCTAAAGTGAGTTTAATGTTCCGTGAACTCTAGCTAACACTTTGCTCTGGGGTATCTGAGAATAACAGCAGTAGATAAGTTAGGTTTTAGTTTTAGTTTTAGTTTAAGCTTCACTTGAAGGCTGACTATAACATTTTTTAAAATAAAATAATAATTATGATTTTCTCATGCAAAAACTGTACCTTACATGAGTATTGACATATTACTTTATGATTGAGCCTGCTCTTGAGAGATGGGTGCAGGTATTTTACCTGTTTATTTTTTTAAACTGTACGTATATATGTGTACCCTATATGTCTTACAATAAAGTAGGTCACGAAAGGCCTTCAGGGGCACTGAGCATTAATGTAACAAAGCATCACCAGCTAAATTCAAGTTCATTGTTTAGCTGTCAATATATATTGACTTAGAGCTTCTCGCTCATTAGGCATCAGTCTGTTGTTTGCCAGTATGCAGTGTTTGTGCTGTTTTTTATCCCCAGACATTATTTATGATTGTTCTTTATTCAGGTTGGCTCTTATTTATGATCCTAAGTTATCGGTCTTATTTATTATATAGCATTCTGGGTTGCCAGGTCCACACAAACTGCAATTTTTATGTATATTTTAAAAAATGTAAGTATACGATTTTCCCAAAAGGACAGTAGATCATATTAGATTATGAGATCAAACTGTTACCACAAATTTGGAAGCACACTTATATAGGATGTTTTTGTAAACTGTAGCATTAAGGTAACTGGACCAAGTCCCTAACATGTTCCAGAATGACAATTCCCCTGCGCACAAAGCAAAATCCTTGAAGGTATGGTTTGCCAAGGTTGAAGTGGAATAACTTGAGTGGACTGCACAGAGCCCTGACCTCAACCTCACTGAACACCCCTGGGATAATTTGGAACACCGGCTGCACCTCAGACCTCCTCATCCGACAATGGTGTCTGATGTCTCTAATGCTCTTGTGACTGGACAAATCCCCACAGTTACGCTCCAAAATCTAGTAGAAATCCTCTGCAGAAGAGTAGAGGCTATAGACTAAATCAGCAATGGATGCTCAAAGGTGTCCACAAACTTCATGTCATATAGTGTATTTATTGAGATATAAGGATATATGAAATAAGAAACACCAAACTGCATAGTACAACGATCACATGAATGTAAGCTCAATTCTATTTAATAATTAATTTTTGTGATGTAATACAAAAATGCATCGCAATCGTCTAATGTATTTAGCCATTACGTTTATGGCAACTCATAAAATGGAATTCTTAAATTGATTTTATTTATATGGATAAAGACAAAGAAAGAAAGAGTCCAAGAGAATGATAAATATTTTTATGGTGGTTTATTCATGTACACAACATAACAGTCTAAAAACAAGCACAGAGATTAGAGCACATTCCGTATTGAATCCACAATGGGGGCAGTCTGGAGTTATCTGAAATGTGTATCACATTGATATTCCTAGTGAAAGGAAAGCTACAAACAGACAGAATGGCAATTAATATAAAACTAACAGTCTTTATGATCACATAATGTGATCATTGAGATTAACAATTCAAAGGAATGTCGTTTTCGATAATATAAAATCTCACTAGAAGACAAGCAAAACATTGACAGTAATGGAATGTGCTGACTGATGACTGAATTATTGCTTTTCAAGTTTTTTTAGCTATATGGATTGCATTTCTCACCATGGTGAATCGAGACAAACGTGTGATTACTTCTGTTTTGGGGGAGGGGGAGGGGCAAAGCTCCACGCTGAACGACTCCCATGGAGATCTAATCCTCTTTGTTTGGCCTCACACGTTTCCCGCCATTTTTTCTGCTGAATGATAACAGAAGAGATTAAATATATTACAATACAGAATTTGCACATACTATATAACAGATTGGTTATATATTTTCTAAACTATTTTTGCGCTACCACATATACCATTTCAAATTGCAGACCTAACTTTAAACTAAAAGTTAAAAGTACCTTCTTTAATTGTTGCTAACACGAAAATACACACTTGGCAAAGACCTACAATTTAGCTAATTTAATTATTTAGGAATTCTCTATCAGACATATTAAGAAGCATCACTAATTTTATAAAGACTGAAATTGTGTTCCTTCCCACCAATAATACAATACAAAGCATCAAACAAAAGGAAGGGGTAGGAGTGATAGGGGTATTACAGATTAATAGCTTCTGAGTTTGTCCATGCAAATACACATTTAAAAACAGTGATGAGGACTCTTATTACAAACAACCAGAATAAATGACTGCTCAATGACAGTAACCAACATCAACATCTGTACAATTGCCATGGTTTGTTGTTTGAGAGAATTTTGGACTACTGTCCAGGAAATCCTTCTCCTTGACTAACTGGTCTGTGGCTGCCAGTAAAACAGTTCGAACGATGGAAGTTGCAGCCTGATAAAACATCCTCTTCAGGGTCTCTTCTTGGTCATCTGGCTCATCATTGTATTTTGTTGACTCAGAAAAGGACCCTCCATTGTCAGGACTGCAACAAACCCCAGTCTCTAACTCAATTCTAGCATCTACTTCTACTAAAGAATCTGTCTTCCCATGTTCTGCTTTGTCAGTGGAGTCAATTGCTGCTTCACACTCACCGCTTTCAGCAACTGTGTTTTCAGTACCACAGTTCCCATCTGGACTCAGAATCTTCCCATCCTTTGCACAAGTTTTGTCACTAGAGTTGGTGTCCTCCTGGTTTGTCTCTTCTTCCTTTACAACATCAACCTGGACAGGGGGCTCATTATGTGCTGTGGTGTCTTCTGCTGCAGAACCTGAATATCCGTTCTCGCCATTGGTCTTGGGTTCCGCATTTGGCTCTGTCTGGTCTCCTCCCTCTGATGATAAGTGAGGCGTGTCTGACTGCTCGCCAGATGGTATGCTTGGGAGGGACTTATCCTCTCCATCAAAACTTTTGTGCTCATCTACCACCTGAGCTCCGTTGTTGCTCTCACATGGTGTGGCAGCCTGGTCCTCTGATCCAGCCTGTGGGAGGTCAGTTGCCCCAGCTGTGTCTGCAGAGCCATCCGTGTCTTTACTTTCCTCTTTATTCTCTTTCTGTACTGCTGAGCCATCCCCCATATCGATGCTAGTACTTTTCCCCTTACGGAGTATGAAATTCTTGAGTGAGACAGCACGGTTGAAATGTGTCCTTTTTGACTTGGCAGTCTTGCCTGAGTCTTTACCCGCCTGTGGTTCTTCAGTCTGTTCTTGTTCACCTGTTGGTTCTTCTTCTTCTCCACCAGCATCTGCTGCTTTCTTTGACTTGGGAATTACTCGCTTTTTAAATGAGGTCCAGATATCATTTGCATGCTGGTCTACAATTTTTGTATGCGTTGTTGCAGTTGCTGCTGCAGTTGCCTCTTTATCCTCTTCTCCATCTTCAGGGGTCTTCTCTTGAGTTTCTCCATCACCTGATACCTTTGCATCTTCAGAAATTTGCATGGCCCCCTGACCTGCCTCTGGGGTAGTTTCATCTTTGAGATTATCTGAAGAGTCTTTGTCCTTTGGTTTGTGGATTCCGACAATTGATGGATCTCTCTTTATACCTTGAAAAGTCCATGACCTCTTCAATTTCCACCTTTTTTGCCCAGTGTGCTCTAACTTTGTTGTTGAGTCCAGTGTCCCAGTGTCCCCTGCTGCATCTACACTGCCACCCTCTGCTCCTTCTGCATCCTTGGCTTCATCAGTGCTTTTCTTGTGGCTCTTTTGTGCCATAAGCTTCTTAAAGGAATGCCAGCGTTTCATTGGTTTTGCAGGTTGGGAAGTTGACTTGTCTGCCTCTTCTGGTGATTGTGGGTCCTCATTTTGATCCACTACAGCTGTGCTGCCATCAGCATCCTCCAGTCTGTCAAGAGATTTTGATCGAACCTTTCCATGTTTTGATAGGTCTCCGGTGCCTTCTTTTTTCTCTGTGCTTTTGTGGGAGAAAATCTTGGCAACAGGATTGCGAATGAAATCACGTACACTGGACTTTTCTCCCTGCTTTGGCTTGGCACCAGGTGCCTTCTGCTCTTGGATAGCCTCCTCATTGTCTGGTACTTTTTCAATAACTTGGCCATCCGTCGCTGCTTCACTTGAAGGCTGACTAGTTGACTGGTCTTTAGGCTCAGCTTCCTCTCCTTGATCATTCTTATTTGTGGATGAGGTCTTATCTGGATCTTCTGCAAGAACCTCTTCTACTGTACTATGCTCTTTTTTCTTCTTCCCTCCCATTACTTTACCAAGCCCACTTTTGTTCAGAAAAGAGTCCCAGATTTTCTCTGAGGCTGGCTTGACTTTGTTATCTGTTGAAGTCTCTGTGGTTTGGGGTGCCTCGGTGGTAGGCTGCGTTTCCTCAGTTGGTACCGGGGATGTCTCTGTGTTTGAAGGCTCCTCCTCAGCTTTGGTCTCCCCAGCATCCACTTGAACTGGTTCCGTGTTAGCCTCTGTTGCTGCCATATCAACAAAGTGCTCTTTGAGCTCCTTCACTTAAACACTGTTTATTTCTTTTATTATTTATGGAACACAGTTCATCGATAACCAGCGGTGCTAGATAGCATTCCCACAAGAAACGAGGAATCCTGCATCCTATTCCATATGGAGAAGTTGGGTCTCAAATCTAGAGGGAGGAAAGTGAGAGTATATCAAATTAATTGGCATAGCATTTGTCGTCAAACTGAAGTTGAATAGACATCCTTTAAGTTAATGGTACAAATAGCAGATATATCATTATGGGTGTGTGTAGGGTTTAAAGCAAGTTTCCCACCTAAGTTTAAAGCAATGTTGTTGAGTAAATTTGTTTGGTATTCAACACTGTTTTGACAGTTTTAATGCTGGTATTATCAAAACCCAATAGCCTGACATAAAACAAGAAATGAGAGTGAATCTTACACTTTTAGTCAGCTAATAGACTGCTTAAAAATCATCTACACTTGTAAATAAACTAGGAAATGTCTAATGAGCTATTTCTTTTTCAAGAACCTTTGCAACAAGGCTCATGGAGGCACTTTTAAGAGTTCAGCTGGTAAAAATTCCTGCATATTCATTGTGATGATCTTGATTTCCATAAGGCATACACAATCCTGTGTAAAAAATCCTGTCTCTTTTTACTGATGTCTACATGACCATGAAAAAGCTCATTTTATTAATGAACGCTTCACCCCAGGGTCAAGTTGTATGGACTTCTTAACACTAGATTCCTTCTTCTTGGTACACTGAGATTTCTTTAGCTTTCTTGAGGTTCTTCTGGAAAAAGTGTTAAATTTTTTTAAAGATTTTTAAACGTGAGTTAACATTTAGGTTAAGTGGTAGGCTAAAGCTCAAGACAGCACTAGAGTATAATCGATTTGGCCTGTGATTGCCTCTGCAGCTAAGTTGTTACCCTATAGTTACAGTAGACAAAAAACAGGTCGCTATCTGACTGTGCTGCAATTTTATTTTCATTGCGCCTCCACTATGCGCGTATCGTCGTATGAGTCCGCGCTTTTCCATCCGACTGACAAACGGACAATTAAACCTGGGCGGTTTTGTCCTCTCTTTTCACCGACAAGCCATTTTGGCCCCATGCCTTTGTTATGATAAAGCGAGCAGGGAGAGGGGGAGTCTGCAGAAGCCCCCTCGATTTGGGCTCAACTGTGGACTCTGGTTGCAGAAATGTGTTTGTGTGCGTGTGTGTGTGTGTCTGGAGGGGGGTGTGATGGGGCAATGCAAATGCTCGAGACAGCAGGTGTCCGTGCTTTTCAAAAGCTTATTTGCAATGCTAATGTAATTCCCAACCCCCTTCAAAAAAGCCTGTCATTTAATACAAATACCCAAATAGACTACTTATAGCGTTTAAATTGATGACGTAAACGAGCAACTTAGTCAAAACGTCACGAACAGACAATGAGTCATGCTTCTCTGGAAAACATCTTGAACAATGGGCTGATGCGAAATCGCCGATTCCAAAAAATATATATATATCTTAGGCGCTCTTGACTGATAATGCTCTAAAAAAGATAGGGTGACATTGTAATGTTTACATGTAACTTCTCTGTTGCATATGCAGCGGGAAAACAACAGCAACTTGAACACACACACACACACACACACAAACAAAACCCGTCGTCACCATAGCCTAGACTTGTAACGTCACGTTTATAAGGCACAGGTGGAGCTACACTGTATAAATATTTGCAGTGGTTGAGCAAGCAGTGGTCATAAATGTTTTATGGAAAAAAAAGAGGATTGTATTTTAAGCGCATCGAGCGCGGTCCTTTCCAAATTCACACTTGAGTGACTCTGATTATAATGTGCAAGAAGACAGTCTGGCGCGCTTGGCGAAGTTGACCGAATGAATGATGCCGTCTGCAGCAGCAAACAAAGCCATAAACAGATGCTTGCTTTCCAACCGAAATATACAATCCAAACAGGAATTAAAATACAGCCCTGGAATAAATTCCACAATATTCTAACAGCGGTGCAGTCAAAACAACCACATTCATGATTAATGTTATAATCATTTCCATTGATCTAAATGTCTGTCACTTTTACTCTCCGTCGCCAAAAAAAAAAAATTAAAAAAACAAAAAAACAAACCCAAACCCCCCAAAACCCAGTATGTCATATGTGTATTGGCGAAGTAAAGAAACGCGCACATGCGCATGTTTTTATCAAAGTCATCAGACTGAAGCTGCAGAAGGAGACAGACTGTCCCTTGTTCCAAAAAAAAACAACAAAAAAAACAACAACAACAGAGCTATGTTATACATGTGCTATAAAAACAAGCATGTACATATACAAAACTCAACCACCATTTGAAGTAATTATTCACCTTACCTTGTTTTGGGAAGCTAAATCCGTTGCTGGGTGTTGGTGAAAGGGAATAATCTGCTGCAGACTGGAAAAGCCTGAGAAACTAAATCCCCGCTCGCATCCTCCCCGCGCCTCACTACAGCCAACCAACCCCCGTGAAGAGAATCGCGCGGGGACTCGAGGGTCGCGTTGGCGTCACACACACACACACACACACACACACACACACACACACGCACCTCACCCCTGTTACCCCTAGCAACTAGTAACCCCCCCTCGACACACCCTATTGCAAACGCACCCGTTTGTAACTAAGATTGTTTAACTCATATCTGAGATCCGTCTATAAGTCAGATTATCTGGTGTTCTGTTCTAGGTGAAAAAATCATTTGCCCTAATTTGCATGAGGGACGGCAATGTCATTAGGCAATTTCACCGGCGCATTTCTAACGAACAGACTCTTTACACTGCCTTGCTTGGTCAGCGGCTGCTTATACATCACTAGAACCAGCTGCAACTTTGGGCAGTTACAGTGATGAGGCTTGAAGAGTGTCACATAAGCTACGATGTACTCCTCAGTATATCTGATATACTTTATACGATGCAATATACACTATTCAGGAAGAATCAACAGACGTCTGGACAAAATGAAACTATTTCTGAGATTACTAAGTGATGTACATCAGTTAGATTATGGGTTCCAATATGTACATAGACTATATCATGTATAAACTTTTTAGGAGGACTTAAGGAACATTTAAAAGAAAAAATCCTCAAATTCTACATTATACTGTAATTATATGTGTTACATGTGTGACATTATGTGAATTTGGGACAGTAAAACCTAGCAGGATTTCTTTTCTGGCCTGAGCCCTTGCAGTGGAAGTGCTTAAAAAAAAAAAAAAACATGACGTAATTCATATGACGTCATGCAGGTGGGTGTGGCCATATTCAAACGGGAAGGTGACCCTAAAAATGTTAGGGTAGGAAAAATGATTTATGCTTTGGTAATTTTTTTCATGGTTATAAAATGGTTTTGAATAATGTATTCCACATACTTGTGAGGCACATACTGTATATACCTAAGATAAGAAAAAATAAGTGTGAAGTTTCAAAAGGGAAAGCATGCTCCTTCAGAATGTGCAGATAGGCAAAACCATGTGGTTTACAGAAATGCATCATATGTAGGGTTATTCGTTTTGTTAATTGCAAGAAAGCTTAGACAAATTGGAAATACAAAAAGTGTCCCAATATAGGTGAATTCACTCTAGATTATATGTGCTTTTCGAACGGGCCATTCCAGATTTAGTCCCCCTTTACCCTTTTTATAACCTCCACTCTTCTGAGAAGGCTTTGCACTATATATTGGAATTTTGCTGTGGAGACTTTCTCATTCAGTCACTGTCACATCAGGGTAAGGAGGTCTGGTATGCAGTTGGCATTCCAGTTCATCCTAAACGTGTGCAGGTGACTTGAGATCTTTCACTCCAACCATTACTTTATGAACCTTGACCTGTGTATTTTCATTTCCAAATACATCCTATACAATAGTCTGCATAATTTCTGTACATAAATATTCGTAATTTGTGATAACAGTTTGGGGAAGGCCTACATGTAGGTGCCATATAGTGTGCAATGTTTTCTGTGAAAAAATCAGTGTACATCTGGAAGAAATTTACATATTTCTTGCAGCATTAAATAAATTATGATGGTCACCCATTGTCATGAGACCAAATACATTGGTCATCTTGATATGTTTGGCTGTGGCTGGAATGAAAGGGAAACACAAAAGAAAGATAAAGATATTTAATAGCAAAACTAAGTCTGTGAAGCAAGAAATAGGAATTAAACAGACCATTTAGTGTGAATGCCAACATCAGATGTGTCTCCATTTTAATATGAGGCGCAATTTGCCCTCTGGACAGAATTAAATGTGTGCTGCATTGTTTCATGATTAATATTTTATTAGAGTATCAAAAGAAAATGTGTTCATGCGTTGAGTTTTCATTTCCTAGTTGAAGATGCTGTTGAGTCTGTGTTTCCCCTCAGAGTTCTGCTTTTGAATCAGCCATCTTGTGTCTGACTGATGACAGAAATGACAACGTTAGAGGCATATCCTTTTGGCAGACTTGTAAGCCTGCTGCAATCATTTCATTCATGTAATATGCCAGATCCTATATAAGTTTTCAGTTTCAGAAACTGCCCATGTCCATCATGACACAATATTAAATCCAGAACATAGCGCTTGTTGATCAGATTAAAAACATGCCAGAATCGTGGTTTACTAGTCATAATATTAACCAAACTTTAATCTGGCAACAAGGTTATTTTATTTGCTCCTTACAATAACTATTAATTAACAATTAAAATATGCATTATTTTTTCTGACAATTGGGAATTCAATGTCAGTCAACCAGTGTAGACTGAGCAGACAACAGACTTTTCCCTTGTTCGTGTTCAAGTAACCATAAGCAGAAAAATTCCCAAGCAAGCACTAACAGATAAAACCAAGAAAGCTTGGTAGCCTGCACAAGCCAAACATAGAGCCTGTAAACACATGTCTCATAATTTTTTGTAAGCCCCAGGATTGACTGTCTGTCCAACATGAAGAGCTGCTGCCGGTGTTATGAATGGTCCAAGCAATGGCGGGAAAGAGCTGTGTGTCTTATTATGTGTGGTGGCAGTGTTTGTGTGTAAGTAGCGGGGTGATGTGGGGGTTGGGTGCTGCCGCTATGACAGGCTCAGCTGAAGGCTGTGTCAAGCTCACGGCAATGCCTGTCAAGTCCATTTCCTGCACTCTCATCTGCTGTGTAGACATCTTATTTTAAGAAGCCGCTGACGTGAGGATGTGAGTACAAACATGTGCCAGAGCATGCTGTTGTAAACATCATGCTCAGGTAGGTCCATGAGGAGATAGAGCTACAGTCGCTAAGCACTGGCTTACTATGTACCTCTAACCATGTGACTCAGTATGTGAATAGATGACAGAACTAAGCATGCATCATGTAGCAACAGAGGCAGGTTTAAGGGGAGAAAGGGCTAAAGCTCTCTGCTGTGGCGCTGCCAGCTTGAAACATTCTCACAAGATCCATTCACATGAATCAGGACAGGGAGCAGAGCAGGAGGGGGGACTTGGGGGGAGCCAAGCTTACTGTCATTGTCAACGCAAGAGCTTGGTGTAGGGGAATTAAATGCTGCTTACTCCCTCAGCAGAAAGTCAGCACATATACAATATGTTCTAATTCAGATTTGAGACATCCATGAGCATTTAGACTGAAAATAGTCACTGTTGAAATGCACTCTCCTTTTTTGGGGAGTCATTTAGGTAATGGCACTTCCATGGGACATTAAACGGTGTAATTAGGTTTCTGCCTCAATATGTGAAATAGATGACACTAGAATACTTCATTCTCATCCAGACCATGCCCGACAGACACTTGCTTGTCTTGTATGTTCACTTCCCCCTTTACTTTCTCAGTCCAATTTTTCAACCCAGTTCCAAAAAGAGGAGATTACACCAGGTCTGAGATCTGACCAGAGGCAGGTCTATTTAAATAGACATTGAGATGATGATATGCACCTGTTTAGCTCCAGTGAGCTGTGATCACGAAGAGGTATGGCACCCTGCCAGCTGGGTAAGCAATTTTTGGTGGGGAATGGCCATGGTTTTGTGTTCAAAATAATTCAATATTTTATCCCAATGCTCTGCTTGATGGCCTGGGCAGTCTGCATGACTCGTTGACCTTTTATAGATTTGCTGATTGGATAACAAGCCCCTAGCTATAAAGTGTTAACTATGACACTGTAACACTGAGTTACAGCTGTTATGCCCATCCAAATGTTTGCTGTCCTAAAGGGATACCGTCCAAGGGATTTCTACGTAATCTCTTTATGTGTGCACAGGCTGTCAATCCTGATCACTGTTGTTGTTGTGACAGGACTGTGCTGCATGCGGAGGGGGGTGTAGTTGGGAGCCAAGGTCCCGACCAATGGTGATCCATTTTGTCGATTAGCACAATGCTATCTCATTATGTTTATTTAGTGCCTCAGCCCATTGGTGCTGGCAGAGAATGAGAAAATGAAAAATTCAAATGGGACATACTATCCACATGTACTGCAGTACTACATGTAGTGTTATTGAGGTTCCCAAGAGTTTTAGATCAAGGAGAGAGCACATAATTGTATTTTGACTTAGGATTTAGGGACTCACAGTGGAGACGCACACAATGTATTATAATTAGGCATGTTACTGATAATTACATTTCTTATATATTAAATAGAGCCAAAATGGCTCTATGACATGGTCATTTAACTGAACGGCTGGTAAACATTAATTCATCGTCTATACCCACTTTATTCCTAATTAGGGTTATGGGGATCTGCCAGGTAAAAGGCAGCAGAGATACAAAGGTACACCCTGGACAGGTCGCCAGTCCATCACAGGGCCACATATAGACAGACAACCACACACAACGTAATGTACATGTTTTTGGAGTGTGGGAAGAAACCAGAGTACTCAGAGTAAACCCAGGAATCGAACCCAGGACCTTCTTGCTGTGAGGCAACAATGCTAACTACTAAGCCACCGTGCTGCGTTGGCTGGAAACAAAATCATAGAAATGTTTGTAAGGACATAGACAGTTATAGACAGATAGTCTTATCATGTAAATCCATAGTAACCATCTCAAAATGGAGGGAGCAAAGCTTCCTAATCAGAGTCAGGTTTTCTTAAATTTATGAACTAATTTTAGTTACATAAAGGGTAGTGGTGCATCAGTTATTGTTGATATTTAATTACAACCCCTACTACTGAGCATTTCACTTCGGATGCATTTAATAATTTTTCTGTAGGGGGAAAAAGCAATTTTCTTTCTAAAAAGTGTCTTCATGTCATTTGAGGGCAGACAATATTTTTCAACTACACAATTCAACAAAACAGTTTTGCACTGCTGTTAAGTGTTATTTGCCTAGTCTTCCATCTCCTCACTGACATTATTGTATATAATAATAATAATAATAATAATAATAATAATAATAATAATAATAATAATAATAATATTAATGTGAATATACACATATTCAAAATATATACACATATTTTCCCAGTTCATCCCCATGTAACGGATAGCTATGGGGTTGAAAGGCCAACTACAAATGCCTTCAGTTCCAGCTCCAAGAATGTTTGTGAGATAATTCAATTTGAAATGTTTTTTGCCATTTTCTCCAGCCGTAGTACAAAACCCTTATTCAAAGTGTTCACTAACTCAGAGACAAAGAGCTCGACACTGCCTATATCCCCCAAAAAGAATCACAGTGTATAACTCCATATCACAGCCACTGCTGTCTTTTTTCATTTATTAATTATATTTTAAATTTAATAACATATTCCCATGATGCAAATGATACTTAATGCTTTGCTACATCTCCACACTACTGATCCTTTAAGTCAGTGTAAGACTTCCCACTGAAATTTCCCTCAGACATATTTTTCATACTGCAGTATAATATATAATAATATCAAGTTCTTTGTGAAGTCGTTCCAGGCTGTTAGCGTAACACATACTGCGCAAACACCTAAGGCTTTGTTTACATCGGCAGTCCAATCTAATAGTCTCATTTCTCCTTGAAACCTCAACATAAAAATTCTGTTCTTTTCAGTTCCAATTCGGATCAGATCCACAATCTTCAGCAAAAGCTAGAGCTCTAAACACACAAATTCACTAAAACCAGGTTTAAAGTTAGACAGGGAAAAACCAAATGAGCCTGCAGTTTAAACATGCAGTGTAGGCCTCTCAAATGTTTCACAGTAAAGGCTACATTGGACATTGCATGAGGCATAATCCATTATTTGTCAAAGTGTTGGAATAGGCTAGTGCTTCACCCAAGTGCTTCATTTTCTCAAGCATCCGATCTACCAGAGGAAGTCCTCTAAGAGTCTAAAGTGGAGGTGTATTATATAGCCTGTTATGAAATCTAAAGGTGAATGGTTTGATGTCTCATATCATTCATGTAGCAAAATAACAGAAACTTATATTATATTAGGTAGCTGGGGAAAGACTGAATGCCCAGTCAGCTGAAATCAAATCCAGGATTATTACAGTTTATAGACTTAATGGTAAAAACACAAGGCAAGTCTTGTGAAATGGATAAAATTGGTTTTGCTTCTTATGCCAGAAAACCATAACCTGCCCTTCAGATTCTATAGTGTATTTTCACAAAAGTTTCACAGCACAATGGCAGTTTAATAAACTTTATTTATTTATTCATTTATTTATTTTCCTTTTAAAAATAGTAATAAATAATATCTAGCTTAGTGGGTGAAATGGTAGCACAGTATACAACTCTTCAATCCCCATATTAAGACACTGACTGTTTATAATTCCAGTGATTTATCCCTGTACTAAACCAAGCCTGTGTCATTAATGATAAAGCCTATGCTACTGCCAGGGACATATAAAATATATATCAAGATATATATATCAAAATTTAACTGAATGTAATGTTCCAAGCCAAACACTGTGTCTACAAATTCCAAAGTGCCTAATAACACCTAGCCTACTGTGTGAAGCCTTTAACCCAAACTCTGTGAAATTATTTTTCTTTTCAGAACCTATGGTTGCAATGTCTGTAGGCTTTTTCCCCTGTTGTTTTGCTTTAATATCTCTTAAAGCGTCAGGGTTTATGGTACTCTGTGTGCCTCTGCAGTCCTCAGGTTGGAGGTGGTCCATTGACATAGCATAAAGCTAGGTGAAAGGAATTTGCAAGGGAGTTGGAATGGTAGCATTGGTTGTTTTGGAGCACTGAGGTGGGCCAGATGACCAAAATCACGAATAGGGCAAGTAGAATGCAGAGCAGAAGTGGGAACTTCAGGAACTCCAACAGATTTAGGAGCCTTATTGACCAGTGTTGCTGTTCCTTGTTGGCACTACACATAATAAGAAGGGACATGAAAAAGGATTTCATTAATTCTACTACAAGAGTTTCAGTTGATACTTCAGATGATATCCTTTTGTTTTTTTTACGTTAACAGAAGACCGTTTCTAATATGCATCTATTCAGACAATACATCACAAAGCTTTACACTTTTGGAAACAATCTTAATACGAAGTTATATTGATTTTTGGAGCAAAATGTATTTTGGAGAAAACCATGACTTCAGTTTGTCAGATTATTCTCATAACCTTCTCTGCTCAGAAAAGACCAATGGAAAAGTACCTATTTGTAGATACTCAATAGGAGATTAGAATCAACTATGGACATAAAATGCTAAATAGGAATTTGGAGTTCAAAAATTAAAATGATAGTAGAATCAAAAAGAATATCTTCGGCTCTTGATATGTGACTAGATGTACAGTATATGTGCTCACATCTCTACACAGCATAAACAGTACACTAGGCACACATACCTAATTAAAAAAAGAAATGTAAATGCGCACACACACACACACATACAAACACACAAATTAAACAATATGCTGATCTTCAATTCACTAAGCTCCAGCAGTTAAAATGCTCACCAGTGTGTCTTAGTGCAGCTGCTGTCCTTCATTGAATCATTGGAGTTCAGTCTCTCCTTCATACACTAGTGGAAGTGACAGACAAGATTGTAATGACAAGATGGCAACTGGTGAAAACGAGAGACAAGATTGCAAAGTAACCCCACAGGGGCTCGGCTGTTTATGAGCAATTTGCAATCAGACAACATTATGAGCGCAATTATATAAGGAGGGTTTAGAAGTGCAAAATACATAAAATCAACTGCCTTGACCAAAAAAAAAAGAAAAAAAAAAAAAAGAAGAAAAAGAGTCAAATCTACTACACTCTGCTAACTCTCTATATAATTTCAAAGAGCAAAAAAGCATTAAGTAATCAGCTATGACCTACAGTGTAATTGTACCCTGGAAGAATTAGGTCACCAGGTTCAGCAAGAAAGGAGATAAACAACCTGTGAGAGGGGTGTGGTCTGATATGTTTGGGTGAGAGAGAGAGGGAGAGATGAAGAAAAAAAAATTCACCTGTGGGCTTGGGTAACGTTTGGCAGAGTGAGACTGAAGGTCACATGATTTGGTGGAACACATGTTATTGGTGTGTGGTGAGCAGGAGCGCCTCTTGAGAGGCACATTTTCCAGATAGTCAGCTTCTCTCACCTCCTCCTCCTTGTGCTCCTGCATGGATGTCGATGAATAAAACCTTGAATACTGCTGTGAAGATGGACACAAAGAACAAAAAGTGCACAGTCATAGAGCTCCCAGAGACAAAAAAAAAACAAAGCTCATTGCTTGTGAAAGAATCTCTTTGCACCAAAAAGTAATCAAAAACAAACAGATCCTGGCTCAATTAACTAATGAGGGCTTATCTCTTCTTTTCTCTATGCTTAATTCTCTCTCTCTCTCACATACACACAGAGCTTACTTACTAGTGTTTTGGCCTTTGCTGTGTGGTGTTTTATGTTTGTACCCACAATTACAGCAGCCTTTAAAGAGCCAGTTAGTGCCACAGCTTTCTTTTCCAGCCATGTAAAGCTGCCAATTAACTGCCAGCACAGAGAAGAAATTAGGAGAGCTGCTATGAAATTGAATTGGCTTCTCACTTGCTGTGGTTCTTCCAAGGCTTCAGCAAGCAATCAGGCTTTGCATCAGAACAACAAATTCTCATTCCCAGGAATCCCTCTCACCCCTTCTTCCAGCAAATGCAATAAAAATGCAGTTTCTTTCAGACTGCTTAACTAGGGAACTGAAAAACTATTCGGGTCCCTCCTTAATTATTTTCATGGTGCCACTAAAACCTGGTTTCAACCTCATATAATCCGTTATAAATCAAGGTGTTTACAGGCAAACATGAGTAAGAAGTCATACATAAACATCGAAAAAAAACAAGGCAGAAGAGACCCTAATAAAGCACAGGCTGAAGTATTGCTCACATAATATGGCTGTATGCCCTACTTATAATGCGATTTAAAGAGAAATTTCCATATGCATTTACAGCTAGCCTGCAGTCTCTGCAGCACTGTGAAATAAAGCGCAGCACTGACACTATCTGAGCAGACCATTCTGAAATGATGAAGCCTATGCAGGGGCCTTCGAAGGGGGAATTGCCCAGGGTGAAGTCATTTTGAACTTAAAGTGGCCAAAAACAATTACTTCAAAGGGCCTTAAAAACGGTCATTACTAATGGGACCAACTGATGGACACTTTAGATTTTTGTCTCGTCATTTCTCTGGTGGTAGGGGCGAGTTCAAGTATGAAGCATTACTTTTATATTTAAAGCAGTAGTAAATTACATCTAAAAGGAATGAAACTGCCATATTTATTTTTTTTCATTGCTACCTCAGGTATAAACAGGTATAACTTGTGCATTTGTATTTGTTTGCATTTGTAAATTAGCTTTCAAAATTAGGCTGAGTCAACTGAAACTGGCAGCAGTGTGGGAAAATTGTCATTGCTTATTATATTTAATCATTAATTTGCAGGACTTATTCCTGTTTAAACATAAAAAACATGGTCCGGTTTACAGTAATTACTGGCTGGCCTATAGTTATTTCACTGCCAACGCTTATAATAAAGGATACAATTTTCTGAAATTGTCAGCATAAACATTATCTCATATTCTGCCCTGTATGACAGGTACAGATTACTATAACAGGTTAATTCATCTTGATGATCCTGTTCTGTTTAGTGTGGCTCTCATGGCTCTGTATATATTTAAATGGTGTTTTTTTGCTCATATTTTATAATGTTTTCGATGCTCTAGTGCTTTTGCATTCCATCCTGCCTCTCATCCCCTGTATATGTACGGGATGCCAAGAAAACCCACATAAAGATAAAATCGGGTAATATGTTATACAGAGTATACAGGATATGGGCTATAGGCTATGCCTATTCCAGCACGATATGTAAGACATTTCAGTGATAATCAAGCTTAATTTATAGTATAGTCTTGTCGACAAAAAAAGAAATACAGAAGAAATAATCAGGCTGCTAAAGATTTTGTCTGAATCTGTGGACGATACCTGTGGTACATGCTCGGTCTGGACCGCTCTAGAGCACAGCCGGGGTGTCTGGACCAGCCAGGCACTTACACGGTCAGATTTAAAAGTGATAGGCTGAGGGGAGTGAGAGTCTGGGGTGGATGTCTTCCAAAATGAAGCATATGGTGGCCTATCAGCATCTGCTAAGACAAACAAATGTTACATATGTTTGTGTAATATAATATAATGTGAAAGGCTTTGTATAGTGTCCCAGGATCTGAGTTTGTAAGCAGCTAAACTTCTGTCATAAATCATGTTCATGATTTAAATCACATAATTTTATATAAAATGTGCAGGTCCAATGATTTGTATTACAGCAGTGGAATGCAGTATGGTCTTAGATTAGTACTATGATGGACCACTTTAGTTAGATTTTAGGGTTAAGGCCAGAATTAAAGCAGCATAACAGATAGCGAATGATGCACTAAGCTATGGCAAAGAGTTATCAGTGGGATGAATCTGAGGGCATTGTTTTACCTGGCACAGGGGTCTGGGGTGGAGCCATAACATCTAAGCTACATTTAGTGACCTGAGGAACAAAACAAGAAGTGTTCACTCTCATTTAAACTGTTCTGGCAAAAATATATATTCATACTGTCTTGGTCACACAAATGGCTCTCTCTTAGGAAGTTGCAGGATAAGAATATACTTTTTAATTTTCTATGAAACCAAGGCTCTAGATGCAAGTACTACAGGTAGTAAACAGAATAAATGAGATTTGTAGACATAAATGATGCCGGTGTCGTAACTAAATAAAACAACACCTCATGTTTAAGAAAATAAAATTCAAGGTCACAAAATATAAAATGCTTGGTTCAAAAATCTCCTGCTGCCCTCCACCAGATCATATGCAAATGAATGAAAATGTCAAGTGAAATGCATAGATCCAAAAAATAAATATCCCAACACAAAACACACACACACCAGACTGCAAACACATTTTCTTTACTGCGTGAAAATCTAAAGCATGTATCTTTCAAATTTTGCAACTGAATTGTATTCATTGCTTCCTGGAAAATATTCAGAGGTCAGTATGCATTACTATACGATTATTTGATATCACTGACTAACTGTGGTTTGGCTGTACACATTGTATGTAAAAGCTGGTCATGTCAAACAGCAGTCACCAAGTGCAATAGGCTCACCGTCTGTTGTGTACAGTTTATAGTAGCAGCTGGACATGATTCTGCAGATCTCTTCAGATAAGCTCTCCTCCTCCTAGGATCCTTGCTAAGGTGCTCCTCTGTGCTGTAAACCCCTAGGAATGAAAGATAATCTTTATGGTCCCTAATGCTTGAACAAAAGATATGCCTCTTGATTTATATAATTATAAACAATAAATCCTGTATGGGGGATTATATTACGCAATGGGCCTCAAAACATGAATAAAATAGATTATTAAAACGATTATGGTGTAACACAAGATAATCAGACTGAGAGAGCAATCTGAATAGTAATTTTAGATTCTTAGGTATTGTGTGTTTTAATATCCACCTGCACCAGCACTGAGGAAGGAAGTATCTGCATCTGCATGGTTAATAGATCCTCCAATGTCCACTGACGGATCCCACTCCAGGACCAGCTGCTCTGGGCAAACCTGAGAGGGGTTACCCTGGACTGGTGGTGCAAAGCTCTGGTCTTTAACACTTTCCTCCTCCAGCAATGTCTCAGAGGGACAGCCAGAGTCTGGACACAATACCCAGTCCTCCTCAAACACCTGCAAAAAAAAGAGTTTCAACCACTTCCTGCCTCAACAGCACTTGCAATTCACAATTTTAGAGGTTAGACATTCTTCTTAAGAAACCTATGGCTTGCTGTATGTATAAAAGCAGTATATTCAAGAAAGACTGAAATTATTTCATCAATACATACAATATTCAAATTCACTTTTTGTTCTTCCTGATACAGGTTTTGGACCACAGCATCTTCCTACCATCTCCTACCTTCTCTCTCTGTCTTCTAGTACAAAGCAGAAGAATTCCAGCACTCAAAATTGTGTTCTTTGTTATTTTGTTATAGTAAATATAATATATTATATTAGGTACTTCCTTTCTTTTAAGAAATGGTAGCATATTAAGCTCTTAAAGAAAAAGAGTTGAATGGATCTGACAGCCCACATTACAAATTGTAAGAGAACACTGTGAGGGTGAATAATTAAACCATATAAGACTGATTACTTAATTCAGAAGTTAAAACCCTCTTTCATCATTCTGACATAATGCTTTTTTCCCTCCAAATTTACGTTTTAAAATGAATAGCTATGATTCATGGTTTCACTCAAGTATTAAAATAACCACCATTTAGTCTGCCATTTAGTAGACAAAATCTCTCACGCAAAAGCTGGAAAGCTGTGGGAAACACACACTGCCAATTCATTATTGGATGTCCGGTGTTGACACCATAACCTTTACATGCTTGCTGTAAAGTGAGCATCAATGCAGGACATTTTTAGCATGATCTGCTTCAGTCGACAGAAACAATGACCTTACACAGAAAACTGATTCACATAGACAGTACATGCATTGTATAAGGCATGCTTGGCTACAAGGCAGCTATTTGAACTATTCATGGGTGCATTATGAATTGTTACCCCAAGCTGATTATATAATAATTGTGGTGCATTACTTACTTGGAAAATGACACGACAACTTGATAGAACCCAATTACAAAATGGGAAAGCTATTCTCAAACTTTCCCCAGATCTATACATTTTTACATAGTTAAATTACATATAAAAATAGAGACAATAACTTTTGTTGTAATCTACAACAGAGGGCAGCATACAAATTTTCTAGCATCTTAAAGGTGCTTAAAATTATTTCATCTTTACATCAAAGTCCAATTGTTCTAGAAATAAATTACTCAACATTTGAATTTTAATTTTGACCCTTAAGCTCAATTATTTTGTAAATGTGTGCATTTGTAACACCAGTGTGATGATGCTCACCAGCCTCATGCTTAGAAGACGTGTGTGAAGACGACCTAGGCTCTGGAAGACACGAGTACAATACAGGAGCAGCTCCTGTAGTTGGCTCTCAATGACCTGGGCATCAGCTGGCTCACTTCTCTGGATCAGCTCTTCCCCTTGCTGGAGCAGTGCATTTAGTCGACCTGCACTTTCGGCCACTGCCTCCTGGAAGCCCTGATAAGCAAAGCGAGCCACGTACAAGTAGATAAAATGTTCATATAGTGGTATGAAGATATACGACACATTTGACCTTCATTACAACAGTCTTTTTTATTAATATTACTAAAACTATGGCTCACAATAGACAAAGCTCTTGGAAGAGTCTTTCCTACACTGAAACGGAGTTAACAGGTGATTTTATGTAAAATTTTTATTTTGTGCTTGCTGGTTATGCCATTTCCGAGGATAAAAATAACATCTGCACTTTCAGCAACCGCAGATCCAAGCAGCTCTAACTCAGCTTCATGGAAATGTGGTATTTCTCCCTTTCTACTTAAAACTAAATCTGTAGCTTGCTGAATGCTTTCATTTTGCTGTCTATTACATGTGCATAAATTATAACATGTTTCATATAAACTAGATGAACATAATGATAAATTTGGGTTTGGTGTATGTAGATTGTGTGAAAATAAGGGACTTGGATTGGGAGCTTGCATCCACCCACAAGCTACCAATTTCACTCAAATCACCACTTCCATGAATCAGGCAAAGATTCGCTCAAACAGCATTCAGGGTGCATAAATCTGTCATTAGATGAAAAACTGATGTGTACCTGAAGTTGTCGCATCTTGGCACAGGTGTTCATTTCAGAAAAATGCTCCACCTCAGTCAGCTTCAGATCCATATCAGCCAGCCAGATGGCCATTTCCTCTTGCTGCCTTTCAAAGTCCTCCCGCTGGACCACAAAGTACTATAGGAAACATGGGCACATCGACAATGCTGCACGGCTCTGACTGTCCACATATTATTTTATGTAGTATACTGAGGGGAAAACATAATGCTGATATGGTTAGACTTGGCTTAGGCTAGCAGCATTCAGACTGTAGCTAAAATTTTGGAATAAATGTGTAGGAAAGGGGAGGCATGATACAAAGTTAATAAGATTAAAATGGGGTTAACAAGTGGGGGATTTCATCAGGCATTTAGAAGTACATATAAAACTATACATTCATCTCTAAGCAGAGATATTGGAGCCTAATGTACCTTCAACCTACGGCACACAGTATCCAAAGTGGTGCTGAGCTGGTCCCAGCGCTGACCACACTCTTCAGTCATATCTATCAGCCTGGTTTTCATAGAGCCCGTGAAAAGCCTCAACAGGATGTGACTTGTCTGGCTAAGGCTGTCCAGCTGGGGCAAGCGTAGCCTAGCCTCAGTGCGCAGACTCTGTGGACAGAATTACAGCAGTTGGCTTAAGAATAAAAACACAGTATAAATGGAAAACCCATACAGGACCTGGTCATAGTATAATACTGAAAATGAATTTGGGGAGAATGATGCAGGTAGAGCTGTTTGATAAGTGTGCTTTTATTACAAGTTAGTTTTACTGTAACTAATCCTAGATGTTAGGCTCTTATAACATTACTGTTTGCATGTGTTAGGATATCCACCTTGCAAGAGACTGTGTCAAAATGTTTGTCAGGTTTCACTCAACCTGGAAATTTACACTAAGCTTTTTATTTCTGTGGTCCGGTATCCTCATGTCAAAATGTTTCAGTATTGTAAATATAGTGGCCATTTCACCTCAAACTTCTGCAGTTCCTCTTTTGCTGTGGTATATAGCACATGGCTGGAGTTTGGAGAAGCAGCTGATTTCTCTGCCAATCGCAACCAATCATCCAAACAAGAGTATTCATTCATAAACTTATGCCAGAGCATCCACCTCCTCTCCAATCTGTTACACAGGCAAATAGACCAATAAGACACAAACTACTATATACAGATAGTAGTATATAGTATGCAACGTATAAATAGTGTACACAATGTATAAAATAGTACACACTGATCAACACAGCTGTTTCCTTTTTATCATATTTGAAGCAACATATTCACAGACCATACTACAGACATAATCATAATCAATAATAAATGCATAGCATGCTTATTTCTCTAGACACAAGTTACTTACTGCACACAGCCTTCAAAGGAGAATGCGTCATCTTGGCTCACGTCTGCTAGTGACAACCAGTCGTGTGGATCATCATGTTCTGGGTGGTCTTTAACGAAGGTAAACGCTTCACTGTACCGACCTGAAGCTTTCCGAGTACTCATGCTGCCAATGTGCTTGTGCTTCTCATTGTTCCCTTTATCGTTTTCTGAGAGGAAAATCTGAGTGGCTTTGAGCACAGTTTTTCTTGGCATCACCTTAGTGTCACCTGTTGGCAAGAAAACAGCAGGATGTGAGGTGAATATGAGGAAACTTGAAGCAATATATACATTTCTGTGATGTGTTTGAAAATAACAAATCTCTGCTCCCCTTCTTATTTTTTTATCTGGGTCACTTGAAATAAAGAGAGTAATTATTAGAAGTAAGGAACATTTTAAGTGCATACACATATCAAAGCTATGCAAGCCTTTAAATAAGGCTGTCTTCAATGTCAAATGATAGATTGATAGATTCCTTATTCATTAATTTTTATCTTTAGTGTATCTGTATGACCAAATTTTCTGTGTGCTTAAATTCTCTATGTGCACTTGTTTGTATGCAAATTTGATGAATATGGAGCAATGTTCCTTGTGGGGATAAAGGCTTGGTTCTATCCTTACAGGATTGGCCAACATCCATGCATGTAGTAAGAATACAGCAACAAAACAATGATGCAAGCAAGTTTGGCTTTCCAGGTTGTCTTAAGGTCTTAGCTCCCTAGAAGAAATGGGAGCTACATTAAGACTCCTAACACCATCTAAATAAAATCCTACTAAACTATATTTAACTGTTGGATTTGGTAACCCAGAGGTCAAAGAGACTATTCAGGCTAAAAAAGAGAGCTTGAAGGAGATCATTAAAGCTCTCCTGCATGTCTTTTTCAACATTGCATCTTATGTTAGGTTACACAAGGTTGAAAATCAATATCTCATGTTAACTTTATCATAAAATATTAGTTAAGAGGATATCCTTAGTCTTTAGCCCATTAGATAACCTAGGACAGCTAAGGCCAAAAGTCTGTCCAGCAAGGGATACACTGCATTAAGACCAAGTACACTAATAACTTAATAATCTCTCTCCTCTTCTCTCTCTCTCTCTCTCTCTCTCTCTCTCTCTCTCAGTAGCGAAAGTTAATAGAAAAAGTAAAAAACACACTAGCACATAGAATAAAATCATGACCCTCAGTGTTTTCTTTTTGCTCAGCAGTGTTATTTTTTATGATAAATAGATACATCACAACACTACACAACTGGTTCCTAATAGGACCTAAAAATGAACAGATTATTATATCTATAAAAGTATTATTTAACTGAAGCTGGTTTGCATGTATAACCTTTTACCTGCACAATCACTGTATGAGCAGATAGCAATTTAGTCTTTGCATGACTGACTCTGATGCAAACGCTCAGACATCTCAGAAGGAAAAAATGCTCCTTGGGATACAACTTCAACCATCAATGCCCATAAATCAGCCTTATACCCATTGCTCAAAAGAGTTACGAGGCTGCCACCTCAACCCTGGAAGGGGAAAGCACAAAATAGATTTTCCTCGCTTTCATACCTCCAAAATGTGCCAGACAGAGCAAGATGGGCCACACAGGGCCATGGCCTCTGTCACTCAAAAGTGATGCACTCAAGTGTCTATTGCTAATGTCACAGCCTATTTTTTTTTAGCACACAGGAGAGTCCAGAGTATCACAGACTGTGCACAAGGCTAATCCCCTCTCTCAGTCACATCCCATGCAGAAATATTAGCGCAGACTATGTCTGGGTTTATAAACAGACTTGTCTTCTATCATAACTTGGTCTATAATCTATAATCTTTCTTTTCACCTCAGTCACCTCAGGTATACTCAGACTTCTGACTCTGTTGAAATGACTTTCATTTTTCAGGGTTTGAAAGTACAGCTATGCACCATTCTACA
The DNA here is from genome assembly GCF_019097595.1 of Hemibagrus wyckioides. NCBI lineage: Eukaryota > Metazoa > Chordata > Actinopteri > Siluriformes > Bagridae > Hemibagrus > Hemibagrus wyckioides. Next base: position 13,105,775 of record NC_080726.1, on the reverse strand, counting down.
CTGGAATCCATTAAGCCATTGGAGCGAGTCTTAAGGTGCTGGAGTTGAAAATCGAACTCTGTGGTATTGTTTTTTATTTTATTTTATTTTATTTTATTTTTTTTACAACATGGGAAGAGTCTTAGTCAAGCCTAGGAGAAAGATTGAGTGCTAAGATGAACATTGTCTACAAGTCACTCCTAAACTCACCAGCAGATAAAAGACATGTTGAACTGCAGTTGTTTTTCCAGCCAGGCCTTTGTGGAACAGGTATGTAAACCTACCTTACTAATGCCAAAATATTTGCATGATGACAGCAGGAAAGGGTACAAAAAAATTATATATTTGTACTATTTGTGTATGCCTGTACTGGTATCCAGGATACATGTGCTGCATTTTCTTATATGTACCATTAGAAATTCATTATAATTAGTCAGCAGAGCACACAATATGACACACCTATACCCTTGTCAACCCATTCAGTGACATCATGCTTGGTTAAAACTTGTTTGTCCAGGAAAACATCTTACACATGGTTTGCCAACTGGTCTCTTGGGCCATTTCAGACATAACCTAACAATATAGACTACCATTAGAGCATGGATGGATATTCAATAGTCAAACATTATGGATACCTTATCTCTCATTTAGACACTGTCCAGGGGTTGGCTTTGCTTAGGCAAAGCAGGTGCATCTGGGTACTTTTCCATAACACAGCCTGCATTTGAATGAGCCTGAGATGAATAAACACTCACACTGCTGGGGATCTAGCCTTGGACAAAAGGTGAGGCAGCGATGACTCAACTCTCGTCTGTGAGACAAATAAAAACTAATGATGGGTTCAGTGCATCAATAAAATCAAAATCACTCCATGACTCTTATTTTGGTTTTATGGTTTGGCACCAGGCTAACTTTGCAGATGACTCTTCACTGGTGCAGAACACACACATTTATACACAGTCACTGAGAATCTCTAACAGGGAATATCACTATTGCTTCTCAATGGCATATAAAAATGACCTAATTACTCTGACTTTGAAACAACCTCCTAACACATGAGCTAAATGTGACTGTTCAGAAGCCGAAGATAAAATGCAATAGTTGCTGTTTTATATTTAGAAAGAAGCTTTAAACTTTAAAAAGCTAATAAAAGCTCTCTGATAGAGCTGCTTAATTAATGCTGGTGTTCATAATTTACTGCCAGTTAGCATATCCTTAACTGCCTTAAAAACCAAGAACACCACAGCATTCAAGCCATTTGACATATGCCAACATCTCTGTTTTCATTTGTTAATCAATCTATATATTAGAGCGGTTAGCATTTCTACATTCATGAATGCCAGGTAGAGAAGCATGATTCATCACTACAGAGAACATGCTCATGCTGCTCCAGAGTCCAGGGGTGATGTGCTTTGCACAGTTGCTTAGTTATGCAAACCCTTTTCATGAACCTTCAGCTGAACAGTGTGTGTGTTGATGTTTTCAGAAGTAGTTTATAACTCTATATTGAGTGATGCAACAAACGATAGGCAAAGACGATGTGGCTGTGCTGTTCCTAGATACTTTCATTTCATGTTTATAAGACAAACTATGACTATGTGGTTAATTTAATGCACCTGTCAGGAATCAGTGTGGCTGAAACACCTGACCACAATAATGAAAAGGTGTGTCCATAAACTGTTGTCCATATAAGGACTATTCACTCTGTGTTTAACCTGGGTTATTGTAATTTTAAACCCTGTTGTGATTTAGAAGCAGTTTCGGCACCCTTTTCTTAGCCAGGGTTATGAAACCCTGGCCCAGAGCACTGCTTTTATGGTGTTAACCCCACATTGTGGTGCCAAACGTATACAATCTGAAACAGTGAAGTGTTTGTTGCGGCTAGATGCTTAGCAACAGGCAACCAATCAGAAATTGAACAGTGTGCCTTATTTCATGTGCTCTGCAGTCTCTTCATTTATAAAAGGAATTTAAAAAAATCCATAATTTGCTCATCTGTGTTTTCTGTTTTTGTCTTTTGGTCTTCTTCTATTATTTATGCATCTTAGGAGCCTTAAAACAGCTGAGGTGGATTTTACCTTGCAGATAAGCCATAATTTAAACCAGTCTCATGCTGTATTTATCCAAGCATTGTTGTTGACATCACAAATATGCAAATAAGAATGTTAACTCTGTTAACCCAGGAATTAACAGTGTGAAACATCAGATTATGAATACCCAGGATTAATTGTTAACCCTGTGGAAAATATGAGCGTTGTGAAACATCATAATCCAGTGTTCTGTTTGGCAGGGTTTAGTATGACCTATGGTTAACTATTTCAAGCGTGAAAAGCCACTGATTAATAAACTGAAGGTGAATGCACAAATCTTCTCTCTCATATGTATCTACTATGTCATCCCCCCTAGATAATTTAAAGCCATGTAATATTTGAATAGGGATTTTAATAAGGGATGTATGTATATACACTTTGTGAGGCAGCAGAGTACCACACACTCCTGTCTGCACCACTAGGAAGAAGGGCAGAGGCAACTTATAGGGGACCCATCTGCATTTCTGGGGACATGAGAGGTAGTGGAGTTGTGAACCGATGGCTCACTCTTCCTTCATATCCATCCACCTCCCTCCTTGCCCACACCTCTGTCCTCCCTTTCCATCCTCTCAGAGACTGCATTCATTGTCTCTTCACCACCACAAGCCCAAATGGGGAACAAACAGGCCTTTCTCAGTGTCCGGACAGGGAGATGAGGCTGGTGCCAGGACACCTGATCTCCCCCTCCCCCACGATTCCCATGGAGACCAAGCTATGCAGGAGAAGATACATTGGGGAGAGCAACAAGTAGAGCAAACTCATTTCAACTGCTCCTGCCTCATGGGACCTACTTAAAATACATCATTGTCCCTTTACAGAAAATGTAGGTCCTACACCGTTAACACAGACCCTCTATACTCTTATCCTGTCTAAACGCACATACTAAGTGTAAAATATAGGATTGAATATCTACTTACTGTATTTATTACCTGCACATGGGTTTAATACAATGCTATGGATATTGCCAGAGGACTTACTGGGTTATCTAATATGTGCAGCAAATGTAGAGATTTGAAAATGAATGAAGACTAGAAGAAAATCAGACATTCACCAGACAAAAACTGTAGGTCCAGCCAAACCTGTAAATCCAGGTGGAATTAGGTGTTATGATGGCAAAAACAAAGGTTTTGTATTTCTTTATTGAACTCCCAGACGTGCACATGCATTCCTTATTTGCACGGAACTTTGTGACATGAGATTTGTTGTATGGTAAGAGATTTCTCACATTCAGATCTTAAGTTTTAGCCTAACTATATGTCAAATGACTAAGATAAAAATATGGACCAGAGAAATGATCATCCTAGAAATCAATTTCCCTTTTAAAATTTTATTTTATTATTATTATTATTATATTATTTAATTTCAGTTGTGGAATGACTGGTTATTTCAGCTCTACTTCTTTTGCCAACAGGCTCATAGCAGGTGTAGAGGTGAGGAAGAATAACTGAGCCTCATTCACCTGATGGCTAAGGATTCACTCAAGGACAGACAGCACGTTTCTCTGTGCAGAGTGTCTGTCTGTGACGTAGCAACGCCATACCCTGAAGCAAGGGCATTCTCTCTGGAGTGGGGGGGGAGAGAGAGAGAGAGAGAGAGAGAGAGGAACAGAGAGACAGACAGACAGGCAGAGATTAAAAGATTGTGTCAGGGTGTTTGCTTCTCAGATCAATTTAGCTAAATGAATCTTGCCATTTGCCTTAATAATAGTCTTAAAATGCTCAAATCACACTACCTTAAAGCCTGCATGCAGAGCTGAATCAACACATTCATCACTCATGCCTTACAAAGGAAGTGTGTGTGCGCATCCACCATAGTGTTACGTTGGTGAAATCAGAGAGCAGGGTTTCTTTTGCCCAGGAGGCCTGGGAGTTTCAGGCCTGAAACTGGCCAATAATCACAATGAAGTGGGTGCTCGTTAGGGCTCTATTGGATTTCAATAGAACCAAAGAGCATGAACATGAAGCTGAAAGGCCAATTAGTTCTGGTATAGGACAACATTCATGAAGAGAGTTGGAGGAGGAGTCTCTCTGAACGAGAAGGGCAGTCTATGGAATCCTGGGTTAAATACAATATAATTTACTACTGAACTCCATTATTCACATGGTCATTACCATGTTTTCATATTTTATGCAACAACTACCTGCAAAGTACAAACTCATAATGGCTTAAGTTCCCCATTAGAACCTTTACTTACCAAGGCCTAATAAGCATTCTACATGTCCTTCACTAGATTTAAATTTGAAGCATGTACCAAAGCAATTGTAAATATTTAATCAAACCAATTATAGAAGTGGAAATTGGATGGAATAGACCCTGACATACCACTGCTTCCTAGAGACTGGATAAAACACATTTTATGGATTTAGGCAAAAGCAGGGAAATGGCTCTATCCTCTTGAGCCTGCATGAGTTATAAACTATAGCAAGCACAGAAACTGAACTTTGGGACTGCAAGAGTAGTCAGCCTTTAAATTGAAATAGTGGTATAAGAGCAAATTTATCCTATAAAAGGATAGACAGTCTGTGGTCTGTCGTTTTGTCAATCAGCCAAGCACATCTGTGTAATTTTAGAGCCTTCTGTTCACAACAAACTTACAAACAGAACACACAATATGTTCCATAAAGTCATCTCTGTTTGGTTTCAGCCACAATTACTACTCTTTTTTATGCTGATGGGCACTACAAGATGTGGTAAGAAGGATATAGAGTCTAAGCTGTATAAAAAAAAAATATGTATATGAAAATGCCGTGGATTTATGTGGTGCCCCTTTTAATTACAAGAACTCTGCTTGGGTAGCAAAAATACACCAGTCAGGCATAACATTATGAGCACTGACTGGTGAGGTGAATAACCCTGATTATCTCCTCATCATGGCACCTGTTTTGATGTGTTAGAAGCAGGAAAAATGGGCAAGCGTAAGGATTTGAGCGTAAGGGCCAAATTGTAATGGCTAGACGACTGGATCAGAGCATTGGCAAAACTGCAGCTCTTTGTGGGGTGTTCCCAGTCTGCAGTGGTCAGTATCTATCAACAGTGGTGAACTGGCGACAGGGTCATGGGCAGCCAAGGTTCATTGATGCACGTGGGGAGCGAAGGCTGGCCCTTGTGGTCCTATCCTACAGACGAGCTACTGTTGCTCAAATTGTTGAAAAAAAGGTTCGAAAAGAAAGGTGTTAGAATACACAGTGCATGACGGGTCAGGGCTGTTTTTTCGGCAATAGGGGAACCAACACAATATTAGACAGGTGGTCATAATGTTATGCCTGATCAGTGTATATGCTCTGTATTAAAAATCCTCCAAGCACCAAATAACGTAGAGTTTTATTTCAATGAGCTTGTCATTTTGGATAAAGTAAAAACAAAATATGTTTAAACAAAAGGTGAAAAGTGTGATACCTCAAAAAGTGAAAAGAAAAGCTTGAAAACTGTTCGAGTGCATGCAATTAAAGACATTACGTAGTGAGATTTTTACATTTCTTAAAATGAATAGCCTATCTTTGATATATTAAAATATCAAAAGATGTACATGAAACCATGACCAGTTCTAATGGACTACAGTGCACCGTGGCCCTTCACTGACCATACAAAAGGGGTTTCAGGATCACATTTCACAAGCTAAAAAGAATGAATAGGCTAACAGACACCCAGAAGGCAGCTAACAGGATGACTTGACATATATACTCAGGATGTCATACCTACTATGCCACAGGCTGGCAGTTGTTTGCAAAATATATGGTCTTAAACAGCTATGAACCGATAAAATGAAAGAGCGGGTCGAAAAACAAGCACTAACACCAGCAATTATTTAAAGCCTGAGAATATATCACACAAGAACACAATGTGAAATGCAGGCTTATGAATGTAGAACAAAAAACTCAACATGGAACTAATGTATCTGCGTTATACTGAACACATTTCCGATTGTATCGCCAAGTATAACACTCGGGAATAAACGCTGCACTTACTTGTTGATGCTCTTGACTTCCTGCAGAAGCTAATTAAGTTCCGTAGAACTTCCCAACCAAAATAAATTCTCTCCTCAATGCGAAATTATTAGATCTTACAGATCTTAGTCTTTGACTCGGAAAACAAAACGGGCAAACTTTTCCAAATACAAAACAATCAAACCACACCTTATAAGCACAGGGAAGGAAACAAAAACTCAGGAGTTACAGGTAAATCGAAATATCACCTGACACAGGTACTCTGAAACCACGCCCCCGGCTTACGTCATGTGCTTTTATCTCAGGATTTTTCCCGGGTGCAAACAGGGTTTTTAAATCATTCGGATTTCCCTAATAATTTTATTGACCAGTAAACACACAAATGTTTTATTAATTAAAACGTACAGTAGTTTAAAAAAATCGTTTCTATTTATAGGATTTATAATATAATTCATGTTCCCTGCACGTCATCACGTAGGTCTATATGTATTCATTTTCATCATTTAATTTTCTTCATATCCAGCTCAGTATGTCTAATTAAATCTGTCTAAATAGTCCGTTATTCATTCGGTAGGATTGATCAATGACGTTGCATTTATCGGTGAAATCTAAAATTAGTGACCTATTTGTACACATATCTATTTGCATTGATGAGACTCGCTGATGGGCCTGTAAGGAGTGCAACATGAATTTCAAATGAAATCATACTCAAATCAGCCAGTTAGGTAAGAGCAGTGTTCCAAGGAAATTTCAGTGAATTGTAGAATAAAACGTCTGGATGTCTGGATATTTGAAAAATTAAGTGTGAAAATGTTTACAGATGATCTGGTGTGAAAAATAGAGACACCACACATTTCAATAAACATTTCAATAAATAATATTTGAAAAAAAAAAACAACAACCCCAAAACCATATGGCTGGGTGGCTATGCTCTTATTCCACACCTACGAACTGTGTGTGTTTAGCACGTTTTGTCTGGAGAGCTGCATAACTGTATATTAATAGGCAACCCTCCTAGAAGCTTTGTTTTGCTGATTAGAGAGGAACAAAGGAGAAACCCTCAGGGGCATGCCTTACCCTGTGACAAGCATTGGCTCTAAACATGGCAAGACACAGTGACACCATTTATCTCCTTTGATCAGAGTGGAAGAGAAGAGTGTGCCAATACACCAGCATCTCTGGGATCTGCCAGACAACCTTCACTCATGCACCACTCACACAGATAGCCTCTATTAATCTTTCTCCTTACCCGCCTGGTATCACAGAAAGTGGTAGCTCTCACTTATTCCCTGCATGGGTAGGGTTCCTTCTGTGATAATTCACTGTCTGAAAGGATTACTCTCTCTGCTTATTATGAACAAAACACACTGTAATTATGCAATGGACTGGATTTATTTGCTGTACCCCCACTTTAATTATGAAGGCAAGACGAGCTCCCAAAAATGGCCCATCCAGAAAAACAATAGCACATGTGTCCAATGAGGTGTAAAGGCCAGGAGGTCACAGGCTTCAATACAGAATGGAGCCAAAAGTGAAGTTTATACTCTCTCTCAGTATCATTTATAACAATGAATGGTGTGGTTAAATTGAAGATCAAACACTATATTACTTATATATAAATGTTTATAGTAATCACAGCCACACTGGATGCCTCTTGGCCCTATGTTTAGGGAGATTAGTGATGTGGCACAGAGACAGCTGTCCTGGATAATGGAGTTAATATGGAAAACTTACAAATGCATCACCGTTTTGGTAGATTGCGTTGTGTAATGTGTTTGCGAAAGTGAATGTGCATGTGTGTAGACAAATGTTTGTGCATGGGTGCCCTTCCGCTGTAACAAAGGTGCACTGATGTTCTTTTTGTTCTACCAAAAAATTCCCATTACCTGACTCTTATACACCTTTAGAGAGGCCAAGTATATATATATATATAGTCAATTGGTGGATTAGAACCAGCACTCTCCCAAGTATTGAACAGTTCAAAGACTTGGTCTAAATCAATGCCTGGACAACAGTACAGCTCAAGTACGCTTAATATCGTCGGTAGCATCCGCTACATTAATAAACGGGAGGCACGTGATCTTAATATGTCTCCATAATGCATGTCAGTGAAGGGTATACTTAAATTAAAGAATAAGCCGAGTTTATGTGCTTCATGGCACGTCATCTTCAAGCAAAGCATAAATTAGTGAAAACATGGAACCCATCGAAAATAAGAATGAAAGAAAGAAAAAAAGAAATTGGTTTTCTCTGGGCTTTATTCTAATATATGAGCTCTCTCTTCTGGCAGTGCTCTGTACTGCATGATACTTATCACATGGGCTTTCATTTCATGTCCTCGCGACAACTGCCTTCATGTGTTAAAAGGATGCAATAACTTAAGATATCTTATTCTGTGGGACTTTAATTGGGTAATGAAAGCTTTGTTAGGACATATTGTTCATCAGTACCCTGCAGCCTATGTGACCTGAAATGACTTGGCCAACAGGCAGTTGTCTTTTCCAATCAGAGAGAAGTAAATACTTGGAATACTACTCAGAAATTGGTTGTTTCTTATGCTTAAGGGAAATCCATACGTGTATCATTCACGACTATACAAATCAAATCAAAGCAAATAATCAATTAACACTGTGATAGGTTGACCCTGAACACACAAAAAAAATGTGTTAAATTTGTTTAGATGCTGCACTGTTGAATCTATTTTTGCCATTTTGGATTTATGTCAGGTTCAGTGAACCGTATGTTACATGCTCAGATCAGAGCTGCTGCTTGGAGCCTTCACTATAAGCATGCATTTCTGTTTGAAAGAGGTTATGCTTTTGCTAATTGCCTGTTGGCCCAAATCGAATCCTGACTGCAGTAGTGGATGCTCATGCTCATGTGTGCTTGTTACTCACAGAAATGTGTATCAGAAAACTGAAAATGGGTCACATCAATTCATAATTCAATGTGCTATGCTCAAAGAGATTTTCTGTTAGTCTGCACCATGTGGTGCTATGCTGGGCTATTTTCATTGTTAGACAGTGTTGCTTTGATGGATGATGATGTTTTAAATGCCTGAGCTGCTGCTACTGCTTTGATCTTTAACTCTACATATGGGATGATATTGCATTCTTCATTTGTTCTGATTTTAGTGGAATAAAAAACACTCCAATCTTAATCAGTGGAACAGTGTCTTAATCACAAATATTTCCATGTTTTCCATTAATTTGTTTCTAAACATACATAGATGACTTAAAAAAAGTTGATAATGCTGGTGGGTATTATTATGTATTGTTAGTATGTAAGATTTAAAGCACTTTAATGAAGTCCTTGTGGTTTACATCATGGAAACCTTCACAGGAAAATCTTGTGGTTTTAACATAACTTTCCATTTATTGCTTTTAAGATATTCTCAATTTATTAGCACGTTTAGAGAAAAATGAATCAGATCCACAATAACTTAAACCTTTTAATGGAAGTATACTTATAGATATATCTAAGTGGTATAAGTTGAATTATTAGCTATTATATGTAGCCTAATATTGTTAAAATAAGCATATAATTTCACCTTAAACTAAAAAAAATATATACAACAGTTGTTATCGCTTTAAATAATAGCACCCCCATGTGAAACATGAAGATGGCGACATTGTCACACTTCATATTTCACTGAAAGAAAAGCCTCTGCTTTCAATCAAGAAAATAAGCAACCATTAGTATGTTCTAACCTGCACGAACACCCTTCACAGAATAAAACTGATAAATAAAGAACAAGTCCATACCCCATCTATTCAAGGTGATCACAAGACTTTCGTCTATACAGCAAGTCGACTTTCATCTAACAAACTTCAGAGAAATTCGCTGCTCTTTATATTCACGTTTTTGGTCTTTGAAGTTCTAACATCAATGTGTGACGTCATTATTCCAAAAACCATCAGGGTCTGATGTCATGAAACAAGGCCACGTGCATGATTTGATGCAGACCTATTTTTGAAGTTCCATACGGATAATAAAGTGAAAGTTGGTGGTTAATCATATCTAAATTATATATTAGCTATAGTAATTGATTTTTACTATCACATCCATGATAGTTCCATGATGTGCAATGTGTCGAGATTCGGCGTATGAAGGAAAACTGTAAACAATAACTATACTGGTTCAAATAGAGGAAATTGATTATGTCCTATAAACATAATTATTTTTTGGTTGTTCATTCATACTAGGATATATATAAAGAAAACTAATGTTACAACCTAAAATATACTTCCTCTTATTATTGTCCGCACATTGTATTTAACCTAAAAAAAAATCCGAGGCCTTTAATTAAGCCAACGTAAAAGCTTACTATATTTAAGAGTGATTTTAGTTTTAACTTTTCCCTTGAACAGAAAAGTGTCAAAGTCATCAAAACTGAGATGTACAAAGGATTTCAAGCTCCTTTAACTGTCATATCAAAAGATAATTGCCTTGTAGTGGGCCTTTGAAGAACCTTTGTACTTCCACAATGAACACAGAGGTGATAATTGACCAATAATGGAGTTATTAATCCCAACCTTGGATTTAAGATGGTGGAGAGAATAAATATCAGTCTTACTCCAGACTGAGACAGAACAACCTGAGAGTTACCACAAGCAGGATTTCATGATTAGAAGATAACTGAGAAATGAACATGGATGCATCGAAGTTCTCCAACTTCACTATTGATTACATTCTGGGGGAAAGGGCTGGACCTCAACCGCATGCAGACCTTTCATCAGCATCACAGACCTTTCAGGAAGATTGTAGTAAAGTCAGCCTGCCTTCAGCGAGTGGGTTTAACCCTCATGCAAGCGGGATGGCAGTGATGGCTTTCCCTGCGACCTGCACGGGCATCTACGACACAGCAGCTTGTTATAACACTTTCCACTGCTGTGGACCTGTCGCTTGCTATCAGACCAACTTTAACATGGGTTTCCACAGCGGGGAGCACTGGTTTCATGCCCATCCAGGTAAGACTTATACTTTTAGTAGGTACCAATACATTTATATGTATATGAAGTTTTTTTTCTTCTAAATAGGCTATGCATATATGTGTGCATCTTTGCGTGCACAAAGTCTAATATTTTCTGACAGTATTGCATGGTTTATTTTCAACACTGAAGATATATTCATTTGAAATTTTCTAATAATGCAGATTACGACAAAGAGGAAAGTCATCAAAATCCTCAGCACAGACAACGAAACCGCATCAGGACAGTGTTCACCGAAAGCCAGGTGAAACAGCTCGATCAGCTCTTCAACATCACCGACTATCCAACTGCGGAAGCGCGTGCACAACTGGCGAGAAACACGGGCCTCAGCGAAGAGACAGTGCGGGTAAGATAACTACCTTCTTGGCTATTCAGACCTCAAACTCTGAGATATTTTAATGCAGCTTTATTTTGAATATCTTAATTAATTTATTTGCAGTAGCACTGTACCGCAAAGCATAAACATTCTAAAAGAATAGGAAGGATTGCTGTTGTTTTAGTTGCATTGTAGTTGAAGTTTATCATATAGACAGCAGGGGGCGCCAAATACTTATTTATTGTTGATACTAAAAAATCTGCCATTTTTTCCCCCTTAAAGCCTTCTTTTCTTTTTTTGACAGTATAAACTGTATGTGGCACTATATTTGATGAGTTTCCTTGTTTGAATGTAATAATGAAAAGTTTTTTTTCTTCTCTCTCACTTTGTAGGTTTGGTTCAAAAATCGCCGGGCTCGCCGCAAGAGGCAGAAAAACTCAAGTGACTCACCAGAGCCTTAAACAACTTTCATTTATCTTATTTTATTTACAGCTGAACATCTCTGTTTTAAACAAAAATAAAGCTTGACATTCCACACATTAAAAGCATTGTTGTTTTGCTCTTTTTTTTAAAAAAAAAAAACAACTTAAATTTTCTACAAATCACAACAGGAAACAATGTACGAAACACCAAATGTTTATTAATGGTCTATCTATTAATGGTATATCCATAGGGGGAGAATTCCCACTTGATGTTATTAACATGCTAATACACTGCTGAAAAAAGAAAGAAGCACAAATTCATAATAACAGCATGCAGTAGCCTAGTTAGCAAACCCAGAACTGACTCCAAGCATAACAATCATCACAAATATTTCTTGTAGTAGATAGTTCACATGAACACATAAACATGGATATTGTCACCAGGTTGTCCAACTGATGCACATTAAAAAATACATAGTGAAATTATCAAAATATATCTTCTTGGACAAATAAATGTTTACAAATCAATAATATCAAGTAGCCTATGTGACTGTGTAGATGAACAAAATGCATTAATAAATTGATCTGAAAAGGAATAAAACAGAGAGATATTTTATACACTCTAAATTGCTGTTAAAATATCTACCCATTAGTTCTTTTTGTAAATGAATCAAATGAAAAGTGTTTAGAAATCGAAGTCATAGTATTTGGATGGAACATGTATAGTATATTTTACTGAAAGATGTATAGTTTAAAAAGTCACCCTAAAACAATACACTTGTCACAAATCGCCACATTTCAGTGATTGTGTTTACTACTGGTTATACTGTAGGACATTTTGCACTCAATCTTAAATGCCTTTCACTAGTCTCATATCACTACAGAGACAATGTTTGCACTACACAAGTTCAATAATACATAAATAAGTTCCAGTCTGACAACACTATGGAAAAAATACCTAGATCTGTTAAGCCATGTTGCATTTGACATTTTTTTTTTGCAGTTCTGTTGATCAAGTTGCTCATAGAAAAGGTGAACAAGCCAATTTTTCCCCTTACATTTAGCCAGTAACTGTAGGCGAGTGATGAGTCAAAAATCTTAATTCTGCCTATGGATAATGGTAACTGAGATGACCCAAAGCAGTTGATCTAGTTAAGGGTGGAAAGTTGAGAGATCTCAGCTCTCAGTCATGCTGTGCTTATGTACACTAATATGCCAGCCATATTCAGAGCAAATTGACGTAGGTTAAATATTGCTGTTTATTTATCTAAGCACTTGTTGACAAATATATTTACACACTTTTCTGACTGCTAGAGTTGCTGAAGTGGAGCATTAATAAGACCTATTAAAACGGAAATGAGAGAGAGAGAGATATATATATATAGATGTTTCAGAAAATTATGTACAATTTATTTTAGATTATTTGAGTATTATTAGATTGTTGACTCATGAAATTATACATTTTTGAAATTACTTTCAGATGTAAATCTGTTTCAGTGTCACTCCATTATATAATTTTACTGATTAGTTACTTAACTGAATATACTTTAGCACAGGTGATTATACTAGGGTAGTGTCTGTCCTATTTTTTGGTTTACATAGAAAATTACAGAATTATATGTGTTATTTATTAACCCTTTAAAGTATGTAGTGTTGTGTGGTAGTGTATATTATTATTAATTACAGAATCATGAATTGCCCCATACACCCATGTCTGCCCAGTCATGCAGAACACATACAAATATGAATATTTTGCATCCTTTCAATGGGAACAACAATTATAAACAATAAATCCTGTCTCCTGTAGATAACTATCTCTTGTTAGATAACATAGTGTTACTTTATGTCATTGTATGTGCAAATTTAACATCTCTTAGAATGACAGTAATTATCCATACAAACAATAACTACTGAATTAACTAACTAATGAAAAGGCATTTAAAAGCTTGGTTTTCTACTGAACACTGAAATTATAACAGTGCACAATGAAGCAACAGCAACCACAACTGTAGGCCAGGGTATGGGGTACAAACTGAATAAAGCTGCTTCTTAAAATAAAGAAACAACCAAGGCTACACAAAGACATCTGCCTGTATGTTTTTGTGGCCTTCATTTTAGGGTGATTTTTGGCAACATAAAAGTATCTACATTTCTTGTTCTAATGAATGGCTTTTGTTAGGGTTACTTTCCCCTAATTCAGAATTGTTCTTTTACTGATCATTTAACAAATGGAATGCAGGACATTGTTTCTTTACAAGGCACTAGTTTTTGCTATTGAACTGCAATCAAAGGGGAAGGCTGGGAGAGGGACCTTGCACATTTGTGCCTCTGACAGTCTGCATGATTCTTAGAGAGAAAACCGAGTTAAGGATGGGTGGCTGCTCAGGCAGTGCTAGCTCAGTGCTTAATGCTTTTGAGCTAGTTGTAAGATGACTAGGAGTTTATCTGCCAAAGTACTGACGGACCGTTGAGCAAAACCTTTAATCCACAGCTTCATGTTTTGATTATATTTTGTCTCATTTGTAGGTCGCTTTGAAAAAGCGTCTGCCAAATGAATAAATGTAAATGGATGGACAGTGAGAGGGGAACTCTAACATTTGGGAAGGAATGTAAGAATGATAAGGGGAAGAGGAGTAAGAAGTAGTGAATTTAGGTTTGCATTTCTGCACGTAGCATCCAGGGGAACCAACAGCAGAACAGCAACCTGCTGAAACAAAGTGAAAAATGCCACGGTGAGATCTTGGTGTTATAATTACTTCTGGGATTTGAGATTTTTTGGAAATACATATTTCTGGAATGCATGGGAGGTCAGCATACCTGGATATGGAGTTCTCAGATGTGATATCTTTGGGAGACCTCATCGCATTGAAGTTACGTTTTGGCTGGGACACTGGGAAATTCACAAGTAGACAATTGTCATCATAATATTACTATTAATAAAAAATATTTCAAGTGGAAGTCCACATGCAGTAGTATACGAGATACTGTTGAGTTTTCTATATACTCTATTCTGACAATCAATCTACTCTATTCTGAGCAGAATCATTACAATATCTGTTACATTCTGTGGACTACAGGTGGGGCTATTATTAGAACATGCACATTTCTAAAGCAAATGAGAAATAGAGCTTGTTACATTTGTATAAGTATATGTCATACATGAACAGTATGTTGAAATTTGCAAGCTGGTCTAAAATTATTTCAAACAAAGAGAAAACCTGAACTGAATGAACTATATTTTAATATTTTAGTGGATGGTCAGCAAAAAAGATGAGCATGCTCCTTATACTTACTAGTCACCTGGTGAACTTTCTTAACAAGCTTGCCATCACCCTGGGATTCTTTAGGTCCTCCAATTCTGCAGATTACAAAAAGTTGGGTCATATCCCAACCATACAATCATATACCGTCTACTGATCAAATCATGTATAATAGATTACTGATCAAAAGGTCAAGTGTTCAAATCCCTGCACTGCCTAGCTTTCTTTTATTGGAGCAAGGCCCTCAACCTTCTTCTGCCCAATTATATACAAAAAAAAAAGGTGCCAAATGTAAATGGTATTACAGATGCCATACAGAAGGCTATTGTGTTAGTGTGGGAGTTTAATAAGAGAAAATAGAGTATAAGAGAAAAGTTCAAAAAGAGCAAATATCTGATCTTCAACCATACAGCTAATATTAAGTGTTAATATTTTACCTCTGAACACGTGAAGGTGGTGCAAACACTCCATATTTGGGCAGGCAGCTGAAGTAGCGAACTCCAAACACAGAACCATCATGTTTCCCAGTGGGCTGCTCCAATTCTACACCAAACCAGAAGCCTATGGAGAAACCAAGACAAACAGAGAAACAGGGATCAGAATAACTCTTAAAATAAAACAGGACTGATCTGGGAAATCCCATCAAATTTTTGTATATTCTAACAAAAAATGTAAGTTTTTGACTGCATCATAACTTTACACCATAGCTTTCAGAATCCAGATCATTGATTGACATGCTAGCACCACATTGTTGGAAGCCCACTCAATTTAGTTTACAGATACTGACTGGCATATAAAGTAAGGAATAAACACATTTTTCTTACTTTTTACCCTTTCCAGGGCTTTAAATTCATGAGTATATACTGTATTTATGACTATAGCAATTCGAATACCTAAATATTTTGTCTGATCTCATGAAATAGCTTGTAAATGTTTCAACAATTAACATACCTGGTGCAAAGTCTGTTTTGCCATAAAAACGCACAATTCCTTGCTTCTGTCCAGCCACTAGAACCTGATCTCCCACTTCAATCTTCACTCCATCAGGATCCAGACTGGCCACTGACAGAGATTTCTTCCTCAAAGCTAAAAGAACAATGTGAGCATGGTTTGGGTAAAACTGTGTTTTAATATTGAAAGCCTTTCTTTTTTTAGTTTAATGATCTGAATCTAAGGTTTTACCTCTCTAGAACAATAATTATTTGTAAGTACAATAATTACTAGGGATGCCACAATACTCAATATAATATTGAACCGTTCGGTACGACCTCCAGGTTCAATACGCGTATGTGAACCGTGTTTTTTTTTTCGTTTTTTCCTTAAAACAATAATAACCATGCGTTTTTATTACACTCTGAACCGCCTGTTTGTGTTTGCCTGTACTGTATGTCTACGTGCTGAGACAGACACGCCTCCCTGAGAGTAAATATCCAATCAGTGAGCGCTAAAGTTAGGGGCACTTAACCATGCTTGCGATGCTGGCATCAGATTTCACAGTCTAATCCTGGAGAGAGGTGAAACGAGACAGAAATACGAGGAAGCACCGCTGTCTTTCAAATCTGTGGTGTGAGAACATTTCGGATTTGTTGTTGGCTATGATGCCGATTAAACAAAAATGCTAAACAAAAAATTACTGTGTTTAAGCAGTTACACACGAGTTAGCTACTCAAATGGAAATACTTCCAACACAACCACACATCTGCAGCTCCATCACCAGAGATATCACTGTGTGGAAGCAGGATGGCAGAGCAGGTAACACAGGCATCCAAAAAGTAACAGTCCCTAGCTGATTCCTTTTAGCGTTCATACCCAACTGGCTCTGAGAGACACAAAAAATAATTACAATATAATAATTCTGTGAGTAATTTCTGTGATCGGTGATGTGGGCTTTCGGCACCTTATAAAAGTGCTCGAACCGCATTACACACTACTGACACGTCTTTTTTTCCTGGCCGCTACGAAAAAAAATCGAAAACGAACTGTCTAAAGCACAAAGCCTTGCTCTAATAACAGACATTTGGACCTTGGGGGCAACAAAGAGTTATCTCACCCTTACTGGTCATTACAGAGCGGATTGGGAAAAAAGAGCGCCGTACTCCAAACCCGTCCCCTGTAGGAAAGTCATACAAGCGCTAATTTATATCTCATGATTTTCAGTACACTATGAATGTGTACAAGTTGATTTTTGCATTTAAGTAAAATAAAGAGAATTGCAACTTAACATACTTACTGTTCCTGTCACATTAGCAAAGAATAATGGAAAAAAAACAACTTTCATTTGCCAAGCCATCTGAACCAAACAGAAAACCGTGGTTAAAAAAACGCGGTACGTATTGAACCGTGGGTTAACTGTATTGATGCATCCCTAGTAATTACTAGTACCAGAATAGACAAGTTTACTAGAATATTGTAGCACTAGAATATAGTGATATAACTATTAATAATTAGAAAAGTAATAATAGTTATCTTTTAAGTAATATCAGACAAGTGAGAGTGCTGTTATACTGAGTATCAGTTCAGCTGATATTGTTTTTACAGAATAACTGACACAATATAGGCATATATTTTGTATATTTTTGCCAAACAACACACAGACTGACTGACAGTCTGCAATAAGTGTAGTAATGGTTTCTGTGTAATAAACATTTGCTAAAATTTAAAATGTTATGTAGAGAACAAGGACAAAAAGAATGTTACAAACAGTGAAATTTTCCAGTGCTGTTATACTAAATATCAGCATTCACTCAAAGGCTACTTGTTCAAACACATTAATGGACCAGAACTATAACTACTGTATAAAAGAAAATATGGTAAAATATTTTTTTTACTATTTTACTCACACTTCTCACGATCTTTCTCTTTTTTCTCTTTCTTGATTTTGCCAGTGACACGGGAAAAGTCCATGCGGGGGGTTTTGGGAGTGGAAGTGACTGAAGAAGGGGTTTGATCCACAGCTTTTTTGATTTTGGACACAGGGGCAAAGATTCCTGCATAATAATAATAATAATAATAATAATAATAATAATGGCTTTATTATTTTATTACAATTTTTAGTAATAATATAATATTGCTAAAAAGTAGCAAAATCCATGAATGAAATAACCGAGTTGTGGTAAAATAAGGGCATACATCAGGAATTTGTATTTAGTAAAAATTCCTAGACCTATATTGCAGCATGAAGATAAGCGTACCTAGTTTAGGAGGGCAGATAAAGTAGCGGACTCCACCCACACTCCCATCATTCTTGCCCTCTGGTTCATCCAGTTCAATGCCCACCCACTGGCCACTAGCAAACTCAGTGGTTCCACAAAAACGAAGTGTGCCAGCCTGAGGAAGAAAACAGGCTATATATTATGACTGATGAATGAGCCTGAATGAAAAAAGAGTTTAACTCTACAACTATTACTTACCTACTCTGGAAGAAAGTTAAAAGTTACTTAAACACTGAGGTAGTTACAGCATGTTCTTCTGTGTTGCTATCAGTGTTCTGATGAGAGTGTCAAGGACCCTTTTTAGGGTTTTTGTATACATCAAACCACATAGAACTCTGGCACTTGGTAATGTTAAAATAACACACTAATATACATGAAATAAGAACAGGGTGTACTGTTTCAGGAAAATTAACAACAGCATGGTGTGTTATCATCTCAAAGCTGATTATTTTCCTATAACAGCACACCCGAAACAAAAAAGTTAAAAAAAACATAAAAAGGTGCCATGGCGGTCAGTGCTATTGGCAAATCAGGGAAATTAATAACAACAATTAATATCTAATTATGTTCAACTAAGTTTAAGTATGCAATCATGATCAGAGACTGAATTTGCATTTGGTCATCATGCTAGATGACATAGTGCTAATGTTTTTGACTGGAACAGATGTACTTTGTACCATTACTGTGTCACTGAACTCCTGTACCTAGTTATCAGATATCAGGCTATTACCGAGCATCGCACACACACACTCTTTTCAGGCAATCCACCTAGCACAATGATTTTCTGAGATCGAAGGAAAACACTTTCTATGAGACATGGAAAGAACCAAAGAAACGGCTGCTGAAATACGAGTCTGTGTGCTTTAGTAAATGCACTTTAACAATGGGAAGGCAGCCCATCATGTAGGTTCTCACACCCTCTTTATTTAAAGTCACAGAGACACATATAGTTCAAAAGAGGCACTGCAGCATGAAATATGTTATCAATTACGTGTCATTATTGCACCATTTTACTCTTAAAGGACACATTTTTAATGTAGAGTCTGAAAGTGGTGCACCCAGAATATGCATCCTAAGAATGTACAGATGATACTATGACACACACACACACACACACACATTCATTCAATCGCTTTATCCTTGTCAGGGTTACATAGATTTAGAGCAAACTCCTAAAACACCGGATGCGAGGCACGAAATCGAAGCCAGTCTATCACATGGCGCCATGCACACACACATTCATATACTCATAAACAGCTACGGGAAATTTAGAGTAGCACCTACCATAATGTTTTTTGGAGGCATGAGAAATGCAGAACCCAGAGGAAACCCAAGTAAAAACAGAGATAGCATGCAAAACTCTACACAGATAGTAACCTAAGCTCAGGATGAAACATATTATCTACTGCTACTTTTTAACAGATGGATTGATGCACAGTTTGGTTGTATCGCATAGTAGTGGCTCCCAAACCTGAACATTTCAACAATGCGAAGTTAGTTACATGGTATACTACATCCTGTATTTAAATATTCTTTAATTACAACTGTATAATGAAGACTTCTTACAGCTAACAGAGACTGATGAAATTCAACTGTGACTGAAAGATTTTTGGCCTTCAAAAAAGGAAACTTAAACTCTTTTAAGGTCAGTGACTATGCAAATATCTTCATCACTGTGTCTTTTTCATTCCTCACTCTTAGTTTTTATTCTTTTGTGTTTCTCACTCACCTTCATGTCATCCAGAACCACACGGTCACCCAACTTCAGGCCGAGAGAAGACAGCATGAGGTTGCCAGGAATGTTGTCATAGTTGGGCAAGGTGACACGCGGAAGGTTACAGCTGAGGGGCAGAGCATCTAACAGTAGTTGCTTTAGCTCTTTAGCCACCATGGCTGCTTCTGCTTTATCTAGGGTCATGTCCATGGGATCAGGAACCACATCAGCAGGGACTTGGCCCTTATCATTCTGGCAAAGTTAGTGGAAAAGGAAACTTGGTGTTAAGTCTAGCACTGTATAGTAATATGGATTTTGACATATGGGGAAATAATGATTGGAAATATTTAATAATGGTTTGGTGTAAAAATAGAGCTAAACAGATTTTAACATTAACAGCTAAACTGTCGTACTCTGACAGTAGGGTTGGCTCCATGCTCCAGAAGACACTTGACAGCTCCCAGGCAGAGGTTGGAGGCAGCAATGTGAAGGGCAGTGCCATAGTAGAAATCACTGCAGGTAGAATTGAGTACTGCAGAAAAAAAAGATGAGCACCAATGTTATCAAACTAATGAGATGCCCCACAGCTTTAACTGTTCATTACCTGTTTTATTATTAGCCTTTTACGGAATGCATGACATTTACAATTAAATTATGATCTTATATGTTGAGACTTAAACGGTTTGATTGACTGTATATTCTTTGAAAGCAAAATAACATTCTCTGAATCTCAACATATGAATGGGGATTTATAGGAATAAGAAAATGGCTATATTTTCCAGTACTACCTCCTGATCAGAGACAGAAAGAGAAATAGACAGAGAGAGAGTGAGAGAGAAATAGAGAGAGAGAGAGAGAGAGAGAGAGAGAGAGAAATAGAGAGAAATAGTGTGTGAGAGAGAGAGAGAGAGAGAGAGAGAGAGAGAGAGAGAGAGAGAGAGAGAGAGAGAGATTATGCATATCTAAAGACATTACCAGTTAAGTACAATAAAGTAGCTGCATGGACATGGAGCTGATCTATACTTATTGCTTCACTGTGCAGTCCATGTGGCTTCTTTATTGTACTTAACTAATAAAGTGTTCATATATGTGGTGATTTGAATGTGTGTAAAATGACCTTTAGGTTTAGAAGCTTTAAGCAGAACCCGGATCAGCTCAGGAACATCAAAGTAAGCAGCATAGTGAAGTGCATTCATGCTGGTCCAGCGACTGCGGAGGCTGACATCTGCACCCAGAGCAATCAGCTGATTAGTCAGCCTGAGGGCTGCTTCAGGGTCACCTGAAAATCAGTTATGAAATACAGTTGTATACAAAATTAGTACTAAAAACAGTTCTTGCCAAAAAATTACAATATGTGAAATCCATCAACAATTTTCACAGCATGGGTGACAAAATCATTGCACTGCCTCCTCTGATTAGTGCCACCTCTGAGTACTAGCTTTCTGTTACAGTATTTTGTTTTAACAAGACTCTTAAACAATAATTTCCTTATAAAACATGAAACAAAACACGAGCCTGAGACCATGGCCAGTTACTCACCCACTCCATGAGCCCCTGCTTTGCAGCTGTAGTGCAGTAGAGTCATGTCCGTCAGTCCATCACGGTCATTAACATGACATCCACGCTTTAAAATCTGGAAGGTAAGAGCTCAGATTTGGCATTTGGTAGACACCTTTATCCAGAGCAAATTACAGTTATCTCATTTATTCAACTGTGCAATTAAGCTTGGTGATGCTTGGACTTGAACTCACAACCTACTGATGAGTAGTTCTTTTTACCTACTGATGTATAAGTGCTGAGTGATGGGGTAGGAAAAGAACAACAGCTACTCATGACTAAACATTGGAAAAACCATTGATTGGCCATTAGAACAATTAGCTCTTTACACCTAATAATGAAGGATGTGATAAATTCACAGGTGTAATGGATGAAACAGGAATTCACTTCTGCTGAGTCATTTCACACAGCTATATCAGTTTCACTTACCACCAGGCTCTCACCAGGATCTCCACTTAGAACAGCAGCCATTTTGTGTATGTGATTGTGTCTACATGAAAGATGGTGTTTAAAAGGGTGAAAATGCTAATTAGGCTTTCAAAATCATGTGAAATATAAAATGTATGATCATATAATTGTACCCTCTAGCAGTTGATGACTGACCTCCTTGACCCTGAGATACTATCCAACATGTACCAGATAAACATGTCATTGACCCATAGATATGTTTATGTTTTTTTCTGAAAAGGTGCCTAAAGCATTTAAAACAAACATATATATGTATGTACAGTCCAAGCCAAAGACTGCTACAAATTTAACATAAAGTAATATGCAGTCCAGTTTTGCTGGACTACTTTGTAAGCTTTTTTTTTAGTTCAGTGAAGCTCTTTTGGACTATATGTTACCAGTTACAAAAATTGCTAAAACAACAACAACAAAACATTGTTCATGTTACTAGTTCTAATTTTAATTAAATGAAGCATTGAAAAGGCTACTGGTTCTGGTTTTGGGGATAACTTGGGGTTGAAGTAAAGAGTAACAGTATTACCTTTTTCCAAGAAATAATGATAATCCCTGTTACATTTTGAAAGAAGTAGTTAGCAATTTGTAATAGATTACTTTTTTTTTTTTTTACTAACTATCCCATCACTGCTTTTTTTGGCCTTTGGTCAAAGGCACTCACTGGGCTAATTATTAGCCACTGTAAAAGAGTAGCTCAACTCAATGAAAAAGCAGTGACCTGTCCAAAGCAGTGATTTAGAGCAAGGCTCAATTTCTAGTGGAGAAGACTTATCATCTTTGCCATCAATCCTTGCACTAGATCCACTAGATGAAGTCCCAAGAGATGCAGGCAACACCATATATCTTTATTGATCCTCATAATACAGAGGTTTCTGTGTGTGTTAGTTGTAGAGAAAGAGAGATCAAGACCCTCACATTAGAAATGAGATATTTTCAACAGAGAATTAAAAACTAGTACAGAGAAATGGATAACAAACATATGTATTTGACCCACATGCATGGTTATCCACAGGAGTAAATGAACATAGTGAGGCATTGCATAATTATGAATCCCCTGAATTGAGCAAGGAAGGACTTCAAAATATCAAAATATATTAGTGCAGAGGTTTGCAACCCTTTTCACTTGATATCTGCCTTGCTAGTGAATTAATTTCCATCCCACATTCAACAAAGCTGATCCTCCTAATCAAGTACACTGACTGTCTGTCGTTGATCTTTTGTCCTATGATCATCACTGGATAAAGTTTATTTAATAAATTGGCATATAGGAAAATGTAAAAATAGAAAAAAACACTTGTGTTCTCTGTTAATCAATTACTGTAATTGACCCCTATAATCTCTATAGATCTCTATAATCTCTATAGACTAATGTACATGCAAGAGCTAACATTGCTTAATGGCACAGGATTGCTCCAAACCACTTTCTATACAGCATCAGAAACCCAACACCTCTTAGCAGCCAGATAAACACAGCTATCTTTCTGTTCCAAAATGGCAACAACCACAACTCTACCAAAAAAGGCCCTATTAAAGATAATAAGTTCACTGTCTGTGTCAGGAAGTAACTGAGTGAAACTTTCATTTTAAAAAGTCAATCTAAATAATGTGAAGGCAACGTTTTTATGAATCAACTGCATTATACCCATTGCCCTACTACTTTAACCCTCAGATACTGACTCACTGTTTTCTGTAACACAAAAACCCAGTGAAAGCAACAGTGCATGCAATGTGATGAAGTGCAAAGCAAACTGCCCCTGACACACAATAAAAATTTAAATGGCACTGAATCTAGGTAAAACCTTATAATTAGAAAATACATGGCAAATTAATCCCCTTTAAACCTGACAAGCACTATTGTAAATTAAATATGAAGATGTAGCTTACACTGCTTGCATGGACATGTTTTATTCTATAATATACTGTCAAATCTCCCTGCATACTTGCATTTGAGTGTATTAAGACCAGTAGTTTTATTCACAATAACAATGGTGTGCAAAACACAGGGACTGTCTCTCACCTCTTCACCGATTATGTCAATCTTGTGCTGCACTTGTGGGACCCACTGACGGATGATAGCAAATAGTTCAGGGATGGTGGTGCAGGGATCCATCAGAATCTCCAAACAGGCTGGGTCATTTGGGTCAAAGAATGTGAAGGCTGAAATAGAAATTAAATATTATAGTACAATATATTGTAATATATGGTTGGACTTTTATGTAGAAAAGGGTTTTCAAATCAGTGATGATATTTAACTGAATCAAAGCCAACTAATTATATAATAACAATTTCTTAGATCTGCATCATTACTCTTAAAAATCAGTGTACAGGGCATACACATTTCCTTTCATTACACATATCCAAACACGCACCATAGTCTTTGGGGAGTGGGGCCTGGGCAGATGGGTGGACCATTGGTTTTTTGCGAGATTCATGTTTTGGACTGGTATACTCTGAGGTAGGCTGGGCCTCCTCTACATCAGGAGTGTCCTCTTTAGTCATTTTTCTGGATATGACTGTGGCCTGGAAATAGAACACACAGAGAATCAGACAGCAGCATGGTGTAACCATTTAAATAATTCAGTGAGTGGTGATGCCACACATATACCACTCAGACAGATTGTTTTTTGATGTTGGTGATTAAAAAATACATTTAGTTCTATCGAAGGTTTCCCATAGAGGTACATCAGCCCAAGTGTTAACCTGTGTGGTATAGAAGTGATTGAAGACCATTTGGCTTGATCTTATTAAATTTACCTTACCATAGTTCCAGTAATAGTATTGAAGACAGTTCAAATAATCAGCACAATAAATGTGTTTTTTCTGTAAAAAGAATAGTAATAAATATAAAAATTGTATATCATTATATGACCCTTGTCTTTTAAACTTAAAATAGACTGAAAAAATGACAACATTCTTGTGTTGTGAAAACACCTACACCTACTAAATGTATTTGAATATATGTATAATATAAAAATAATGTCCTGTCTGATTTATCATGAGACTTCTGTATAAAAAAATCCAACAGCAAAGACAGACTGATGTGGTATTTACATTGCCAATAAAAGCCAAAAATCCAAGTTGTAGAGGTTTCTGGTCCTTTTTTTAATTAGTCCTGACCTGTATTAATCTGAGTTTGTTATCTGCCATTGAATTCCCATGGTAGTGGAAGTTGTAATGAGTGTCTACCCTACAAAGGTAAGTACAGCCTGCAGTCTAGGGAAACACAGAATGAGTCATTGTTCACTGAATTGTCTGCGACAAGGCTTACAAGAAGCTATACTACCATTTTAAAGAACTAAAATGCTGATAGCTGGATCTCCTACCTGGTAATGCTCAGGAATTATTTCAGGAAATATATAGTGCATATTCATGCTATATTAAAGTAAATATTTCTTCAGGAGACATGTAACCTGTACAACAATGTCATGTACATTTAAATAACAACTATAAGTACCTATTAATTCTGACTGAATCTAACCCATTCAATAATTAACTGCAAAAAAGAGAACATGATTACAGGACTTATAAGTGAATGTAAATGAATTTGCCCTTGAATTTGCCTTGCCACTCAACACATATGGTTCCAAATCATCCAAATCCAAGACCTTTAAACTTCACAGCCAACTTCATAGTAATACTGTAATCACATGTATTGTATTACGGTAAATGTATTGCAGAACACTGGTCAGTAATCTGATTGTAAACAATGAACTGTTAGTCATTAATGACTGTATGTATGTTTGACCATATTTTTTGTCTATAATGCAACTACATGCACCATAGTTACATAAGATCTAAAAACCTCACCAAAGAAATGGTCATATATTAGATTCTACACAGCAAATATAAGTCCAAAGAATACTTTACCCAGGACAGTTCACCCTTGATAATTCACCCTTGCCTGTCCACTTTTTCAATACAATTTAACATAATTATGTTCATAACAATAGTTAGGAACTATGTTATAAATATAATTACTGTTTACTCTCATCCTGAAACTTGCTCTAAACATACTGCATGAGCCGAAACAGCATGATCACATTACCAGCACATCCATACCAACCAAGGCAAAAAATAATAATAAAATAAAATAAAATAAAAAATAAAAACAGAAAAACGAACCCAACCAGTAACTGATTCTCTGCAGCTGCAACTTCTAAGCGCTGGCCTGGAATCTGGTCTTGTGGTTTGTTCATTCACAGCTGGAATACATTATGCAGGTAAACATCTGTTTCTTAAGCCACCACAACCAACAACAAAATTATAATAATCTTATAGAATTATATGATTATATACATATACCCACTATACTTGTTTTTCTTTAATAATAATAATAATAATAATAATAATAATAATAATAATAATATGGTGCTTATGGCCCTTATGGTGTGAAGTGCACGTAATCTCTGCTAGCAAACAATTTATAAGAAAAAAAATACGTATAGCTGTTAATATTACTGTTAATAGACCATCTTTTCTCAATATAACTGAGATGCTATCGTACACCACAGCCCTCAGGAAATAAACTACTCAGTAATCTGAATAGAGAAACGCCCCATATACCAACGCGTATTAGAGAAGGCAGCTGAATTTCGTGTGCAACCTCACAAACAGATCGACGAATTTCTCAATAAATATATTAACACATCAACCGAGACGCAACTGAAACCACTGCGTTTTTACATCGTGTACATCCCACATTTCTTCCTCTGTGTCAACAAGAGAACATGGATGCTCCAAGACGGAGAACGAGGCGTCCAAACCGCGCCTCCACCCCTGCAACATAAACACCATCTGATTCAATATAACGGCGTACCTGATAACAAGCCGCAAAATCCCAGCGCTTCTTTCTCTATTTGTTAAACCGTTGTTTACAGCTGAGGCTCAGAAAGAAGAATAGAGGAAGGGAGGGATGGATGGATGCTGAAACGACGTGGATGCTGCTGTTGCTTTTCTCTCTGCTTGCGTCACTGATCTGACTCATGGCTGGACCACATGGAGCGCCAATCACATCCCCGCAAACAACCAAACGTGATGCTGCTTCTAGAAATCTCAGTCACACACCCGGATGCCATTTGCATTATAAGTTATACAGATACAAACATCGAAGTATTGTGTCTGTGGGGCAGTACATCTATCAAAATGAGTTCAAAATAATGTATCTACAGTGACAAATGAAAATGTAATATAAACGGATGCGCACGTAGCGTATTGAACACTGTTAGACACAGTCTCTATGCAAGAGAATGAGAACATTTTTGATCAACTATTTGACTGAATGGTAAATTGTGTCATTATAGGAAATAAGCATAAGCACAAACACACAATTTTTAAAGTATTAAGATTCTAAATGAGTTTATTCATGACAGATATTACAAAAATGAACAGCACTATTTCACAGTTGAAGATACAGTATATTGCCAAATCACTGAATTCAGGTGTTGTTTTTCAGGGGTTGTTCTTGGCCCCTTAGTTCCAGTGAAAGAAACTCTTAATGCTTCAGCATACCAAGACATTTTGGACAATTTCATGCTCCCAACGTTGAAGGAGATGACCCCTTCCTGTTCCAACATGACTACACACCAGTGCACAAAGCAAGGTACATAAAGACATGGATGAGTGAATTTGGTGTGGAGGAACTACACTGGCCTGCACAGAGTCTTGACCTCAACCGAATAGAACACCTTTGGGATGAATTAGGAGACTGTGAGCCATTCCAAAACTGGGACGTCTGCCTTTACATGCATATGAATTTAATATGGTGTTGGCTTGCCCTTTGCAGCTATAACAGCTTCAACTCTTCTCGGAAGGCTTTCTGCAAGGTTTAGGAGTGTGTTTATGGGAATTGTGACCATTCCTCTAGCAAC
Source organism: Hemibagrus wyckioides (assembly GCF_019097595.1). Classification (NCBI taxonomy): domain Eukaryota; kingdom Metazoa; phylum Chordata; class Actinopteri; order Siluriformes; family Bagridae; genus Hemibagrus; species Hemibagrus wyckioides. The sequence continues at coordinate 13,077,961 of NC_080726.1, read as the reverse complement.
GCATTTGTGAGGTCAGGCACTGATGCTGGACGAGAAGGTCTGGCTAGCAGTCTCCACTCTAATTCATCCCAAAGGTGTTCTATTGGGTTAAGGTCAGGACTCTGTGCAGTTCCTCCATAGTAAACTTGCTCATCCATGTCTTTATGGACCTTGCTTTGTGCACTGGTGTGCAGTCATGTTGGAGGAAGGAGCCATCCCCAAACTATTCCCACAAAGTTGGGAGCATGAAATTGTCTGAAATTTCTTGGTATTCTGAAGCATTAAGAGTTCCTTTCACTGGAACTAAGTGGCCAAGCTTAACCCCTGAAAAACAACACCTGAATTCAATGATTTGGAAGGGTGTCCAAAAACTTTTGGCAATATAGCGTATTTTTGAAACCGTCTGGTCAGCTCTTGATTCTTATTTTGTAAATACAAACCCAATATGTATTTTTGTTTAATAATTACAGCATCAACACATTAACTAGCACAAGCCCACTGATTGTGGGTAAAGATTGTTAATTCTCTCTCTCTCTCTCTCTCTCTCTCTCTCTCTTTCCAAGTATATACATAGTTAAGATATCTCTGTGTGTTTGCTGGTGTGTACATGAGTGTGCTTATCATGAACAATTAATACTTGTGCTTATCATGTGCTTATCAATGAACAAGTCCTCAGTCAAAAACTCATGCCCACTGCCAACCTCTCTACAGTCCAAAATGATAAAAATAATAAAGGTGCTCAATGTTCCTGTTCAAAAGGGCTGGAATATTTTCTGCCCAAGTCTATTCCTGATGTAACAACTCAACAAAAGAGCTTATGTTTTCCTTCCTTATAATATTAACTATTAAAAAAATTAGCAAGAAAATTAGTTATTCTTAGCATCTCAAACTCACTTACTCAACTCATCAATAAAATGTGAATGGGAAGTGTGACATAGTGGATATTTTATAGGCTACCCACTTGGGGTCATGGTCACAAAGAGTCTGTACATGTCTGTATAATGTCAGTAAATATGTGTGTACCATAGTAACCTTGTTTCTCTCTTCATCAAGCTCACCTTGTGCACAGGGGCATTGTCATGCTAGAACAGGGTTGGGCCACTTAGATTCATTAAGGGAAATTGTATTGCTCTAACACATACAAATACATTTTGACATACATTTGTGTGCTTCTTATGTAAATTTTTTTTTTTTTTTTTTTTACATTTCTCTCAATCAGCTCAGTAAAAAACATGGATCTATTTTCACCCTTTGGTTTGCCAAGACACCTGTTGTGGTGATCTCTGGATACTGAGCCCTGAAAGAAACAATGATTGGTATGGGTAATGAGTTTAGTGGCAGGGCAAACTACCCTCTCATAATGAAGACCACTAATGGATATTGTAAGTTCATTTATATCAATGATTTTGAACTGTTAATTATTTGTTTACATTTTTACTCTTGGCGGTCAGAGTATTAACTTTAATTTAAATATTTCCAGGAGCCAGTTTATGTAACATACTGTATATCCCCACCTCTTTCTTTTTATCAGTATTAATTTTTTTCCTTACAGGGCTATAATATTTTTCCCAAAATTGTGGGCCTTTTCTCTGGATGTCTCCATGACATGTTGTCAAAAGTGGAAGAGGCCAAAGGTTTATTTAAGCTTGAAGAAGAGGCACGGATGAAGGCACTGGATCCTTCTTCACCCCCTAAAGATTTTATTGAGGCTTTCCTTTTACAAATGGAAGAGGTAAAATCCCTCTTGCATGGTATTTATTTCATAGTATATGTTGTCAAACAGCTAAAATAACTAATCCTGTGGCTGGCAGAAAACACTACAATTTTATGTATATTGTATAAGAGGAAGAGAGAGTCAGCTGAACCCTCAGATGGACTCACTTCTTATCCATTTGTCACATAAAATCACTAAACTACTTTCTCAGTGTCCTTACTGACGGTCCATGGCGATGGCTAAGCCTACTTAAGAATCAGTCCACCTTTACAACTACAGTCATTATAAGCTACTGCATAAGAACAGAAAGACTCTCAGATTCCAGACATATTCCAGAGGGCAGCATGTTTCTTTCCCAGTAAGCAGATAAAGATAAAAACTAAAAAATGATCTTTTGCAGGAGAAACATAACCCTAATACAGAATTTACTTTCAATAACTTATTGTGCACAACATGGGCCATGTTTAGTGCTGGCACTGAGACTATGTCACACTGCATGTTTCTTATTTTTTTATTACTAAATACAGCATTAGTTGTGGAATAAAACATTATTGGCAGAGCAGCCAGTATTGGATATGGGATGCATTTACAGTATGATATTCCAGTAACATAAAATTAGTGCTGTGATTCTTTGATGTGTAGATATCATACATATTCCATATTATGTGTAGATATCATACAGATACATATTCTGTATTATACCCATCATCTTGAATAGCATGAGTCCAGAAGGAGATTGATGAGGTTGTAGGGCTAGACCGATGCCCTTCTATAGATGACAGACAGAACATGCCATATACAGATGCAGTCATTCATGAAATTCAGCGCACAATGGATATTACACCTATTGCTATTCCGCATAAAATGTTGAATGGCACAGAGTATAGAAATCTCATACCCAAGGTACCTTAACATATGCACAATCAGATCTTTATACACAAGCTTTATAAACAAGCTTTATATGCCTGTTTTATTGCACAATAATTTAAATTGTTTTTGAAAAAAAAGGCCCACTTTCCCTGAGGAAGGTTGTGTGTTTTTCTCTTCAGGGAACCATGGTTCTTTCTTTGCTGTCTTCTGTGCTTTTTGACCCTGAGCTATGGAAAAACCCTGACAATTTTGACCCAGAGAACTTTCTGGATGAAAAGGGACAATTCAAAAGAAGTGATGCCTTTGTTTTATTTGGAATGGGTAAGCTATAATCTAGTATGATCCATAGAATTGATCATGACTGACACTGCTATTCTGTGATTTTTATAGGCTCACTGCTTTCATTCTAAAACTGAAATTGTTATTAAATAAGGATGCCACATGACAACAGTTTACTGCAAAAAAACATGCAGTCACAGGTGAAAAGGTTCACTTACAAACATGAGCATTAGGAATAATTTGTTCTTTCCATCATTCATGCTTCAATCCTGTCTGTTTTGCACAGGGAAGCGGGCCTGTTTGGGTGAAGCTCTGGCCCGAGTGGAACTGTTTATTATTTTCACCTCTCTCCTCCAGCGCTTCACCTTCAGGGCCACTCAACCACCAGAAGAGATCGACACCACTCCTGCCAACTGCAGCTTTGGCCGTCTACCTCTTTTCTATGAGTGTTATTCTGTGCACAGAACATAAGCAGTTTTTCGTGGATGGCAACTTAATTATCCAGTTTTTTTTTAAATTATACAGTCGGAAGAATAAACATAACATATATGTTTCTGTAGCCTCTATAGACATTGCTTTCTTTTTACATTCTTTGCTTTTTACATTCTTGACATAATGACAAATTGTCCTAATGAGAATCTAGGTTCAAATATTCATTAATCATCTTTGATAGAGTCTCTTGTATGTAATTTTGAAAGTCTGCAACATGTGCAGTTAAACATGTCAGTAGCTGGCTAGCTTGCTGCTCATTATTTTCTACATTCTCCTTAAATGTGAAACTTTCTCTTGTTCCTTTTTAACTAATGAGCTTTACAATAAATGTTAGTACATGTTATATTCTTCAAAATTTCTCCTTTGCCATATCTGTTGAATATTTTCATCAACTCTGTGGTCTAACTGTTGCTAGAACTGGAGATCAGCCAGGACACCTGTGTATGCATTTTGGTGCACAAACACAGACAGCAACTAAATGTAAAGATTTTCTTGTGATTGAACTTAAATCATGCTTTTTCAAGTAAAAATGATCAATAGCCATTAATTTACTTACTTTTTTCTACTTTTATTTTTGTGATATTTAAAAAATCAGTGACAAAAACCATTAAAATACACGGAATATACATGCCTATTAATATAGAAATAAATTTCCATTCGACTACTCACAGATTCGTGCTGTTAATGATATTATGAGAGTATGGAATTTTGAAGGGACAACAAGAAATTTGAAATAAATGCTCACTAAATCAAGATTTAATTTGCAGTAATTAAGTAATAGACCAAAGTAACCAAGATGCCACCTAGTGGTTGTAAATAATATAAAACTTCTGCGGATTTTTTGAACGCCACCTTTATTAAGTCCTATCTGATGTGTATATGACTCTTAGCTGTCATGAAGTTTACTTTATCCTAAAGCATTCGGATCTCAATTCATGCATACTGCTAGCAGTATAGCTAATCAAAAGAGAGACATACAGCAAATAACAGCATATGTAGCATATTTGTTAAGCACACCTCTAACCACACTTAATACAGATGGTTGTCCTTGGTGTATCAAATTACATTAATAGAAAAAAGTGCCTAATGACCTACCCCATGCACTTCTTCTATACCCAATGGGCTAATCTTTCTTTAAAGAAAAAACTCTACCCTAAAACACATAAGTTCATAATATAATATAATATAATATAATATAATATAATATAATATAATATAATATAATATAATATAATATAATATAATATAATATAATATAATATAATATAATATGTTCATCTTAAAATATAAACATGAGCTACTTTGTGATAATGTGGATTATTGTTGTTTCTGTGAGAAGATGATAGCTGTGATCCATCTCGGTGTCAGCGGACATTGCTAGTACACTTATGATGGTGTTTAATAATAGAAAAAATTGACTTAATTGTTAGATTCTTAAAACAAAAAGACTGCTTTTTCTTAGTCACTAGTACACACACAGTCATGACAGCTATATAATCTAGAATGGAACATAAGACATTTTAATGACTTGATTTTTAAAACTTTTCTTAATAAGACTATGGCAAAATAGTAATGATCTTTAATAATTATAATTGATATAATTATTATATATCTATATAATATAGATATTATATAGATATATAATAATTATATATTTATATTTATAATAATATAAATTATTATATTATTGATATAATAATTGATATATATATATATATATATATATATATATATATATAAGGGTATATATATATATATATATATGCACATCCAGTAGTGTGTAATTATAGCGCCACTGCTGGCCCCCAACCTTCTCATGACTCCTCAATAACAGACCCCAAGTTTGACAATCTAAAAAAAAGTTGTTGTTGTTGTTGTTGTTGTTATTATTATTATTATTATTATTATTATTATTATTATTATTATTATTATTATTATTAGTAGTAGTAGTAGTATTTTATATTTATTATAATAAGATGTAACAATTATACAAAGGAAATTCTACACAGTTGCGTCTGCATCTCTTGCATTTGTAAATTAGTTTCCATTTTGCAAGTGTGTGACAGTATGCAAACCTGGGCTCAGAAGCAAACCTGAGAACTTTACTCATGAAACATTGTGACATAATCCACAATATTTGTTATTGATTTGTTTAATATTTTACATTTTAAGTGAATGAATTTGTTCATCAAATTAATTTTAATTAAACTGCAAATAATTGTTGGCTTTTCTGAAACAGACTCTGTTAACAGGCTCACCCAGGGGCGTCACTAGGGCTAATCATTCGGGGCTCGAGCGTTTTATCCCAAATTTTGCCACAGGGGTGACTAAAATACCTTATAGCCCTTAAGCGGGACAGCAATAAAAAAAAAAAAAACGGTCAAAAAAAAAACAAACAACAATGTTATTATTCAGATCATAGTCTAACTTTTAATGATAAAAGTAGGCTAACAAATGTATATTGTGTCAAAAAGGAGGCCCACTGTCTTTGATTTTGAAAACCCCTGACATATAGGACCCGTTTGAATATTATTCCAAACCCAAGACGTACAAAAGCCTTAAATTAAATAAGCCTAAAGATAGATCTAAATAAAATATAAACTGTTAAAGCACTAAGACATTACAGTCTGAACATCATGACTTTCTATTATTCAACTAATGCAGTATTTAAGTTAAAATACATACAAAAGGGCCTCATGAGAAATTTGAATGGTTTTGGAGGAATATATATTTCCATCGTCTAAACGCAGTTCCTCTGTGCTTGGATATATTTCCTGCATGCTGGAGCAACAGCGTTGTTGTGTACTTTGTTTTACTTTGCAAGGAACAGGAAAATAAATAGTTGGAGTGATTGACAGTAAAAAGGGAGGAACACTACTGCCCTTTTGTGTAACGGCCCGCCTCAGTGTAATATAAAACAGTCACATAGTTGTACTGAGTTACAGAATATTTGAATTTGTCCTGCAGTAAACACAATTCTGCTGCACTGCATTTGTTAAACCCCTATAATGGATGTACTGTTTGCTTTACAGACAAACCTTTGGCCTTTATTAATTGCTGCTGCTGTTTTCTTTTTTATTTGGAAAAGTCGCAGTAAAGAATATCAGTGTAAGTTTGGACGGCTGCCTCCAGGTCCAGCTCCTGCACCTGTGGTTGGGAATTTCTTTCAGGTTTATGTAAAGGAACCGTACAAGTATTACCTTGAGGTTAGTAACTAATCACTTAAATAATTTTTTATTATTTATTTATTTTTTTAGAAAATGACTTTCAGTAAAAAAGATGGTTCTTTTAGGCTTACCAATCTACTAACTTAATAATTCAGTTCATAAATAATAGTTAAGGAAATATTTAAATACTATGAGCTATTTTATATGGATAACATTTTGTGGACATCTGACCTAACATTCACATGTGCTTTTAGAAACAACTAATTGAAGATTTAGTCCTCCTTTGCTGTTATAACAGCCTTACTCTTCTGGTAAGGCTTTACAATAGATTATAGAGTTTTGCTGTGGGAATTTTCATTCAGCCACATTAACATTAGTGAGGTCAGGCTCTGATGTTTGGTTTATCTCAAAGGTGTTCAAAGGGGTTGAGGCCAGGGCTCTGTGCAGGTCACCCAAGTCCTTGCACTCCATCCTTGGTACACCATATCTTTGTGGGACAAAGGACAAGGACACTGTCATGCTGGAACATGTTTGCCCCCCCCCTTTCTTTTTACAGTAAAGGTACATTGTAAAGCTACACCATGCAAAGACATTCTCTACAATTGCATGCTTCCAGTTTTATGGGAACAGTTTGTGAAAGGCTCTCATATCAGTTGTATTATGTTGGTGCAGGCTTTTTTTTTTTGGGTGTAACTGATAGCTTTCTAGTAATTTATCAGTCTTAAGGGTACTGATTAAACACAACATTAATCATTAACAGCTCCAGATTAATAAATTTTAATATTTTTAATTTCTCTTTATCAGCTCAGTAAAAAACATGGATCTATTTTCACCCTTTGGTTTGCCAAGACACCTGTTGTGGTGATCTCTGGATACCAAGCCCTGAAAGAAACAATGATTGGTATGGGTAATGAGTTTAGTGGCAGGGCAAACTGTCATAATGATGATCACTAATGGATATGGTAAGTTCAATTACGCCCATGATTTTGAACTTGTATTTATTTGTTTACATTTTTACTCTTGGTGGTCACAGTATTTCTTGCACTGCAGGTGTTTTGGTCAGCAATGGGGAAAGATGGAAGCAGCTTCGGAGGTTCACTCTGTTAACCCTCAAGAACTTTGGGATGGGTCGACACACCATCAAGGACAAGGTGAAGGAGGAGGCCAGCTGTCTCGTCCAAAGTTTTAGAACATTTGGAGGTATTGCTTATTGCTCTCAGATTTATGCAGAATCTCATCTAACTTTTTTTTTTGAGCAAAAAAGTTCATCTTTGAGCAATGTCCAAATTGATAATTCCTTAATGCAAGCTTTAACTCAACTCTAAATACAGCCCTAATGATCTAGAACAGACGAACAGTTCATTCTCATACCAATTCACCCAGTACATATGTGGCGGTACTAGATTTGGGTCTGGGCTTAGATAACACCACCCTTTCTCCCTACGCTTACATTTGACTCATGACTCAAAATAACCGACTATGCCACCCCGGGGGCCTATTACCGGGGACTCACCCTCTGCTTAAGTTCACCGGACACACAGGTTTAGCTACGGCTGAGTCAGGTATCAGACCAGAGTTGACCACACAAATTTTTATTTAAATTAGCAGATAAAAGGGATATACATAAAACAACCAAACAATCACTAAGTTTACCTCTCCAGATTGGATGCTGGCCTCCCTAAGCCAGAGAACACCAAACTCACGTGCACCCCAACACCACAGCACGTACACAACACCACTGTGAGCACTGCAGCCACCAGATACACCACCAACATGCGGAAAAGGCACACACTCTGGCTATCGCTGGCTGCCCCAACTCTGAAGGGAAAAATAGCACCTTGCAGGTTTCAAACAATCACATACACACACACACCCTTCACTCCAAACCAAAAAGGAAACAACGTTTACAATTATCAGCACACATCATGAAAAGAAATAAAGAAAAAAAATAAGGAAAAACAAAAAAAAAAGCAACTGATGTATAGTAATACAAACAGAAACCCAGAACACATTAAGCAGATGCACTAATCAATAAAGAATAAACCAAATAAAGAACAGCACTGTTTAAAAGAAAGACATAAAAAACAAGCAAAAGAAAATAAGGAAAAAGAAAACGAAACAGAAACCTAAATGACAACACAAAAATGGTGACGTCGTGTGTGAGCCGAACACATCTACACACGCCACTTCCGGCTATGACTTAACGCTGTACCTTCAGCCGTGCAACCTGGAGGATTATAAAACAACCATCAATATTGGGCTGCCCAGTTCTCCAACATTGCGAGCTAGAGCAGAAGGAAAGGATTACGTCAAACCCAAGGTGCAACTCTCCTAGATTCCACCGCGCCAATGGCTTGGTCCAGTAGCTGCACCACACCAGCCAAGATCGCGATGTCCATCTGATCGGTTACAACGATGAGGTAAATCTTCTCACAATTTAGTCCAGCGTGTTAATGGTCACACGAGCGACCGCAGAAGCAAATCTCTCCAATGGTCATACGAACATGAAAGCCAAAAGCCTGCTGCACTGTTGCTTAGCCAACCGTTAGCTGATAATCGTCAGTTTAACCCACACAAGTATTCCCTCTAGCGATGAATATAGACTTCCAGTTCCGCTCCTCAGTCCACACTCATAGGCATTCACACGGAACTCCAGAAATGAGGCAATGCTAGGTAGGGGTGCTTCCCATGATGTCACTACTGCTCATTTTATACCCTCGGAACTAAAGGCCAATCAAGTCCCAGCCAAATCACTCTTAAAGTGACAGTACTGCTACAATCTACCTCCCCTTTTGTCATCGTCGTCCCGGCGATGAAACAATACAGTTGTTACATGAGTTCATCCCCACACTCTAATCCCAAGGCCTAAACAGAGCCACCACAGCATTGGACTCTAGCACAGGGGAACCAGGAGCTCTGATGGCTCCGCTCCCTACCGATCGTGGTAAATGATGCACATTAGAATGTTGACCTGCACCTACTCGGCTGGTTCGACGTGGGGCCACACCAACTGAATTAACGGGACCTAACGGAGTAGTTATGACTGCAGGTAACAGACCTGAATCACTACTGCTACCTTCCCTTGGGGGTGCCTGCTCAGTATCCTCCAAAGACACTGCCTCTACTGACTCTGAGGGAAGCCTACCCCCAATGGCACCTTCCTGAGCCAGTAATGGGGCCCCAGACACCACATAGGCCAGATCCCCATCTTCTGGTTCTACCTCGGTCCCTAGTGATTCTGACAAGTTCATTTGTATCTCAGGTGTATTCCCTAATGCTGCCTTTCCCTGGACTCGAGGCTTCAAGGCCGTACGATGTACATGACAAACCTTACCCAGGTCATCCACTGGGGCCACTGTATAAACCGAGCCACCATTCTGAGGAGCTTTTACCACCTGATGTACCATGGAATTCCACAGATCCTGGATCTTGTGGCGACCCCGAACCCCATAGTCTCGTAGGTAGACCAATTGACCCTCTCTTAATGGTAACTCCCTCACCCGCTGATCATGTCCAGCCTTAACGACGACTTGCAGTCACCTGTAACCGTTCTCGAGCACCCTCTATAGCAACCTGTAATCGTGCCTGATGTTCAACCATCCATTGATGGACTGTACCTGCCACAGGCTCTTGGACTCGAGCCAGCAGGAAATCTATGGGCAACCTTGGTTCTTGCCCAAACATCAAAAAGAAGGGAGACTCACTGGTGGCCTGATGTGGAGTTGTATTATAACAAAACACCACCTGCGTTAGGCAAGACGCCCAGTCTCTCTTTCTTCCGGTGGGCAAAGTTCGAAGCAAATTATGCAGGGTCCAATTGAACCTCTCACATTGACCATTACCAGCCAGGTGGTAGGGAGTGCTACGGGACTTACCCACCTGATAGAGGCTACACACCTGCTGTATTAAATTGGAATCGAAGTTACGGCCCTGGTCAGAATGAATCCTCCCAGGGACACCAAACTTGAAGCCATTCCTCCACCAAAACACGGGCTACAGTCTCAGCCCGCTGATCCCTAGTGGGTACTGCCACTGTAAATTTACTAAAAACATCAGTCATCACTAATACGTTCTCCTGCCCCAATTGGGACGGCTCCAACAGGGTGAAATCAATGGCCACTATCTCATTTGGGCGAGAGGCCAACAAATGCCCCATATAACTGTGAGCAACTGGTGCCACATCTTTAGCTTGTTGACACCACTCACACGCCTGAATCCAGCGGGCAACATCAGCTGACATACCTGGCCAATAGCACCGCTGATGGACCAACTCAAGGGTACGTTCCGTACCTTGGTGTCCATGGTTCTGATGTAACTGGGTCAGTACCTCAGACTGTAAAGTTGCTGGCAGCACTAACTGGAGCACCACTTCACCACCATCAGGATGAAGTACCCTGCGATACAACAGGCCCTCGCGCTCTACCAACCGATCCCACTGCCTGAGGAGCATAACCACTGACTTAGAAAGAGATTGCCGCTCGTGTGGCACTAGACGTTGTCCACGCTGCCAAAACCTTAGGGCTTCCCTTATGTCAGGGTCTCTCTCCTGTAATACCATAAGTTCAGGCACAGACTGACTCGACCAAGCCTGCATAGACCTTACTGTGGATGCCTGAGCTGGTTCTACAGCAACTGCTTGCCTCAGCAACTCGGGAACTACCACTCCCAAGGAACTACTCTCCTCACCAGAATGTAACCGTGACAGTGCGTCTGCATTTTGGTTAGTTTTTCCTGGCCGATACTGAACCACAAAATCAAAAGGAGCCAATTACTGCTCACCTCTGCTCAGTAGCCCCAAGCTTGGCTGTAGCCAAATGACTCAGTGGGTTATTATCGGTGCGTACAATGCACTTGTGCCCCACAAGTACTCACAGAATTTTTTGGCCATGGCCCACTTAAGAGCCAAAAACTCCAGACACATAGAGCTATAGGTGGCAGTATTGCGCTCGGCTGGCTGAAGACTACGGCTAGCATAAGCAATAGGTCTGACCTTACCGTCAGCCTCCTGCACAAGCACTGCTCCCAGTCCTGTATGGCTGGCATCAACCTCCAAAATGAACGGTTGCGTGAAGTCTGCATAAGCTAATACAGGAGCGGTGGTAAGCTTCTGTTTTAATGTCCGAAACGCGGCCTCGCATTGCTCTGACCAACTTGTCGTCAATTCCTGCCTGCGTTTAGGGTCTTGCCCCTAATCAGTTCAGCTACAACTTGGTGCAGTGGAGTTGCCAACTTCGCAAAACCTTCCACAAAGCGCCGATAATAACTAACAAAACCCAAAAAGGTTCGCAACTCTGACACAGTCCTAGGACGGGGCCACTGGGCCACAGCCTCCACCTTACTTGGATCTGTTGCTATGCCCTGAGATGAAATTACATGGCCCAAATACTGTACCTCCTCTCGAAAAAATGCACACTTTGCCAATTTTACCTTGAGGCCTGCATCTCTTAGACGACCCAGCACCATCTTCAAACGTTGTAGATGTTGCTGTACTGATGAGAAAAACACAATAATGTCATCCAGATATAACAAAACAGACTGGTGTCGCTGGTCACCAAAGAGCCGCTCCATCAAGCGTTGGAAGGTACCCGGTGCGTTACAAAGACCAAATGGCATACGGTTCCATTCGAACAATCCAAAAGGAGTACAGAAAGCTGTCTTAGGATGGTCAGGTTCAGAAACTGGAACCTGGTTGTATCCACTAGCCAAATCTAGCGTCGAAAACCACTGAGACCCGGTCAAGGAATCTAATGTTTCCTCAATACGAGGCAACAGAAAAGCATCCTTATGCGTTTTGGCATTAAGCTGCTGATAGTCTACGCATAAGCGGAGGCTACCGTCCTTCTTCCTGACTAGCACCACTGGGGAGGCATATAGACTGCAACTTTCCCGAATGATTTGGGCTTCAAGTAACTGGCTAATATGAGTCTTCACCAGCTCATATTCTGATGGGGGAATCCGTCTATAGCGTTGTCGAACAGAAACATCATCCGTTAAGGGAATTTCATGCGAAAGGAGGCTAGTACAACCCAGGTCCCCTTCATGGGCTGAGAACACACATTGGAACTCTCTAAGGAGGGCCCTAACCTGCTCCTGATCTCCATCTGATAGCTCCCCTAAATCAACTGCCTCAATTTGCTCCCCCACTGACCTAGCAGAGGCATCACAAGAAGAGATACGAGCAGTCACTGCTGGAACTTCAGTCAACCCGACACGCCTGGGGACCAGGGGGACATCTTTCACCATCACACTCACGGGCAAAATGACCTGGTTGTTGGCACCGCCTGCAAATCACTGCAGCAGAACGAGACAAATGATCCTGTACAAAGGAGGTGCGATTACGGGCTACGGCTCTAGTAAGCTGATCAATCTGCTGTTGCTGTCGATGCACCAACTCCTGCAGCTCACCCAATTCGGACGAGGACCCGCTACCAACTGGACCTAACCCCAAGCCTCCCTGTACCCCATACTGTATCCCACTTAGAACAGGTACTGACTGACTCTGACCTCTCGTCCCGCCTGGCATCCCCTCTCTCTCCCAACAAATCGCTTCCCCACGGACCTCTAACAACGTTGCAGCAGGCTGACATCGTATGACTTGCTTTAACTCCCTCCGAAGAGCATTATCAGAGACATATTCAACAAACTGATCCCTCACAATGACATCCGCATTTGAAATAGGATAGGGTGAATGGCTTTTCACTTTCTCGAACAGGTGTAGCAATGCCAAGGAGAACTCTAATAGTGTTTCCCCCTCATGTTGCCGACGTGAGTAAAAGGCTTCTTGTAATGCAATGTATGACTCTGCACATCCATATAGCTCACGTAAGGCAAAGATTATTTTATCTGGATCACTCTTATCAGCATTCGACTGATATTTAATCTCCTCTCGGGCCTCCCCCTCTAGATGATCAAACAAGAAAAAGGCCTGATCAGTGGCCACCACGTTACGTACACGCATACATGCTTTAGCTTCTTCCACCCACTCTTCAATGCCAATCCCTGATCTACCATTAAATTTTGGACAGCCTCTGTCTCACCGGGCGCCCGATCCCGCCGCAGTCTCTCATTATCTGCTTGTAACTGGGCCACCAAATCTCTCATTGCCTGAAGTTCGTCCTCCATGATTGAACGCACTGTTAACACAACACAGTCACCACCAGTTAGAAAATGACCAATTACACAAACAAACAAGAGAAAAAAAAAATACACATATACACAAACACCAAAGTCAACTCATGGTCTGAATCAAAACTCCAGCCGTTATCCTGCCGACTACGCCAAATGTGGCGGTACTAGATTTGGCTCTGGGCTTAGATAACACCACCCTTTCTCCCTACGCTTACATTTGACTCATGACTCAAAATAACCAACTATGCCACCCCGGGGGCCTATTACCGGGGACTGTGGGAGATAATTTTGTAAATGAGGATATATGTATGAGGTGTGTGTTTGATGTAGTGTGAAATAATCGGGGGACAGCAGGAGTGAGTTCTCAGGTAAGGTTTATTCGTTACATCGTTTGAGCTTAAGAACAATATAAGGTTTAACACGGCATTTTGGCCTGTCACGGGCCTTGCACACAGGCTGCAAGGGCTTTGAAGAACAAATAGTTGTATCAATGATGTCAGTCTGGCAGGCCTTCTCTGCGGTACCAGGCTTTCCAAACTTGGACCAATCAATGGCAGAGGTGCACCCTAGATTATTATGGTCAATCTTCGCTCCGCTGGTACCTGGAGCGGCAGTGATCTCATCATGAAGTAAACGCAGCACGTGCTGGATGGCAATGGTGGTACCAGGCGAAATATCTAGAGTACATACGTAGAAGACAGCGGATAAATCAGAAAAGTCGTGAAGTGTAGAGTGTAATAAAAGAAAGGGTGTTGGCCCCTGAAGGACTGAGAACTTACCCATGCTGTCTCCTGAAGAAGAATGAGGTGTTGGCAAGAGTGAGGCCGAAGACAATCCCACTGGTGGGGGCGGAAAACGCCCAATTTTTAATATAATGATGTAGGGAAGTTTTAATTATAATGGTATTTGAAAAGTTGTAAATTCAAAGATAATGGTGTAAAAAAAGAATCTAAAAGGTCTAAAAAAGAAAGATGGGTGGGATTGTCTAGGCAAAGAACCAGTGACGTGTTGCATTGGGAAGATAAGGGAAATGTATATAAAGGCTGTAGTTGGAGTTCCCCGAAGAGAGGTTGTTGGGACGTTCATGCGTGAGCATCTCAATTCTTGTGTCAGCGCTGATTACAAAATAAAAATCTCTTATCTGCATTCATCTAGTCTGCTTGATTGGCTTATTTAGTTTTGAGGCCTTACTAACTATGAGTCTCACTTAGACTGAGCTGTCAGGTCAGTGTGGAGCTGGAGTCAGATTTTAGTAGTGAGTACAGTAGAATTTTTATTCCACATTGTTTTGGTGACCCCGACGTGATTTAAAAAAAAAAACGAGATTGGCACAGAGAGAACAGCAGAGCCCCAGACCCGGGACCTGAGGCTGCGGCTGCCGCCCACGGACCAGACACGGGATCCAACTAGGACAGAGGTAAGGCAGAAGCCTGTTTAACCGAATTTCTGCATTAGTTGTGTGTGGTCTGGGGTGGCGGAGGCGCTCAGCCCAGGGTTGGATCAGCTCTGCTCCAACCTACTGAGGTAGAGGGGCAGAGTGAGTGTAAGTTAAAACCACATAGAGTGACATGATAAATTGCATGTTTTGTATTGAAAAGACTAGATGATGTCAGATGTATGAATGTGTAAAGGCCTGTATGATCGAAAGTCCTGGTGGGTTCCAGGTGGTATGAGAGAAATTCCTGTGAAAAAGACCTTATTTGGACGCAAACGGAGCGTTTAGTAGCAGAATAGTAAGTTCTGTGAATGTGAACACCGTCACTGGAAAAAGAAAAATAAGTGTCAAGTAGCAGGTGATAAAAGAGAAGAGTAAAATTCCTGGATCCGGGTGGTAGTGAAAGGAAATAAGAGAAGAAAAGAGAAATATAGTGAAAAATCCCGGATCTAGGTGTAAGAGAAATAAGAGAATAAAGAGAATATAAAGAGAAAAAGCGCTGAATAGAAAAGTCCTGGATCCATGCGGTAGGAAAATAAAGAAAAAATAAAGAATAAGGAGAGGCCTGCTGTCGGCCTTTTTCTGTTGTCTGTCCTGATTGTATTGCATGCAGTGTGTGGGTGTGTTGAGTGCGAGGGGCTGTGTGAGTGTGAGTGCATGAGGAAAATAAATGGTGATTGGATGTGCGCACTGTAAATAGCACTGTATTAACCTTTTGTCTACTAACACTATTACTGTGAGATTATAGGAAAACCAGTGTGTACATGCATGCACATTGATATGGAATGTGATATATGAAACAGGTGGGGATGATAGGGCTGAAGTTGAAAAGGAACTGCAACAGAGTGGAAAAATAAGGCAGAAGTCTTTGTGAGAGTAAAGGAATCACCGTGCATGGATGTAATCATACTGAGGTTTGATATATATGTTTTAGAGGTGCATTACGTGAGAAATGAAGGGAAAGTAAGGGTAGTGATGGTGTGGACCAGAATAGCCTTTAGAATAAATCTTATAGTGAAGCGGGCGTCCACATATCGTAAGTGAGGACCTAGTGCCAAGTGTGAGCTAATGTTTCATCTCAATTAGTTGTGCACTCATTGAATTGGATGAATACGTGTATCTGTCGCTCGTATAATTGTTCCACCCTCTACTGATGTGAAAGTGTGGTTTGACATCCATGGGGTCCATGTGAAGATGTAGCACACCGAAGGACACTACTGCTCCTGAATGGTGGAAGTGTTTGTATCCGCCTACACGGGACGACACCGTGTGAGTGCTTACTTTACCGTTCCGGAGGAACTAAGTGAGGAAATTCCCAATATTATCACAGAAAGAGCAAAAACTCGCGGATTAGAGCTAAGTCTTAGCAGTCCACTACCATTCAAGCGAATTGGCTATAGGTTTCCAAATAGGTTTGAAAGGGAGTTCGCGGAGGCAGCACTAGAGTTGTTGAGGAAGGAAGCTGGGAAACTCCTGGTTAGGGTCAATTTAATGTGGCCTATGACCCCAAGAGGTCCTCAATACACGGAAGTTTGGATTAGCATGTGGAAGTTGGGGCAGGATCGTAGGTTGTGGAAGTGTTTCATTGCAGGAAGTTTAACAGTAGACCCTCAGGTGATGATGAAGAATTAAAAAGAACAAGGGTGTGTGTGTGTGTGTGGAAAAAGATTCAGTGCTTTCTGGAGTGGTGGAGAGGTGTGTGTGTGTGTGCGGGGGCATTGTGCCAAGAAAGAGTGAGTAAGAGCGGAGACATCCCCCCTAGAAGGAGGAATTTCATACAGAATAAGTGAGGGAAAAGAGTTGTACATATGAATAGGCTGAGGAGTTCAGCGGCTAGAGACACGGTTTGTGGACTTGGGACGAAATCAAAAGTGGCTGAAAGCAGGCTTAGCGAGGGAGGGATATTGTGCAATCAGCAGAAGGGAATACTCAGGAAAAATCCACCTAAAACTTGGGTCTGCATTCTATTGGGCCACTCAGTGAATTGTAAAAAGTGTGACCCAGATAATACAACATTACCCTTATTGAAGTGTTGAACTATTATATTGACACCATATACTGCATGCGCACTACTGTTTTCTTCAGCTGTATGGCCTTTCGCCAAGACTTGGAGATAGAAACAAGGGGAATACGCACACACTTTTGGGATGAGCGGACATATAAAGATAGAGAAGGAGTAGAGCACTGGCAGCCAGAAGATTTGATTAGAGATAAATTGTGGGCCCTGACAAAGTTTGACGGACTGTACACCTTACAAAGAACGTTCCCTGACTTAGACTGGTACGAAGCCTTGAGGAAGATTTGGCGCCCCAAGTTGTTGAGTCCTATATTGAGAGCACTAGTTGACGCTCCTGAGCCCAGCAGTGTAGCCATCCCAATATTTGATTTCATCAGTGACCCATATAAGGAGGACGACGAACCCCTGGCAGAGTTATTCCAGCCCAGACCAAGCCAGTACAACTATTGTTTGGGATTGACAGTAGACTGTGACAGTAGAACTGCGACTCGTACATTGGGAAAGAGGTTTTGCAACGTCAGTGCTGATTGATAAGATCAATGTGCTCGGTGAGAAGATAAGAAAGAATCCAGTAAGGCCGAGCTTGACAGTGAAACGAATCAGCGTCGCACTGATGTGGTCAGAAGGCAACAGGAATCCAGGAGAGAGAAGTAGCGCATACAGGGCACAACAGGGGTGCATCATGAGTGAAGGGAGAAGACAGCCTACACCAGTTGACATTATAATAGAGCAACACAAACCTGATGAGAAGTATGTCAGGAA
Source organism: Hemibagrus wyckioides (assembly GCF_019097595.1). Taxonomy (NCBI): domain Eukaryota; kingdom Metazoa; phylum Chordata; class Actinopteri; order Siluriformes; family Bagridae; genus Hemibagrus; species Hemibagrus wyckioides. Next base: position 13,060,118 of record NC_080726.1, on the reverse strand, counting down.
GTGTATGAGAAAATGGCATGACAGGACTCAGTGGACATGGCAGTGGCCGGTGGAAGGAACATTTGATGAAAAGGCCTGCTCAGAAGTGAGAGAAATGCTGAGACACTGGAAGCCATGCAAAGATGATGATAAATCCAGAGGAAAGAAGTATAGGCGATTAGAGATTCTGGAATGGTTCATGAGAGAAGGAAAGAAGGTCAGAGAAGTGGAAGAAGTGGTGAAGCGAGCGATAAAGAAGGAAGAAGAGTGGAGTAGAGAGGAGAAAGAAATAGAAAGACCACCGCCAATCTACTGTCCACCACCCAACTGGGCAGGGAACAAGTGGGAGTGTATCCAACCTTAACGGACTGCTATGCCGACTGGACAGGATGGGAAGACGTGGAGATATCAGTTGAAAACCCAATTAAGGGAAAAATTAGAAGGAGCAAAGAAACAGGGGGAAATCACAGTGAAAATGAGGAAGAAGGGGAGGCAGAGGAGATACTGCAAAGAGCAAAAAAAGAGAGTGAAGAGTATTTGCAAAAGGGAAAAGAGTTCACACACTCAACACCAGTGGGGGACAGTGCTGAGAGATATATCTCAACGTGTGCGAGTGGGCCTACAGCGCCTCCCACGCTCCCGGAAGAATGGGAAGAGATGAACCAATGAGTGAGGAACAGGGTGTGTATCATCAATCCCGAACAGAAAAGACAACAGGGCCACCGGAAAAACAACCATGTGCTGAATACTGGCGAGAAGATCCAGAGAGACAGGTTAGAGGAGTGCTGTACATAGAGCCAAGGGAAGATGCAATAAAGAGACAGAGGGACACCAGAGAGCAGAAGGTGAGGGATAGTGTTCGTAATTTCGCGCAGCAGCTGGAAGATTTAGAAGAGCGCTTACAAAATTCAGTTACAGCGTTGGAGGAGCAGCTGGAACGGGAGCGCACGAGACCAAGAACCTTAAGGGACAAGAAGTCATTAAAAGCACCACAGAGATATGGGTTTGATGACGAGGAAGAGGTTTGAATGAATCCCCTGGTGACAAAAGGAAGAGATGTGCAATATGTTCCATGGACATTTATGGATATGGTAGGATTAAGCTCACAGCTACCGGAGATATGTAATGGAGGGCAGAGGTGGATTACAAAGTTTGAAGAAAAGACAGCAGGACATACCTTGTCGATAGGAGATGTGAAGGCCATATTAGCCCAAACAATAGGGAAAGCAAAGACAGCTGAAATACTGGATGAAGCTGGACTAAAAGGAGCAATGGATCTACCAGGCTGGGATGCTATAGCACTGGGGACATGGAGAAATAGGTTGTGGAATGAAATAAGGAAAACCTACCCCACGAAAATGGACCCAGGACAACTGGAACACATGATTCTGAAGGAAGAAGAAAATGTAGTAAAATTCATTCATGATTATCAGAATAAATGGAAGGAAGAGACAGGTGGAACATGGGACGAGACAGACACAAGTAAAGGACTGTTTAAATTAATGCTGAAGAAATGTCTACCAGAACCAGTCCAAACCTTGTTGGATGAGGTGGTCGGTCTAAACTCCATGACTTGGGATACCTACAAAGCACATGTGATACATTATGTGGAACAATACAGAAAAAAACAAAAAGACGAGAAAACAGCCTCAGAGGCCCTACTGACACAGCTATATAAAACACAGCTTGGCGAGTTGACAAGAGCTAGATAGAAAGAAAAGGAGAGAGAAAAAGCAGGAAAAATACAAGCCGCAGTGGTTATCCCAGCAGGCCAAGAACCTGTACAGAATAACCAAATGCTGCCGCAACAAGGACAAACACCACAGCAACCGCAAATGATGCCACAACCGCAGGTGGCAGCACCAAACTCATAGCATCCACAAAATAGCCAGGTGTACCCAATGACCCAACCCATTAATGTCCACATTGGCGGTGCACAAGGAAGATTTAGAGGACGCCCAATGAGAGGTCGGTGGCAAGGGAGAAGGCAGCCGTGGGAACGATTTGGATCACCACCACAGGGATATGCGCCGCAGAGCCCTGGAGGGCCCCAAGGACTGAGTTACGTGCAGGCACCCCCCAATCCTCAGTACCAGCAGCCTCAACAACCACTGGAGTGCTGGGGCTGCGGAGGGAGTGGACACAAGAGAAGAGACTGCCCACATATGTATCAGCCCCAGATAGGCCCGGGACTGGGGCCCGCACCAAATTGGAGTTGAAACGGCCCTGAGAAGCCAGAGGGGGAGAATATGCAGTATGCCACTACACTGCATCCGCAACAGGAACCAACTGTCATGGTAACACTCAATAATGAGCGTCCTTTTCCATTCATGATTGACACGGGTGCCACATATTCATGCATAGGGCGCGAAGGCTCGAATCTCCCTCTCGCTCGGAAGACCATCAAGACAACAGGCTTCTCAGGGATCTCACAGATCTTACATTTCACAGAGCCTCAGATACTAACATTAGAAGACACCACCATTGTGGCACCGCTTTTGTATTCACCCTCTACACCAGTCAATTTATTGGGACGAGATCTTTTGTGTAAATTTAAGGCTAGAATTCAGTGCAGCCCTACAGGCCTCTGGGTGACATTCCCAGACAGAACCACAGCAGAACAATATCTCATGGCTGGGACGCAGGCAGACACAGAGTGTAGCACAGTGTATTGGCTACAGAATGACAATCCCACATTATCAGAGTTGCAGGCCAGCTATTTACAGTGGAAGCCATGGATACAGGCTATGCGGCCGGATTACACCGAACCTAAGAGCCCGTTGCACTGTACTATGTGTTTTGACCCTGACAGCACCAATGAAGAATATGCAACACTATGGTCAGACATGTTGGAAGGAAAACTGTTTGACGTGGTGACAACAGACATCTTCGTGGGCCCTCAAGGAGTGGCAGCGGCAGTTCAGTTACCCAATAACTTAAAGAGCTGGTACCAGGTTACAAACTCAATACCACACATCACACTGATGGTAGCAGGAGGCTATGAATCGAAAGACCTGGGACCAATGCTCAAAGAAACTAGCCAGGTGCTGGAATGGAAGCCAACCATCAATCAGTACATGCACACCTCACCGGATGGAAAATTTATGCGCATTTCTCAAAAAGGCACAGACACTTTAAGAGCCACACAAACCTTGATAGAAAAGAAAATGTCACCTATCTATCAGTTACCAATTTCAGATGACAAAGACATAGCACCAGATAAACAATCGGATACAGAAACTGAAGGGCTGTTAGCCACAATCCCAAGTGTGCTCTGGACTCAGCACTCTACAGACGTATGACTCATAAAGTCAGCAGGACAGGTTTTGATAAAACTTAAACCTAATGTCAGGTACCCGTATCAGAAACAATATCCACTAACACCACAGGCTCAGGCAGGGATAGGACCTACACTCGAGGGGTTATTGGAGGCAGGGGTTCTAATACCAACACATAGCTGCTGCAACACTCCAATATTCCCAGTTAGAAAACCAAACTCAGATAAGTGGCGACTTGTGCATGATTTACGTGCTATTAACCATATAGTTGAGGCAGAAGCGCCCATAGTCCCAGATTCACATACGTTACTCTCCAACATCCCAGGCAATACCAAGTGGTACACGGTTATTGATTTGTGTTCAGCATTTTTCAGTATTCCACTGCATCCAGATTCACAACATTTGTTTGCGTTCACGTATAACGGCCAACAGTACACATACACGAGATTGCCCCAGGGCTATTGTGAAAGCCCATCAATTTTTAATCGAATTGTTCATTGGATATTGATAGTCTTCTCCTGACATATGTTGATGACATCTTGATTTGTAGCCCAACTAAAGAACAGTGCCAGGCAGACTCCCTAAAAGTATTGAGACTCTTAGCAGAAAACGGACACAAGGTGAGCAAGGAAAAGTTACAGTTCTGCAAACAGGAAGTAGAGTATCTAGGAAGAGTTTTGCATGGCACTTGTCGTAAGCTGTCGCCTACGCATCTAGAGGCGGTCCGTAAAGCCCCGAAACCGCAAACGGTTGGACAGATGTTGTCTTTCTTGGGTATGGTGGGTTATAGCAGACAGTGGATAGTAGATTTTGCATTGAAGGTAGCTCCACTACGTGCGTTGATAAAAGCAGCTGATCAGAAGAAAGCTGCATTGGTTTGGACGATGGAGGCCATTGCAGCTTTCGAAATGCTGAAGGAGGATCTTTGTACAGCACCAGCGCTAGCGAGTCCTGATTACGGTAAGCCATTCTTCCTGTATGTATCAGAAAAACGAGGTTTCGCCAATGCCGTGTTGCCGACCAGGCAAGCAGCCTGTTGCTTACTTTAGCCTACTATACTGTACACTACACATGCGTTACACGCCCTGCTTACCAGTCCGACATTTGTGATAACTCATGCGCGGAAGACGTGTTACGACGTAATTCTCTCCTCACCAGAACTGACTATTCAAAGATGCCAGACAGTTAATCCAGCTGATAGGATGATGACCCCATTGGATGGTGAACCGCACGATTGTCAGCAAGTCTCAGCCACATACTCTAAAGCGCGTCAAGACCTTGAAAATCAACCTTTGCCACATTCGGATGTAACCTTTTTTGTTGATGGCTCGTGCTTTAGAGGCCCAGATGGGAACTTGGCGGGTTACGCCATAGTAGCGCCCAGTAATGATTTGACTAGCTTTGTTACTGTTCAGTCTACGGCTGTTTCTCAACCATGTTCCGCACAATTGGCTGAGTTAAAAGCGCTCGCCGCAGCTTGTAAGCTAGCTGCAGGGAAATCTTGTACTATCTTCACGGATTCTCAGTATGCTTATGGTGTGTCATTACTTCGGCCCTACATGGGCCCAGAGAGGGTTATTGAGAGCAGATGGCTCTCCTGTGACGCATGGAATGGCCATAACTGATTTGTTACATGCTATTACTCTGCCAGCTAAACTAGCCATCATCAAATGTTTAGCGCATAAAACAGATGGTTCTTTTGTTACCAGTGGAAACACTGCAGCAGATGAGGCAGCAAAATCAGCAGCTTTAGGACATACCAACATTATGCTTGTGACGGACTCGGAAGGCGATGACTACCCAGAAACGGACTTAACCTCCTTAGCCGCAGCGCAAAACTCGGCCTCAGTGTATGAGATATCTAAGTGGATAAAAAGGGGGGCGGTTAAGAATGCACGAACAGGCATATGGCGTGGTCCTCAGGGACATTTTGTGGCTCCTCTCTCAGTTCTCACATCGTTGATTAATGATGTGCATGGCTTGAGCCATTGCGCAAGGGGGGAAGTGATCAAATGGATTCAAAGAGCATGGTGGTCTCTGTATTTAGCTCAGATGGTTGATCACAGGTTAGCACATTGTGAAATATGCACAGAATACAACAACAGGAAAAGTTTTACTGCCCCAATAGGTCACATACCAGAGCCAGACGGACCATTCAGGCATCTGATCATTGACTTCATGGATATGGCTGAGGTGAAGGAGAAGAAAAGGTATGTTTTGGTGGTGGAGGATAGGTTTAGTAGATGGGTGGAGGCGCACCCAACAGCTAAAGCAGATGCAGATTCAGTGGCTAAATTTTTGTGTCGCGAGGTGATTCCAAGGTTTGGTATTCCTGATAAGATCAGCTCAGACAGTGGTACTCACTTTGTGAACAATGTGATTCAAAGAGTGTTCCAGTATTTAAGAATACGACACAGATTGGGCTGTGTCTATCACCCACAGTCACAGGGAATGGTGGAAAGGGCCAATGGAACATTAAAAGCGAAGCTGGCAAAAATTTGTGAAGCGGGAAAAATGAATTGGGTGCAAGCTTTGCCATTAGCACTGATGAGCATGAGAATGCAAACTAACCGAATGACGCATCTAACCCCGCATGAAATGCTTACAGGACGACCTATGCCTGTGCCTTATCTACGAGGGCCCTATAAGGGCCCTTCGCTGGAGCAGCTTGAAAGTGAGCTTGGCAACTATGTGAAGCACTTGACTGAAATACACCGAGCTATATTCCAACAGGTGAAAGGTGCTACGGAGGGAAGGACGAGCGAAATTGACGAGGAGCTGAGGACTGTGAAACCAGGAGACTGGGTGTATGTCAAGGTCTTCAAGAGAAGATGGAATGAGCCCAGACGAGTTGGACCACTAAAAGTTGTCTTAGCTACTCCAACAGCCGTAAAGGTCAAAGGTAAGACTGCTTGGTTTCATCTAAATCACTGTTGCAGAGCACCAGATCCAGGGGCTGGAGCGAGACGTGAAAGAGTGCAGGAGCAGGATCCACTGATAAGGGAATTCGAGACGCGAAGGCGTGATCCAGCTGTTCCCGCCTCACAACCCCCTTCGGTACAAGCACCCCACCCGCAGAGCCAGGAGTATCAACCGTGGGAGAGTCCAGCAGAACAAGAAGAAGACCACCCAAGGGAAGGGCCTTCACAACAAGATGTGGGAGATACAGGACCTGCCTATAGAACTAGAGCCCGTGCACGGCGAGAACACTGAAAGAGAAGAGAGAGAGAGGAACGATGAGCAAGAAATAAATGAAGAGGAAGGAAATGGTGATCGAATCAAAGAACGGACTGGGGCTTATTGGTACTTGTAATAATAGCACTGCTGTGTATAGGACTATGGACATACACACTTATGCGAGTCTTTGGTGATGATGAACAAATGAATGATGAAACTAGGGGAATATATTATATTGAGCAATCACCAACAACACTGCCCAGAGTACGCAGAGACACTGCACAGTCAACGAGCCTCATGAGTAGATTAGACCAGGAGTTGTGGACAAACAACTTGTTTTACCAATGGCTAAGTTACACAGCACACGAAGCAGGAAACACCTCGTGCATAGTGTGCCATGACAGGACATCGCGAGCTCCCAGAGTTTTTCCAACGAGAGGACCAGAAGGTTGTAACAGCACCAAGCACAACCTACGCCACCTATGCCCATTCGTTTGTCTTATGCATTCTATCTCATGTGCTTACGGCCCAACCAGGTTGAAGAAGTTGAATAGCACCTGTGAGTATGAGGAGATCGGGACTGAGGGACATCCGCCCATCAGAGTGAGTGAGCATCAGGGACAGAGATACCCATTCTGTGTATGTTCAAATGGATCACAGGTGTTTGTCGGCAACATTTCTAAAGACTGTGACATGACGGCAGATACAAAAGGATTGAAGATTACCGTGTGGAGACAGTGGAAGAAGGACTATATTGATCTGAACCAGCCTGACCTATCTAATGGGACTAGGCCGCTGGCTGATGTATTCTGGTATTGTGGATATAGTGTTGCTAGGCAGACCCTGCCACCCGGATGGGGAGGATGCTGTGCAACAGTGGTGCTGACAGGAAAACTAACTGTGCTGCAAGAAAAGGAGATTAATGCATCAGGTCGACGAATTAAGCGCGACTTGGGACGATTTGACAGGAGCAGTGGGGTTTATGTGGATTGGAGAGGGGTTCCAGTGGGAGTCCCTGATGAACATGCTGCCATTGGTCGACCAGGAGCAGGAGCACTGACCTTTTTCTTGCCCTGGGCACAGATTGGTAAAAACGTGAGATGGATTAACTACATTTGGTACAATCAACAAAGGTTCATGAACTACACAATACAAGCATTGGATTTGATTCAAGAACAACTACATGCAACATCTACCATGGCCTTACAGAACAGGCTTATCCTGGACACCATGAGAGCCCCGGAAGAAGGAGTGTGTACTATGTTTGGAGACCAATGTTGTACTTACATTCCAATGCACACTGGTCCAGAGGGTAACCTGAGTAAAATATTGAGGCAGATGAAAGATCTTAGAGATGAGCACGTAGAAAACACATATAAACCAACAAATGATTGGCTGGCATGGTTGTTCTCCTCAAATTGGAGAGCCGTCATACTTAGGATAGGAACAGTCGTAGGTGTGGTTTTGGTGATACTTGCAGTTCTGTTGTGTTGTGTAGTTCCACTACTGTGTTCCATGATTACACAGATGACGCACACATTGTTTGGCCAATATGTTCAGATGACACATGAGATTGAGTCTCCGTTTAAACCCAGCAATGGCAGTGATGAATTGGACTTAATAAAGATGATTGCATAATGGAGGGGGATTGGAGGCATATATGGAGGTATTTATGGGGTAGGTTGTTGAAAAACGATTTGGGGGAGTGGGAGCCAAATGTAGGATTGCTAGAGTACCCTTTTATAGACAGACGTACATCGGTGAGGGACATTTACGCAGACAGGATGTATATCACAGAGATACAAACATTCGCATACACTCCGAGGCAGATAGCGCAGTTACCTATTGTGGTAGAACATGCACATTATAGTGTAGAACGGTTACTTAATCTAGCGTATAGGAGGAAGAGAAGGTTCGGAATATGGATAGGCGTTCCTCTTAGAAAGAGGGTAGAGGTCATTACAGTCAAGTTAGGAGAAGATGTATTGTGGACCAATGTTCCTAGACGAATGATGGAGCTGCTGAGATCCTTGCCGTTCCAATCATCGGGCGGGGGCTAAGTAATGTGCTAGTAACCTCTCCTTAGCCCCCCAATGGCCCCTCTACGTGGCGCAAAGTCACATGGGCAGAAGAACAACAGGGGACATCATAAAAGGATGTGGGATATGTTATGTCGGCGTGTCGTATTATATTGTGTTTTAAGTCACTAATGTTTATGCATGCAACACTATTATCATTTACGTGTGTTTTGAAATACTACTGATGAAAAAGCGTAATCAGCTTCTTATATGAATCTATCCGTATGCTGAGTGTCAAATGTGCCGGGATCACTGGAGAAGTCTTATAATGACTACTGAATGATTGAATGTTACTCATTTATGCATCTTAATGACAACTGCTGATTTATGGTTAAAGGAAACATAATAATAATGATTCAGGCTTATTGGTCGTGTGGGAACGACTGGTAGACATTACTGAATGTGTTATAAACATAGAGTTAGTTGATACTTAATGTTTGCACACTTGAAGCTCTCTGCAGGTACAGTGGCTGGGTAGGTAAGGTGATGAGATCTCGAGAGTGACTGCGGACAGAGTGACTGAGGTTCCAATCTGGCTCATGGTACAGATCCCAATAATGCCCTACTGAAGAATCAAGAGAAGACAGACCAGCAACACAAAAGCCACACCAGAGTCAGAAGTGTTGGGCAACGGGAAAGCTGCTACCCAAAATACAGGGGGCAGCCGGTGACCAGAGAAGAAGGCCGGTTAGCCAAAGACGGGTAAGATCTCACTGGGTGGGACAACCTAAGGCAGGCACGGTCATGCTGCTGGTCACCGGGCGTGAAACGGAAACAACGTGGATTGCGTGTAACCAGGGGAATACCTGGTGAGTAGGGTTGGGATCCAGGTAGGTATGAAATTGATTGGCAAATGTGAGAGAACGAGTGAGGAGGGCGATAGCAAGACTGAGAAGAACTACATGCAGTGGTACCTGCACAGAGCTTGGAGTACTTATTACATTCCTTAACGAGTATATAATCCAAATACAATTGTTTACTAGCACCATGATAGTAGTAAAACACTGAAAACGAATCATACGCGTATATAATCCTTGTGCTGATTTATGTACGTATATAAGGCATGTATGCATAGTGTCTGAACAAGTTGAGTGTGTTGTGATAATATAATATATAGTATATAGTATAATGATGTAGGGAAGTTTTAATTATAATGGTATTTGAAAAGTTGTAAATTCAAAGATAATGGTGTAAAAAAAGAATCTAAACGGTCTAAAAAAGAAAGATGGGTGGGATTGTCTAGGCAAAGAACCAGTGACGTGTTGCATTGGGAAGATAAGGGAAATGTATATAAAGGCTGTAGTTGGAGTTCCCCGAAGAGAGGTTGTTGGGACGTTCATGCGTGAGCATCTCAATTCTTGTGTCAGCGCTGATTACAAAATAAAAATCTCTTATCTGCATTCATCTAGTCTGCTTGATTGGCTTATTTAGTTTTGAGGCCTTACTATCTATGAGTCTCACTTAGACTGAGCTGTCGGGTCAGTGTGGAGCTGGAGTCAGATTTTAGTAGTGAGTACAGTAGAATTTTTATTCCACAGGACTCACCCTCTGCTTAAGTTCACCGGACACACAGGTTTAGCTACGGCTGAGTCAGGTATCAGACCAGAGTTGACCACACAAATTTTTATTTAAATTAGCAGATAAAAGGGATATACATAAAACAACAATCACTAAGTTTACCTCTCCAGAATTGGATGCTGGCCTCCCTAAGCCAGAGAACACCAAACTCACGTGCACCCCAACACCACAGCACATACACAACACCACTGTGAACACTGCAGCCACCAGATACACCACCAACATGCGAAAAAGGCACACACTCTGGCTATCGCTGGCTGCCCCAACTCTGAAAAATAGCACCTTGCAGGTTTCAAACAATCACATTCACACACACACACACACCATTCACTCCAAACCAAAAAGGAAACAACGTTTACAATTATCAGCACACATCATGAAAAGAAATAAAGAAAACAAAAAATAGGGAAAAACAAACAAACAAAAAAAAGCAACTGATGTATAGTAATACAAACAGAAACCCAGAACACATTACGCAGATGCATTAATCAATAAAGAATAAACCAAATCAAGAACAGCACTGTTTAAAAGAAATACATAAAAAACAAGCAAAAGAAAATAAGGAAAAAGAAAACGAAACAGAAACCTAAACGACAACACAAAAATGGTGACGTCGTGTGTGAGCCGAACACATCTACACACGCCACTTCTGGCTATGACTTAACACTGTACCTTCAGCCGTGCAACCTGGAGGATTATAAAACAACAACCATCAATATTGGGCTGCCCAGTTCTCCAACATTGCGAGCTAGAGCAGAAGGAAAGGATTACGTCAAACCCAAGGCGCAACTCTCCTAGATTCCACCGCGCCGATGGCTTGGTCCAGTAGCTGCACCACACCAGCCAAGATCTTGATGTCCGTCTGATCGGTTACAACGATGAGGTAAATCTTCTCACAATTTAGTCCAGCGTGTTAATGGTCACACGAGCGACCGCAGAAGCAAATCTCTCCAATCGTCATATGCACATGAAAGCCAAAAGCCTGCTGCACCGTTGCTTAGCCAACCGTTAGCTGATAATCGTCAGTTTAACCCACACAAGTATTCCCTCTAGCGATGAATATAGACTTCCAGTTCCGCTCCTCAGTCCACACTCACAGGCATTCACACGGAACTCCAGAAATGAGGCAATGCTAGGTAGGGGTGCTTCCCATGATGTCACTACTGCTCATTTTATATCCTCGGAACTAAAGCCCAATCAAGTCCCAGCCAAATCACTCTTAAAGCATACATTTGGATAAGTGAATGATTACTGCAAACAGTATCTATGACCGGATCTACTTTTTCTTGCAGACTCAGCTTTCAATCCAGGAATCATAATAAATAAAGCAGTGTGCAATGTGATCGGCTCAATCATATTTGGACAGAGATTTGAATCAGATGACCCACAGTTAAATCTTATGCTTGGGGCTGTTAATGGCTACTTTAATGTTCTCAGTAGTCCACTTGGACAGGTACTGTATCTATTCTTTTCTACTATTCATTCTACTACTATTTTTACTATTTATTCTACTACTATTCTAGCACTGCTTCACTCTTTAACTGTGGCCTGAGTTTTGGTACCAGATGAGCTGGTTTGAGTATTTCAGAAAATGCTCTCCTGGGATTTTTACACAACAGTCTCTAGAGATTACACAGATTGTTATGAAAAAGGCATGGATTGGGATGACTTGAGAGTGACATGCCAAAGCTGGAATTAGCATGACAAGTTTCCTCTTGCCTGACAATTGATTCAGATTTTTCAGTAGCTTCTCTTTCTGTTTTTTCCCCTGTAAATAACCAGACATTCTGCCTGTTCTTAACTGTACTTAACTGTGCAAAGTGATTGTTGAAACTGTTTGCTGATTGCCATTACCTGCACTTGAAATTGTCTCAATATTCAATGGATATAAAATGTCTACACACACCTGTTAAAATGGCATTGTTTTGTGATGTAATAAAATTAATCCAAAATAAATCATTTTAGAACTTTAAATGTCTTAAATTGACATTGAAAATATAGGATGTACACTTTTTATATTTATTGTATAAACTAGAAGTTTAATTTAAATTTTTTTACATTAGCTGCTTTATCTTATTCAGCCTATTTCTCTAGAGCATTGAGTGTTAGGTGGGATTGTATCCTGGTTTAATCTTTGACAGCAAATGTAAACTTTAATTAAAGGCATGAATAAGCATAACAAATGTACAGAGTTTCTAAGAGTGACTGGCATGAAGACAAATGCATGAAGTTACAAAAAATTGTTATTAATTTTTTTTGACAGTCTTTCATATAGATGATGATTAGTATTTCAGGTGACAGCTGGAGTGTTGATCTGCCAGTTCGGATAGAGCATCTCCTGCTGGTGATAGGACTGTGACTCCATGTGACTCCATGCTCTTGCAGAACTTCCTTTAATGCACAGTTTATGTAACTTATCTCCCCATCTCTTTCTTTTTATCAATACTGTTTTTCCCCTTACAGGCCTATAATATTTTTCCCAAAATTGTGGGCCTTTTCCCTGGACCTCTCCATGACATGTTGTCAGAAGTGGAAAAGGCCAAAGGTTTATTTAAGCTTGAAGCAGAGGCACGGATGAAGACACTGGATGCTTCTTCACCCCCTAAAGATTTTATTGAAGCTTTCCTTTTACAAATGGAAGAGGTAAAATCCCACTCTGCATGGTATTTGTTTTGTTATTGTATATTGTATATGTATAGCTATAATAACTCTGTCACATAATTATTAAGTACTAGCTATCCTGTGGTTGGCAGAAAACACAACAATTTTATATATATTTATATATATATATATATATATATATATATATATATATATATATATATATATATATATATACTATATACAGTACCTCACAAAAGTGATTCTAAAGTACGCTTAGCTGATTCTAAAGTAGGCTTAGCAATTGCCATGGAGTGCCACCTTTACAGCTACAGTCATTATAATCTACTGAATAAGAATAGAAAGATTCTCAGATTACAGACATATTCCAGAGGGCAGCATGTTTCTTTCCCAGTAAGCAGATAAAGCCAAACACTAATAAGAAGTATCTTTTGCAGGAGAAACATAACCCCAATACAGAATTTACTTTCAGTAACTTATTGTGCACAACATGGACAATGTTTAGTGCTGGCACTTAGACTACGTCTTCTACAATCAGACAAAGCCTGCTGCTAATGATGAAGCACCCAGATATTCAAGGTAAGGGATGAGATTGACATCACATGGCACATTTGTGTGAAGCCTTATTACCCAAAAAGGCATTACTTGTGGAATAAAGCATTATTGGCAGAGCAGCCAGTATTGGTTATGGAATGCATTTACAGTTTGATGTTCCAGTAACAGAATTAGTGCTGTGTATTCTTTAATATGTAGATATCTGATACATATTCTGTATTATACCCATCATCTTGAATAGCACGAGTCCAGAAGGAGATTGATGAGGTGGTAGAGCGAGACCGATGCCCTTCTATTGATGACAGACAGAACATGCCATATACAGATGCAGTCATTCACGAAGTTCAGCGCTCCATGGATCTTGCTCCCACTGCTGTTCCACATAAAATGTTATATGACACTGAATATAGGAACTATCTCATACCCAAGGTACCTAAACATATTCACAATCAGACCTTTAAAGCTTTATATGCATATTTTATTGCACAATATTTTTAACTTAAACTTGCCCACTTTCCCTGCTGAAGGTTGTGTGTTTTTCTCTTCAGGGAACCATGGTTCTTCCTTTGCTGTCTTCTGTGCTTTCTGACCCTAAGCTATGGAAAAACCCTGACAATTTTGATCCAGAGAACTTTCTGGATGAAAAGGGACGATTCAAAAAAAGTGATGCATTTGTTGTATTTGGATTGGGTAAGCTAAAATCTAGGATGATCCCTAGAAATGATCATGACTGACACTGCTGTTCTGTGATATTTATAGGCTAACTGCTTTTATTCCAAATATGAAATTGTTATGGGGTTCCACATGGAGTGCTGAAAGAGGTGCCTCGTGGGAGCTACAAAGCACTAGTTTCAATTCAAAGACTACAACTGTGAGGTGGGAAATAACATCTCAAAACGACCTTCCACTTGGCCCAACTTAAAAGCCCCAAATGATATGGAAACCCAAGACCCAAATATTTATTGCTAAACCAGATCTCTCTATCTGCCTCTTTCATCTTTTTTCCATTAATCTTTCTCTGTACTTCTGAGCTCCCCTTCTTTTGTTTGTTTTCCCCTTGTTAGGAATTTGGATCAGGAATGTCATCTTCTACACCCACACAGTTGGATCATAATTTCTTTAATGATATTATAGACATCTTATACACATGTGGACAAAATTGTTGGTACCCTTCCATTAAAGAAAAAAAACAATGGTCACTGAAATAACTTAAAACTGACAAAAATAATAATAAATAAAAATGTACTGAAAAGTCATTCATTCATTCATTGTCTATACCTGCTTATTCCTAGGACTCCTAGTCCTAGTCACGGGGGTCTGCTGGAACCTATCCCAGCGCACATAGGGCAAAAGGCAGGGGTACACCCTGGACAGGTCACCAGTCCATTGCAGGGCCACACATAGACAAACAACCACACACACACTCCCCTGTGGGCAATTTAGAATTACCAATCAACCTAATGTACATGTCTTTGGACTGTGGGAGGAAACCAGAGTAAATCCACACAGGCACAGGGAGAACATGGGGCACGACCCCAGGATTCGAACCCAGGCCCTTCTTGCTGTGAGGCAACAGTGCTAACCACTAAGCCACCATGCTGCCCCTGTACTGAAAAGTGACTAATGAAAATCAGACATTGCTTTTGAATGGTGATTCAACAGAAGCATTAAAAAAAAACTAATGAAACTGGGCTGGACAAAAATGATGGTACCCTTTAAATAATATTTTGTTGCACAACCTTTTGAGGCATTCACTGCAATCAAGCAATTTCTGTAAACTCTCAATGAGCCTTCTGCACCTGTCGACAGGTATTTTGGCCCACTGCTTGTAAGCAAGCTGCTCTAGATGTCTCAGGTTTGAAGGGTGCCTTCTCAGAACTGCATATTTCAGCCCTTTGCACAGATGCTTAGTAGAATTTAATAAAATCAGGGCTCACAGAAGGCCACTTCAGACTAGTCTAATGTTTTGTTCTTAGCCATTCTTGTTAGTTTTTTGCTGTGTGGTTTGGGACATTATCCTGTTGGAGGACCCATGACATGCGACTGAGAACAAGCTTTCTGACACTGGATAGCACATTTCACTCCAGAAAGCCTTGATAGACTTGAGATTTCATTGTAGCCTGCACAGATTCAAGACACACTGTACCAGATGCAGCAAAGCAACCCCAAAACATAACCGAGCCGCCTCCATGTTTGTACAGTAGGTACAGTGTTCATTTCTTTGTATGCTTCATTTTTACATCTGTGAAGATAGAGCTATGTGACTTGGCAAAAAGCTCCAATTCCCTTTTGAGGGAACTCGACTCTGTGTCATGACTGACGCTATGGGAACACTATCAAGGATGTGTGTCTGATGCTCTGTGTGCACACATGCCAATTAATTGGCTCGGAAAGGACACATGATGGAGGAATATGCGCCAGCATGTCCATATAAGGGCGTCTATGTCACATCCATTCAGCTTTTTTGTCTTCAGGAAGCACTCCATTGTATGTGTGTCGAGACAGGTATGGCGAAGAAATTTAAGAGGTGTGTGCATCCATGTCTGTGTTTTCTTATGGAGGATGACACGAATGCTCTTTGCGTGGTTTGTTTGGGTAAAGGCTTGGTCACACTAAAAGACTTTAACCGTCAGCAGATCGCTTTGCTGTTCAGACTACATGACTTGACTGTATGTCTTTTTGTCCTTGTGGTGTTCACACTACGCGACGCTTCGTAAATGATCCACAAGAGGGGGTCGCACACCACACAATCTGACAACAACTCTTGTCACCCAACGCCTCAATGCCATCCCCAAACCACGTTTTGTCACGAAAACAAACGTGACAGGTGGATCCAGAAATGACGCAAGACTTTTGGTTTGTTTTGAAAATGGATGTCGGCAGGAGTCTCGCTCTAAATAAATGTTAATTTATTAAAATAAATGTTCTGTCCACACTATTTTTGAAGCCATGTTGCTGCTGCTGCTTTTCTTCCGGTGACCTCAACTCTGTTGACTTGCTCTCTCATTGGCTGGAGGTTGTAGCTACAATTGACACCACGTGATGTCAAGTTGGCCGACTGTCCCAGATATTTAACATGCCAGATATCTGGATTTTGTCTGCGAGGTGTCAGCGACGCGTCAGCTAGCCTCTTTGATGCGTCGTTGAGTAGTTCACACTTAAAGATTGCTGAGCGCTGATCACCTGCTGATTTATCCACGATCACAGCCCGATCTGTCGGCGAGCTCGTTAACTTGCAAATCGTGCTTAAATCGGGCTTAAAATCCTGTAGTGTGAACTAGGCTTAAGGAACATGCCCGGTTTGCTCTTGAGGGATCTGGCTGCATGCATTGTGGGAGATTTCCCCCTCACAAGCTCCAATCCCATTTGGTGGTGTTTACTGGTCATGAGTCTGCGCCTTGTGGTTCAGGTCCTGCGTCTGCCAAGGTGGTGCGGCGGCTTTGATCATGAGGTTTGCAGAACAGGAGACAGGTTCTCCCCTTTCTCTTGTCCTCTCCCCTGACTCCGATGACCACATTTCGGCTTCGGGAGCTCCTGCTGAGAATTCTCCTGACTCGGGAAGTGGATATTTCTTTGTCCGTGTTGGGTTCTGAGGAATTTGACATGGGTGATGAAGGGAATTCCTCCGTCAATTTGCCACCACAGCCAGTGGCATTCGAGGAGCTTCTCGAAATAATTACATTTAAATTGGCCGGAGCAGGAAGCTATCGTCATCTGTTCAAAGCTAGACAACCGTTTTCTGACTTCTTGACAGGGCAGAGAGAAAGGGTAGTGTGGCAGCCCGTGCCCCCTACCAAAATCTAGGGAGGCCGGCCAGTGGGCACGAGCTCAGGCCTGTCAGGTGAGACCTGACCTGAGATTGGTCATCTCAGCCAGGCAGGCCATGAAGGAATCCTGATGTCCGTGGGCTAGGGTTCCTGGGAGCACCCTACTTAGTGGGGCTTTCCCTACCCTCTACCCCACCACCTCTGGTGTTTTGGGGCTTGGTACGACCCACTCTTGCACCCGTTTCCTTATAAATCCATCCCCCCAGTCTGTACGTGCCAGTACACTGTTTCAAGACACCAGGGGGGACAACATGAGTTTGACACCTCTCTCAGAGAACCTGGCAGCGTGGAAACTTCTGCCAGGTGTCTCTCAGTGGGATCTAGATACCATAAAGAAAGGGTACAGGATCCAGTTTGCCACCCATCCCCCTCAATTTCAGGCACACACCAAACTTTGTTCCTCCAAGAGGGACTTCTCTCCCTTCTGAGAAAAGGGGCCATAGAGCATGTTCCCCTTCCAGATCGGGATTCAGACTTTAACAGCTGGTATTTTGTTGTACCCAAGAGAGACAGGGGGCTGCTTCCAGTTTTGGACCTGCGAGCTCTGAACTCTGCCCTAAAGAAGTTCAAGTTCAAGATGCTCACTACAAAACTGATTGCATCACAGATCAGATCTGAGGACTTGTTTGTGATGATAGACCTCAAGGATGCCTATTTTCATATAGGCCAGAACACAGGAAGTTCCTCGGGTTTGCTTTCGGTGGCGAAGCTTACCAGTGTCAGGTTTGTCCTTTTGGTCTAGCTGTCCGTGTACTCAATTACCTGGATGACTGGCTTATCCTGGCCCACTCCAAGGCCATGGCAGTCACCGGGATGCAGTACTTGCCCTATGAGGTCTGTAGGCCTCAGGATCAACCCAGAAAAGTTTGTGCTTTCTCCATATCAGATAACCACCTTCTTGGGGGTGATTTGGGATTCCACCACGATGCGGGCATGTCTATATAACTGCTCGGGTGACTTCCATACTGTCAGTAGTAATTGTTGTTTGGCTAGACCGAAACCTCTCTGTCACCGAGGCGCAGAGAGTCCTCAGCCTCATGGCAGCTGCAGCCAACGTGATTCCTTTGGGTCTGCTTCACATGAGTCCGTTCCAGTTCTGGCTCAGAGGTGCGGGCGTCCATCCTCACAGGCATCCCCTCAACGCCATCAGGGTTATACGCTGCGGGCTTACGCTGTACCCTACTAATGTGGACAAGACCCTGGTTTCTGGCCTTGGGTCCCACTCTAGGGGCGTGTCACCATCTCAGGACTCTTTCGATGGACGCCTCACTTTTGGGCTGGGGTGCAGTCTTGGATGGCTGCCCTGCCTAGGGTCTTTGGGAAGGCCCTCAACTCTCATGGCACATAAATTGCCTGGAGATGAGGGCTGTGTTTCTAGCTCTGAAACACCTTCTCCCACACCTCATGGGCTTCCTTGTGCTGGTACACACAGACAGCACCACAGTGGCTGCTTATATCAACCATCAGGGTGGACTGTATTTGCGCCCTCTCTAAACATTGGTGCAGCAGATCCTGCTCTGCTCCAACAAGTCCTAGCCAGAGTGCACCACGATGGGGTACACCTTATTCTAGTGGCTACCCTCTGGCCCGCTCGAGTTTGGTTCACAGACCTTGTCTCCCTCCTAGACACCGCTCCTTGGAAGATTCCCATCAGGAAAGATCTCCTCTCTGAGGCATGAGGGGTGATTCTCCACCCCCGCCCAGGGATGTGTAAGCTCTGGGTCTGGCCCCTGAGGGGGACCAGTTCCTAGAGGCAGGCCTCTCATCACAGGTTGTGGAGACTCTGCTGAATGCTAGGGCTCCCTCCACTAGGAAGCTTTATGCTCTTAAGTGGAGACTTTTTAGTCTCTGGTGTGCTCAGTGCGAGCAGGACCTAGTGCACTGCACAGTGCTGGGTTTCCTACAGTCTTCTCTTTCTTAGGGCCTGTCCCCCTCTACCGTAAAGGTGTATGTGGCCGCCATTGCTGCGAACCTTGTCCTTGGGGCCTCCCTAGGTAGGCACCCTCTGGTCTCTCGCTTTCTGCGGGGTGCCAGGCAGCTGAGGCCTTCCTGCAGACTGCACCTCCCCTTCTGAAACCTCTCAGTGGTCCTGGACGGGTTGCTGGAAACCCCCTTGAGCTCATGGAGTCAGCCTCAGAGAATTTTCTGACCCTTAATATGGCTCTAGCCTATGCTTAGTATGGTTCTAGGCTTTTAGCCTTGGCCTCCCTTAGACGGGTAGGGGATCTGCAGGCTCTATCAGTCGTACCTGCCTGCCTGGAGTTTGCCCCTGGCATGTCCAAGGCTATCTTTCACCCCAGGGCTGGATGTCCCAAAGGTGTCCAGGATGCCTGGTCGTCCAGTCATACTGCAGGCCTTCTGCCTTCTGCCCCATGACTTGGTGTAACAGGAGAGGCTGCACTTGCTCTGCCCAGTCAGAGCCCTTTAGACTTATGTCCACTGCTCCACCTCGTGGCGTAAGTCTCCATCCTTGTTTGTCTGCTTTGGGAGCTGGAACAAGGTTAATCTGGTCTCCAAGCAGAGCTTGGCACACTGGGTGGTAAAGGACATTACTCTGGCCTACGAGGCACATGGTATTGCTTTGCCTCTAGGGGTCAGGACTCACTCTACTAGGGGTGTCTCCTCATCCAATGCCCTGGCTAGGGGTGTTCCCCTCCAGAAGATTTGTGCTGTCCTGTCTGCACACCTTTGTCAGGTTTGACCATTGTGTGGCGTCCTTTTGCACTTCCTTCCGACAAAGGAAAGCTGAATGAATGTTATGTAGATGCCCTTATATGGACATGCTGGCGCGCATTCCTCCGTCACGTGTCCTATCTGAGCCAATGAATTGGCGTGTGTGCACAGGGAGCTTCAGACACACATCCTCGACAAAGTGTTCCCATAGTGTCAGTCATAACGCAGCATCTCGTTCCCTTCTCAGGGAACAGGGTTACTTATGTAACCTGTTGTAGATTTGTCTCATCTGTCCAAAGGACATTCTCCCAGAAGCTTTGTGGCTTGTCAATATGCATTTTTCCAAATTCCAGTCTCACTTTTTTATGATTTGCTTTCAACAGTAGAGTCTTCCACTTTGGCTCAAACAGTGACGGATGGCGCAATCTGACACTGATGTACCTTGACCTCTAATCTCTCTGGTTACCATTTGTATCATCTGTCTCTTCAATTTGTCATCTATTTTCCTTTTCGGCCATGTCCAAGGAGGTTGTCCACAGTCCCATTGACCTTAAACTTCTGAATATGTGCAAGTGTAGTCACAGGAACATCAAGCTGCTCGGAGATGGTCTTATAGCCTTTACCTTCAACATGCTTATCTATAATTTTCCTTCTAATTTCCTGAGACAACTCCCTCCTTAGCTTCCTGTGCTCCATGTTCAGTGTGGGGCACACCATGATACCAAACATTACAGTGACTACTTTTCACTGTTTAAATAGGCAGACTGACTTATTACAAGTTGAAGACACCTGTGATGCTAATTACAGGACACATAATTAGTTTAATATGTCCCTATGGTCAAATTATTTTCATTTCTAGGGGAACCATCATTTTTGTCTAGGCCTGTTTCATTAACTTGTTTTTGTAAATCGTTCTGTTGAACCACAATTCAAATGCAATGTCTGATTTTCATACGTCAAGTTTCAGTAAATTTTTATATATTACCTTTGTCAGTTTCAAGTTGTCAGTGAACATTGTGGGTTTTTCTTTTTTTAATGGATGGTGGCCAACAATTTTGTCCATGTGTGTATGTAGGCATTGCACAAGGTTATAAAGCCAGTATTGCCCACTTTAAACGCATCACAAGTTCACGTTTACTGCAAAAGCCGACAAGCACCCGTGTCGTTTGTGAGCAAAAACTGGTAAGTCCATTTTAGCGAGTCAGCGCGCAGTATTCAGTTCAGCTGACCAGGCTGCTAGTCACTTCGGAAAGACACACTTGATGAGAGGAGTTTCACTGAACCAGACTAAGTGTTCAAGTATGGATAATTTTGACGGACTTGATGAACCTGTGATATATTCTTCAGGGCGTAAAAGGAAAAAAACTGAAATTTTTTGACGGAACATTGCTAAAGCAGCACATTACAGTGGTGAAAGGAAAGCTTTCTGTATTTCGTGTGTAACTGAGCTTCCATATCGGGAGAGAGAGAATTATGGCGTGTATTTCATCAAAACCGATTTTGACAGGTCTGACAGCCAATCAGAATCGTCCACGTCACATTGTCCCGCCCCTTTCAACCAATCAGAATTGTTCATGTCACATTGTCCCGCCCCTTTTCAACCAATCCGAAAAACGTATCCGCCACATTATCCCGCCTCCTTCTCAACCAATCAGAAAAACGTATCCGTCACAATATCCTGCCCCACTTTCATCCGATGAGGATGTTTGATGGGGTGGGGTACATATGATATGACATATTGAATAAGTTTATGTCCAGAATATTCCTTTAGTCAGCGTTGGGTCCCCCAAGTGGATTCACAACTTAGAGGATCTGACAGAGGGTACAGAACTTCTACGCTCTCCAATCTATCATTTTAGAGATCACGGACCTTTCTGCAGGTGAGAACTTATCACATTTTCACTAACTTGAATCATTTCATTTACGTGTATTAGATTGAATGTCATTAGTAATATTAGAATAATGTAATTAGAAAGAATATCTTGTTCTATTTACTTATAGATGGAAACAGATATATAAAGTTTAATTTGATACATTTAATTACAGAACAAGTTCGGGCTATACATATCTGGCAGTAGTGTCTAGGAAATCGAGATCAATCAGCAATAGGTATTTTCATTATGTCTCACAGAACACTGATTTAAGATGAAATGTATAACTCGGGATACTAATAGAAACTTTTTCCTATGATGTCTTAGATAACAGCGAAGTGATTATTTCAGATGGCGAGTGTTTTAAAACATCAACGTAATTTACATGTCACAACAATTTGGGGGCAGCCTGCCGCTTGGGCCACATCCGTGACCTAAGCCAATTCCTCGAATTACGGGTAAGTCATTACATAAAATGTGAATATTCTAAAGAATGTAGCCACCCCGTTCAAGGATTGTAAAAGCTTACCCTATACTTTTATTATTTGCTGATGAAGAACAAGGAGAAGAAGAAGAAGACATAGGTCACGTTTTCGACGGGGGAGAAAATAACGTCGATCAAGCGGCTACATATCCTGAGGAGTGTTTCATCACATTGAATGGATTCTTTCGACTAAGAGACGAAAAATTTGGAAGCTTTGAACGTCTGTTTATTACACTTCAGGTATTGAACATCTTCAATCATTATATGATACTCTTGATTGTCTGAATAGCTGTGATGCTGTGAATATAGAGTTGATAAAAAGATTTCACATTAGACATGGCGCAGAAGCGGGTGAATCTCACACAGTCTTCAGGGGCTAAGAAAATACGTGGTGAAAATAATCTACCGTCTTGTGATTTCGGTTTTGATGAAACTTTTTCTAGTAGTTTGTCACATCACAACTCATGCACAACTCTGAACCCCTATTTAACAGACGCTATCGACCGGTTAAACGAGAGTTTAGGACCATCACAGCAGCTTGTTAGACAGACCCCTATTACAGATTATAGTGACATCATTACACCCGAGACACAACAACGTGACATAATCAGTGAACTTAACCAGACTCTGTTAGCATTACAGAATAGTCTAAATGAACAAGGTTACTCTACACAGTCGAATCCCTCATTAATAGATGCTGTTAACCAGTTGAATGTTAGTCTAAGAAGTCCTGAGCCGGTTAATACCCAATTAGAGCATTCCAATCATAATTCAGATCATAATGTATCAATTACACCACATACTCAACACGACATATTCAGTGAACTTAACCAGAGTCTGCTAGCATTACAGAATAGTCTAAATGAACAAGGTTACTCTACCCCCTTGAATCCTGAGTTATTAGATGCGGTTAATCAATTAAATGACAGTTTGGCTTTAGCCACAGATCAAAACATCAACGAGGTCCCTACTTCAGAAATCGAACATAATCATACACCGTTATCTCCACATGATCTGTTTCATGATCTTAACCAAAGCCTCGTTATGTTAAATGAGGGTTTTGTAAACTTTTTCGATACCGTTGCTTCACAAAACATTCAAACTGTAAATGAACACAGGACTGAAACAGTAAATGATCAGTCTCCTAATGTAGAAGACGTGCAAACAGCTGACACTGAGAACATAAACCCCCAAAGCTGTATTGACGTGCGAATATCTGGCGGTGTTAACATACAACCCCCTAGTGTTGAAAGCATGCAATTAGATAATGACGAGAACCTAGCCCCTCCTAATGTAGAAAACATGCGAACAGATAACGTCGAGAACATAGCCCCTCCTAACGTGGAAAACGTGCAAGCTGGTAACGTCGAGAACATACCCCCTCCTAACGTAGAAAACGTGCAAGCTGGTAACGGGATTGATCCTAATATTAGAATAATTAATCGCGACCGATTCAATAATACTGAAATTAGGAGAAGAGTACATTTTTCATCGATCGCAGCTGTAGACAGCTTTGCGGATTTTTATAATTATGTTTTAGAAATCTTAAACAGTCTGATAGAAGTGGCTAATGAAATGATTTCACCAAAGGACATAGTAACGGTTGAAATTAGAGGTGATACGATCGACGTTTCTTCACGTATTCATCTAGTTAATGGGTCTGTTGATTTACAGTCTTTTCTGACCATGCTTGAAAATTCTATTCAAAGTAAACGTGAAATTTTTTCAGATGACACACTCGAAATAGTAATCCAAATAGTTCGACCACCTCGTGGTGGTTCATATAGAAGGAAGATTAGTACATTATTCACTTCGGAAGCTATACAGAAGAAGATGAGACATCTGTATATATTTCATAATAAATACATGTGTTTTACACTGTGTGTTACACAACTTTTGAACCCTCAAAATAATGACCTTCAAACTGAAAAAATCGCTAGGCAAATCCTCCGTGATGTAGGATTAACTGAAAACACAGCTGTCACATCTGCTGATGTATCTAAATTTGAGAAGCATCTGAAGTGTAAAATTGTAATCATACACCGTTCTGACAACAAAGCCGGCTACTCTTTCTTTCAAACCAGCAGAACCCCCCATAAAAAAACAATTTACTTGTTCTTACATGACAATCATTATTACGGTGTTAAAAGCATTACAGGACTTTTGGGGCGTAGTTATGTCTGTCGTTTCTGTCATTCAGGGTATGAGAATGCCAGAGCTCACAAGTGTGAGTTTAGCTGTAACATTTGTCGTGATGTAGAATGCTACAATCATAGACAGAGTATAATTAAATGTCCTGATTGTTTGAGGTTGTGTAAGTCAAAACGTTGTTTCGACATACATAAAGTAAAACGCCGGTCAGAAAGAGGTGTATACTCTCTGTGTGAAACAGGGTTCTATTGCAGCATGCGTAATGTCGTAGAGTATCGGAACCCCTTTAACCGGAGAGATCATGCGTGCTTAGAGAGCCGTTGTGATCTCTGTGGTGAAAAAGTGGATTCAGAAATATCGCATTTCTGTTATATACAGCCGTTAAGGAAAGAAAAGCAGAATATGAGACACATCTTTTATGATTTCGAGACTACACAGGAAACCGGAACTCATACTGCTAATTTAATATGTTGCATGAATTGTCGTGGTATGTCGTGGGCGTTTGAAGGGGAGGGGTGTGTTGCAGCATTTTTTAAGGCTTTCCGTCGTAAAAAGTACAGAGGGTACACATTTATAGCGCATAACCCTAGAGGGTTCGATTCATACATTTTGTTGAATCATTTAGTGAAAGAAGGAATCGCCCCTGATATCATTGCACAAGGTGGAAAAATTCTGTGTTTTTCTGATACAGATTTTCGACAGAGATACATCGATAGTCTGTCTTTCTCACCCATGAAGTTAAGTAATCTTCCTAAAGCCATGGGGTTCTCAGAAAAAAAGAAAGGTTATTTTCCGCATTTCTGGAACACAAAAGAACACCAAGACTACATAGGTCCATATCCTGAGCCCGAGCTTTACGGTGTGGATAGCATGATGCCTAAGGACAGGGAGGATTTTTTTTATGTGGTACGCGACCGTGACTGACAAAGTCTTTAATAATTTAAGACATTCTGAGACAGGGGACATGTTTAGCTTTCAGAAATGAAATTCTAGAAAGTACAGAAGTTGATCCCTTTAAATGTATAACAATCGCATCTGTATGCTTGAAAATCTTCCGGACATTATTTCTCGATGAACACACACTAGCTATCCCACTACTAGATAATTACATCAATAACCAGAAATCTTTCTCAACACCATCCATTCAGTGGCTTGAATACATTTCCACCACACAAAACCTCCCCATTCAACACGCTCTGAACGAAGGTGAAGCAACATTTGGCCTTTATTCTGTTGATGGGTATTGTGAAGTGGGTCAGATGCGAAAGGCATTCGAGTTTCTCGGCTGTTTTTATCATGGGTGTGAAAAGTGTTATCCCTCAACGGCCCCTTTCCCCCTTAACGCCAACTTTAGCTACGGGGATGTCCGTCAAAAAACATTGGAGAAGTATTTGCAAGAGGTACGCAATTTACATGTCACAACAATTTGGGAGCATGAGTGGAGTGAAATGAAGAAATGTGATAACAACGTGGTAAACTTTCTAAAAGAGTTTGACTTTCCAGAGCGCATAAACCCCCGAGACGCCCTTTACGGCGGTAGAACCAACGCATTGCATTTACATTACACAGTAAAAGCAGGAGAGAGAATAGATTATTATGATTTCACTTCTCTTTATCCCTACGTGAATAAGACAAAAACCTACCCAATCGGTCACCCAGTCATCATTTACCGTGACTTTGAACCTCTAGAGAATTATTTTGGGATAATCAGAGCTAAAGTATTACCGCCTAGAGGTCTGTGGTCTCCTGTTCTTCCTTACAGGGTAAGAAGCAAACTTCTTTTCCCTCTGTGTAAAACATGCTGTGAGCAACAACTGCAAAAGCAGTGTCGCCATTCAGATCAAGACCGAGCTCTTATCGGAACTTGGGCACCTGTCGAAATAGCTAAGGCCATTGAAAAGGGGTACAAAATTTTGAAAGTGTTTGAGGTTTGGCACTTCCCCAAAACCAGGTAATGCTAACGTATTCATCGGAATTTTTTCACTACAGCATATGCGAGACTAGAACTGTATGATCTGTTGGATCGTTTAAAACAGCGTTGTTTATACACAGACACAGACAGCGTCATTTTTAAAAGCAGTGAAGGTGATTGGATGCCTCCATTGAGCGATTATTTGGGGGGTCTTACCAGCGAGCTAGAGGATGGTGATCATATTGTCGAGTTTGTCAGTGCTGGTCCTAAAACCTATGGGTATAAAACTAAAAACGGAAAAACATCTATGAAAGCAAAAGGCATCACTTTAAATTACTCCAATTCAAAAGTTGTCAATTTGAAATCGCTTACTGAGCTGGTGGATGATCGAGTGAAGAATCCTGATAAAATCGGTCATCTTACAACATTGCACAAACAAATCATTCGAGATAAAAAGGGTTTTCATTTGAGAAATCAAACACAAATAAAAAGATTCAGAGTTGTGTATGACAAACGTGTTTTATAACCTGATTTTACAACTCTCCCTTACGGTTATTAAGATTGTTCGTGCTTATGATTGTATATATGTATAATAAAAAGATCATTTGTTTTATTACCTGAAATTACAACTCTCACTTATGAGAGTTCTATGTATGTATAATAAAAAGATCATTTTGATTGATTCTGTCAACCTGACCACTAGCCATGGATAACATGAATGTGACTACTTTTGATGCGAGATTGCAAATGCCATTTTCATGTATTGTGTGTGGACCAAGTAATAGCGGTAAATCTTTTTTTTATCAAACTTTTGCTGGAAAACAGTAAAGAAGTGTTGTCAAAAGTACCTGAAAATATCATGTGGATTTATTCTTGTTGGCAACCATTGTATGATGAGTTGATGACCAAAATAAACATAAAATTTCTTCAAGGAATACCCGATTCATTGTGTGATGATGAACTTTTACCTACTAACAAGACAAACTTGTTGGTGATAGATGATTTAATGGAGTCTGCCAGTAAAAACGAGGAAGTAGAGAAGGCATTCACAAAATACACACACCACAGAAATCTAAGTGTTGTCTATCTGGTACAGAATTTGTTTTTTCAAGGAAAAAGTAGTAGAACCATTAACTTAAACACAAATTATATGATTCTTTTTAAAAATCCTAGAGATAAATTACAAATCAGCATACTAGCTCGGCAAATGTATCCAGATAATAGCAAATATTTTCTGGAAAGTTTTCACGATGCTACAATTAAACCTTACGGTTATTTATTTGTCGATTTAAAAGCTAATACGCCAGAAGACTTTAGACTACGGTCTGGGGTGTTTCCGCAAGAAACCCCGGTTGTGTATATCAGTCTACAGTTCGTTGTCCCCTGTTTTTAATTCCCCAATTCTCCCCCCCTCTGAATGGATTGATTTTTGAAATGACTTTTGAGGTACTATGTTTGTTTAAATGTAATTTGTAACATTTTATTTCAATAACAATCATAAAAAATATTGTGATACATCGTGATTAAATACTTTATTTCAATAAAAATAACAATCATGAAGAAATATCGTGTGGTGCTTCGTGATTAAATACTTTACTACGCGCGTGAATGAAACGATTCTAAAGATTTAACACACTGCACACATCTATATGTGTGCCTTTCTTTATTTGCTCTAGGGTATATTTTTTAACAAAAGACACGACAGCGTTATCGTTATGTTTTAAATCATCACTATACTTAGACATAATACGGTTAAAAGAAAAACCTTTAGCTCTGTGGCATAGAAAAAATACACAGTGTTGTCCACAACAAACTGAAGTAAAGTCTTGAACCTGTATAGGGTTATA
Organism: Hemibagrus wyckioides; assembly: GCF_019097595.1. Classification (NCBI taxonomy): domain Eukaryota; kingdom Metazoa; phylum Chordata; class Actinopteri; order Siluriformes; family Bagridae; genus Hemibagrus; species Hemibagrus wyckioides. The sequence goes on along the minus strand of NC_080726.1, from coordinate 13,032,086 downwards.
TTTTATTTCGCGGCAGTTCTTACTCAAAAAGTAGTGAATAGATTCAGGAAAGAGTTCATAGTCCGGCGGGTGTCCGTACGAGTCAAAAAACTCTCCGGAGTTTTCATCATTAAGACACAAAGCCAACCAGTGTTCCCCAGGCATATTTCTCGGATGTGTATTAACAATAAATAGCGCCGGAAAATTTTTAATAGTACTCACAGGTAGCTCATCACAGGCCATCACACCTCGGAATATTTTATCTATCTCACAGCAACTTCTCATAACGGTTGTTAGTTCCTCGGTATCCATGAGTTACTGGTAATCGATGAGCACGTTTCTCCGGTTGTTTATTTCAAGAATACTGTCAAAACTGGACTAGACGATGAGATTCACTGTTCTCGGTAGGGGGACGCGAAATCTGAGTTCCAGTCGCATGTTCCCCGACTTTATTAATGACAAATGTTGACCACAATCATCGTCGGGGTTGAGGTTAAATGCAAATAAAGTATATCCGTTCGAATACTCTTCTCTGTTTATAGCCAACGGTTGATCCTTTAGTTGCTTTCCCGATGCTTGAATTAAAGAATAGAATTCACGAACCGCATTACCGGATCGAAAATCAGGTTGAAACGGTTTTGCAGGGTATTGAGTTCCGTCCACGTACAGAGCCACAAACTCTGTATCGTAATGTTTAAAATTAAAAGGGTTTTTATTGAACGCCCCGCTGAAGGCGTCGTTGTCTACTAATCCGAAAATTAAACTTTTAGGTAAAGGTCCGAGGAAGACGTTTTCTTGAGAACAATGGCGACTCCCCGCTGGTAAGCTAAAGGTTTTCATACAAACTCTCTCGATCGGATACTTAGCCGTGGCTGTGCCAAGAGCTCTCGCGTGACCTATTCTTATAGGTGGAGAAACGGTAACTTTCTTGACAAACAGGGCTGCGTTGATAATTTTTAGAGTGAATGTTGCCTTCCTTCATCAAACAAAATTCGTCTTTACTACGAACCATTTTAATTCTTAAATCCACACCATTCAACAACAGTTTATCTTGAAAAAATATATCCGAGTGAATGTGTCCGATCAGATCAAACGTGTTGCTTTCAACGGTGAATCGACCCCTTCGCTTAAGACCCTCATTTCGCCCCTCGGGGTCAGTGGCGTCCATATGTCCTTATAGAATAATCCTGTGCAAAATTGTGATTCCAACGTTTCTTTACCATAATTGAGCAGACATTCAAATGCAGCGCGGTAAGCATAAGTACTGCTTGATTGTGAAATAAGTCGGTCCCCAAGCATGACGTCGACTTGTGAAAACATGGAAGCTATGGGGTAATTTACAACCCCCACCTTAGCATCGTCGTCTATGTTGGTCCCATCAGTGTTGGTGATTTTACAAGCGAGGTGTAGGAACGTGTTATTCAAATCGAGGTAATCTTCACCGTTTCCGGCCACGAAGAACTCCAAGGGCCCATTGTCCGTCAGAGCAGAAAGCGGTGGTATTTCGACGTAAGTGTACTTTTCAATACTAGTCTGTGTATAAGGTAATGTGAAAATATCCAGCTCGGACTTTGTACACACTGTGGATAGACTGTGTAAGAAAGCCATGGTGTTAGAAAATGTGCAGCTGCTTTCTTTTGCGGGAGATGGGGGGGTGCTTCTTGTCTCTCTGCTTGGTCTTTTTCACACTGATTTTGATGTTAGTTACTCTATGTCTTTTATTCGGAACCGTGTGTCGTTGCTTTTAGATTTTTTACGTGAAAGCATCGCGAGACCTGACCCCTCCTGATTCTGAGTTTGCGTCTTGTTCATAATGTTGGTCACTACATCGCTTACAATACCCTTGGCTGCTGTTTTTAAATGAGGTTTTGCTATAGATACCCCCCTCTTGAGGAACGGAATAGCCATCCTAAAAAGCCCTTTAAACAGACCTCCTAGACCCGCCCCATACATGACAGGGGCGCCTTGAAAACCAGGGAGTCCATTTCCTGCCTGATTGACGTAGTAATTCACATATCCATGCGGGTCAGCATAACCACTATCTAACATTTTCACAGACGGAATGAGTGTCTAGCAGGTCTGAAGTGTAGTTTAACTATGAACTTTCCGTAACTAAACGGTATATGCTTGTTCTGATCCGATTTGACTTCGATCACGATATCTGTAATGTGGTTCTTAGTTACACGTGTGTAGTGTTGCTTATCATACACTATACTAACTATTTTATTTTTTCCCCCGTTATTTGTACGCATCTCAGTAATGGGGCAAAGCTGTCACCGACTCTTTGATACTCTATGACGTCACTATACACATACATGGTGTAAAAACCAGCACGAATATCAACTGGATTGGGTGCTTCCGGAGCTTCAAACGTTAACACACCATCTGGGGGTAGACCCAGCATATAGGCCAGGTTTCCGTTAGCGCTGAATGTGTACGATAATCGGCATACCATACGTAATTTATTTTTTATAGGGTTATAGGATAACACCATGTCGATATTATGGTTTCTCATCGTTTGGTTGATTTCACTAACCAGGTTTTCAATACTTTCGTAATACGCTTTAGTGATGTGACAGACGTAGTATTTTATTTTCTTTGATCCGTTCATCAGAACCACATGAAATCGACATTCTTTCTGGGTTACTGAGTGCCAACTATGAACATATTGAACCTCCGCGAGTGAGACTTCCCAGTCTCCTTTCAGATCAGTTGGTTTGGCTAGTTTAGTAGTGTAGTGTGAGATCTTATTATCAGGGTAAATGTCTGTAGACGCGTTGCTCGGAAGAGTCACAAAGAATCCGCACTCATCCATGACTTAATGAATATAGTTAGAAGTTGTGTTCGCGTCGTGATCTTTAAATTCTATCGTGTGATGTTCACTACTGCTTCAGCCGGAATCCAGGAATTGAATTTCCGGGGCCAATTAAGCCATTTCACCAGACATACCTTTTTCCGGTTTAGAGTCTTTTCTGACAGGATTTTCTCAATTTTGAACGTCTTGTCTTTTCCAATAATAATCTTTTGTATCTCAGGCTCATAAAATGTCCCATCAATTTTTTCCCCGTCACAATCTTGCAGTTTATATACCGGGGGATCTCTCGGTATCCGTTCAGAAACTGTAAAATATTCATCCGTAAAATTTTGTTCATATCCTTTTTCAAACTGTCCTTTTGATCTGGAAATTCTAACTACGTCACCTATTTTATATTTGAATTTTATTTTCTCTATTTTCTTCATTTTCGATGAGCATAACCCGTAAAGAGTTTTAAATACCGTGAAAGAATTGGCTTCGTTGACCTCGGCCGGTTTCATTCTGATGCTGGAATGATAATTGTGGTTGTAACCATGAACCATATCTTGTACAACGTCTGTGTATTTCCTCGTGTTAAAAGTGGTAAAATATCTCCACATTTTGGTCTTTAGTGTTCTGTTAAACCTCTCACACACCGCTGCTTTTTGCCCTGTACCCGTGGCGAAACGAATAATGTCGTGTTTTTTCATTAAATTCTGAAACTTCTTGTTAAAAAACTCCTTCCCTTGATCAGTTTGTAGTTTCTTAGGGGTTCTACATTCCTTTAGAATGGACTCAAAAGCTTTAGTTACTTCATCAGCAGTCTTGTTTCGTAACACACGCACCCAAGCATATTTGGATAAAATATCTATACACGTTATCAAAAATTTCACATTGTCATTAATGTCTGACAGGTTACTCGTATCTACTAAATCAGCTTGCCATTGTTCATCGATGTGTTTCACGAAAACAGTATTTCTTTTAAACTTTGTAGACACCGGTTTATGAAGAGTGTAAGCATCCTGCTCAGCTAACCTATTTTTTATCTCTACATCATTAAGTCTTTTACCCGTTTTCTCAACGACAGCTCTTTGCAAACTCTCAACACCACCATATGATCCGGGGTCGGATGGTATATAATATATGTTTTTCAATAGACGTTTACTCATTTTGAAGTGTCAGAACAATAATGATCAAACAAGATTATAGATTATTGTTTTTATTTAAAAAGACACATCACGTGGTTATAGTTACGTAAACATTTCAAATAATCAGATGATTAAAAACAAATTAAACTTTATTTTATAAAACATTTTTAAAATAATAATTTCAAATAACCAGTAGACTAAAAACAAAATAAACATTTTTTTAAAATAATAATATCAAATAATCAATAGACTAAAACAAATTAAACTTTATTTTATAAAACATTTTTAAAATAATAATTTCAAATAACCAGTAGACTAAAAACAAAATAAACATTTTTGAATAATAATTTCAAATAATCAATAGACTAAAAACAAAATAAACATTTTTTAAAATAATAACAATTTCAAATATCCAATAGACTAAAACCAAAATAATCAAAGATGGGGTTAGTGAAAATAACCAGGATGTTGTTCATCGATATCAAATGGTGATGATCTCAGTCTTTAGATCTTTTCCTCGGAGTCAGAACCGACGTGGCACGCTTTGAGGTTTCCCAGGTATGAGGGGGGTCTTGGGGTTCCAGAGACGTGTGAAAGGTCCAGTAATCCACAACATCTTCATACACCTGTTCGCTGCAGAGTTCCTTCGTTTTCTCTTTAGCCTCACTCAGAACCGATTTGATGGAGGGTTCATCTTTCCAGTCGCATATGGTAGCTTCTGCGATACCTTGAATTTTTTCTAAGGATTGAGTTTTTTTGACACCGCACATTTTCAGCCCTTTAGCCACAGCGTATTTCAACCAAGGTTTAAACAGTTTTTTCATCAATCTGTGGGAGTTGTCGATGATCCTGTCCAGCAGTTCACCCACCACAGCGCGGATGATAGCCAGAACAGTGGTAGAAATACACCCGTCAGCTTCGTCGTTCGTAGACAGATAGGTTAGATTTCTTTTTCCTAAGGAATCAGCGATGTTTTCATCATCATCTTTACAACCAGAACAGGATGCATCATCATCACCGTCGGGAGCGAACGGGGTGTAGAAGAAGGGGTTGAATTCTTGAGACATTTCGTTCTCAGATGGTCAGACGTTTTTACAACAGAAAATTTAGCCAGGGGTCATATATACAGCGTTAGGGGTGGAGTCAGTAGAAGGTGTGGTTTCTGTTCAGTCTTGAAAGACTATTGAATCAGAAAAGATCCTCTAGTTTTACACGTAATGCTTCCATTTCTTTGATTCTCACCACTTTTTCGAATGATCTGCTGATTTGATTAAAGTACTGATCTAGATCATGCCAGCTGGCACGTTCAAACCTCACTTCACAGATCTCTCCGTCTTCAGATGTGTAGGCTTTGGCCTTAGCAGTGGTAGAAATATGTAGTGAGACTTGATTCTTGGAGAAATTTGTTGCTCTGATGCGGTATGTCAGATGCGGAGATGCGTAGTTTTTCCATTTCCGTTTGTAGGCCATCGGTGAAAAGAAATCCATCCGAATGATGTAGTCAAAGTCTTTACACCATTTACGACACTTGACCCAGTCACTCAGGTCAAAAGTCACCATCTCCGTGGCATTACTCCAGTGAATCCGCCCCGGTACCGATAGCTTGAAAAGCGTTACGTCTACTGAATCTACATTGAAATAAAAACCGACTGTGCAGACTTCTGATAATGTCCAGTATTGAACATTTTCACATTCTATGATGTCTGAAAATCTACCAATAGTAGATTTCTGTTTTTTAGGTGCACCAGGACAAGTAGTCATAGTTGCGCTCAATGAATCTACGATATTCTGTATGTGGAAACATAAAGTATTTCAAGGGGGAGAAAATGGGTGTGTCATGTACTAACGGTTTGTGCACGTGTGTGTGTGTGTGTGTGTGTGTGTGATTAAGATTCTGATGACTAAAGGAATATTCTGGACATAAACTTATTCAATGTCATATCAGTAGAAAACACGTGCTTATGTATGTAGGTGTGTCACGTACTGACGGTTTGTGCACGTGTATGTGTGTGTATGTGTGTGTGTGTGTGTGTCATGTTCAGGGAGACCCAACGATTTATAAAACATTTTTAAATAATAATTTCAAATAATCAATAGACTAAAAACAAATTAAACTTATTTTATAAAACATTTTAAAATAATAATTTCAAATAATCAATAGACCAAAAACAAATTAAACTTTATTTTTATAAACATTTTTAAAAAATAATAAATTCAAATAATCAATAGACTAAAAACAAATTAAACTTTATTTTTATAAAACATTTTAAAATAATAATTTCAAATAATCAATTGACTAAAAACAAATTAAACTTATTTTTATAAAACATTTTTAAATAATAATTTCAAATAATCAATAGACTAAAAACAAATTAACTTTATTTTTATAAACATTTTTAAAAATAATAATTTCAAATAATCAATAGACTAAAACAAATTAAACTTTATTTTTTATAAACATTGGGTTTGTGCACGCGTGTGTGTGTGTGTGTGTGTGTGTGTCAAGGTAAGGGTTAAGGGGTTGTATGTGTGTGGGTGATTGTGGGGTGCTATGGAATACGTAACGTTCAGGAGATAAACTTATAACGTCTATGTTTTATCAGTAGAAACATTCTTGTTCATATGTTTATGTACGTAGGTGTGTCACGTACAGGGGGGTTTGTGTACGTGTGTATGTGTGTGTGTGTGTGTGATTAAGATTCTGATGACTAAGGGAATATGTACCCCACACCATCAAACAACCTCATCGGATGAAAGTGGGGCGGGATATTGTGACGGATACGTTTTTCTGATTGGTTGAGAAGGAGGCGGGATAATGTGGCGGATACGTTTTTCGGATTGGTTGAAAAGGGGCGGGACATTGTGACAAACGATTCTGATTGGTTAAAATGGGCGGGACAATGTGACGTGGACGATTCTGATTGGCTGTCAGACCTGTCAAAATCGGTTTTGATGAAATATACGCCATAATTCTCTCTCTATCAGGTTTGCCTAAACACATTTGGATTAATAAAATAATGAAACGAGAGTCAGAGGTCCACTGAACAAAAACACAAAACTCTGGGGCGCGTTCTCATACACTCATTCACTCACTTTTAATAAATAAAAAAAACATACTTTCAATGAACATTAATTTTGTAAGTTACCTGTATTTTTATGAGTTATTATTACTTAATCAAAACAACCCAACTCCAGTTTGATTGATCTTACTTGGAATGCACAATAAAAAACATGAATTCTGAAAAGGAGTAAAAACTGAGTTATCTGTCTTTGCAAATAAACTCTTCATTTTCTAATTCTTGAATAAATACTCACAATACTCAGTATCATGGTGCTGCTTTATTACCTGGCACAAATCTACATCTGCACACAGAGTGATGCATTCAGAGGCCTTTGTTGTGTAGAAACCGGTGCTGAGTCTATGATAAAAGCCCATGCAGGTAGCTGTGGATTTGCCTGAGGGGGTACTTAGATATTAGAAAAGTATAAAGCCAGAAAAATAAATATAGCACTTAATGTGTGACTTATTTTCATTCGTGCAATTATTGAATAAGGCTGCCACATGACAACAGTGTACTGCATAAAATCATACAGGTGAAGAGGTTCAGTTAATGTTTACATCAAACATCATTATTAGGAATAATTTGTTCTTTGTAACATTCATGCCTCTCTTCTGTCTGTTTTGCACAGGGAAGCGGGCCTGCTTGGGTGAAGCTCTGGCCCGAGTGGAACTGTTTATTATTTTCACCTCTCTCCTCCAGCGCTTCACCTTCAGGGCCACTCAACCACCAGAAGAGATCGACACCACTCCTACAAACTGCAGCTTTGGCCGTCTACCTCGTTTCTATGAGTGTTATGCTGTGCACAGAACATAAGCAGTTTTTTGTGGATGGCAACCTAATTATTCAGTTTTCTTTCTATTATACAGCTACGAGAATAAACAAAAAAAACTGTTTCTGTAGCCTCTATAGACATTGCTTTCTTTTTATTTGACATCCTTGACATAATGACAAAAGTGTACTAATGAGAATCTAGGCTAAAATGTTTATAATCATCTTTGATATATTCTCTTGTATCTATTTTTAAAAGTCTGCAACAAGTGCAGTTAAACATGCATAGTGAGAATTTAATACTGAAAAAACACATTAGTATTCAGAGCTCTGAAATATAACTGACAAATGAAGGTGGAAACCATATAAAACTGAATCAAATTATGTGATAAATGTGATATTTACAACTAGGACTATTCATGCAGCCAAATATTACCATTGTACTAGACTTCTATTAAATTTAAATTTGAACACTTGCCATCTTCTTATGCATATATATAATGATATACAGTATATATATATATATATAAAACTTTTCTTTCCTTCTTTATCCTTCTTTTTATTTTTAATTATTCAGTATGATTGTTGTATCTCAGTATGATTGTTCTATAAGCAACATTTCAGACACCATATGGTCAAATGTTTTGTATATTTTTGATCTGCTAGGGGAAATACATCCTGAAGAAACCTCACTCACTGAAAGCCTGTCAGTAGCTGGCTAGCTTGCTGCTCATTATTTTGTACATTCTCCTTAAACGTGAAAATGTTTCTCTTGTTCTTTTACAAATAATGAGCTTTCATAAATCAAGTAAATGTTGCTAAATCTCTTGAATATTTTCTTCAACTCTATGGTCTTAACTGTTGCTAGAACTGGAAATCAGCCAGGACACCTGTGTATACATTTTGGTGCACAAACACAGACAGCAGCTAAATGTAAAGATTTTTTTTTTTGTGGCTGAAGTTAAGTCATGCTTTTTCCAGTACAAATGATTAATGGTCATTAATTGAGTTACATTTTCTACTTTTATTTTTGTGATAAAATATTTAAAAATCAGTGACAAAAACATTAAAATATAAGACATATTATCAAAATAAATTTCCATTAGACTACTCACAGATTCGTTCTGTTAATAATGATATTATGAGAGTATGGAATTTTGAAGAGAAAACAAGTACATATATATATATATATATATATATATATATATATATATATATATATATATATATATATATATATATATATATATATATATATATATATATTTTGCTTTTGTGTGGGTTGCTGTGTATTTTCTTTTCCTGTTTGTAGGCAGTATTCCAAGCCACATGCTCAATTAAATTAATTGGACTAAAGATGAGACTGGACGACGGATTAGAGCTCTTTTCTATAAAAGAGCAGCTGTGCTTGGGGACAGGTGTGAAGGGTATTACAGTGTGAGCAGAAGTAGAAGTAGAAGTAGAGATTGAGATTCTGTGCCAGCGTTTCCAGTAAGGAGTGCTCTGTATGCAGCGTGGTGGCCTATGGCTGTGTGAAGGTGTAACGTTGTGAGTAATGCCGGAAGGGTTATCGGTTCGCGGAGCCCTGTGGGCGAGCAACACGCGTGATGGGTGGACGGATGTTTGCGGGAGTCTACTGCGGGTGTTGCGAGATGAGGGCGAGCACTGACGGGATTCTTCTGTGCATGACCACACCAGACTGGATAGCGGGGCTGCTATCCGGTCACGCTGTGAGTACGATTGATTTCGATTTCCCTCGGGAAGAAAACGCGTCCACAAGCAGATTGGATGATTTTCTTAAATAAGTGATTTTAGATCGGCCGAATTTCATTTTTTAGGGCATACTAGTGTTATTGAGTAGGCTGCAAATCTGTGTGGATATGAAGTGCGGTGAGACTATTACGTTGGATGCTGGCAGTGTGTTCTTATTTTCCAGCATCACCATTCCCATGGCCTTTATGGGAGAACGGAGGGTAAAAGGACGGTGGCTGTGATTTCTGATGCCCAGCTGAGACTGTTTTAACTCTGGACTGCTACTGAGCGTGGACTTTGCACCCTGGTTCTTTTTTATTCTTTCCTGTATCCCTTGATTGTAATAAAGAATTGTGTATGAGTTTTTGTCGGGTGGTGTTCCATACCTTGATAACGAATTTATTTTGGTATAGGGAGTTTCTGGGGTCTCCGTTTATACCCTAGGTGGCGTAGTCGGTTGTAAAGAAGCTGTTGCAATTTAACTGTCATAATCATCACCCCCTGACACATACTGCTGCCAGTATAGCTAATCAAAAGAGAGACATGTACCAAATAACAGCATATGTAGTAATATAGAATTTGTTAAATACACCTCTAACCACACTTAATGCAGATGGTTGTCCTTGGTGTATCAAATGACATCAGTGGAAAAAAGTGCCTAATCACCTGACCCATGCATTTTTTTTTTTGTACTCAATCGCCAAATCTTTATTTAAAGAAAAAAAAAAATCTACCCTAAAACACATTGAATAGGTTCATCTTGAAATATAAATGTGAAGTACTTTATCGTTCTGGTGTTAATTTGTGGATTATTGTTCCTGTGAGATAATAGCTGTGATCCATCTCAATGTCAGTGGACATTGCTAGCACGCTTATGATGATGGTGTTTAATATTAGAAAAAAATAGGCATTGCTGGCCCCTAGCCTTGCCATTACTTGTGGGGGGGGGGAGTGAATCAGTGCCACAAGAATATATTGTAATGATATAGTAAGATATTTGTTTGTTTTGATATAATAGACATCTAACAACAGAGGGCCTTTTTAAATACTACATCATCCCTGTTATAACCATTTACCTGTATATTTAAATGATAATAAACCCTGCTAGATTTGTAACTAATGTTAATGTGGTTGTGAATATGGTCTATTACAATCTTTAATTTCTCCTTAGATAAGAGGGAATGGACTTTTTCACTTTCGAAAGACTTAATAATTTTAAAAAGCAATTTTCTATAGCCTAAAAAATGTAAAGAGCCTAAATATGTCTAAATGCAGTTCCTCTGCACATGGATATATTTCCTGCATGCTGGAGCAACAGTGTCATTGTCTACTTTGTTTTACTTTGCAAGGAACAGGAAAATAAATAGTTGGAGTGATTGACAGTAAAAAAGGAGGAACACTACTGCCCTTTTGTGTAACGGCCCGCCTCAATGAAATATAAAACAGAGTCAAATAGTTGTACTGAGTTACAGAATATTTGAATTTGTCCTGCAGTAAACACAATTCCGCTGCACTGCATTTGTTAAACCCGTATAATGGATGTATTGTTTGCTTTACAGACAAACTTTTGGCCTTTATTAATTGCTGCTGCTGTTTTCTTTTTTATTTGGAAAAGTCTCAGTAAAGAATATCAGTGTAAGTTTGGACGGCTGCCTCCAGGTCCAGCTCCTGCACCTGTGTTTGGGAATTTCTTTCAGGTTTATGTAAAGGAACCGTACAACTATTACCTTGAGGTAAGTAACTAATCACTTAAATAATTTTTTAAAATTATTTTTGCCACTCTTTTTTTCAGAAAATGACTTTCAGTAATAAAGTTGGTGCTTTTAGGCTTCATTCTACTAACTTAGTAATTCAGTTCATAAATAATAGTTCAGTAAATATTTAAATACTATGAGCTATTTTATATGGCTAACATTTTGTGGACATCTGACCATAACATCCATGTGCTTTTAGAAACAACTAATTAAAGATTTAGTCCCCCTTTGCTGTTATAACAGCCTTACTCTTACTCTCTGGTAAGATTATACTAGATTATAGAGTTTTGCTGTGGGAATTTTTTCATTCAGCCACATTAACATTAGTAAGGTCAGGTGTTCAATGGTGTTGAGACCAGGGCTCTGTGCAGGTCACAAGTCTGTGCAAGTCCTTGCATTCCATCCTTGGTACACCATGTCTTTGTGGGGCAGGCTCTGTATACAAGGACATTGTCATGCTAGAACGTTTGCCCCTTTTGCTACAGTAAAGGTATTCATGGCATTCATTTGGATGTTATCTCGACACAAACTATGCACGTACAACATTACTGCAGACAAAGTACACTTCTTCATGGGAACAGTAGCTATTCCCTAATGGCAGTGGGATCTTTCAGCAGGATAATGCACGCTGCCACACTGCAAAAAAAAAAATGTCACAAATGGTCTAAGGAATACAATATACAGTTAAAGGTGTTGGTACACCATGTCTTTGTGGGGCAGGCTCTGTATACAAGAACATCGTCATGCTGGAACATGTTTGCCCCCTTTTGTTACAGTAAAGGTACATTGTAAAGATACACCATGCAAAGACATTCTGTACAATTGAATACAAAAACCTTTGGGCAAAGAAAGTATAGCATAGTATTGTTTGCAGTTGTATTATGTTGGTGCAGGCTTTTCTTTTATGGATATAACTGATAGCTTTCTGTTTTTCTATCAGACTTAAGGGTACTGATTATACACAACATTAATCATTAACAGCTCCAGATTAATACATTTGAATATTTTTTCATTTTTAATTTCTCTTTATCAGCTCAGTAAAAAACATGGATCTATTTTCACCCTTTGGTTTGCCAACACACCTGTTGTGGTGATCTCTGGATACCGAGCCCTGAAAGAAACAATGATTGGTATGGGCAATGAGTTTAGTGGCAGGGCAAACTACCCTCTCATAATGAAGATCACTAATGGATATGGTAAGTTCATTTATATACATGATTTTAAACTTTTTTTTTAAATTTGTTTATTTATTTGTTTACATTTTTACTCTTGGTGGTCACAGTATTTCTTGCACTGCAGGTGTTTTGGTCAGCAGTGGGGAAAGATGGAAGCAGCTTCGGCGGTTCACTCTGTTAACCCTCAAGAACTTTGGGATGGGTCGACACACCATCGAGGACAAGGTGAAGGAGGAGGCCAGCTGTCTTGTGCAAAGTTTTAGTACATTTGGAGGTATTGCTGATTGCTCTCAGATTTATGCAGAATCCCATCTATTTTTTTTTTGAGCAAAAAGTTCATCTTTGAGCAATGTCCATATTCTTGATAATTCCTTAATGCAAGCTTTAACTCAACTCTAAACACAGCCTTCATTCTTATACCAATTCACCCAGTACATACATTTGGATAAGGGAATGATTACTGCAAACAGTAACTGACCGGATCCTACTTTTTCTTGCAGACTCAGCTTTCAATCCAGGAATCATAATAAATAAAGCAGTGTGCAATGTGATCTGCTCAATCATATTTGGACAGAGATTTGAATCAGATGACCCACAGTTAAATCTTATGCTTGGGGCTGTTGATGACTACTTTAATGTTCTCAATAGTCCACTTGGACAGGTACTGCATCTATTTTTTTCTAATATTCATTCTTTAAATGCATTTTAAATAACACATTAAATAACATGCATAAGGTGCTGAAATAAATATACTGATGTAGATTTATATGATGGGATATACACACACTATCTACTTTAACTAGAACACCTATACACCTGCTCATTTATGCAGATATCCAATCAGCCAATCATGTGGCAACAGTGTAAAGCATAAAATCATGCAGATAAAGGTGCATTATGAGTCTCAGTTAATGTTCACATCACACATCAGAATGAAGAAAAAGTGTAACCTCTGTGACTTTTACTGTGGCCTGAGTTTTGGTACCAGATGAGCTGGTTTGAGTATTTCAGAAACTGCTCTCCTGGGATTTTTACACAACAGTCTCTAGAGATTACACAGATTGTTATGAAAAAGGCATGGATTGGGATGACTTGAGAGTGACATGCCAAAGCTGGAATTACCATGACAAGTTTCCCCTTGTCATAAATACCAGACTTTCTGCCTGTTCTTAACTGTATTTAACTGTGCAAAGTGATTGTTGAAACTGTTTGCTGATTGGTGCACCTGCACCTGAAATTGTCTCAATATTCAGTGGATATAAAATGTCTACACACACCTATTAAAATGACATTGTTTTGCGATGTAAGAAAATTAATCCAAAATAAATAATGTTAAAACTTTTTCAGTCTTAAATTGACATTGAAAATATAGGATGTAGACTTTTTATATTCATTGTATAAACTAGCAGTTTAATTGCCATATTAAGAAAACACTAAATAATTTATTATTCAGCAAAAAAATCTAACACTGTTTCATTCATTAATTTTTTTTACATAAACTGCTTTATCTTATTCAGCCTATTTCTCTAGAGCATTGAGTGTTAGGTGGGATTGTATCCTGGTTTAATCTTTGACAGCAAATGTAAACTTTAATTAAAGGCATAAATAAGCATAACAAATGTACAGAATTTCTAAGGGTGACTGGCATGAAGACAAATGCATGAAAGTAACAAAAATTTATGAGTTTTTTTGACAGTCTTTCATATAGATGATGATTAGTATTTCAGGTGACAGCTGGAGTGTTGATCTGCCAGTTCGGATAGAGCATCTCCTGCTGGTGATAGGACTGTGACTCCATGTGACTCCATGCTCCTGCAGAACTTCCTTTAATGCACAGTTTATGTAACATATCTCCCTATCTCTTTCTTTTTATCAATACTGTTTTTCCCCTTAAAGGCCTATAATATTTTTCCCAAAATTGTGGGCCTTTTCCCTGGACGTCTCCATGACATGTTGTCAGAAGTGGAAAAGGCCAAAGGTTTATTTAAGCTTGAAGCAGAGGCACGGATGAAGACACTGGATCCTTCTTCACCCCCTAAAGATTTTATTGAGGCTTTTCTTTTACAAATGGAAGAGGTAAAATCCCACTTTGCATGGTATTTGTTTTGTTATTGTATATTGTATATGTATAGCTATAATAACTTTGTCACATAATTATTAAGCACTAGCTATCCTGTGGTTGGCAGAAAACACTACAATTATATATACATATATATATGTGGACTCACTTCTTTCTCACAGAATCACTAAACTCAAGCTACTTCCTCAGTGTCCTTACTAACGCTCCATGGTGATGGCTAAGCCTACTTTAGAATCAGTCCACCTTTACAGCTACAGTCATTATAATCTACTGAATAAGAATAGAAAGACTCTCAGATTCCAGACATATTCCAGAGAGCAGCATGTTTCTTTCCCAGTAAGCAGATAAAGCTAAAAACTAATAATAAGTATCTTTTGCAGGAGAAGCATAACCCTAATACAGAATTTACCTTCAATAACTTATTGTGCACAACATGGGCCATGTTTAGTGCTGGCACTGAGACTACGTCTTCTACAATCAGACAAAGCCTGCTGCTAATGATGAAGCACCCAGATATTCAAGGTAAGGGATGAGATTGACATCACATGGCACATTTCTGTGAAGCCTTATTACCCAAAAAGGCATTACTTGTGGAATAAAGCATTACTGGCAGAGCAGCCAGTATTGGTTATGGAATGCATTTACAGTTTGATGTTCCAGTAACAGAATTAGTGCTGTGTATTCTTTAATATGTAGATATCTGATACATATTCTGTGTTATACCCATCCTCTTGAATAGCACGAGTCCAGAAGGAGATTGATAAAATGGTTGGGCAAGACCGATGCCCTTCTATTGATGACAGACAGAACATGCCATATACAGATGCAGTCATTCACGAAGTTCAGCGCTCCATGGATCTTGCTCCCACTGCTGTTCCACATAAAATGTTATATGACACTGAGTATAGGAACTATCTCATACCCAAGGTACCTAAACATATGCACAATCAGACCTTTAAAGCTTTATATGCATATTTTATTGCGCAATATTTTTAACTTAAACTTGCCCACTTTCCCTGCTGAAGGTTGTGTGTTTTTCTCTTCAGGGAACCATGGTTCTTCCTTTGCTGTCTTCTGTGCTTTCTGACCCTAAGCTATGGAAAAACCCTGACAATTTTGATCCAGAGAACTTTCTGGATGAAAAGGGACGATTCAAAAAAAGTGATGCATTTGTTGTATTTGGAATGGGTAAGCTAAAATCTAGGATGATCCCTAGAAATGATCATGACTGTCACTGCTGTTCTGTGATTTTTATAGGCCTACTGCTTTTATTCCAAATATGAAATTATGGGGTCCACATGGAGTGCTGAAAGAGGTGCCTTTTGGGAGCTTCATAGCACTAGTTTCAATTCAAAGAGTACAAGTTCAAAGAGTGTTGGGTTCTGAGGAATTTGACATGGGTGATGAAGGGAATTCCTCCGTCAATTTGCCACCACAGCCAGTGGCATTCGAGGAGCTTCTCGAAATAATTACATTTAAATTGGCCGGAGCAGGAAGCTATCGTCATCTGTTCAAAGCTAGACAACCGTTTTCTGACTTCTTGACAGGGCAGAGAGAAAGGGTAGTGTGGCAGCCTGTGCCCCCTACCAAAATCTAGGGAGGCCGGCCAGTGGGCACGGGCTCAGGCCTGTCAGGTGAGACCTGACCTGAGATTGGTCATCTCAGCCAGGCAGGCCATGAAGGAATCCTGATGTCCATGGGCTAGGGTTCCTGGGAGCACCCTCCTTAGTGGGGCTTTCCCTACCCTCTACCCCACCACCTCTGGTGTTTTGGGGCTTGGTACGACCCACTCTTGCACCCGTTTCCTTTATAAATCCATCCCCCCAGTCTGTACATGCCAGTACACTGTTTCAAGACACCAGGGGGGACAACATGAGTTTGACACCTCTCTCAGAGAACCTGGCAGCATGGAAACTTCTGCCAGGTGTCTCTCAGTGGGACCTAGATACCATAAAGAAAGGGTACAGGATCCAGTTTGCCACCCATCCCCCTCAATTTCAGGCACACACCAAACTTTGTTCCTCCAAGAGGGACTTCTCTCCCTTCTGAGAAAAGGGGCCATAGAGCATGTTCCCCTTCCAGATCGGGATTCAGACTTTTACAGCTGGTATTTTGTTGTACCCAAGAGAGACAGGGGGCTGCTTCCAGTTTTGGACCTGCGAGCTCTGAACTCTGCCCTAAAGAAGTTCAAGTTCAAGATGCTCACTACAAAACTGATTGCATCACAGATCAGATCTGAGGACTTGTTTGTGATGATAGACCTCAAGGATGCCTATTTTTATATAGGCCAGAACACAGGAAGTTCCTCTGGTTTGCTTTCGGTGGCGAAGCTTACCAGTATCAGGTTTGTCCTCTTGGTCTAGCTGTCCGTGTACTCAATTACCTGGATGACTGGCTTATCCTGGCCCACTCCAAGGCCATGGCAGTCACCAGGATGCAGTACTTGCCCTATGAGGTCTGTAGGCCTCAGGATCAACCCAGAAAAGTTTGTGCTTTCTCCATATCAGATAACCACCTTCTTGGGGGTGATTTGGGATTCCACCACGATGCGGGCATGTCTATATAACTGCTCGGGTGACTTCCATACTGTCAGTAGTAATTGTTGTTTGGCTAGACCGAAACCTCTCTGTCACCGAGGCGCAGAGAGTCCTCAGCCTCATGGCAGCTGCAGCCAACGTGATTCCTTTGGGTCTGCTTCACATGAGTCCGTTCCAGTTCTGGCTCAGAGGTGCGGGCTTCCATCCTCACAGGCATCCCCTCAACGCCATCAGGGTTATACGCTGCGGGCTTACGCTGTACCCTACTAATGTGGACAAGACCCTGGTTTCTGGCCTTGGGTCCCACTCTAGGGGCGTGTCACCATCTCAGGACTCTTTCGATGGACGCCTCACTTTTGGGCTGGGGTGCAGTCTTGGATGGCTGCCCTGCCTAGGGTCTTTGGGAAGGCCCTCAACTCTCATGGCACATAAATTGCCTGGAGATGAGGGCTGTGTTTCTAGCTCTGAAACACCTTCTCCCACACCTCATGGGCTTCCTTGTGCTGGTACACACAGACAGCACCACAGTGGCTGCTTATATCAACCATCAGGGTGGACTGTATTTGCGCCCTCTCTAAACATTGGTGCAGCAGATCCTGCTCTGCTCCAACAAGTCCTAGCCAGAGTGCACCACGATGGGGTACACCTTATTCTAGTGGCTACCCTCTGGCCCGCTCGAGTTTGGTTCACAGACCTTGTCTCCCTCCTAGACACCGCTCCTTGGAAGATTCCCATCAGGAAAGATCTCCTCTCTGAGGCATGAGGGGTGATTCTCCACCCCCGCCCAGGGATGTGTAAGCTCTGGGTCTGGCCCCTGAGGGGGACCAGTTCCTAGAGGCAGGCCTCTCATCACAGGTTGTGGAGACTCTGCTGAATGCTAGGGCTCCCTCCACTAGGAAGCTTTATGCTCTTAAGTGGAGACTTTTTAGTCTCTGGTGTGCTCAGTGCGAGCAGGACCTAGTGCACTGCACAGTGCTGGGTTTCCTACAGTCTTCTCTTTCTTAGGGCCTGTCCCCCTCTACCGTAAAGGTGTATGTGGCCGCCATTGCTGCGAACCTTGTCCTTGGGGCCTCCCTAGGTAGGCACCCTCTGGTCTCTCGCTTTCTGCGGGGTGCCAGGCAGCTGAGGCCTTCCTGCAGACTGCACCTCCCCTTCTGAAACCTCTCAGTGGTCCTGGACGGGTTGCTGGAAACCCCCTTGAGCTCATGGAGTCAGCCTCAGAGAATTTTCTGACCCTTAATATGGCTCTAGCCTATGCTTAGTATGGTTCTAGGCTTTTAGCCTTGGCCTCCCTTAGACGGGTAGGGGATCTGCAGGCTCTATCAGTCGTACCTGCCTGCCTGGAGTTTGCCCCTGGCATGTCCAAGGCTATCTTTCACCCCAGGGCTGGATGTCCCAAAGGTGTCCAGGATGCCTGGTCGTCCAGTCATACTGCAGGCCTTCTGCCTTCTGCCCCATGACTTGGTGTAACAGGAGAGGCTGCACTTGCTCTGCCCAGTCAGAGCCCTTTAGACTTATGTCCACTGCTCCACCTCGTGGCGTAAGTCTCCATCCTTGTTTGTCTGCTTTGGGAGCTGGAACAAGGTTAATCTGGTCTCCAAGCAGAGCTTGGCACACTGGGTGGTAAAGGACATTACTCTGGCCTACGAGGCACATGGTATTGCTTTGCCTCTAGGGGTCAGGACTCACTCTACTAGGGGTGTCTCCTCATCCAATGCCCTGGCTAGGGGTGTTCCCCTCCAGAAGATTTGTGCTGTCCTGTCTGCACACCTTTGTCAGGTTTGACCATTGTGTGGCGTCCTTTTGCACTTCCTTCCGACAAAGGAAAGCTGAATGAATGTTATGTAGATGCCCTTATATGGACATGCTGGCGCGCATTCCTCCGTCACGTGTCCTATCTGAGCCAATGAATTGGCGTGTGTGCACAGGGAGCTTCAGACACACATCCTCGACAAAGTGTTCCCATAGTGTCAGTCATAACGCAGCATCTCGTTCCCTTCTCAGGGAACAGGGTTACTTATGTAACCTGTTGTAGATTTGTCTCATCTGTCCAAAGGACATTCTCCCAGAAGCTTTGTGGCTTGTCAATATGCATTTTTCCAAATTCCAGTCTCACTTTTTTATGATTTGCTTTCAACAGTAGAGTCTTCCACTTTGGCTCAAACAGTGACGGATGGCGCAATCTGACACTGATGTACCTTGACCTCTAATCTCTCTGGTTACCATTTGTATCATCTGTCTCTTCAATTTGTCATCTATTTTCCTTTTCGGCCATGTCCAAGGAGGTTGTCCACAGTCCCATTGACCTTAAACTTCTGAATATGTGCAAGTGTAGTCACAGGAACATCAAGCTGCTCGGAGATGGTCTTATAGCCTTTACCTTCAACATGCTTATCTATAATTTTCCTTCTAATTTCCTGAGACAACTCCCTCCTTAGCTTCCTGTGCTCCATGTTCAGTGTGGGGCACACCATGATACCAAACATTACAGTGACTACTTTTCACTGTTTAAATAGGCAGACTGACTTATTACAAGTTGAAGACACCTGTGATGCTAATTACAGGACACATAATTAGTTTAATATGTCCCTATGGTCAAATTATTTTCATTTCTAGGGGAACCATCATTTTTGTCTAGGCCTGTTTCATTAACTTGTTTTTGTAAATCGTTCTGTTGAACCACAATTCAAATGCAATGTCTGATTTTCATACGTCAAGTTTCAGTAAATTTTTATATATTACCTTTGTCAGTTTCAAGTTGTCAGTGAACATTGTGGGTTTTTCTTTTTTTAATGGATGGTGGCCAACAATTTTGTCCATGTGTGTATGTAGGCATTGCACAAGGTTATAAAGCCAGTATTGCCCACTTTAAACGCATCACAAGTTCACGTTTACTGCAAAAGCCGACAAGCACCCGTGTCGTTTGTGAGCAAAAACTGGTAAGTCCATTTTAGCGAGTCAGCGCGCAGTATTCAGTTCAGCTGACCAGGCTGCTAGTCACTTCGGAAAGACACACTTGATGAGAGGAGTTTCACTGAACCAGACTAAGTGTTCAAGTATGGATAATTTTGACGGACTTGATGAACCTGTGATATATTCTTCAGGGCGTAAAAGGAAAAAAACTGAAATTTTTTGACGGAACATTGCTAAAGCAGCACATTACAGTGGTGAAAGGAAAGCTTTCTGTATTTCGTGTGTAACTGAGCTTCCATATCGGGAGAGAGAGAATTATGGCGTGTATTTCATCAAAACCGATTTTGACAGGTCTGACAGCCAATCAGAATCGTCCACGTCACATTGTCCCGCCCCTTTCAACCAATCAGAATTGTTCATGTCACATTGTCCCGCCCCTTTTCAACCAATCCGAAAAACGTATCCGCCACATTATCCCGCCTCCTTCTCAACCAATCAGAAAAACGTATCCGTCACAATATCCTGCCCCACTTTCATCCGATGAGGATGTTTGATGGGGTGGGGTACATATGATATGACATATTGAATAAGTTTATGTCCAGAATATTCCTTTAGTCAGCGTTGGGTCCCCCAAGTGGATTCACAACTTAGAGGATCTGACAGAGGGTACAGAACTTCTACGCTCTCCAATCTATCATTTTAGAGATCACGGACCTTTCTGCAGGTGAGAACTTATCACATTTTCACTAACTTGAATCATTTCATTTACGTGTATTAGATTGAATGTCATTAGTAATATTAGAATAATGTAATTAGAAAGAATATCTTGTTCTATTTACTTATAGATGGAAACAGATATATAAAGTTTAATTTGATACATTTAATTACAGAACAAGTTCGGGCTATACATATCTGGCAGTAGTGTCTAGGAAATCGAGATCAATCAGCAATAGGTATTTTCATTATGTCTCACAGAACACTGATTTAAGATGAAATGTATAACTCGGGATACTAATAGAAACTTTTTCCTATGATGTCTTAGATAACAGCGAAGTGATTATTTCAGATGGCGAGTGTTTTAAAACATCAACGTAATTTACATGTCACAACAATTTGGGGGCAGCCTGCCGCTTGGGCCACATCCGTGACCTAAGCCAATTCCTCGAATTACGGGTAAGTCATTACATAAAATGTGAATATTCTAAAGAATGTAGCCACCCCGTTCAAGGATTGTAAAAGCTTACCCTATACTTTTATTATTTGCTGATGAAGAACAAGGAGAAGAAGAAGAAGACATAGGTCACGTTTTCGACGGGGGAGAAAATAACGTCGATCAAGCGGCTACATATCCTGAGGAGTGTTTCATCACATTGAATGGATTCTTTCGACTAAGAGACGAAAAATTTGGAAGCTTTGAACGTCTGTTTATTACACTTCAGGTATTGAACATCTTCAATCATTATATGATACTCTTGATTGTCTGAATAGCTGTGATGCTGTGAATATAGAGTTGATAAAAAGATTTCACATTAGACATGGCGCAGAAGCGGGTGAATCTCACACAGTCTTCAGGGGCTAAGAAAATACGTGGTGAAAATAATCTACCGTCTTGTGATTTCGGTTTTGATGAAACTTTTTCTAGTAGTTTGTCACATCACAACTCATGCACAACTCTGAACCCCTATTTAACAGACGCTATCGACCGGTTAAACGAGAGTTTAGGACCATCACAGCAGCTTGTTAGACAGACCCCTATTACAGATTATAGTGACATCATTACACCCGAGACACAACAACGTGACATAATCAGTGAACTTAACCAGACTCTGTTAGCATTACAGAATAGTCTAAATGAACAAGGTTACTCTACACAGTCGAATCCCTCATTAATAGATGCTGTTAACCAGTTGAATGTTAGTCTAAGAAGTCCTGAGCCGGTTAATACCCAATTAGAGCATTCCAATCATAATTCAGATCATAATGTATCAATTACACCACATACTCAACACGACATATTCAGTGAACTTAACCAGAGTCTGCTAGCATTACAGAATAGTCTAAATGAACAAGGTTACTCTACCCCCTTGAATCCTGAGTTATTAGATGCGGTTAATCAATTAAATGACAGTTTGGCTTTAGCCACAGATCAAAACATCAACGAGGTCCCTACTTCAGAAATCGAACATAATCATACACCGTTATCTCCACATGATCTGTTTCATGATCTTAACCAAAGCCTCGTTATGTTAAATGAGGGTTTTGTAAACTTTTTCGATACCGTTGCTTCACAAAACATTCAAACTGTAAATGAACACAGGACTGAAACAGTAAATGATCAGTCTCCTAATGTAGAAGACGTGCAAACAGCTGACACTGAGAACATAAACCCCCAAAGCTGTATTGACGTGCGAATATCTGGCGGTGTTAACATACAACCCCCTAGTGTTGAAAGCATGCAATTAGATAATGACGAGAACCTAGCCCCTCCTAATGTAGAAAACATGCGAACAGATAACGTCGAGAACATAGCCCCTCCTAACGTGGAAAACGTGCAAGCTGGTAACGTCGAGAACATACCCCCTCCTAACGTAGAAAACGTGCAAGCTGGTAACGGGATTGATCCTAATATTAGAATAATTAATCGCGACCGATTCAATAATACTGAAATTAGGAGAAGAGTACATTTTTCATCGATCGCAGCTGTAGACAGCTTTGCGGATTTTTATAATTATGTTTTAGAAATCTTAAACAGTCTGATAGAAGTGGCTAATGAAATGATTTCACCAAAGGACATAGTAACGGTTGAAATTAGAGGTGATACGATCGACGTTTCTTCACGTATTCATCTAGTTAATGGGTCTGTTGATTTACAGTCTTTTCTGACCATGCTTGAAAATTCTATTCAAAGTAAACGTGAAATTTTTTCAGATGACACACTCGAAATAGTAATCCAAATAGTTCGACCACCTCGTGGTGGTTCATATAGAAGGAAGATTAGTACATTATTCACTTCGGAAGCTATACAGAAGAAGATGAGACATCTGTATATATTTCATAATAAATACATGTGTTTTACACTGTGTGTTACACAACTTTTGAACCCTCAAAATAATGACCTTCAAACTGAAAAAATCGCTAGGCAAATCCTCCGTGATGTAGGATTAACTGAAAACACAGCTGTCACATCTGCTGATGTATCTAAATTTGAGAAGCATCTGAAGTGTAAAATTGTAATCATACACCGTTCTGACAACAAAGCCGGCTACTCTTTCTTTCAAACCAGCAGAACCCCCCATAAAAAAACAATTTACTTGTTCTTACATGACAATCATTATTACGGTGTTAAAAGCATTACAGGACTTTTGGGGCGTAGTTATGTCTGTCGTTTCTGTCATTCAGGGTATGAGAATGCCAGAGCTCACAAGTGTGAGTTTAGCTGTAACATTTGTCGTGATGTAGAATGCTACAATCATAGACAGAGTATAATTAAATGTCCTGATTGTTTGAGGTTGTGTAAGTCAAAACGTTGTTTCGACATACATAAAGTAAAACGCCGGTCAGAAAGAGGTGTATACTCTCTGTGTGAAACAGGGTTCTATTGCAGCATGCGTAATGTCGTAGAGTATCGGAACCCCTTTAACCGGAGAGATCATGTGTGCTTAGAGAGCCGTTGTGATCTCTGTGGTGAAAAAGTGGATTCAGAAATATCGCATTTCTGTTATATACAGCCGTTAAGGAAAGAAAAGCAGAATATGAGACACATCTTTTATGATTTCGAGACTACACAGGAAACCGGAACTCATACTGCTAATTTAATATGTTGCATGAATTGTCGTGGTATGTCGTGGGCGTTTGAAGGGGAGGGGTGTGTTGCAGCATTTTTTAAGGCTTTCCGTCGTAAAAAGTACAGAGGGTACACATTTATAGCGCATAACCCTAGAGGGTTCGATTCATACATTTTGTTGAATCATTTAGTGAAAGAAGGAATCGCCCCTGATATCATTGCACAAGGTGGAAAAATTCTGTGTTTTTCTGATACAGATTTTCGACAGAGATACATCGATAGTCTGTCTTTCTCACCCATGAAGTTAAGTAATCTTCCTAAAGCCATGGGGTTCTCAGAAAAAAAGAAAGGTTATTTTCCGCATTTCTGGAACACAAAAGAACACCAAGACTACATAGGTCCATATCCTGAGCCCGAGCTTTACGGTGTGGATAGCATGATGCCTAAGGACAGGGAGGATTTTTTTTATGTGGTACGCGACCGTGACTGACAAAGTCTTTAATAATTTAAGACATTCTGAGACAGGGGACATGTTTAGCTTTCAGAAATGAAATTCTAGAAAGTACAGAAGTTGATCCCTTTAAATGTATAACAATTGCATCTGTATGCTTGAAAATCTTCCGGACATTATTTCTCGATGAACACACACTAGCTATCCCACTACTAGATAATTACATCAATAACCAGAAATCTTTCTCAACACCATCCATTCAGTGGCTTGAATACATTTCCACCACACAAAACCTCCCCATTCAACACGCTCTGAACGAAGGTGAAGCAACATTTGGCCTTTATTCTGTTGATGGGTATTGTGAAGTGATGCGAAAGGCATTCGAGTTTCTCGGCTGTTTTTATCATGGGTGTGAAAAGTGTTATCCCTCAACGGCCCCTTTCCCCCTTAACGCCAACTTTAGCTACGGGGATGTCCGTCAAAAAACATTGGAGAAGTATTTGCAAGAGGTACGCAATTTACATGTCACAACAATTTGGGAGCATGAGTGGAGTGAAATGAAGAAATGTGATAACAACGTGGTAAACTTTCTAAAAGAGTTTGACTTTCCAGAGCGCATAAACCCCCGAGACGCCCTTTACGGCGGTAGAACCAACGCATTGCATTTACATTACACAGTAAAAGCAGGAGAGAGAATAGATTATTATGATTTCACTTCTCTTTATCCCTACGTGAATAAGACAAAAACCTACCCAATCGGTCACCCAGTCATCATTTACCGTGACTTTGAACCTCTAGAGAATTATTTTGGGATAATCAGAGCTAAAGTATTACCGCCTAGAGGTCTGTGGTCTCCTGTTCTTCCTTACAGGGTAAGAAGCAAACTTCTTTTCCCTCTGTGTAAAACATGCTGTGAGCAACAACTGCAAAAGCAGTGTCGCCATTCAGATCAAGACCGAGCTCTTATCGGAACTTGGGCACCTGTCGAAATAGCTAAGGCCATTGAAAAGGGGTACAAAATTTTGAAAGTGTTTGAGGTTTGGCACTTCCCCAAAACCAGGTAATGCTAACGTATTCATCGGAATTTTTTCACTACAGCATATGCGAGACTAGAACTGTATGATCTGTTGGATCGTTTAAAACAGCGTTGTTTATACACAGACACAGACAGCGTCATTTTTAAAAGCAGTGAAGGTGATTGGATGCCTCCATTGAGCGATTATTTGGGGGGTCTTACCAGCGAGCTAGAGGATGGTGATCATATTGTCGAGTTTGTCAGTGCTGGTCCTAAAACCTATGGGTATAAAACTAAAAACGGAAAAACATCTATGAAAGCAAAAGGCATCACTTTAAATTACTCCAATTCAAAAGTTGTCAATTTGAAATCGCTTACTGAGCTGGTGGATGATCGAGTGAAGAATCCTGATAAAATCGGTCATCTTACAACATTGCACAAACAAATCATTCGAGATAAAAAGGGTTTTCATTTGAGAAATCAAACACAAATAAAAAGATTCAGAGTTGTGTATGACAAACGTGTTTTATAACCTGATTTTACAACTCTCCCTTACGGTTATTAAGATTGTTCGTGCTTATGATTGTATATATGTATAATAAAAAGATCATTTGTTTTATTACCTGAAATTACAACTCTCACTTATGAGAGTTCTATGTATGTATAATAAAAAGATCATTTTGATTGATTCTGTCAACCTGACCACTAGCCATGGATAACATGAATGTGACTACTTTTGATGCGAGATTGCAAATGCCATTTTCATGTATTGTGTGTGGACCAAGTAATAGCGGTAAATCTTTTTTTATCAAACTTTTGCTGGAAAACAGTAAAGAAGTGTTGTCAAAAGTACCTGAAAATATCATGTGGATTTATTCTTGTTGGCAACCATTGTATGATGAGTTGATGACCAAAATAAACATAAAATTTCTTCAAGGAATACCCGATTCATTGTGTGATGATGAACTTTTACCTACTAACAAGACAAACTTGTTGGTGATAGATGATTTAATGGAGTCTGCCAGTAAAAACGAGGAAGTAGAGAAGGCATTCACAAAATACACACACCACAGAAATCTAAGTGTTGTCTATCTGGTACAGAATTTGTTTTTTCAAGGAAAAAGTAGTAGAACCATTAACTTAAACACAAATTATATGATTCTTTTTAAAAATCCTAGAGATAAATTACAAATCAGCATACTAGCTCGGCAAATGTATCCAGATAATAGCAAATATTTTCTGGAAAGTTTTCACGATGCTACAATTAAACCTTACGGTTATTTATTTGTCGATTTAAAAGCTAATACGCCAGAAGACTTTAGACTACGGTCTGGGGTGTTTCCGCAAGAAACCCCGGTTGTGTATATCAGTCTACAGTTCGTTGTCCCCTGTTTTTAATTCCCCAATTCTCCCCCCCTCTGAATGGATTGATTTTTGAAATGACTTTTGAGGTACTATGTTTGTTTAAATGTAATTTGTAACATTTTATTTCAATAACAATCATAAAAAATATTGTGATACATCGTGATTAAATACTTTATTTCAATAAAAATAACAATCATGAAGAAATATCGTGTGGTGCTTCGTGATTAAATACTTTACTACGCGCGTGAATGAAACGATTCTAAAGATTTAACACACTGCACACATCTATATGTGTGCCTTTCTTTATTTGCTCTAGGGTATATTTTTTAACAAAAGACACGACAGCGTTATCGTTATGTTTTAAATCATCACTATACTTAGACATAATACGGTTAAAAGAAAAACCTTTAGCTCTGTGGCATAGAAAAAATACACAGTGTTGTCCACAACAAACTGAAGTAAAGTCTTGAACCTGTATAGGGTTATATTTTATTTCGCGGCAGTTCTTACTCAAAAAGTAGTGAATAGATTCAGGAAAGAGTTCATAGTCCGGCGGGTGTCCGTACGAGTCAAAAAACTCTCCGGAGTTTTCATCATTAAGACACAAAGCCAACCAGTGTTCCCCAGGCATATTTCTCGGATGTGTATTAACAATAAATAGCGCCGGAAAATTTTTAATAGTACTCACAGGTAGCTCATCACAGGCCATCACACCTCGAAATATTTTATCTATCTCACAGCAACTTCTCATAACGGTTGTTAGTTCCTCGGTATCCATGAGTTACTGGTAATCGATGAGCACGTTTCTCCGGTTGTTTATTTCAAGAATACTGTCAAAACTGGACTAGACGATGAGATTCACTGTTCTCGGTAGGGGGACGCGAAATCTGAGTTCCAGTCGCATGTTCCCCGACTTTATTAATGACAAATGTTGACCACAATCATCGTCGGGGTTGAGGTTAAATGCAAATAAAGTATATCCGTTCGAATACTCTTCTCTGTTTATAGCCAACGGTTGATCCTTTAGTTGCTTTCCCGATGCTTGAATTAAAGAATAGAATTCACGAACCGCATTACCGGATCGAAAATCAGGTTGAAACGGTTTTGCAGGGTATTGAGTTCCGTCCACGTACAGAGCCACAAACTCTGTATCGTAATGTTTAAAATTAAAAGGGTTTTTATTGAACGCCCCGCTGAAGGCGTCGTTGTCTACTAATCCGAAAATTAAACTTTTAGGTAAAGGTCCGAGGAAGACGTTTTCTTGAGAACAATGGCGACTCCCCGCTGGTAAGCTAAAGGTTTTCATACAAACTCTCTCGATCGGATACTTAGCCGTGGCTGTGCCAAGAGCTCTCGCGTGACCTATTCTTATAGGTGGAGAAACGGTAACTTTCTTGACAAACAGGGCTGCGTTGATAATTTTTAGAGTGAATGTTGCCTTCCTTCATCAAACAAAATTCGTCTTTACTACGAACCATTTTAATTCTTAAATCCACACCATTCAACAACAGTTTATCTTGAAAAAATATATCCGAGTGAATGTGTCCGATCAGATCAAACGTGTTGCTTTCAACGGTGAATCGACCCCTTCGCTTAAGACCCTCATTTCGCCCCTCGGGGTCAGTGGCGTCCATATGTCCTTATAGAATAATCCTGTGCAAAATTGTGATTCCAACGTTTCTTTACCATAATTGAGCAGACATTCAAATGCAGCGCGGTAAGCATAAGTACTGCTTGATTGTGAAATAAGTCGGTCCCCAAGCATGACGTCGACTTGTGAAAACATGGAAGCTATGGGGTAATTTACAACCCCCACCTTAGCATCGTCGTCTATGTTGGTCCCATCAGTGTTGGTGATTTTACAAGCGAGGTGTAGGAACGTGTTATTCAAATCGAGGTAATCTTCACCGTTTCCGGCCACGAAGAACTCCAAGGGCCCATTGTCCGTCAGAGCAGAAAGCGGTGGTATTTCGACGTAAGTGTACTTTTCAATACTAGTCTGTGTATAAGGTAATGTGAAAATATCCAGCTCGGACTTTGTACACACTGTGGATAGACTGTGTAAGAAAGCCATGGTGTTAGAAAATGTGCAGCTGCTTTCTTTTGCGGGAGATGGGGGGGTGCTTCTTGTCTCTCTGCTTGGTCTTTTTCACACTGATTTTGATGTTAGTTACTCTATGTCTTTTATTCGGAACCGTGTGTCGTTGCTTTTAGATTTTTTACGTGAAAGCATCGCGAGACCTGACCCCTCCTGATTCTGAGTTTGCGTCTTGTTCATAATGTTGGTCACTACATCGCTTACAATACCCTTGGCTGCTGTTTTTAAATGAGGTTTTGCTATAGATACCCCCCTCTTGAGGAACGGAATAGCCATCCTAAAAAGCCCTTTAAACAGACCTCCTAGACCCGCCCCATACATGACAGGGGCGCCTTGAAAACCAGGGAGTCCATTTCCTGCCTGATTGACGTAGTAATTCACATATCCATGCGGGTCAGCATAACCACTATCTAACATTTTCACAGACGGAATGAGTGTCTAGCAGGTCTGAAGTGTAGTTTAACTATGAACTTTCCGTAACTAAACGGTATATGCTTGTTCTGATCCGATTTGACTTCGATCACGATATCTGTAATGTGGTTCTTAGTTACACGTGTGTAGTGTTGCTTATCAT
This sequence comes from Hemibagrus wyckioides, assembly GCF_019097595.1. Classification (NCBI taxonomy): domain Eukaryota; kingdom Metazoa; phylum Chordata; class Actinopteri; order Siluriformes; family Bagridae; genus Hemibagrus; species Hemibagrus wyckioides. The sequence continues at coordinate 13,002,837 of NC_080726.1, read as the reverse complement.
ACACTATACTAACTATTTTATTTTTTCCCCCGTTATTTGTACGCATCTCAGTAATGGGGCAAAGCTGTCACCGACTCTTTGATACTCTATGACGTCACTATACACATACATGGTGTAAAAACCAGCACGAATATCAACTGGATTGGGTGCTTCCGGAGCTTCAAACGTTAACACACCATCTGGGGGTAGACCCAGCATATAGGCCAGGTTTCCGTTAGCGCTGAATGTGTACGATAATCGGCATACCATACGTAATTTATTTTTTATAGGGTTATAGGATAACACCATGTCGATATTATGGTTTCTCATCGTTTGGTTGATTTCACTAACCAGGTTTTCAATACTTTCGTAATACGCTTTAGTGATGTGACAGACGTAGTATTTTATTTTCTTTGATCCGTTCATCAGAACCACATGAAATCGACATTCTTTCTGGGTTACTGAGTGCCAACTATGAACATATTGAACCTCCGCGAGTGAGACTTCCCAGTCTCCTTTCAGATCAGTTGGTTTGGCTAGTTTAGTAGTGTAGTGTGAGATCTTATTATCAGGGTAAATGTCTGTAGACGCGTTGCTCGGAAGAGTCACAAAGAATCCGCACTCATCCATGACTTAATGAATATAGTTAGAAGTTGTGTTCGCGTCGTGATCTTTAAATTCTATCGTGTGATGTTCACTACTGCTTCAGCCGGAATCCAGGAATTGAATTTCCGGGGCCAATTAAGCCATTTCACCAGACATACCTTTTTCCGGTTTAGAGTCTTTTCTGACAGGATTTTCTCAATTTTGAACGTCTTGTCTTTTCCAATAATAATCTTTTGTATCTCAGGCTCATAAAATGTCCCATCAATTTTTTCCCCGTCACAATCTTGCAGTTTATATACCGGGGGATCTCTCGGTATCCGTTCAGAAACTGTAAAATATTCATCCGTAAAATTTTGTTCATATCCTTTTTCAAACTGTCCTTTTGATCTGGAAATTCTAACTACGTCACCTATTTTATATTTGAATTTTATTTTCTCTATTTTCTTCATTTTCGATGAGCATAACCCGTAAAGAGTTTTAAATACCGTGAAAGAATTGGCTTCGTTGACCTCGGCCGGTTTCATTCTGATGCTGGAATGATAATTGTGGTTGTAACCATGAACCATATCTTGTACAACGTCTGTGTATTTCCTCGTGTTAAAAGTGGTAAAATATCTCCACATTTTGGTCTTTAGTGTTCTGTTAAACCTCTCACACACCGCTGCTTTTTGCCCTGTACCCGTGGCGAAATGAATAATGTCGTGTTTTTTCATTAAATTCTGAAACTTCTTGTTAAAAAACTCCTTCCCTTGATCAGTTTGTAGTTTCTTAGGGGTTCTACATTCCTTTAGAATGGACTCAAAAGCTTTAGTTACTTCATCAGCAGTCTTGTTTCGTAACACACGCACCCAAGCATATTTGGATAAAATATCTATACACGTTATCAAAAATTTCACATTGTCATTAATGTCTGACAGGTTACTCGTATCTACTAAATCAGCTTGCCATTGTTCATCGATGTGTTTCACGAAAACAGTATTTCTTTTAAACTTTGTAGACACCGGTTTATGAAGAGTGTAAGCATCCTGCTCAGCTAACCTATTTTTTATCTCTACATCATTAAGTCTTTTACCCGTTTTCTCAACGACAGCTCTTTGCAAACTCTCAACACCACCATATGATCCGGGGTCGGATGGTATATAATATATGTTTTTCAATAGACGTTTACTCATTTTGAAGTGTCAGAACAATAATGATCAAACAAGATTATAGATTATTGTTTTTATTTAAAAAGACACATCACGTGGTTATAGTTACGTAAACATTTCAAATAATCAGATGATTAAAAACAAATTAAACTTTATTTTATAAAACATTTTTAAAATAATAATTTCAAATAACCAGTAGACTAAAAACAAAATAAACATTTTTTTAAAATAATAATATCAAATAATCAATAGACTAAAACAAATTAAACTTTATTTTATAAAACATTTTTAAAATAATAATTTCAAATAACCAGTAGACTAAAAACAAAATAAACATTTTTGAATAATAATTTCAAATAATCAATAGACTAAAAACAAAATAAACATTTTTTAAAATAATAACAATTTCAAATATCCAATAGACTAAAACCAAAATAATCAAAGATGGGGTTAGTGAAAATAACCAGGATGTTGTTCATCGATATCAAATGGTGATGATCTCAGTCTTTAGATCTTTTCCTCGGAGTCAGAACCGACGTGGCACGCTTTGAGGTTTCCCAGGTATGAGGGGGGTCTTGGGGTTCCAGAGACGTGTGAAAGGTCCAGTAATCCACAACATCTTCATACACCTGTTCGCTGCAGAGTTCCTTCGTTTTCTCTTTAGCCTCACTCAGAACCGATTTGATGGAGGGTTCATCTTTCCAGTCGCATATGGTAGCTTCTGCGATACCTTGAATTTTTTCTAAGGATTGAGTTTTTTTGACACCGCACATTTTCAGCCCTTTAGCCACAGCGTATTTCAACCAAGGTTTAAACAGTTTTTTCATCAATCTGTGGGAGTTGTCGATGATCCTGTCCAGCAGTTCACCCACCACAGCGCGGATGATAGCCAGAACAGTGGTAGAAATACACCCGTCAGCTTCGTCGTTCGTAGACAGATAGGTTAGATTTCTTTTTCCTAAGGAATCAGCGATGTTTTCATCATCATCTTTACAACCAGAACAGGATGCATCATCATCACCGTCGGGAGCGAACGGGGTGTAGAAGAAGGGGTTGAATTCTTGAGACATTTCGTTCTCAGATGGTCAGACGTTTTTACAACAGAAAATTTAGCCAGGGGTCATATATACAGCGTTAGGGGTGGAGTCAGTAGAAGGTGTGGTTTCTGTTCAGTCTTGAAAGACTATTGAATCAGAAAAGATCCTCTAGTTTTACACGTAATGCTTCCATTTCTTTGATTCTCACCACTTTTTCGAATGATCTGCTGATTTGATTAAAGTACTGATCTAGATCATGCCAGCTGGCACGTTCAAACCTCACTTCACAGATCTCTCCGTCTTCAGATGTGTAGGCTTTGGCCTTAGCAGTGGTAGAAATATGTAGTGAGACTTGATTCTTGGAGAAATTTGTTGCTCTGATGCGGTATGTCAGATGCGGAGATGCGTAGTTTTTCCATTTCCGTTTGTAGGCCATCGGTGAAAAGAAATCCATCCGAATGATGTAGTCAAAGTCTTTACACCATTTACGACACTTGACCCAGTCACTCAGGTCAAAAGTCACCATCTCCGTGGCATTACTCCAGTGAATCCGCCCCGGTACCGATAGCTTGAAAAGCGTTACGTCTACTGAATCTACATTGAAATAAAAACCGACTGTGCAGACTTCTGATAATGTCCAGTATTGAACATTTTCACATTCTATGATGTCTGAAAATCTACCAATAGTAGATTTCTGTTTTTTAGGTGCACCAGGACAAGTAGTCATAGTTGCGCTCAATGAATCTACGATATTCTGTATGTGGAAACATAAAGTATTTCAAGGGGGAGAAAATGGGTGTGTCATGTACTAACGGTTTGTGCACGTGTGTGTGTGTGTGTGTGTGTGTGATTAAGATTCTGATGACTAAAGGAATATTCTGGACATAAACTTATTCAATGTCATATCAGTAGAAAACACGTGCTTATGTATGTAGGTGTGTCACGTACTGACGGTTTGTGCACGTGTATGTGTGTGTATGTGTGTGTGTGTGTGTGTCATGTTCAGGGAGACCCAACGATTTATAAAACATTTTTAAATAATAATTTCAAATAATCAATAGACTAAAAACAAATTAAACTTATTTTATAAAACATTTTAAAATAATAATTTCAAATAATCAATAGACCAAAAACAAATTAAACTTTATTTTTATAAACATTTTTAAAAAATAATAAATTCAAATAATCAATAGACTAAAAACAAATTAAACTTTATTTTTATAAAACATTTTAAAATAATAATTTCAAATAATCAATTGACTAAAAACAAATTAAACTTATTTTTATAAAACATTTTTAAATAATAATTTCAAATAATCAATAGACTAAAAACAAATTAACTTTATTTTTATAAACATTTTTAAAAATAATAATTTCAAATAATCAATAGACTAAAAAAATTAAACTTTATTTTTTATAAACATTGGGTTTGTGCACGCGTGTGTGTGTGTGTGTGTGTCAAGGTAAGGGTTAAGGGGTTGTATGTGTGTGGGTGATTGTGGGGTGCTATGGAATACGTAACGTTCAGGAGATAAACTTATAACGTCTATGTTTTATCAGTAGAAACATTCTTGTTCATATGTTTATGTACGTAGGTGTGTCACGTACAGGGGGGTTTGTGTACGTGTGTATGTGTGTGTGTGTGTGTGTGATTAAGATTCTGATGACTAAGGGAATATGTACCCCACACCATCAAACAACCTCATCGGATGAAAGTGGGGCGGGATATTGTGACGGATACGTTTTTCTGATTGGTTGAGAAGGAGGCGGGATAATGTGGCGGATACGTTTTTCGGATTGGTTGAAAAGGGGCGGGACATTGTGACAAACGATTCTGATTGGTTAAAATGGGCGGGACAATGTGACGTGGACGATTCTGATTGGCTGTCAGACCTGTCAAAATCGGTTTTGATGAAATATACGCCATAATTCTCTCTCTATCAGGTTTGCCTAAACACATTTGGATTAATAAAATAATGAAACGAGAGTCAGAGGTCCACTGAACAAAAACACAAAACTCTGGGGCGCGTTCTCATACATTCATTCACTCACTTTTAATAAATAAAAAAAACATACTTTCAATGAACATTAATTTTGTAAGTTACCTGTATTTTTATGAGTTATTATTACTTAATCAAAACAACCCAACTCCAGTTTGATTGATCTTACTTGGAATGCACAATAAAAAACATGAATTCTGAAAAGGAGTAAAAACTGAGTTATCTGTCTTTGCAAATAAACTCTTCATTTTCTAATTCTTGAATAAATACTCACAATACTCAGTATCATGGTGCTGCTTTATTACCTGGCACAAATCTACATCTGCACACAGAGTGATGCATTCAGAGGCCTTTGTTGTGTAGAAACCGGTGCTGAGTCTATGATAAAAGCCCATGCAGGTAGCTGTGGATTTGCCTGAGGGGGTACTTAGATATTAGAAAAGTATAAAGCCAGAAAAATAAATATAGCACTTAATGTGTGACTTATTTTCATTCGTGCAATTATTGAATAAGGCTGCCACATGACAACAGTGTACTGCATAAAATCATACAGGTGAAGAGGTTCAGTTAATGTTTACATCAAACATCATTATTAGGAATAATTTGTTCTTTGTAACATTCATGCCTCTCTTCTGTCTGTTTTGCACAGGGAAGCGGGCCTGCTTGGGTGAAGCTCTGGCCCGAGTGGAACTGTTTATTATTTTCACCTCTCTCCTCCAGCGCTTCACCTTCAGGGCCACTCAACCACCAGAAGAGATCGACACCACTCCTACAAACTGCAGCTTTGGCCGTCTACCTCGTTTCTATGAGTGTTATGCTGTGCACAGAACATAAGCAGTTTTTTGTGGATGGCAACCTAATTATTCAGTTTTCTTTCTATTATACAGCTACGAGAATAAACAAAAAAAACTGTTTCTGTAGCCTCTATAGACATTGCTTTCTTTTTATTTGACATCCTTGACATAATGACAAAAGTGTACTAATGAGAATCTAGGCTAAAATGTTTATAATCATCTTTGATATATTCTCTTGTATCTATTTTTAAAAGTCTGCAACAAGTGCAGTTAAACATGCATAGTGAGAATTTAATACTGAAAAAACACATTAGTATTCAGAGCTCTGAAATATAACTGACAAATGAAGGTGGAAACCATATAAAACTGAATCAAATTATGTGATAAATGTGATATTTACAACTAGGACTATTCATGCAGCCAAATATTACCATTGTACTAGACTTCTATTAAATTTAAATTTGAACACTTGCCATCTTCTTATGCATATATATAATGATATACAGTATATATATATATATATAAAACTTTTCTTTCCTTCTTTATCCTTCTTTTTATTTTTAATTATTCAGTATGATTGTTGTATCTCAGTATGATTGTTCTATAAGCAACATTTCAGACACCATATGGTCAAATGTTTTGTATATTTTTGATCTGCTAGGGGAAATACATCCTGAAGAAACCTCACTCACTGAAAGCCTGTCAGTAGCTGGCTAGCTTGCTGCTCATTATTTTGTACATTCTCCTTAAACGTGAAAATGTTTCTCTTGTTCTTTTACAAATAATGAGCTTTCATAAATCAAGTAAATGTTGCTAAATCTCTTGAATATTTTCTTCAACTCTATGGTCTTAACTGTTGCTAGAACTGGAAATCAGCCAGGACACCTGTGTATACATTTTGGTGCACAAACACAGACAGCAGCTAAATGTAAAGATTTTTTTTTTTGTGGCTGAAGTTAAGTCATGCTTTTTCCAGTACAAATGATTAATGGTCATTAATTGAGTTACATTTTCTACTTTTATTTTTGTGATAAAATATTTAAAAATCAGTGACAAAAACATTAAAATATAAGACATATTATCAAAATAAATTTCCATTAGACTACTCACAGATTCGTTCTGTTAATAATGATATTATGAGAGTATGGAATTTTGAAGAGAAAACAAGTACATATATATATATATATATATATATATATATATATATATATATATATATATATATATATGTTTTGCTTTTGTGTGGGTTGCTGTGTATTTTCTTTTCCTGTTTGTAGGCAGTATTCCAAGCCACATGCTCAATTAAATTAATTGGACTAAAGATGAGACTGGACGACGGATTAGAGCTCTTTTCTATAAAAGAGCAGCTGTGCTTGGGGACAGGTGTGAAGGGTATTACAGTGTGAGCAGAAGTAGAAGTAGAAGTAGAGATTGAGATTCTGTGCCAGCGTTTCCAGTAAGGAGTGCTCTGTATGCAGCGTGGTGGCCTATGGCTGTGTGAAGGTGTAACGTTGTGAGTAATGCCGGAAGGGTTATCGGTTCGCGGAGCCCTGTGGGCGAGCAACACGCGTGATGGGTGGACGGATGTTTGCGGGAGTCTACTGCGGGTGTTGCGAGATGAGGGCGAGCACTGACGGGATTCTTCTGTGCATGACCACACCAGACTGGATAGCGGGGCTGCTATCCGGTCACGCTGTGAGTACGATTGATTTCGATTTCCCTCGGGAAGAAAACGCGTCCACAAGCAGATTGGATGATTTTCTTAAATAAGTGATTTTAGATCGGCCGAATTTCATTTTTTAGGGCATACTAGTGTTATTGAGTAGGCTGCAAATCTGTGTGGATATGAAGTGCGGTGAGACTATTACGTTGGATGCTGGCAGTGTGTTCTTATTTTCCAGCATCACCATTCCCATGGCCTTTATGGGAGAACGGAGGGTAAAAGGACGGTGGCTGTGATTTCTGATGCCCAGCTGAGACTGTTTTAACTCTGGACTGCTACTGAGCGTGGACTTTGCACCCTGGTTCTTTTTTATTCTTTCCTGTATCCCTTGATTGTAATAAAGAATTGTGTATGAGTTTTTGTCGGGTGGTGTTCCATACCTTGATAACGAATTTATTTTGGTATAGGGAGTTTCTGGGGTCTCCGTTTATACCCTAGGTGGCGTAGTCGGTTGTAAAGAAGCTGTTGCAATTTAACTGTCATAATCATCACCCCCTGACACATACTGCTGCCAGTATAGCTAATCAAAAGAGAGACATGTACCAAATAACAGCATATGTAGTAATATAGAATTTGTTAAATACACCTCTAACCACACTTAATGCAGATGGTTGTCCTTGGTGTATCAAATGACATCAGTGGAAAAAAGTGCCTAATCACCTGACCCATGCATTTTTTTTTTTGTACTCAATCGCCAAATCTTTATTTAAAGAAAAAAAAAATCTACCCTAAAACACATTGAATAGGTTCATCTTGAAATATAAATGTGAAGTACTTTATCGTTCTGGTGTTAATTTGTGGATTATTGTTCCTGTGAGATAATAGCTGTGATCCATCTCAATGTCAGTGGACATTGCTAGCACGCTTATGATGATGGTGTTTAATATTAGAAAAAAATAGGCATTGCTGGCCCCTAGCCTTGCCATTACTTGTGGGGGGGGGAGTGAATCAGTGCCACAAGAATATATTGTAATGATATAGTAAGATATTTGTTTGTTTTGATATAATAGACATCTAACAACAGAGGGCCTTTTTAAATACTACATCATCCCTGTTATAACCATTTACCTGTATATTTAAATGATAATAAACCCTGCTAGTTTTGTAACTAATGTTAATGTGGTTGTGAATATGGTCTATTACAATCTTTAATTTCTCCTTAGATAAGAGGGAATGGACTTTTTCACTTTCGAAAGACTTAATAATTTTAAAAAGCAATTTTCTATAGCCTAAAAAATGTAAAGAGCCTAAATATGTCTAAATGCAGTTCCTCTGCACATGGATATATTTCCTGCATGCTGGAGCAACAGTGTCATTGTCTACTTTGTTTTACTTTGCAAGGAACAGGAAAATAAATAGTTGGAGTGATTGACAGTAAAAAAGGAGGAACACTACTGCCCTTTTGTGTAACGGCCCGCCTCAATGAAATATAAAACAGAGTCAAATAGTTGTACTGAGTTACAGAATATTTGAATTTGTCCTGCAGTAAACACAATTCCGCTGCACTGCATTTGTTAAACCCGTATAATGGATGTATTGTTTGCTTTACAGACAAACTTTTGGCCTTTATTAATTGCTGCTGCTGTTTTCTTTTTTATTTGGAAAAGTCTCAGTAAAGAATATCAGTGTAAGTTTGGACGGCTGCCTCCAGGTCCAGCTCCTGCACCTGTGTTTGGGAATTTCTTTCAGGTTTATGTAAAGGAACCGTACAACTATTACCTTGAGGTAAGTAACTAATCACTTAAATAATTTTTTAAAATTATTTTTGCCACTCTTTTTTTCAGAAAATGACTTTCAGTAATAAAGTTGGTGCTTTTAGGCTTCATTCTACTAACTTAGTAATTCAGTTCATAAATAATAGTTCAGTAAATATTTAAATACTATGAGCTATTTTATATGGCTAACATTTTGTGGACATCTGACCATAACATCCATGTGCTTTTAGAAACAACTAATTAAAGATTTAGTCCCCCTTTGCTGTTATAACAGCCTTACTCTTACTCTCTGGTAAGATTATACTAGATTATAGAGTTTTGCTGTGGGAATTTTTTCATTCAGCCACATTAACATTAGTAAGGTCAGGTGTTCAATGGTGTTGAGACCAGGGCTCTGTGCAGGTCACAAGTCTGTGCAAGTCCTTGCATTCCATCCTTGGTACACCATGTCTTTGTGGGGCAGGCTCTGTATACAAGGACATTGTCATGCTAGAACGTTTGCCCCTTTTGCTACAGTAAAGGTATTCATGGCATTCATTTGGATGTTATCTCGACACAAACTATGCACGTACAACATTACTGCAGACAAAGTACACTTCTTCATGGGAACAGTAGCTATTCCCTAATGGCAGTGGGATCTTTCAGCAGGATAATGCACGCTGCCACACTGCAAAAAAAAAAATGTCACAAATGGTCTAAGGAATACAATATACAGTTAAAGGTGTTGGTACACCATGTCTTTGTGGGGCAGGCTCTGTATACAAGAACATCGTCATGCTGGAACATGTTTGCCCCCTTTTGTTACAGTAAAGGTACATTGTAAAGATACACCATGCAAAGACATTCTGTACAATTGAATACAAAAACCTTTGGGCAAAGAAAGTATAGCATAGTATTGTTTGCAGTTGTATTATGTTGGTGCAGGCTTTTCTTTTATGGATATAACTGATAGCTTTCTGTTTTTCTATCAGACTTAAGGGTACTGATTATACACAACATTAATCATTAACAGCTCCAGATTAATACATTTGAATATTTTTTCATTTTTAATTTCTCTTTATCAGCTCAGTAAAAAACATGGATCTATTTTCACCCTTTGGTTTGCCAACACACCTGTTGTGGTGATCTCTGGATACCGAGCCCTGAAAGAAACAATGATTGGTATGGGCAATGAGTTTAGTGGCAGGGCAAACTACCCTCTCATAATGAAGATCACTAATGGATATGGTAAGTTCATTTATATACATGATTTTAAACTTTTTTTTTAAATTTGTTTATTTATTTGTTTACATTTTTACTCTTGGTGGTCACAGTATTTCTTGCACTGCAGGTGTTTTGGTCAGCAGTGGGGAAAGATGGAAGCAGCTTCGGCGGTTCACTCTGTTAACCCTCAAGAACTTTGGGATGGGTCGACACACCATCGAGGACAAGGTGAAGGAGGAGGCCAGCTGTCTTGTGCAAAGTTTTAGTACATTTGGAGGTATTGCTGATTGCTCTCAGATTTATGCAGAATCCCATCTATTTTTTTTTTGAGCAAAAAGTTCATCTTTGAGCAATGTCCATATTCTTGATAATTCCTTAATGCAAGCTTTAACTCAACTCTAAACACAGCCTTCATTCTTATACCAATTCACCCAGTACATACATTTGGATAAGGGAATGATTACTGCAAACAGTAACTGACCGGATCCTACTTTTTCTTGCAGACTCAGCTTTCAATCCAGGAATCATAATAAATAAAGCAGTGTGCAATGTGATCTGCTCAATCATATTTGGACAGAGATTTGAATCAGATGACCCACAGTTAAATCTTATGCTTGGGGCTGTTGATGACTACTTTAATGTTCTCAATAGTCCACTTGGACAGGTACTGCATCTATTTTTTTCTAATATTCATTCTTTAAATGCATTTTAAATAACACATTAAATAACATGCATAAGGTGCTGAAATAAATATACTGATGTAGATTTATATGATGGGATATACACACACTATCTACTTTAACTAGAACACCTATACACCTGCTCATTTATGCAGATATCCAATCAGCCAATCATGTGGCAACAGTGTAAAGCATAAAATCATGCAGATAAAGGTGCATTATGAGTCTCAGTTAATGTTCACATCACACATCAGAATGAAGAAAAAGTGTAACCTCTGTGACTTTTACTGTGGCCTGAGTTTTGGTACCAGATGAGCTGGTTTGAGTATTTCAGAAACTGCTCTCCTGGGATTTTTACACAACAGTCTCTAGAGATTACACAGATTGTTATGAAAAAGGCATGGATTGGGATGACTTGAGAGTGACATGCCAAAGCTGGAATTACCATGACAAGTTTCCCCTTGTCATAAATACCAGACTTTCTGCCTGTTCTTAACTGTATTTAACTGTGCAAAGTGATTGTTGAAACTGTTTGCTGATTGGTGCACCTGCACCTGAAATTGTCTCAATATTCAGTGGATATAAAATGTCTACACACACCTATTAAAATGACATTGTTTTGCGATGTAAGAAAATTAATCCAAAATAAATAATGTTAAAACTTTTTCAGTCTTAAATTGACATTGAAAATATAGGATGTAGACTTTTTATATTCATTGTATAAACTAGCAGTTTAATTGCCATATTAAGAAAACACTAAATAATTTATTATTCAGCAAAAAAATCTAACACTGTTTCATTCATTAATTTTTTTACATAAACTGCTTTATCTTATTCAGCCTATTTCTCTAGAGCATTGAGTGTTAGGTGGGATTGTATCCTGGTTTAATCTTTGACAGCAAATGTAAACTTTAATTAAAGGCATAAATAAGCATAACAAATGTACAGAATTTCTAAGGGTGACTGGCATGAAGACAAATGCATGAAAGTAACAAAAATTTATGAGTTTTTTTGACAGTCTTTCATATAGATGATGATTAGTATTTCAGGTGACAGCTGGAGTGTTGATCTGCCAGTTCGGATAGAGCATCTCCTGCTGGTGATAGGACTGTGACTCCATGTGACTCCATGCTCCTGCAGAACTTCCTTTAATGCACAGTTTATGTAACATATCTCCCTATCTCTTTCTTTTTATCAATACTGTTTTTCCCCTTAAAGGCCTATAATATTTTTCCCAAAATTGTGGGCCTTTTCCCTGGACGTCTCCATGACATGTTGTCAGAAGTGGAAAAGGCCAAAGGTTTATTTAAGCTTGAAGCAGAGGCACGGATGAAGACACTGGATCCTTCTTCACCCCCTAAAGATTTTATTGAGGCTTTTCTTTTACAAATGGAAGAGGTAAAATCCCACTTTGCATGGTATTTGTTTTGTTATTGTATATTGTATATGTATAGCTATAATAACTTTGTCACATAATTATTAAGCACTAGCTATCCTGTGGTTGGCAGAAAACACTACAATTATATATACATATATATATGTGGACTCACTTCTTTCTCACAGAATCACTAAACTCAAGCTACTTCCTCAGTGTCCTTACTAACGCTCCATGGTGATGGCTAAGCCTACTTTAGAATCAGTCCACCTTTACAGCTACAGTCATTATAATCTACTGAATAAGAATAGAAAGACTCTCAGATTCCAGACATATTCCAGAGAGCAGCATGTTTCTTTCCCAGTAAGCAGATAAAGCTAAAAACTAATAATAAGTATCTTTTGCAGGAGAAGCATAACCCTAATACAGAATTTACCTTCAATAACTTATTGTGCACAACATGGGCCATGTTTAGTGCTGGCACTGAGACTACGTCTTCTACAATCAGACAAAGCCTGCTGCTAATGATGAAGCACCCAGATATTCAAGGTAAGGGATGAGATTGACATCACATGGCACATTTCTGTGAAGCCTTATTACCCAAAAAGGCATTACTTGTGGAATAAAGCATTACTGGCAGAGCAGCCAGTATTGGTTATGGAATGCATTTACAGTTTGATGTTCCAGTAACAGAATTAGTGCTGTGTATTCTTTAATATGTAGATATCTGATACATATTCTGTGTTATACCCATCCTCTTGAATAGCACGAGTCCAGAAGGAGATTGATAAAATGGTTGGGCAAGACCGATGCCCTTCTATTGATGACAGACAGAACATGCCATATACAGATGCAGTCATTCACGAAGTTCAGCGCTCCATGGATCTTGCTCCCACTGCTGTTCCACATAAAATGTTATATGACACTGAGTATAGGAACTATCTCATACCCAAGGTACCTAAACATATGCACAATCAGACCTTTAAAGCTTTATATGCATATTTTATTGCGCAATATTTTTAACTTAAACTTGCCCACTTTCCCTGCTGAAGGTTGTGTGTTTTTCTCTTCAGGGAACCATGGTTCTTCCTTTGCTGTCTTCTGTGCTTTCTGACCCTAAGCTATGGAAAAACCCTGACAATTTTGATCCAGAGAACTTTCTGGATGAAAAGGGACGATTCAAAAAAAGTGATGCATTTGTTGTATTTGGAATGGGTAAGCTAAAATCTAGGATGATCCCTAGAAATGATCATGACTGTCACTGCTGTTCTGTGATTTTTATAGGCCTACTGCTTTTATTCCAAATATGAAATTATGGGGTCCACATGGAGTGCTGAAAGAGGTGCCTTTTGGGAGCTTCATAGCACTAGTTTCAATTCAAAGAGTACAAGTTCAAAGAGTGTTGGGTTCTGAGGAATTTGACATGGGTGATGAAGGGAATTCCTCCGTCAATTTGCCACCACAGCCAGTGGCATTCGAGGAGCTTCTCGAAATAATTACATTTAAATTGGCCGGAGCAGGAAGCTATCGTCATCTGTTCAAAGCTAGACAACCGTTTTCTGACTTCTTGACAGGGCAGAGAGAAAGGGTAGTGTGGCAGCCTGTGCCCCCTACCAAAATCTAGGGAGGCCGGCCAGTGGGCACGGGCTCAGGCCTGTCAGGTGAGACCTGACCTGAGATTGGTCATCTCAGCCAGGCAGGCCATGAAGGAATCCTGATGTCCATGGGCTAGGGTTCCTGGGAGCACCCTCCTTAGTGGGGCTTTCCCTACCCTCTACCCCACCACCTCTGGTGTTTTGGGGCTTGGTACGACCCACTCTTGCACCCGTTTCCTTTATAAATCCATCCCCCCAGTCTGTACATGCCAGTACACTGTTTCAAGACACCAGGGGGGACAACATGAGTTTGACACCTCTCTCAGAGAACCTGGCAGCATGGAAACTTCTGCCAGGTGTCTCTCAGTGGGACCTAGATACCATAAAGAAAGGGTACAGGATCCAGTTTGCCACCCATCCCCCTCAATTTCAGGCACACACCAAACTTTGTTCCTCCAAGAGGGACTTCTCTCCCTTCTGAGAAAAGGGGCCATAGAGCATGTTCCCCTTCCAGATCGGGATTCAGACTTTTACAGCTGGTATTTTGTTGTACCCAAGAGAGACAGGGGGCTGCTTCCAGTTTTGGACCTGCGAGCTCTGAACTCTGCCCTAAAGAAGTTCAAGTTCAAGATGCTCACTACAAAACTGATTGCATCACAGATCAGATCTGAGGACTTGTTTGTGATGATAGACCTCAAGGATGCCTATTTTCATATAGGCCAGAACACAGGAAGTTCCTCTGGTTTGCTTTCGGTGGCGAAGCTTACCAGTATCAGGTTTGTCCTCTTGGTCTAGCTGTCCGTGTACTCAATTACCTGGATGACTGGCTTATCCTGGCCCACTCCAAGGCCATGGCAGTCACCGGGATGCAGTACTTGCCCTATGAGGTCTGTAGGCCTCAGGATCAACCCAGAAAAGTTTGTGCTTTCTCCATATCAGATAACCACCTTCTTGGGGGTGATTTGGGATTCCACCACGATGCGGGCATGTCTATATAACTGCTCGGGTGACTTCCATACTGTCAGTAGTAATTGTTGTTTGGCTAGACCGAAACCTCTCTGTCACCGAGGCGCAGAGAGTCCTCAGCCTCATGGCAGCTGCAGCCAACGTGATTCCTTTGGGTCTGCTTCACATGAGTCCGTTCCAGTTCTGGCTCAGAGGTGCGGGCTTCCATCCTCACAGGCATCCCCTCAACGCCATCAGGGTTATACGCTGCGGGCTTACGCTGTACCCTACTAATGTGGACAAGACCCTGGTTTCTGGCCTTGGGTCCCACTCTAGGGGCGTGTCACCATCTCAGGACTCTTTCGATGGACGCCTCACTTTTGGGCTGGGGTGCAGTCTTGGATGGCTGCCCTGCCTAGGGTCTTTGGGAAGGCCCTCAACTCTCATGGCACATAAATTGCCTGGAGATGAGGGCTGTGTTTCTAGCTCTGAAACACCTTCTCCCACACCTCATGGGCTTCCTTGTGCTGGTACACACAGACAGCACCACAGTGGCTGCTTATATCAACCATCAGGGTGGACTGTATTTGCGCCCTCTCTAAACATTGGTGCAGCAGATCCTGCTCTGCTCCAACAAGTCCTAGCCAGAGTGCACCACGATGGGGTACACCTTATTCTAGTGGCTACCCTCTGGCCCGCTCGAGTTTGTTTCACAGACCTTGTCTCCCTCCTAGACACCGCTCCTTGGAAGATTCCCATCAGGAAAGATCTCCTCTCTGAGGCATGAGGGGTGATTCTCCACCCCCGCCCAGGGATGTGTAAGCTCTGGGTCTGGCCCCTGAGGGGGACCAGTTCCTAGAGGCAGGCCTCTCATCACAGGTTGTGGAGACTCTGCTGAATGCTAGGGCTCCCTCCACTAGGAAGCTTTATGCTCTTAAGTGGAGACTTTTTAGTCTCTGGTGTGCTCAGTGCGAGCAGGACCTAGTGCACTGCACAGTGCTGGGTTTCCTACAGTCTTCTCTTTCTTAGGGCCTGTCCCCCTCTACCGTAAAGGTGTATGTGGCCGCCATTGCTGCGAACCTTGTCCTTGGGGCCTCCCTAGGTAGGCACCCTCTGGTCTCTCGCTTTCTGCGGGGTGCCAGGCAGCTGAGGCCTTCCTGCAGACTGCACCTCCCCTTCTGAAACCTCTCAGTGGTCCTGGACGGGTTGCTGGAAACCCCCTTGAGCTCATGGAGTCAGCCTCAGAGAATTTTCTGACCCTTAATATGGCTCTAGCCTATGCTTAGTATGGTTCTAGGCTTTTAGCCTTGGCCTCCCTTAGACGGGTAGGGGATCTGCAGGCTCTATCAGTCGTACCTGCCTGCCTGGAGTTTGCCCCTGGCATGTCCAAGGCTATCTTTCACCCCAGGGCTGGATGTCCCAAAGGTGTCCAGGATGCCTGGTCGTCCAGTCATACTGCAGGCCTTCTGCCTTCTGCCCCATGACTTGGTGTAACAGGAGAGGCTGCACTTGCTCTGCCCAGTCAGAGCCCTTTAGACTTATGTCCACTGCTCCACCTCGTGGCGTAAGTCTCCATCCTTGTTTGTCTGCTTTGGGAGCTGGAACAAGGTTAATCTGGTCTCCAAGCAGAGCTTGGCACACTGGGTGGTAAAGGACATTACTCTGGCCTACGAGGCACATGGTATTGCTTTGCCTCTAGGGGTCAGGACTCACTCTACTAGGGGTGTCTCCTCATCCAATGCCCTGGCTAGGGGTGTTCCCCTCCAGAAGATTTGTGCTGTCCTGTCTGCACACCTTTGTCAGGTTTGACCATTGTGTGGCGTCCTTTTGCACTTCCTTCCGACAAAGGAAAGCTGAATGAATGTTATGTAGATGCCCTTATATGGACATGCTGGCGCGCATTCCTCCGTCACGTGTCCTATCTGAGCCAATGAATTGGCGTGTGTGCACAGGGAGCTTCAGACACACATCCTCGACAAAGTGTTCCCATAGTGTCAGTCATAACGCAGCATCTCGTTCCCTTCTCAGGGAACAGGGTTACTTATGTAACCTGTTGTAGATTTGTCTCATCTGTCCAAAGGACATTCTCCCAGAAGCTTTGTGGCTTGTCAATATGCATTTTTCCAAATTCCAGTCTCACTTTTTTATGATTTGCTTTCAACAGTAGAGTCTTCCACTTTGGCTCAAACAGTGACGGATGGCGCAATCTGACACTGATGTACCTTGACCTCTAATCTCTCTGGTTACCATTTGTATCATCTGTCTCTTCAATTTGTCATCTATTTTCCTTTTCGGCCATGTCCAAGGAGGTTGTCCACAGTCCCATTGACCTTAAACTTCTGAATATGTGCAAGTGTAGTCACAGGAACATCAAGCTGCTCGGAGATGGTCTTATAGCCTTTACCTTCAACATGCTTATCTATAATTTTCCTTCTAATTTCCTGAGACAACTCCCTCCTTAGCTTCCTGTGCTCCATGTTCAGTGTGGGGCACACCATGATACCAAACATTACAGTGACTACTTTTCACTGTTTAAATAGGCAGACTGACTTATTACAAGTTGAAGACACCTGTGATGCTAATTACAGGACACATAATTAGTTTAATATGTCCCTATGGTCAAATTATTTTCATTTCTAGGGGAACCATCATTTTTGTCTAGGCCTGTTTCATTAACTTGTTTTTGTAAATCGTTCTGTTGAACCACAATTCAAATGCAATGTCTGATTTTCATACGTCAAGTTTCAGTAAATTTTTATATATTACCTTTGTCAGTTTCAAGTTGTCAGTGAACATTGTGGGTTTTTCTTTTTTTAATGGATGGTGGCCAACAATTTTGTCCATGTGTGTATGTAGGCATTGCACAAGGTTATAAAGCCAGTATTGCCCACTTTAAACGCATCACAAGTTCACGTTTACTGCAAAAGCCGACAAGCACCCGTGTCGTTTGTGAGCAAAAACTGGTAAGTCCATTTTAGCGAGTCAGCGCGCAGTATTCAGTTCAGCTGACCAGGCTGCTAGTCACTTCGGAAAGACACACTTGATGAGAGGAGTTTCACTGAACCAGACTAAGTGTTCAAGTATGGATAATTTTGACGGACTTGATGAACCTGTGATATATTCTTCAGGGCGTAAAAGGAAAAAAACTGAAATTTTTTGACGGAACATTGCTAAAGCAGCACATTACAGTGGTGAAAGGAAAGCTTTCTGTATTTCGTGTGTAACTGAGCTTCCATATCGGGAGAGAGAGAATTATGGCGTGTATTTCATCAAAACCGATTTTGACAGGTCTGACAGCCAATCAGAATCGTCCACGTCACATTGTCCCGCCCCTTTCAACCAATCAGAATTGTTCATGTCACATTGTCCCGCCCCTTTTCAACCAATCCGAAAAACGTATCCGCCACATTATCCCGCCTCCTTCTCAACCAATCAGAAAAACGTATCCGTCACAATATCCTGCCCCACTTTCATCCGATGAGGATGTTTGATGGGGTGGGGTACATATGATATGACATATTGAATAAGTTTATGTCCAGAATATTCCTTTAGTCAGCGTTGGGTCCCCCAAGTGGATTCACAACTTAGAGGATCTGACAGAGGGTACAGAACTTCTACGCTCTCCAATCTATCATTTTAGAGATCACGGACCTTTCTGCAGGTGAGAACTTATCACATTTTCACTAACTTGAATCATTTCATTTACGTGTATTAGATTGAATGTCATTAGTAATATTAGAATAATGTAATTAGAAAGAATATCTTGTTCTATTTACTTATAGATGGAAACAGATATATAAAGTTTAATTTGATACATTTAATTACAGAACAAGTTCGGGCTATACATATCTGGCAGTAGTGTCTAGGAAATCGAGATCAATCAGCAATAGGTATTTTCATTATGTCTCACAGAACACTGATTTAAGATGAAATGTATAACTCGGGATACTAATAGAAACTTTTTCCTATGATGTCTTAGATAACAGCGAAGTGATTATTTCAGATGGCGAGTGTTTTAAAACATCAACGTAATTTACATGTCACAACAATTTGGGGGCAGCCTGCCGCTTGGGCCACATCCGTGACCTAAGCCAATTCCTCGAATTACGGGTAAGTCATTACATAAAATGTGAATATTCTAAAGAATGTAGCCACCCCGTTCAAGGATTGTAAAAGCTTACCCTATACTTTTATTATTTGCTGATGAAGAACAAGGAGAAGAAGAAGAAGACATAGGTCACGTTTTCGACGGGGGAGAAAATAACGTCGATCAAGCGGCTACATATCCTGAGGAGTGTTTCATCACATTGAATGGATTCTTTCGACTAAGAGACGAAAAATTTGGAAGCTTTGAACGTCTGTTTATTACACTTCAGGTATTGAACATCTTCAATCATTATATGATACTCTTGATTGTCTGAATAGCTGTGATGCTGTGAATATAGAGTTGATAAAAAGATTTCACATTAGACATGGCGCAGAAGCGGGTGAATCTCACACAGTCTTCAGGGGCTAAGAAAATACGTGGTGAAAATAATCTACCGTCTTGTGATTTCGGTTTTGATGAAACTTTTTCTAGTAGTTTGTCACATCACAACTCATGCACAACTCTGAACCCCTATTTAACAGACGCTATCGACCGGTTAAACGAGAGTTTAGGACCATCACAGCAGCTTGTTAGACAGACCCCTATTACAGATTATAGTGACATCATTACACCCGAGACACAACAACGTGACATAATCAGTGAACTTAACCAGACTCTGTTAGCATTACAGAATAGTCTAAATGAACAAGGTTACTCTACACAGTCGAATCCCTCATTAATAGATGCTGTTAACCAGTTGAATGTTAGTCTAAGAAGTCCTGAGCCGGTTAATACCCAATTAGAGCATTCCAATCATAATTCAGATCATAATGTATCAATTACACCACATACTCAACACGACATATTCAGTGAACTTAACCAGAGTCTGCTAGCATTACAGAATAGTCTAAATGAACAAGGTTACTCTACCCCCTTGAATCCTGAGTTATTAGATGCGGTTAATCAATTAAATGACAGTTTGGCTTTAGCCACAGATCAAAACATCAACGAGGTCCCTACTTCAGAAATCGAACATAATCATACACCGTTATCTCCACATGATCTGTTTCATGATCTTAACCAAAGCCTCGTTATGTTAAATGAGGGTTTTGTAAACTTTTTCGATACCGTTGCTTCACAAAACATTCAAACTGTAAATGAACACAGGACTGAAACAGTAAATGATCAGTCTCCTAATGTAGAAGACGTGCAAACAGCTGACACTGAGAACATAAACCCCCAAAGCTGTATTGACGTGCGAATATCTGGCGGTGTTAACATACAACCCCCTAGTGTTGAAAGCATGCAATTAGATAATGACGAGAACCTAGCCCCTCCTAATGTAGAAAACATGCGAACAGATAACGTCGAGAACATAGCCCCTCCTAACGTGGAAAACGTGCAAGCTGGTAACGTCGAGAACATACCCCCTCCTAACGTAGAAAACGTGCAAGCTGGTAACGGGATTGATCCTAATATTAGAATAATTAATCGCGACCGATTCAATAATACTGAAATTAGGAGAAGAGTACATTTTTCATCGATCGCAGCTGTAGACAGCTTTGCGGATTTTTATAATTATGTTTTAGAAATCTTAAACAGTCTGATAGAAGTGGCTAATGAAATGATTTCACCAAAGGACATAGTAACGGTTGAAATTAGAGGTGATACGATCGACGTTTCTTCACGTATTCATCTAGTTAATGGGTCTGTTGATTTACAGTCTTTTCTGACCATGCTTGAAAATTCTATTCAAAGTAAACGTGAAATTTTTTCAGATGACACACTCGAAATAGTAATCCAAATAGTTCGACCACCTCGTGGTGGTTCATATAGAAGGAAGATTAGTACATTATTCACTTCGGAAGCTATACAGAAGAAGATGAGACATCTGTATATATTTCATAATAAATACATGTGTTTTACACTGTGTGTTACACAACTTTTGAACCCTCAAAATAATGACCTTCAAACTGAAAAAATCGCTAGGCAAATCCTCCGTGATGTAGGATTAACTGAAAACACAGCTGTCACATCTGCTGATGTATCTAAATTTGAGAAGCATCTGAAGTGTAAAATTGTAATCATACACCGTTCTGACAACAAAGCCGGCTACTCTTTCTTTCAAACCAGCAGAACCCCCCATAAAAAAACAATTTACTTGTTCTTACATGACAATCATTATTACGGTGTTAAAAGCATTACAGGACTTTTGGGGCGTAGTTATGTCTGTCGTTTCTGTCATTCAGGGTATGAGAATGCCAGAGCTCACAAGTGTGAGTTTAGCTGTAACATTTGTCGTGATGTAGAATGCTACAATCATAGACAGAGTATAATTAAATGTCCTGATTGTTTGAGGTTGTGTAAGTCAAAACGTTGTTTCGACATACATAAAGTAAAACGCCGGTCAGAAAGAGGTGTATACTCTCTGTGTGAAACAGGGTTCTATTGCAGCATGCGTAATGTCGTAGAGTATCGGAACCCCTTTAACCGGAGAGATCATGCGTGCTTAGAGAGCCGTTGTGATCTCTGTGGTGAAAAAGTGGATTCAGAAATATCGCATTTCTGTTATATACAGCCGTTAAGGAAAGAAAAGCAGAATATGAGACACATCTTTTATGATTTCGAGACTACACAGGAAACCGGAACTCATACTGCTAATTTAATATGTTGCATGAATTGTCGTGGTATGTCGTGGGCGTTTGAAGGGGAGGGGTGTGTTGCAGCATTTTTTAAGGCTTTCCGTCGTAAAAAGTACAGAGGGTACACATTTATAGCGCATAACCCTAGAGGGTTCGATTCATACATTTTGTTGAATCATTTAGTGAAAGAAGGAATCGCCCCTGATATCATTGCACAAGGTGGAAAAATTCTGTGTTTTTCTGATACAGATTTTCGACAGAGATACATCGATAGTCTGTCTTTCTCACCCATGAAGTTAAGTAATCTTCCTAAAGCCATGGGGTTCTCAGAAAAAAAGAAAGGTTATTTTCCGCATTTCTGGAACACAAAAGAACACCAAGACTACATAGGTCCATATCCTGAGCCCGAGCTTTACGGTGTGGATAGCATGATGCCTAAGGACAGGGAGGATTTTTTTTATGTGGTACGCGACCGTGACTGACAAAGTCTTTAATAATTTAAGACATTCTGAGACAGGGGACATGTTTAGCTTTCAGAAATGAAATTCTAGAAAGTACAGAAGTTGATCCCTTTAAATGTATAACAATCGCATCTGTATGCTTGAAAATCTTCCGGACATTATTTCTCGATGAACACACACTAGCTATCCCACTACTAGATAATTACATCAATAACCAGAAATCTTTCTCAACACCATCCATTCAGTGGCTTGAATACATTTCCACCACACAAAACCTCCCCATTCAACACGCTCTGAACGAAGGTGAAGCAACATTTGGCCTTTATTCTGTTGATGGGTATTGTGAAGTGGGTCAGATGCGAAAGGCATTCGAGTTTCTCGGCTGTTTTTATCATGGGTGTGAAAAGTGTTATCCCTCAACGGCCCCTTTCCCCCTTAACGCCAACTTTAGCTACGGGGATGTCCGTCAAAAAACATTGGAGAAGTATTTGCAAGAGGTACGCAATTTACATGTCACAACAATTTGGGAGCATGAGTGGAGTGAAATGAAGAAATGTGATAACAACGTGGTAAACTTTCTAAAAGAGTTTGACTTTCCAGAGCGCATAAACCCCCGAGACGCCCTTTACGGCGGTAGAACCAACGCATTGCATTTACATTACACAGTAAAAGCAGGAGAGAGAATAGATTATTATGATTTCACTTCTCTTTATCCCTACGTGAATAAGACAAAAACCTACCCAATCGGTCACCCAGTCATCATTTACCGTGACTTTGAACCTCTAGAGAATTATTTTGGGATAATCAGAGCTAAAGTATTACCGCCTAGAGGTCTGTGGTCTCCTGTTCTTCCTTACAGGGTAAGAAGCAAACTTCTTTTCCCTCTGTGTAAAACATGCTGTGAGCAACAACTGCAAAAGCAGTGTCGCCATTCAGATCAAGACCGAGCTCTTATCGGAACTTGGGCACCTGTCGAAATAGCTAAGGCCATTGAAAAGGGGTACAAAATTTTGAAAGTGTTTGAGGTTTGGCACTTCCCCAAAACCAGGTAATGCTAACGTATTCATCGGAATTTTTTCACTACAGCATATGCGAGACTAGAACTGTATGATCTGTTGGATCGTTTAAAACAGCGTTGTTTATACACAGACACAGACAGCGTCATTTTTAAAAGCAGTGAAGGTGATTGGATGCCTCCATTGAGCGATTATTTGGGGGGTCTTACCAGCGAGCTAGAGGATGGTGATCATATTGTCGAGTTTGTCAGTGCTGGTCCTAAAACCTATGGGTATAAAACTAAAAACGGAAAAACATCTATGAAAGCAAAAGGCATCACTTTAAATTACTCCAATTCAAAAGTTGTCAATTTGAAATCGCTTACTGAGCTGGTGGATGATCGAGTGAAGAATCCTGATAAAATCGGTCATCTTACAACATTGCACAAACAAATCATTCGAGATAAAAAGGGTTTTCATTTGAGAAATCAAACACAAATAAAAAGATTCAGAGTTGTGTATGACAAACGTGTTTTATAACCTGATTTTACAACTCTCCCTTACGGTTATTAAGATTGTTCGTGCTTATGATTGTATATATGTATAATAAAAAGATCATTTGTTTTATTACCTGAAATTACAACTCTCACTTATGAGAGTTCTATGTATGTATAATAAAAAGATCATTTTGATTGATTCTGTCAACCTGACCACTAGCCATGGATAACATGAATGTGACTACTTTTGATGCGAGATTGCAAATGCCATTTTCATGTATTGTGTGTGGACCAAGTAATAGCGGTAAATCTTTTTTTATCAAACTTTTGCTGGAAAACAGTAAAGAAGTGTTGTCAAAAGTACCTGAAAATATCATGTGGATTTATTCTTGTTGGCAACCATTGTATGATGAGTTGATGACCAAAATAAACATAAAATTTCTTCAAGGAATACCCGATTCATTGTGTGATGATGAACTTTTACCTACTAACAAGACAAACTTGTTGGTGATAGATGATTTAATGGAGTCTGCCAGTAAAAACGAGGAAGTAGAGAAGGCATTCACAAAATACACACACCACAGAAATCTAAGTGTTGTCTATCTGGTACAGAATTTGTTTTTTCAAGGAAAAAGTAGTAGAACCATTAACTTAAACACAAATTATATGATTCTTTTTAAAAATCCTAGAGATAAATTACAAATCAGCATACTAGCTCGGCAAATGTATCCAGATAATAGCAAATATTTTCTGGAAAGTTTTCACGATGCTACAATTAAACCTTACGGTTATTTATTTGTCGATTTAAAAGCTAATACGCCAGAAGACTTTAGACTACGGTCTGGGGTGTTTCCGCAAGAAACCCCGGTTGTGTTCAGTCTACAGTTCCTTGTCCCCTGTTTTTAATTCCCCAATTCTCCCCCCCTCTGAATGGATTGATTTTTGAAATGACTTTTGAGGTACTATGTTTGTTTAAATGTAATTTGTAACATTTTATTTCAATAACAATCATAAAAAATATTGTGATACATCGTGATTAAATACTTTATTTCAATAAAAATAACAATCATGAAGAAATATCGTGTGGTGCTTCGTGATTAAATACTTTACTACGCGCGTGAATGAAACAATTCTAAAGAGTTAACACACTGCACACATCTATATGTGTGCCTTTCTTTATTTGCTCTAGGGTATATTTTTTAACAAAAGACACGACAGCGTTATCGTTATGTTTTAAATCATCACTATACTTAGACATAATACGGTTAAAAGAAAAACCTTTAGCTCTGTGGCATAGAAAAAATACACAGTGTTGTCCACAACAAACTGAAGTAAAGTCTTGAACCTGT
Organism: Hemibagrus wyckioides; assembly: GCF_019097595.1. Taxonomy (NCBI): domain Eukaryota; kingdom Metazoa; phylum Chordata; class Actinopteri; order Siluriformes; family Bagridae; genus Hemibagrus; species Hemibagrus wyckioides. The sequence continues at coordinate 12,978,006 of NC_080726.1, read as the reverse complement.
ATAGGGTTATATTTTATTTCGCGGCAGTTCTTACTCAAAAAGTAGTGAATAGATTCAGGAAAGAGTTCATAGTCCGGCGGGTGTCCGTACGAGTCAAAAAACTCTCCGGAGGTTTCATCATTAAGACACAAAGCCAACCAGTGTTCTCCAGGCATATTTCTCGGATGTGTATTAACAATAAATAGCGCCGGAAAATTTTTAATAGTACTCACAGGTAGCTCATCACAGGCCATCACACCTCGAAATATTTTATCTATCTCACAGCAACTTCTCATAACAGTTGTTAGTTCCTCGGTATCCATGAGTTACTGGTAATCGATGAGCACGTTTCTCCGGTTGTTTATTTCAAGGATACTGTCAAAACTGGTCTAGACGATGAGATTCACTGTTCTCGGTAGGGGGACGCGAAATCTGAGTTCCAGTCGCATGTTCCCCGACTTTATTAATGACAAATGTTGACCACAATCATCGTCGGGGTTGAGGTTAAATGCAAATAAAGTATATCCGTTCGAATACTCTTCTCTGTTTATAGCCAACGGTTGATCCTTTAGTTGCTTTCCCGATGCTTGAATTAAAGAGTAGAATTCACGAACCACATTACCGGATCGAAAATCAGGTTGAAACGGTTTTGCAGGGTATTGAGTTCCGTCCACGTACAGAGCCACAAACTCTGTATCGTAATGTTTAAAATTAAAAGGGTTTTTATTGAACGCCCCGCTGAAGGCGTCGTTGTCTACTAATCCGAAAATTAAACTTTTAGGTAAAGGTCCGAGGAAGACGTTTTCTTGAGAACAATGGCGACTCCCCGCTGGTAAGCTAAAGGTTTTCATACAAACTCTCTCGATCGGATACTTAGCTGTGGCTGTGCCAAGAGCTCTCGCGTGACCTATTCTTATAGGTGGAGAAACGGTAACTTTCTTGACAAACAGGGCTGCGTTGATAATTTTTAGAGTGAAACTTCCGTTGCCTTCCTTCATCAAACAAAATTCGTCTTTACTACGAACCATTTTAATTCTTAAATCCACACCATTCAACAACAGTTTATCTTGAAAAAATATATCCGAGTGAATGTGTCCGATCAGATCAAACGTGTTGCTTTCAACGGTGAATCGACCCCTTCGCTTAAGACCCTCATTTCGCCCCTCGGGGTCAGTGGCGTCCATATGTCCAGCGGTGTCCTTATAGAATAATCCTGTGCAAAATTGTGATTCCAACGTTTCTTTACCATAATTGAGCAGACATTCAAATGCAGCGCGGTAAGCATAAGTACTGCTTGATTGTGAAATAAGTCGGTCCCCAAGCATGACGTCGACTTGTGAAAACATGGAAGCTATGGGGTAATTTACAACCCCCACCTTAGCATCGTCGTCTATGTTGGTCCCATCAGTGTTGGTGATTTTACAAGCGAGGTGTAGGAACGTGTTATTCAAATCGAGGTAATCTTCACCGTTTCCGGCCACGAAGAACTCCAAGGGCCCATTGTCCGTCAGAGCAGAAAGCGGTGGTATTTCGACGTAAGTGTACTTTTCAATACTAGTCTGTGTATAAGGTAATGTGAAAATATCCAGCTCGGACTTTGTACACACTGTGGATAGACTGTGTAAGAAAGCCATGGTGTTAGAAAATGTTCAGCTGCTTTCTTTTGCGGGAGATGGGGGGGTGCTTCTTGTCTCTCTGCTTGGTCTTTTTCACACTGATTTTGATGTTAGTTACTCTATGTCTTTTATTCGGAACCGTGTGTCGTTGCCCTGGGGGTCTTTTAGATTTTTTACGTGAATGCATCGCGAGACCTGACCCCTCCTGATTCTGAGTTTGCGTCTTGTTCATAATGTTGGTCACTACATCGCTTACAATACCCTTGGCTGCTGTTTTTAAATGAGGTTTTGCTATAGATACCCCCCTCTTGAGGAACGGAATAGCCATCCTAAAAAGCCCTTTAAACAGACCTCCTAGACCCGCCCCATACATGACAGGGGCGCCTTGAAAACCAGGGAGTCCATTTCCTGCCTGATTGACGTAGTAATTCACATATCCATGCGGGTCAGCATAACCACTATCTAACATTTTCACAGACGGAATGAGTGTCTAGCAGGTCTGAAGTGTAGTTTAACTATGAACTTTCCGTAACTAAACGGTATATGCTTGTTCTGATCCGATTTGACTTCGATCACGATATCTGTAATGTGGTTCTTAGTTACACGTGTGTAGTGTTGCTTATCATACACTATACTAACTATTTTATTTTTTCCCCCGTTATTTGTACGCATCTCAGTAATGGGGCAAAGCTGTCACCGACTCTTTGATACTCTATGACGTCACTATACACATACATGGTGTAAAAACCAGCACGAATATCAACAGGATTGGGTGCTTCCGGAGCTTCAAATGTTAACACACCATCTGGGGGTAGACCCAGCATATAGGCCAGGTTTCCGTTAGCGCTGAATATGTACGATAATCGGCATACCATACGTAATTTATTTTTTATAGGGTTATAGGATAACACCATGTCGATATTATGGTTTCTCATCGTTTGGTTGATTTCACTAACCAGGTTTTCAATACTTTCGTAATACGCTTTAGTGATGTGACAGACGTAGTATTTTATTTTCTTTGATCCGTTCATCAGAACCACATGAAATCGACATTCTTTCTGGGTTACTGAGTGCCAACTATGAACATATTGAACCTCCGCGAGTGAGACTTCCCAGTCTCCTTTCAGATCAGTTGGTTTGGCTAGTTTAGTAGTGTAGTGTGAGATCTTATTATCAGGGTAAATGTCTGTAGACGCGTTGCTCGGAAGAGTCACAAAGAATCCGCACTCATCCATGACTTAATGAATATAGTTAGAAGTTGTGTTCGTGTCGTGATCTTTAAATTCTATCGTGTGATGTTCACTACTGCTTCAGCCGGAATCCAGGAATTGAATTTCCGGGGCCAATTAAGCCATTTCACCAGACATACCTTTTTCCGGTTTAGAGTCTTTTCTGACAGGATTTTCTCAATTTTGAACGTCTTGTCTTTTCCAATAATAATCTTTTGTATCTCAGGCTCATAAAATGTCCCATCAATTTTTTCCCCGTCACAATCTTGCAGTTTATATACCGGGGGATCTCTCGGTATCCATTCAGAAACTGTAAAATATTCATCCGTAAAATTTTGTTCATATCCTTTTTCAAACTGTCCTTTTGATCTGGAAATTCTAACTACGTCACCTATTTTATATTTGAATTTTATTTTCTCTATTTTCTTCATTTTCGATGAGCATAACCCGTAAAGAGTTTTAAATACCGTGAAAGAATTGGCTTCGTTGACCTCGGCCGGTTTCATTCTGATGCTGGAATGATAATTGTGGTTGTAACCATGAACCAGATCTTGTACAACGTCTGTGTATTTCCTCGTGTTAAAAGTGGTAAAATATCTCCACATTTTGGTCTTTAGTGTTCTGTTAAACCTCTCACACACCGCTGCTTTTTGCCCTGTACCCGTGGCGAAATGAATAATGTCGTGTTTTTTCATTAAATTCTGAAACTTCTTGTTAAAAAACTCCTTCCCTTGATCAGTTTGTAGTTTCTTAGGGGTTCTACATTCCTTTAGAATGGACTCAAAAGCTTTAGTTACTTCATCAGCAGTCTTGTTTCGTAACACACGCACCCAAGCATATTTGGATAAAATATCTATACACGTTATCAAAAATTTCACATTGTCATTAATGTCTGACAGGTTACTCATATCTACTAAATCAGCTTGCCATTGTTCATCGATGTGTTTCACGAAAACAGTATTTCTTTTAAACTTTGTAGACACCGGTTTATGAAGAGTGTAAGCATCCTGCTCAGCTAACCTATTTTTTATCTCTACATCATTAAGTCTTTTACCCGTTTTCTCAACGACAGCTCTTTGCAAACTCTCAACACCACCATATGATCCGGGGTCAGATGGTATATAATATATGTTTTTCAATAGACGTTTACTCATTTTGAAGCGTCAGAACAATAATGATCAAACAAGATTATAGATTATTGTTTTTATTTAAAAAGACACATCACGTGGTTATAGTTACGTAAACATTTCAAATAATCAGATGATTAAAAACAAATTAAACTTTATTTTATAAAACATTTTTAAAATAATAATTTCAAATAACCAGTAGACTAAAAACAAAATAAACATTTTTTTAAAATAATAATATCAAATAATCAATAGACTAAAACAAATTAAACTTTATTTTATAAAACATTTTTAAAATAATAATTTCAAATAACCAGTAGACTAAAAACAAAATAAACATTTTTAAATAATAATTTCAAATAATCAATAGACTAAAAACAAAATAAACATTTTTTAAAATAATAACAATTTCAAATATCCAATAGACTAAAACCAAAATAATCAAAGATGGGGTTAGTGAAAATAACCAGGATGTTGTTCATCGATATCAAATGGTGATGATCTCAGTCTTTAGATCTTTTCCTCGGAGTCAGAACCGACGTGGCACGCTTTGAGGTTTCCCAGGTATGAGGGGGGTCTTGGGGTTCCAGAGACGTGTGAAAGGTCCAGTAATCCACAACATCTTCATACACCTGTTCGCTGCAGAGTTCCTTCGTTTTCTCTTTAGCCTCACTCAGAACTGATTTGATGGAGGGTTCATCTTTCCAGTCGCATATGGTAGCTTCTGCGATACCTTGAATTTTTTCTAAGGATTGAGTTTTTTTGACACCGCACATTTTCAGCCCTTTAGCCACAGCGTATTTCAACCAAGGTTTAAACAGTTTTTTCATCAATCTGTGGGAGTTGTCGATGATCCTGTCCAGCAGTTCACCCACCACAGCGCGGATGATAGCCAGAACAGTGGTAGAAATACACCCGTCAGCTTCGTCGTTCGTAGACAGATAGGTTAGATTTCTTTTTCCTAAGGAATCAGCCATGTTTTCATCATCATCTTTACAACCAGAACAGGATGCATCATCATCACCGTCGGGAGCAAACGGGGTGTAGAAGAAGGGGTTGAATTCTTGAGACATTTCGTTCTCAGATGGTCAGACGTTTTTACAACAGAAAATTTAGCCAGGGGTCATATATACAGCGTTAGGGGTGGAATCAGTAGAAGGTGTGGTTTCTGTTCAGTCTTGAAAGACTATTGAATCAGAAAAGATCCTCTAGTTTTACACGTAATGCTTCCATTTCTTTGATTCTCACCACTTTTTCGAATGATCTGCTGATTTGATTAAAGTACTGATCTAGATCATGCCAGCTGGCACGTTCAAACCTCACTTCACAGATCTCTCCGTCTTCAGATGTGTAGGCTTTGGCCTTAGCAGTGGTAGAAATATGTAGTGAGACTTGATTCTTGGAGAAATTTGTTGCTCTGATGCGGTATGTCAGATGCGGAGATGCGTAGTTTTTCCATTTCCGTTTGTAGGCCATCGGTGAAAAGAAATCCATCCGAATGATGTAGTCAAAGTCTTTACACCATTTACGAAACTTGACCCAGTCACTCAGGTCAAAAGTCACCATCTCCGTGGCATTACTCCAGTGAATCCGCCCTGGTACCGATAGCTTGAAAAGCGTTACGTCTACTGAATCTACATTGAAATAAAAACCGACTGTGCAGTCTTCTGATAATGTCCAGTATTGAACATTTTCACATTCTATGATGTCTGAAAACCTACCAATAGTAGATTTCTGTTTTTTAGGTGCACCAGGACAAATAGTCATAGTTGCGCTCAATGAATCTACGATATTCTGTATGTGGAAACATAAAGTATTTCAAGGGGGAGAAAATGGGTGTGTCATGTACTGACGGTTTGTGCACGTGTGTGTGTGTGTGTGTGTGATTAAGATTCTGATGACTAAAGGAATATTCTGGACATAAACTTATTCAATGTCATATCAGTAGAAAACACGTGCTTATGTATGTAGGTGTGTCACGTACTGACGGTTTGTGCACGTGTATGTGTGTGTGTGTGTGTGTGTGTGTCATGTTCAGGGAGACCCAACGATTTATAAAACATTTTAAAATAATAATTTCAAATAATCAATAGACTAAAACAAATTAAACTTTATTTTTATAAACATTGGGTTTGTGCACGCGTGTGTGTGTGTGTGTCAAGGTAAGGGTTAAGGGGTTGTATGTGTGTGGGTGATTGTGGGGTGCTATGGAATACGTAACGTTCAGGAGATAAACTTATAACGTCTATGTTTTATCAGTAGAAACATTCTTGTTCATATGTTTATGTACGTAGGTGTGTCACGTACAGGGGGGTTTGTGTACGTGTGTATGTGTGTGTGTGTGTGTGTGATTAAGATTCTGATGACTAAGGGAATATGTACCCCACACCATCAAACAACCTCATCGGATGAAAGTGGGGCGGGATATTGTGACGGATACGTTTTTCTGATTGGTTGAGAAGGAGGCGGGATAATGTGGCGGATACGTTTTTCGGATTGGTTGAAAAGGGGCGGGACATTGTGACAAACGATTCTGATTGGTTAAAAGGGGCGGGACAATGTGACGTAGACGATTCTGATTGGCTGTCAGACCTGTCAAACTCGGTTTTGATGAAATATACGCCATAATTCTCTCTCTATCAGGTTTGCCTAAACACATTTGGATTAATAAAATAATGAAACGAGAGTCAGAGGTCCACTGAACAAAAACACAAAACTCTGGGGCGCGTTCTCATACACTCATTCACTCACTTTTAATAAATAAAAAAAACATACTTTCAATGAACATTAATTTTGTAAGTTACCTGTATTTTTATGAGTTATTATTACTTAATCAAAACAACCCAACTCCAGTTTGATTGATCTTACTTGGAATGCACAATAAAAAACATGAATTCTGAAAAGGAGTAAAAACTGAGTTATCTGTCTTTGCAAATAAACTCTTCATTTTCTAATTCTTGAATAAATACTCACAATACTCAGTATCATGGTGCTGCTTTATTACCTGGCACAAATCTACATCTGCACACAGAGTGATGCATTCAGAGGCCTTTGTTGTGTAGAAACCGGTGCTGAGTCTATGATAAAAGCCCATGCAGGTAGCTGTGGATTTGCCTGAGGGGGCACTTAGATATTAGAAAAGTATAAAGCCAGAAAAATAAATATAGCACTTAATGTGTGACTTATTTTCATTCGTGCAATTATTGAATAAGGCTGCCACATGACAACAGTGTACTGCATAAAATCATACAGGTGAAGAGGTTCAGTTAATGTTTACATCAAACATCATTATTAGGAATAATCTGTTCTTTGTAACATTCATGCCTCTCTTCTGTCTGTTTTGCACAGGGAAGCGGGCCTGCTTGGGTGAAGCTCTGGCCCGAGTGGAACTGTTTATTATTTTCACCTCTCTCCTCCAGCGCTTTACCTTCAGGGCCACTCAACCACCAGAAGAGATCGACACCACTCCTACAAACTGCAGCTTTGGCCGTCTACCTCGTTTCTATGAGTGTTATGCTGTGCACAGAACATAAGCAGTTTTTTGTGGATGGCAACCTAATTATTCAGTTTTCTTTCTATTATACAGCTACGAGAATAAACAAAAAAATAACTGTTTCTGTAGCCTCTATAGACATTGCTTTCTTTTTATTTGACATCCTTGACATAATGACAAAGTGTACTAATGAGAATCTAGGCTAAAATGTTTATAATCATCTTTGATATATTCTCTTGTATCTATTTTTAAAAGTCTGCAACAAGTGCAGTTAAACATGCATAGTGAGAATTTAATACTGAAAAAACACATTAGTATTCAGAGCTCTGAAATATAACTGACAAATGAAGGTGGAAACCATATAAAACTGAATCAAATTATGTGATAAATGTGATATTTACAACTAGGACTATTCATGCAGCCAAATATTACCATTGTACTAGACTTCTATTAAATTTAAATTTGAACGCTTGCCATCTTCTTATGCATATATATATAATGATATACAGTATATATATATATATATATATATATATATAAAACTTTTCTTTCCTTCTTTATCCTTCTTTTTATTTTTAATTATTCAGTATGATTGTTGTATCTCAGTATGATTGTTCTATAAGCAACATTTCAGACACCATATGGTCAAATGTTTTGTATATTTTTGATCTGCTAGGGGAAATACATCCTGAAGAAACCTCACTCACTGAAAGCCTGTCAGTAGCTGGCTAGCTTGCTGCTCATTATTTTGTACATTCTCCTTAAACGTGAAACTGTTTCTCTTGTTCTTTTACAAATAATGAGCTTTCATAAATCAAGTAAATGTTGCTAAATCTGTTGAATATTTTCTTCAACTCTATGGTCTTAACTGTTGCTAGAACTGGAGATCAGCCAGGACACCTGTGTATGCATTTTGGTGCACAAACACAGACAGCAGCTAAATGTAAAGATTTTTTTTTTTGTGGCTGAAGTTAAGTCATGCTTTTTCCAGTACAAATGATTAATGGTCATTAATTGAGTTACATTTTCTACTTTTATTTTTGTGATAAAATATTTAAAAATCAGTGACAAAAACATTAAAATATAAAACATATTATCAAAATAAATTTCCATTAGACTACTCACAGATTCGTTCTGTTAATAATGATATTATGAGAGTATGGAATTTTGAAGAGAAAACAAGTACATATATATATATATATATATATATATATATATATATATATATATATATGTTTTGCTTTTGTGTGGGTTGCTGTGTATTTTCTTTTCCTGTTTGTAGGCAGTATTCCAAGCCACATGCTCAATTAAATTAATTGGACTAAAGATGAGACTGGACGACGGATTAGAGCTCTTTTCTATAAAAGAGCAGCTGTGCTTGGGGACAGGTGTGAAGGGTATTACAGTGTGAGCAGAAGTAGAAGTAGAGATTGAGATTCTGTGCCAGCGTTTCCAGTAAGGAGTGCTCTGTATGCAGCGTGGTGGCCTATGGCTGTGTGAAGGTGTAACGTTGTGAGTAATGCCGGAAGGGTTATCGGTTCGCGGAGCCCTGTGGGCGAGCAACACGCGTGATGGGTGGACGGATGTTTGCGGGAGTCTACTGCGGGTGTTGCGAGATGAGGGCGAGCACTGACGGGATTCTTCTGTGCATGACCACACCAGACTGGATAGCGGGGCTGCTATCCGGTCACGCTGTGAGTACGATTGATTTCGATTTCCCTCGGGAAGAAAACGCGTCCACAAGCAGATTGGATGATTTTCTTAAATAAGTGATTTTAGATCGGCCGAATTTCATTTTTTAGGGCATACTAGTGTTATTGAGTAGGCTGCAAATCTGTGTGGATATGAAGTGCGGTGAGACTATTACGTTGGATGCTGGCAGTGTGTTCTTATTTTCCAGCATCACCATTCCCATGGCCTTTATGGGAGAACGGAGGGTAAAAGGACGGTGGCTGTGATTTCTGATGCCCAGCTGAGACTGTTTTAACTCTGGACTGCTACTGAGCGTGGACTTTGCACCCTGGTTCTTTTTTATTCTTTCCTGTATCCCTTGATTGTAATAAAGAATTGTGTATGAGTTTTTGTCGGGTGGTGTTCCATACCTTGATAACGAATTTATTTTGGTATAGGGAGTTTCTGGGGTCTCCGTTTATACCCTAGGTGGCGTAGTCGGTTGTAAAGAAGCTGTTGCAATTTAACTGTCATAATCATCACCCCCTGACACATACTGCTGCCAGTATAGCTAATCAAAAGAGAGACATGTACCAAATAACAGCATATGTAGTAATATAGAATTTGTTAAATACACCTCTAACCACACTTAATGCAGATGGTTGTCCTTGGTGTATCAAATGACATCAGTGGAAAAAAGTGCCTAATCACCTGCCCCATGCATTTTTTTTTTTTGTACTCAATCGCCAAATCTTTATTTAAAGAAAAAAAAATCTACCCTAAAACACATTGAATAGGTTCATCTTGAAATATAAATGTGAAGTACTTTATCGTTCTGGTGTTAATTTGTGGATTATTGTTCCTGTGAGATAATAGCTGTGATCCATCTCAATGTCAGTGGACATTGCTAGCACGCTTATGATGATGGTGTTTAATATTAGAAAAAAATAGGCATTGCTGGCCCCTAGCCTTGCCATTACTTGTGGGGGGGGGAGTGAATCAGTGCCACAAGAATATATTGTAATGATATAGTAAGATATTTGTTTGTTTTGATATAATAGACATCTAACAACAGAGGGCCTTTTTAAATACTACATCATCCCTGTTATAACCATTTACCTGTATATTTAAATGATAATAAACCCTGCTAGTTTTGTAACTAATGTTAATGTGGTTGTGAATATGGTCTATTACAATCTTTAATTTCTCCTTAGATAAGAGGGAATGGACTTTTTCACTTTCGAAAGACTTAATAATTTTAAAAAGCAATTTTCTATAGCCTAAAAAATGTAAAGAGCCTAAATATGTCTAAATGCAGTTCCTCTGCACATGGATATATTTCCTGCATGCTGGAGCAACAGTGTCATTGTCTACTTTGTTTTACTTTGCAAGGAACAGGAAAATAAATAGTTGGAGTGATTGACAGTAAAAAAGGAGGAACACTACTGCCATTTTGTGTAACGGCCCGCCTCAATGAAATATAAAACAGAGTCACATAGTTGTACTGAGTTACAGAATATTTGAATTTGTCCTGCAGTAAACACAATTCCGCTGCACTGCATTTGTTAAACCCGTATAATGGATGTATTGTTTGCTTTACAGACAAACTTTTGGCCTTTATTAATTGCTGCTGCTGTTTTCTTTTTTATTTGGAAAAGTCTCAGTAAAGAATATCAGTGTAAGTTTGGACGGCTGCCTCCAGGTCCAGCTCCTGCACCTGTGTTTGGGAATTTCTTTCAGGTTTATGTAAAGGAACCGTACAACTATTACCTTGAGGTAAGTAACTAATCACTTAAATAATTTTTTAAAATTATTTTTGCCACTCTTTTTTTCAGAAAATGACTTTCAGTAATAAAGTTGGTGCTTTTAGGCTTCATTCTACTAACTTAGTAATTCAGTTCATAAATAATAGTTCAGTAAATATTTAAATACTATGAGCTATTTTATATGGCTAACATTTTGTGGACATCTGACCATAACATCCATGTGCTTTTAGAAACAACTAATTAAAGATTTAGTCCCCCTTTGCTGTTATAACAGCCTTACTCTTACTCTCTGGTAAGATTATACTAGATTATAGAGTTTTGCTGTGGGAATTTTTTCATTCAGCCACATTAACATTAGTAAGGTCAGGTGTTCAATGGTGTTGAGACCAGGGCTCTGTGCAGGTCACAAGTCTGTGCAAGTCCTTGCATTCCATCCTTGGTACACCATGTCTTTGTGGGGCAGGCTCTGTATACAAGGACATTGTCATGCTAGAACGTTTGCCCCTTTTGCTACAGTAAAGGTATTCATGGCATTCATTTGGATGTTATCTCGACACAAACTATGCACGTACAACATTACTGCAGACAAAGTACACTTCTTCATGGGAACAGTAGCTATTCCCTAATGGCAGTGGGATCTTTCAGCAGGATAATGCACGCTGCCACACTGCAAAAAAAAAAATGTCACAAATGGTCTAAGGAATACAATATACAGTTAAAGGTGTTGGTACACCATGTCTTTGTGGGGCAGGCTCTGTATACAAGAACATCGTCATGCTGGAACATGTTTGCCCCCTTTTGTTACAGTAAAGGTACATTGTAAAGATACACCATGCAAAGACATTCTGTACAATTGAATACAAAAACCTTTGGGCAAAGAAAGTATAGCATAGTATTGTTTGCAGTTGTATTATGTTGGTGCAGGCTTTTCTTTTATGGATATAACTGATAGCTTTCTGTTTTTCTATCAGACTTAAGGGTACTGATTATACACAACATTAATCATTAACAGCTCCAGATTAATACATTTGAATATTTTTTCATTTTTAATTTCTCTTTATCAGCTCAGTAAAAAACATGGATCTATTTTCACCCTTTGGTTTGCCAACACACCTGTTGTGGTGATCTCTGGATACCGAGCCCTGAAAGAAACAATGATTGGTATGGGCAATGAGTTTAGTGGCAGGGAAAACTACCCTCTCATAATGAAGATCACTAATGGATATGGTAAGTTCATTTATATACATGATTTTAAACTTTTTTTTTTAATTTGTTTATTTATTTGTTTACATTTTTACTCTTGGTGGTCACAGTATTTCTTGCACTGCAGGTGTTTTGGTCAGCAGTGGGGAAAGATGGAAGCAGCTTCGGCGGTTCACTCTGTTAACCCTCAAGAACTTTGGGATGGGTCGACACACCATCGAGGACAAGGTGAAGGAGGAGGCCAGCTGTCTTGTGCAAAGTTTTAGTACATTTGGAGGTATTGCTGATTGCTCTCAGATTTATGCAGAATCCCATCTATTTTTTTTTTTGAGCAAAAAGTTCATCTTTGAGCAATGTCCATATTCTTGATAATTCCTTAATGCAAGCTTTAACTCAACTCTAAACACAGCCTTCATTCTTATACCAATTCACCCAGTACATACATTTGGATAAGGGAATGATTACTGCAAACAGTAACTGACCGGATCCTACTTTTTCTTGCAGACTCAGCTTTCAATCCAGGAATCATAATAAATAAAGCAGTGTGCAGTGTGATCTGCTCAATCATATTTGGACAGAGATTTGAATCAGATGACCCACAGTTAAATCTTATGCTTGGGGCTGTTGATGACTACTTTAATGTTCTCAATAGTCCACTTGGACAGGTACTGCATCTATTTTTTTCTAATATTCATTCTTTAAATGCATTTTAAATAACACATTAAATAACATGCATAAGGTGCTGAAATAAATATACTGATGTAGGTTTATATGATGGGATATACACACACTATCTACTTTAACTAGAACACCTATACACCTGCTCATTTATGCAGATATCCAATCAGCCAATCATGTGGCAACAGTGTAAAGCATAAAATCATGCAGATAAAGGTGCATTATGAGTCTCAGTTAATGTTCACATCACACATCAGAATGAAGAAAAAGTGTAACCTCTGTGACTTTTACTGTGGCCTGAGTTTTGGTACCAGATGAGCTGGTTTGAGTATTTCAGAAACTGCTCTCCTGGGATTTTTACACAACAGTCTCTAGAGATTACACAGATTGTTATGAAAAAGGCATGGATTGGGATGACTTGAGAGTGACATGCCAAAGCTGGAATTAGCATGACAAGTTTCCCCTTGTCATAAATACCAGACTTTCTGCCTGTTCTTAACTGTATTTAACTGTGCAAAGTGATTGTTGAAACTGTTTGGTGCTGATTGGTGCACCTGCACCTGAAATTGTCTCAATATTCAGTGGATATAAAATGTCTACACACACCTATTAAAATGACATTGTTTTGCGATGTAAGAAAATTAATCCAAAATAAATAATGTTAAAACTTTTTCAGTCTTAAATTGACATTGAAAATATAGGATGTAGACTTTTTATATTCATTGTATAAACTAGCAGTTTAATTGCCATATTAAGAAAACACTAAATAATTTATTATTCAGCAAAAAAATCTAACACTGTTTCATTCATTAATTTTTTTTACATAAACTGCTTTATCTTATTCAGCCTATTTCTCTAGAGCATTGAGTGTTAGGTGGGATTGTATCCTGGTTTAATCTTTGACAGCAAATGTAAACTTTAATTAAAGGCATAAATAAGCATAACAAATGTACAGAATTTCTAAGGGTGACTGGCATGAAGACAAATGCATGAAAGTAACAAAAATTTATGAGTTTTTTTGACAGTCTTTCATATAGATGATGATTAGTATTTCAGGTGACAGCTGGAGTGTTGATCTGCCAGTTCGGATAGAGCATCTCCTGCTGGTGATAGGACTGTGACTCCATGTGACTCCATGCTCCTGCAGAACTTCCTTTAATGCACAGTTTATGTAACATATCTCCCTATCTCTTTCTTTTTATCAATACTGTTTTTCCCCTTAAAGGCCTATAATATTTTTCCCAAAATTGTGGGCCTTTTCCCTGGACGTCTCCATGACATGTTGTCAGAAGTGGAAAAGGCCAAAGGTTTATTTAAGCTTGAAGCAGAGGCACGGATGAAGACACTGGATCCTTCTTCACCCCCTAAAGATTTTATTGAGGCTTTTCTTTTACAAATGGAAGAGGTAAAATCCCACTTTGCATGGTATTTGTTTTGTTATTGTATATTGTATATGTATAGCTATAATAACTTTGTCACATAATTATTAAGCACTAGCTATCCTGTGGTTGGCAGAAAACACTACAATTATATATACATATATATATGTGGACTCACTTCTTTCTCACAGAATCACTAAACTCAAGCTACTTCCTCAGTGTCCTTACTAACGCTCCATGGTGATGGCTAAGCCTACTTTAGAATCAGTCCACCTTTACAACTACAGTCATTATAATCTACTGAATAAGAATAGAAAGACTCTCAGATTCCAGACATATTCCAGAGAGCAGCATTTCCCAGTAAGCAGATAAAGCTAAAAACTAATAATAAGTATCTTTTGCAGGAGAAGCATAACCCTAATACAGAATTTACCTTCAATAACTTATTGTGCACAACATGGGCCATGTTTAGTGCTGGCACTGAGACTACGTCTTCTACAATCAGACAAAGCCTGCTGCTAATGATGAAGCACCCAGATATTCAAGGTAAGGGATGAGATTGACATCACATGGCACATTTCTGTGAAGCCTTATTACCCAAAAAGGCATTACTTGTGGAATAAAGCATTACTGGCAGAGCAGCCAGTATTGGTTATGGAATGCATTTACAGTTTGATGTTCCAGTAACAGAATTAGTGCTGTGTATTCTTTAATATGTAGATATCTGATACATATTCTGTGTTATACCCATCATCTTGAATAGCACGAGTCCAGAAGGAGATTGATAAAGTGGTTGGGCAAGACCGATACCCTTCTATTGATGACAGACAGAACATGCCATATACAGATGCAGTCATTCACGAAGTTCAGCGCTCCATGGATCTTGCTCCCACTGCTGTTCCACATAAAATGTTATATGACACTGAGTATAGGAACTATCTCATACCCAAGGTACCTAAACATATGCACAATCAGACCTTTAAAGCTTTATATGCATATTTTATTGCGCAATATTTTTAACTTAAACTTGCCCACTTTCCCTGCTGAAGGTTGTGTGTTTTTCTCTTCAGGGAACCATGGTTCTTCCTTTGCTGTCTTCTGTGCTTTCTGACCCTAAGCTATGGAAAAACCCTGACAATTTTGATCCAGAGAACTTTCTGGATGAAAAGGGACGATTCAAAAAAAGTGATGCATTTGTTGTATTTGGAATGGGTAAGCTAAAATCTAGGATGATCCCTAGAAATGATCATGACTGACACTGCTGTTCTGTGATTTTTATAGGCCTACTGCTTTTATTCCAAATATGAAATTATGGGGTCCACATGGAGTGCTGAAAGAGGTGCCTTTTGGGAGCTTCATAGCACTAGTTTCAATTCAAAGAGTACAAGTTCAAAGAGTGTTGGGTTCTGAGGAATTTGACATGGGTGATGAAGGGAATTCCTCCGTCAATTTGCCACCACAGCCAGTGGCATTCGAGGAGCTTCTCGAAATAATTACATTTAAATTGGCCGGAGCAGGAAGCTATCGTCATCTGTTCAAAGCTAGACAACCGTTTTCTGACTTCTTGACAGGGCAGAGAGAAAGGGTAGTGTGGCAGCCTGTGCCCCCTACCAAAATCTAGGGAGGCCGGCCAGTGGGCACGGGCTCAGGCCTGTCAGGTGAGACCTGACCTGAGATTGGTCATCTCAGCCAGGCAGGCCATGAAGGAATCCTGATGTCCATGGGCTAGGGTTCCTGGGAGCACCCTCCTTAGTGGGGCTTTCCCTACCCTCTACCCCACCACCTCTGGTGTTTTGGGGCTTGGTACGACCCACTCTTGCACCCGTTTCCTTTATAAATCCATCCCCCCAGTCTGTACATGCCAGTACACTGTTTCAAGACACCAGGGGGGACAACATGAGTTTGACACCTCTCTCAGAGAACCTGGCAGCATGGAAACGTCTGCCAGGTGTCTCTCAGTGGGACCTAGATACCATAAAGAAAGGGTACAGGATCCAGTTTGCCACCCATCCCCCTCAATTTCAGGCACACACCAAACTTTGTTCCTCCAAGAGGGACTTCTCTCCCTTCTGAGAAAAGGGGCCATAGAGCATGTTCCCCTTCCAGATCGGGATTCAGACTTTTACAGCTGGTATTTTGTTGTACCCAAGAGAGACAGGGGGCTGCTTCCAGCCTGCGACCTGCGAGCTCTGAACTCTGCCCTAAAGAAGTTCAAGTTCAAGATGCTCACTACAAAACTGATTGCATCACAGATCAGATCTGAGGACTTGTTTGTGATGATAGACCTCAAGGATGCCTATTTTCATATAGGCCAGAACACAGGAAGTTCCTCTGGTTTGCTTTCGGTGGCGAAGCTTACCAGTATCAGGTTTGTCCTCTTGGTCTAGCTGTCCGTGTACTCAATTACCTGGATGACTGGCTTATCCTGGCCCACTCCAAGGCCATGGCAGTCACCGGGATGCAGTACTTGCCCTATGAGGTCTGTAGGCCTCAGGATCAACCCAGAAAAGTTTGTGCTTTCTCCATATCAGATAACCACCTTCTTGGGGGTGATTTGGGATTCCACCACGATGCGGGCATGTCTATATAACTGCTCGGATGACTTCCATACTGTCAGTAGTAATTGTTGTTTGGCTAGACCGAAACCTCTCTGTCACCGAGGCGCAGAGAGTCCTCAGCCTCATGGCAGCTGCAGCCAACGTGATTCCTTTGGGTCTGCTTCACATGAGTCCGTTCCAGTTCTGGCTCAGAGGTGCGGGCTTCCATCCTCACAGGCATCCCCTCAACGCCATCAGGGTTATACGCTGCGGGCTTACGCTGTACCCTACTAATGTGGACAAGACCCTGGTTTCTGGCCTTGGGTCCCACTCTAGGGGCGTGTCACCATCTCAGGACTCTTTCGATGGACGCCTCACTTTTGGGCTGGGGTGCAGTCTTGGATGGCTGCCCTGCCTAGGGTCTTTGGGAAGGCCCTCAACTCTCATGGCACATAAATTGCCTGGAGATGAGGGCTGTGTTTCTAGCTCTGAAACACCTTCTCCCACACCTCATGGGCTTCCTTGTGCTGGTACACACAGACAGCACCACAGTGGCTGCTTATATCAACCATCAGGGTGGACTGTATTTGCGCCCTCTCTAAACATTGGTGCAGCAGATCCTGCTCTGCTCCAACAAGTCCTAGCCAGAGTGCACCACGATGGGGTACACCTTATTCTAGTGGCTACCCGCTGGCCCGCTCGAGTTTGGTTCACAGACCTTGTCTCCCTCCTAGACACCGCTCCTTGGAAGATTCCCATCAGGAAAGATCTCCTCTCTGAGGCATGAGGGGTGATTCTCCACCCCCGCCCAGGGATGTGTAAGCTCTGGGTCTGGCCCCTGAGGGGGACCAGTTCCTAGAGGCAGGCCTCTCATCAGAGGTTGTGGAGACTCTGCTGAATGCTAGGGCTCCCTCCACTAGGAAGCTTTATGCTCTTAAGTGGAGACTGTTTAGTCTCTGGTGTGCTCAGTGCGAGCAGGACCTAGTGCACTGCACAGTGCTGGGTTTCCTACAGTGTTCTCTTTCTTAGGGCCTGTCCCCCTCTACCGTAAAGGTGTATGTGGCCGCCATTGCTGCGAACCTTGTCCTTGGGGCCTCCCTAGGTAGGCACCCTCTGGTCTCTCGCTTTCTGTGGGGTGCCAGGCAGCTGAGGCCTTCCTGCAGACTGCACCTCCCCTTCTGAAACCTCTCAGTGGTCCTGGACGGGTTGCTGGAAACCCCCTTGAGCTCATGGAGTCAGCCTCAGAGAAGTTTCTGACCCTTAATATGGCTCTAGCCTATGCTTAGTATGGTTCTAGGCTTTTAGCCTTGGCCTCCCTTAGACGGGTAGGGGATCTGCAGGCTCTATCAGTCGTACCTGCCTGCCTGGAGTTTGCCCCTGGCATGTCCAAGGCTATCTTTCACCCCAGGGCTGGATGTCCCAAAGGTGTCCAGGATGGCTGGTCGTCCAGTCATACTGCAGGCCTTCTGCCTTCTGCCCCATGACTTGGTGTAACAGGAGAGGCTGCACTTGCTCTGCCCAGTCAGAGCCCTTTAGACTTATGTCCACTGCTCCACCTCGTGGCGTAAGTCTCCATCCTTGTTTGTCTGCTTTGGGAGCTGGAACAAGGTTAATCTGGTCTCCAAGCAGAGCTTGGCACACTGGGTGGTAAAGGACATTACTCTGGCCTACGAGGCACATGGTATTGCTTTGCCTCTAGGGGTCAGGACTCACTCTACTAGGGGTGTCTCCTCATCCAATGCCCTGGCTAGGGGTGTTCCCCTCCAGAAGATTTGTGCTGTCCTGTCTGCACACCTTTGTCAGGTTTGACCATTGTGTGGCGTCCTTTTGCACTTCCTTCCGACAAAGGAAAGCTGAATGAATGTTATGTAGATGCCCTTATATGGACATGCTGGCGCGTATTCCTCCGTCACGTGTCCTATCTGAGCCAATGAATTGGCGTGTGTGCACAGGGAGCTTCAGACACACTTCCTCGACAAAGTGTTCCCATAGTGTCAGTCATAACGCAGCATCTCGTTCCCTTCTCAGGGAACAGGGTTACTTATGTAACCTGTTGTAGATTTGTCTCATCTGTCCAAAGGACATTCTCCCAGAAGCTTTGTGGCTTGTCAATATGCATTTTTCCAAATTCCAGTCTCACTTTTTTATGATTTGCTTTCAACAGTAGAGTCTTCCACTTTGGCTCAAACAGTGACGGATGGCGCAATCTGACACTGATGTACCTTGACCTTGGAGTTCACCTCTAATCTCTTTGGTTACCATTTGTATCATCTGTCTCTTCAATTTGTCATCTATTTTCCTTTTCGGCCATGTCCAAGGAGGTTGTCCACAGTCCCATTGACCTTAAACTTCTGAATATGTGCAAGTGTAGTCACAGGAACATCAAGCTGCTCGGAGATGGTCTTATAGCCTTTACCTTCAACATGCTTATCTATAATTTTCCTTCTAATTTCCTGAGACAACTCCCTCCTTAGCTTCCTGTGCTCCATGTTCAGTGTGGGGCACACCATGATACCAAACATTACAGTGACTACTTTTCACTGTTTAAATAGGCAGACTGACTTATTACAAGTTGAAGACACCTGTGATGCTAATTACAGGACACATAATTAGTTTAATATGTCCCTATGGTCAAATTATTTTCATTTCTAGGGGAACCATCATTTTTGTCTAGGCCTGTTTCATTAACTTGTTTTTGTAAATCGTTCTGTTGAACCACAATTCGAATGCAATGTCTGATTTTCATACGTCAAGTTTCAGTAAATTTTTATATATTACCTTTGTCAGTTTCAAGTTGTCAGTGAACATTGTGGGTTTTTCTTTTTTTAATGGATGGTGGCCAACAATTTTGTCCATGTGTGTATGTAGGCATTGCACAAGGTTATAAAGCCGGTATTGCCCACTTTAAACGCATCACAAGTTCACGTATACTGCAAAAGCCGACAAGCACCCGTGTCGTTTGTGAGCAAAAACTGGTAAGTCCATTTTAGCGAGTCAGCGCGCAGTATTCAGTTCAGCTGACCAGGCTGCTAGTCACTTCGGAAAGACACACTTGATGAGAGGAGTTTCACTGAACCAGACTAAGTGTTCAAGTATGGATAATTTTGACGGACTTGATGAACCTGTGATATATTCTTCAGGGCGTAAAAGGAAAAAAACTGAAATTTTTTGACGGAACATTGCTAAAGCAGCACATTACAGTGGTGAAAGGAAAGCTTTCTGTATTTCGTGTGTAACTGAGCTTCCATATCGGGAGAGAGAGAATTATGGCGTGTATTTCATCAAAACCGATTTTGACAGGTCTGACAGCCAATCAGAATCGTCCACGTCACATTGTCCCACCCCTTTCAACCAATCAGAATCGTTCATGTCACATTGTCCCGCCCCTTTTCAACCAATCCGAAAAACGTATCCGCCACATTATCCTGCCCCACTTTCATCCGATGAGGTTGTTTGATGGGGTGGGGTACATATGATATGACATATTGAATAAGTTTATGTCCAGAATATTCCTTTAGTCAGCGTTGGGTCCCCCAAGTGGATTCACAACTTAGAGGATCTGACAGAGGGTACAGAACTTCTACGCTCTCCAATCTATCATTTTAGAGATCACGGACCTTTCTGCAGGTGAGAACTTATCACATTTTCACTAACTTGAATCATTTCATTTACGTGTATTAGATTGAATGTCATTAGTAATATTAGAATAATGTAATTAGAAAGAATATCTTGTTCTATTTACTTATAGATGGAAACAGATATATAAAGTTTAATTTGATACATTTAATTACAGAACAAGGTCAGGCTATACATATCTGGCAGTAGTGTCTAGGAAATCGAGATCAATCAGCAATAGGTATTTTCATTATGTCTCACAGAACACTGATTTAAGATGAAATGTATAACTCGGGATACTAATAGAAACTTTTTCCTATGATGTCTTAGATAACAGCGAAGTGATTATTTCAGATGGCGAGTGTTTTAAAACATCAACGTAATTTACATGTCACAACAATTTGGGGGCAGCCTGCCGCTTGGGCCACATCCGTGACCTAAGCCAATTCCTCGAATTACGGGTAAGTCATTACATAAAATGTGAATATTCTAAAGAATGTAGCCACCCCGTTCAAGGATTGTAAAAGCTTACCCTATACTTTTATTATTTGCTGATGAAGAACAAGGAGAAGAAGAAGAAGACATAGGTCACGTTTTCGACGGGGGAGAAAATAACGTCGATCAAGCGGCTACATATCCTGAGGAGTGTTTCATCACATTGAATGGATTCTTTCGACTAAGAGACGAAAAATTTGGAAGCTTTGAACGTCTGTTTATTACACTTCAGGTATTGAACATCTTCAATCATTATATGATACTCTTGATTGTCTGAATAGCTGTGATGCTGTGAATATAGAGTTGATAAAAAGATTTCACATTAGACATGGCGCAGAAGCGGGTGAATCTCACACAGTCTTCAGGGGCTAAGAAAATACGTGGTGAAAATAATCTACCGTCTTGTGATTTCGGTTTTGATGAAACTTTTTCTAGTAGTTTGTCACATCACAACTCATGCACAACTCTGAACCCCTATTTAACAGACGCTATCGACCGGTTAAACGAGAGTTTAGGACCATCACAGCAGCTTGTTAGACAGACCCCTATTACAGATTATAGTGACATCATTACACCCGAGACACAACAACGTGACATAATCAGTGAACTTAACCAGACTCTGTTAGCATTACAGAATAGTCTAAATGAACAAGGTTACTCTACACAGTCGAATCCCTCATTAATAGATGCTGTTAACCAGTTGAATGTTAGTCTAAGAAGTCCTGAGCCGGTTAATACCCAATTAGAGCATTCCAATCATAATTCAGATCATAATGTATCAATTACACCACATACTCAACACGACATATTCAGTGAACTTAACCAGAGTCTGCTAGCATTACAGAATAGTCTAAATGAACAAGGTTACTCTACCCCCTTGAATCCTGAGTTATTAGATGCGGTTAATCAATTAAATGATAGTTTGGCTTTAGCCACAGATCAAAACATCAACGAGGTCCCTATTTCAGAAATCGAACATAATCATACACCGTTATCTCCACATGATCTGTTTCATGATCTTAACCAAAGCCTCGTTATGTTAAATGAGGGTTTTGTAAACTTTTTCGATACCGTTGCTTCACAAAACATTCAAACTATAAATGAACACAGGACTGAAACAGTAAATGATCAGTCTCCTAATGTAGAAGACGTGCAAACAGCTGACACTGAGAACATAAACCCCCAAAGCTGTATTGACGTGCAAATATTTGGCGGTGTTAACATACAACCCCCTAGTGTTGAAAGCATGCAATTAGATAATGACGAGAACCTAGCCCCTCCTAATGTAGAAAACATGCGAACAGATAACGTCGAGAACATAGCCCCTCCTAACGTGGAAAACGTGCAAGCTGGTAACGGGATTGATCCTAATATTAGAATAATTAATCGCGACCGATTCAATAATACTGAAATTAGGAGAAGAGTAAATTTTTCATCGATCGCAGCTGTAGACAGCTTTGCGGATTTTTATAATTATGTTTTAGAAATCTTAAACAGTCTGATAGAAGTGGCTAATGAAATGATTTCACCAAAGGACATAGTAACGGTTGAAATTAGAGGTGATACGATCGACGTTTCTTCACATATTCATCTAGTTAATGGGTCTGTTGATTTACAGTCTTTTCTGACCATGCTTGAAAATTCTATTCAAAGTAAACGTGAAATTTTTTCAGATGACACACTCGAAATAGTAATCCAAATAGTTCGACCACCTCGTGGTGGTTCATATAGAAGGAAGATTAGTACATTATTCACTTCGGAAGCTATACAGAAGAAGATGAGACATCTGTATATATTTCATAATAAATACATGTGTTTTACACTGTGTGTTACACAACTTTTGAACCCTCAAAATAATGACCTTCAAACTGAAAAAATCGCTAGGCAAATCCTCCGTGATGTAGGATTAACTGAAAACACAGCTGTCACATCTGCTGATGTATCTAAATTTGAGAAGCATCTGAAGTGTAAAATTGTAATCATACACCGTTCTGACAACAAAGCTGGCTACTCTTTCTTTCAAACCAGCAGAACCCCCCATAAAAAAACAATTTACTTGTTCTTACATGACAATCATTATTACGGTGTTAAAAGCATTACAGGACTTTTGGGGCGTAGTTATGTCTGTCGTTTCTGTCATTCAGGGTATGAGAATGCCAGAGCTCACAAGTGTGAGTTTAGCTGTAACATTTGTCGTGATGTAGAATGCTACAATCATAGACAGAGTATAATTAAATGTCCTGATTGTTTGAGGTTGTGTAAGTCAAAACGTTGTTTCGACATACATAAAGTAAAACGCCGGTCAGAAAGAGGTGTATACTCTCTGTGTGAAACAGGGTTCTATTGCAGCATGCGTAATGTCGTAGAGTATCGGAACCCCTTTAACCGGAGAGATCATGTGTGCTTAGAGAGCCGTTGTGATCTCTGTGGTGAAAAAGTGGATTCAGAAATATCGCATTTCTGTTATATACAGCCGTTAAGGAAAGAAAAGCAGAATATGAGACACATCTTTTATGATTTCGAGACTACACAGGAAACCGGAACTCATACTGCTAATTTAATATGTTGCATGAATTGTCGTGGTATGTCGTGGGCGTTTGAAGGGGAGGGGTGTGTTGCAGCATTTTTTAAGGCTTTCCGTCGTAAAAAGTACAGAGGGTACACATTTATAGCGCATAACCCTAGAGGGTTCGATTCATACATTTTGTTGAATCATTTAGTGAAAGAAGGAATCGCCCCTGATATCATTGCACAAGGTGGAAAAATTCTGTGTTTTTCTGATACAGATTTTCGACAGAGATACATCGATAGTCTGTCTTTCTCACCCATGAAGTTAAGTAATCCTCCTAAAGCCATGGGGTTCTCAGAAAAAAAGAAAGGTTATTTTCCGCATTTCTGGAACACAAAAGAACACCAAGACTACATAGGTCCATATCCTGAGCCCGAGCTTTACGGTGTGGATAGCATGATGCCTAAGGACAGGGAGGATTTTTTTTATGTGGTACGCGACCGTGACTGACAAAGTCTTTAATAATTTAAGACATTCTGAGACAGGGGTGTTTAGCTTTCAGAAATGAAATTCTAGAAAGTACAGAAGTTGATCCCTTTAAATGTATAACAATCGCATCTGTATGCTTGAAAATCTTCCGGACATTATTTCTCGATGAACACACACTAGCTATCCCACTACTAGATAATTACATCAATAACCAGAAATCTTTCTCAACACCATCCATTCAGTGGCTTGAATACATTTCCACCACACAAAACCTCCCCATTCAACACACTCTGAACGAAAGTGAAGCAACATTTGGCCTTTATTCTGTTGATGAAGATGTGTGTTATTGTGAAGTGGGTCAGATGCGAAAGGCATTTGAGTTTCTCGGCTGTTTTTATCATGGGTGTGAAAAGTGTTATCCCTCAACGGCCCCTTTCCCCCTTAACGCCAACTTTAGCTACGGGGATGTCCGTCAAAAAACATTGGAGAAGTATTTGCAAGAGGTACGCAATTTACATGTCACAACAATTTGGGAGCATGAGTGGAGTGAAATGAAGAAATGTGATAACAACGTGGTAAACTTTCTAAAAGAGTTTGACTTTCCAGAGCGCATAAACCCCCGAGACGCCCTTTACGGCGGTAGAACCAACGCATTGCATTTACATTACACAGTAAAAGCAGGAGAGAGAATAGATTATTATGATTTCACTTCTCTTTATCCCTACGTGAATAAGACAAAAACCTACCCAATCGGTCACCCAGTCATCATTTACCGTGACTTTGAACCTCTAGAGAATTATTTTGGGATAATCAGAGCTAAAGTATTACCGCCTAGAGGTCTGTGGTCTCCTGTTCTTCCTTACAGGGTAAGAAGCAAACTTCTTTTCCCTCTGTGTAAAACATGCTGTGAGCAACAACTGCAAAAGCAGTGTCGCCATTCAGATCAAGACCGAGCTCTTATCGGAACTTGGGCACCTGTCGAAATAGCTAAGGCCATTGAAAAGGGGTACAAAATTTTGAAAGTGTTTGAGGTTTGGCACTTCCCCAAAACCAGGTAATGCTAACGTATTCATCGGAATTTTTTCACTACAGCATATGCGAGACTAGAACTGTACGATCTGTTGGATCGTTTAAAACAGCGTTGTTTATACACAGACACAGACAGCGTCATTTTTAAAAGCAGTGAAGGTGATTGGATGCCTCCATTGAGCGATTATTTGGGGGGTCTTACCAGCGAGCTAGAGGATGGTGATCATATTGTCGAGTTTGTCAGTGCTGGTCCTAAAACCTATGGGTATAAAACTAAAAACGGAAAAACATCTATGAAAGCAAAAGGCATCACTTTAAATTACTCCAATTCAAAAGTTGTCAATTTGAAATCGCTTACTGAGCTGGTGGATGATCGAGTGAAGAATCCTGATAAAATCGGTCATCTTACAACATTGCACAAACAAATCATTCGAGATAAAAAGGGTTTTCATTTGAGAAATCAAACACAAATAAAAAGATTCAGAGTTGTGTATGACAAACGTGTTTTATAACCTGATTTTACAACTCTCCCTTACGGTTATTAAGATTGTTCGTGCTTATGATTGTATATATGTATAATAAAAAGATCATTTGTTTTATTACCTGAAATTACAACTCTCACTTATGAGAGTTCTATGTATGTATAATAAAAAGATCATTTTGATTGATTCTGTCAACCTGACCACTAGCCATGGATAACATGAATGTGACTACTTTTGATGCGAGATTGCAAATGCCATTTTCATGTATTGTGTGTGGACCAAGTAATAGCGGTAAATCTTTTTTTATCAAACTTTTGCTGGAAAACAGTAAAGAAGTGTTGTCAAAAGTACCTGAAAATATCGGGTGGATTTATTCTTGTTGGCAACCATTGTATGATGAGTTGATGACCAAAATAAACATAAAATTTCTTCAAGGAATACCCGATTCATTGTGTGATGATGAACTTTTACCTACTAACAAGACAAACTTGTTGGTGATAGATGATTTAATGGAGTCTGCCAGTAAAAACGAGGAAGTAGAGAAGGCATTCACAAAATACACACACCACAGAAATCTAAGTGTTGTCTATCTGGTACAGAATTTGTTTTTTCAAGGAAAAAGTAGTAGAACCATTAACTTAAACACAAATTATATGATTCTTTTTAAAAATCCTAGAGATAAATTACAAATCAGCATACTAGCTCGGCAAATGTATCCAGATAATAGCAAATATTTTCTGGAAAGTTTTCACGATGCTACAATTAAACCTTACGGTTATTTATTTGTCGATTTAAAAGCTAATACGCCAGAAGACTTTAGACTACGGTCTGGGGTGTTTCCGCAAGAAACCCCGGTTGTGTATATCAGTCTACAGTTCGTTGTCCCCTGTTTTTAATTCCCCAATTCTCCCCCCCTCTGAATGGATTGATTTTTGAAATGACTTTTGAGGTACTATGTTTGTTTAAATGTAATTTGTAACATTTTATTTCAATAACAATCATAAAAAATATCGTGATACATCGTGATTAAATACTTTATTTCAATAAAAATAACAATCATGAAGAAATATCGTGTGGTGCTTCGTGATTAAATACTTTACTACGCGCGTGAATGAAACAATTCTAAAGAGTTAACACACTGCACACATCTATATGTGTGCCTTTCTTTATTTGCTCTAGGGTATATTTTTTAACAAAAGACACGACAGCGTTATCGTTATGTTTTAAATCATCACTATACTTAGACATAATACGGTTAAAAGAAAAACCTTTAGCTCTGTGGCATAGAAAAAATACACAGTGTTGTCCACAACAAACTGAAGTAAAGTCTTGAACCTGTATAGGGTTATATTTTATTTCGCGGCAGTTCTTACTCAAAAAGTAGTGAATAGATTCGGGAAAGAGTTCATAGTCCGGCGGGTGTCCGTACGAGTCAAAAAACTCTCCGGAGTTTTCATCATTAAGACACAAAGCTAACCAGTGTTCCCCAGGCATATTTCTCGGATGTGTATTAACAATAAATAGCGCCGGAAAATTTTTAATAGTACTCACAGGTAGCTCATCACAGGCCATCACACCTCGAAATATTTTATCTATCTCACAGCAACTTCTCATAACGGTTGTTAGTTCCTCGGTATCCATGAGTTACTGGTAATCGATGAGCACGTTTCTCCGGTTGTTTATTTCAAGAATACTGTCAAAACTGGACTAGACGATGAGATTCACTGTTCTCGGTAGGGGGACGTGAAATCTGAGTTCCAGTCGCATGTTCCCCGACTTTATTAATGACAAATGTTGACCACAATCATCGTCGGGGTTGAGGTTAAATGCAAATAAAGTATATCCGTTCGAATACTCTTCTCTGTTTATAGCCAACGGTTGATCCTTTAGTTGCTTTCCCGATGCTTGAATTAAAGAATAGAATTCACGAACCACATTACCGGATCGAAAATAAGGTTGAAACGGTTTTGCAGGGTATTGAGTTCCGTCCACGTACAGAGCCACAAACTCTGTATCGTAATGTTTAAAATTAAAAGGGTTTTTATTGAACGCCCCGCTGAAGGCGTCGTTGTCTACTAATCCGAAAATTAAACTTTTAGGTAAAGGTCCGAGGAAGACGTTTTCTTGAGAACAATGGCGACTCCCCGCTGGTAAGCTAAAGGTTTTCATACAAACTCTCTCGATCGGATACTTAGCCGTGGCTGTGCCAAGAGCTCTCGCGTGACCTATTCTTATAGGTGGAGAAACGGTAACTTTCTTGACAAACAGGGCTGCGTTGATAATTTTTAGAGTGAAACTTCCGTTGCCTTCCTTCATCAAACAAAATTCGTCTTTACTACGAACCATTTTAATTCTTAAATCCACACCATTCAACAACAGTTTATCTTGAAAAAATATATCCGAGTGAATGTGTCCGATCAGATCAAACGTGTTGCTTTCAACGGTGAATCAACCCCTTCGCTTAAGACCCTCATTTCGCCCCTCGGGGTCAGTGGCGTCCATATGTCCAGCGGTGTCCTTATAGAATAATCCTGTGCAAAATTGTGATTCCAACGTTTCTTTACCATAATTGAGCAGACATTCAAATGCAGCGCGGTAAGCATAAGTACTGCTTGATTGTGAAATAAGTCGGTCCCCAAGCATGACGTCGACTTGTGAAAACATGGAAGCTATGGGGTAATTTACAACCCCCACCTTAGCATCGTCGTCTATGTTGGTCCCATCAGTGTTGGTGATTTTACAAGCGAGGTGTAGGAACGTGTTATTCAAATCGAGGTAATCTTCACCGTTTCCGGCCACGAAGAACTCCAAGGGCCCATTGTCCGTCAGAGCAGAAAGCGGTGGTATTTCGACGTAAGTGTACTTTTCAATACTAGTCTGTGTATAAGGTAATGTGAAAATATCCAGCTCGGACTTTGTACACACTGTGGATAGACTGTGTAAGAAAGCCATGGTGTTAGAAAATGTTCAGCTGCTTTCTTTTGCGGGAGATGGGGGGGTGCTTCTTGTCTCTCTGCTTGGTCTTTTTCACACTGATTTTGATGTTAGTTACTCTATGTCTTTTATTCGGAACCGTGTGTCGTTGCCCTGGGGGTCTTTTAGATTTTTTACGTGAAAGCATCGCGAGACCTGACCCCTCCTGATTCTGAGTTTGCGTCTTGTTCATAATGTTGGTCACTACATCGCTTACAATACCCTTGGCTGCTGTTTTTAAATGAGGTTTTGCTATAGATACCCCCCTCTTGAGGAACGGAATAGCCATCCTAAAAGCCCTTTAAACAGACCTCCTAGACCCGCCCCATACATGACAGGGGCGCCTTGAAAACCAGGGAGTCCATTTCCTGCCTGATTGACGTAGTAATTCACATATCCATGCGGGTCAGCATAACCACTATCTAACATTTTCACAGACGGAATGAGTGTCTAGCAGGTCTGAAGTGTAGTTTAACTATGAACTTTCCGTAACTAAACGGTATATGCTTGTTCTGATCCGATTTGACTTCGATCACGATATCTGTAATGTGGTTCTTAGTTACACGTGTGTAGTGTTGCTTATCATACACTATACTAACTATTTTATTTTTTCCCCCGTTATTTGTACGCATCTCAGTAATGGGGCAAAGCTGTCACCGACTCTTTGATACTCTATGACGTCACTATACACATACATGGTGTAAAAACCAGCACGAATATCAACAGGATTGGGTGCTTCCGGAGCTTCAAACGTTAACACACCATCTGGGGGTAGACCCAGCATATAGGCCAGGTTTCCGTTAGCGCTGAATATGTACGATAATCGGCATACCATACGTAATTTATTTTTTATAGGGTTATAGGATAACACCATGTCGATATTATGGTTTCTCATCGTTTGGTTGATTTCACTAACCAGGTTTTCAATACTTTCGTAATACGCTTTAGTGATGTGACAGACGTAGTATTTTATTTTCTTTGATCCGTTCATCAGAACCACATGAAATCGACATTCTTTCTGGGTTACTGAGTGCCAACTATGAACATATTGAACCTCCGCGAGTGAGACTTCCCAGTCTCCTTTCAGATCAGTTGGTTTGGCTAGTTTAGTAGTGTAGTGTGAGATCTTATTATCAGGGTAAATGTCTGTAGACGCGTTGCTCGGAAGAGTCACAAAGAATCCGCACTCATCCATGACTTAATGAATATAGTTAGAAGTTGTGTTCGCGTCGTGATCTTTAAATTCTATCGTGTGATGTTCACTACTGCTTCAGCCGGAATCCAGGAATTGAATTTCCGGGGCCAATTAAGCCATTTCACCAGACATACCTTTTTCCGGTTTAGAGTCTTTTCTGACAGGATTTTCTCAATTTTGAACGTCTTGTCTTTTCCAATAATAATCTTTTGTATCTCAGGCTCATAAAATGTCCCATCAATTTTTTCCCCGTCACAATCTTGCAGTTTATATACCGGGGGATCTCTCGGTATCCGTTCAGAAACTGTAAAATATTCATCCGTAAAATTTTGTTCATATCCTTTTTCAAACTGTCCTTTTGATCTGGAAATTCTAACTACGTCACCTATTTCATATTTGAATTTTATTTTCTCTATTTTCTTCATTTTCGATGAGCAT
The DNA here is from genome assembly GCF_019097595.1 of Hemibagrus wyckioides. Taxonomy (NCBI): domain Eukaryota; kingdom Metazoa; phylum Chordata; class Actinopteri; order Siluriformes; family Bagridae; genus Hemibagrus; species Hemibagrus wyckioides. The sequence goes on along the minus strand of NC_080726.1, from coordinate 12,948,103 downwards.
AACCCGTAAAGAGTTTTAAATACCGTGAAAGAATTGGCTTCGTTGACCTCGGCCGGTTTCATTCTGATGCTGGAATGATAATTGTGGTTGTAACCATGAACCATATCTTGTACAACGTCTGTGTATTTCCTCGTGTTAAAAGTGGTAAAATATCTCCACATTTTGGTCTTTAGTGTTCTGTTAAACCTCTCACACACCGCTGCTTTTTGCCCTGTACCCGTGGCGAAATGAATAATGTCGTGTTTTTTCATTAAATTCTGAAACTTCTTGTTAAAAAACTCCTTCCCTTGATCAGTTTGTAGTTTCTTAGGGGTTCTACATTCCTTTAGAATGGACTCAAAAGCTTTAGTTACTTCATCAGCAGTCTTGTTTCGTAACACACGCACCCAAGCATATTTGGATAAAATATCTATACACGTTATCAAAAATTTCACATTGTCATTAATGTCTGACAGGTTACTCATATCTACTAAATCAGCTTGCCATTGTTCATCGATGTGTTTCACGAAAACAGTATTTCTTTTAAACTTTGTAGACACCGGTTTATGAAGAGTGTAAGCATCCTGCTCAGCTAACCTATTTTTTATCTCTACATCATTAAGTCTTTTACCCGTTTTCTCAACGACAGCTCTTTGCAAACTCTCAACACCACCATATGATCCGGGGTCGGATGGTATATAATATATGTTTTTCAATAGACGTTTACTCATTTTGAAGTGTCAGAACAATAATGATCAAACAAGATTATAGATTATTGTTTTTATTTAAAAAGACACATCACGTGGTTATAGTTACGTAAACATTTCAAATAATCAGATGATTAAAAACAAATTAAACTTTATTTTATAAAACATTTTTAAAATAATAATTTCAAATAACCAGTAGACTAAAAACAAAATAAACATTTTTTTAAAATAATAATATCAAATAATCAATAGACTAAAACAAATTAAACTTTATTTTATAAAACATTTTTAAAATAATAATTTCAAATAACCAGTAGACTAAAAACAAAATAAACATTTTTAAATAATAATTTCAAATAATCAATAGACTAAAAACAAAATAAACATTTTTTAAAATAATAACAATTTCAAATATCCAATAGACTAAAACCAAAATAATCAAAGATGGGGTTAGTGAAAATAACCAGGATGTTGTTCATCGATATCAAATGGTGATGATCTCAGTCTTTAGATCTTTTCCTCGGAGTCAGAACCGACGTGGCACGCTTTGAGGTTTCCCAGGTATGAGGGGGGTCTTGGGGTTCCAGAGACGTGTGAAAGGTCCAGTAATCCACAACATCTTCATACACCTGTTCGCTGCAGCGTTCCTTCGTTTTCTCTTTAGCCTCACTCAGAACCGATTTGATGGAGGGTTCATCTTTCCAGTCGCATATGGTAGCTTCTGCGATACCTTGAATTTTTTCTAAGGATTGAGTTTTTTTGACACCGCACATTTTCAGCCCTTTAGCCACAGCGTATTTCAACCAAGGTTTAAACAGTTTTTTCATCAATCTGTGGGAGTTGTCGATGATCCTGTCCAGCAGTTCACCCACCACAGCGCGGATGATAGCCAGAACAGTGGTAGAAATACACCCGTCAGCTTCGTCGTTCGTAGACAGATAGGTTAGATTTCTTTTTCCTAAGGAATCAGCGATGTTTTCATCATCATCTTTACAACCAGAACAGGATGCATCATCATCACCGTCGGGAGCGAACGGGGTGTAGAAGAAGGGGTTGAATTCTTGAGACATTTCGTTCTCAGATGGTCAGACGTTTTTACAACAGAAAATTTAGCCAGGGGTCATATATACAGCGTTAGGGGTGGAGTCAGTAGAAGGTGTGGTTTCTGTTCAGTCTTGAAAGACTATTGAATCAGAAAAGATCCTCTAGTTTTACACGTAATGCTTCCATTTCTTTGATTCTCACCACTTTTTCGAATGATCTGCTGATTTGATTAAAGTACTGATCTAGATCATGCCAGCTGGCATGTTCAAACCTCACTTCACAGATCTCTCCGTCTTCAGATGTGTAGGCTTTGGCCTTAGCAGTGGTAGAAATATGTAGTGAGACTTGATTCTTGGAGAAATTTGTTGCTCTGATGCGGTATGTCAGATGCGGAGATGCGTAGTTTTTCCATTTCCGTTTGTAGGCCATCGGTGAAAAGAAATCCATCCGAATGATGTAGTCAAAGTCTTTACACCATTTACGAAACTTGACCCAGTCACTCAGGTCAAAAGTCACCATCTCCGTGGCATTACTCCAGTGAATCCGCCCTGGTACCGATAGCTTGAAAAGCATTACGTCTACTGAATCTACATTGAAATAAAAACCGACTGTGCAGTCTTCTGATAATGTCCAGTATTGAACATTTTCACATTCTATGATGTCTGAAAACCTACCAATAGTAGATTTCTGTTTTTTAGGTGCACCAGGACAAGTAGTCATAGTTGCGCTCAATGAATCTACGATATTCTGTATGTGGAAACATAAAGTATTTCAAGGGGGAGAAAATGGGTGTGTCATGTACTGACGGTTTGTGCACGTGTGTGTGTGTGTGTGTGTGTGTGTGTGTGTGTGTGATTAAGATTCTGATGACTAAAGGAATATTCTGGACATAAACTTATTCAATGTCATATCAGTAGAAAACACGTGCTTATGTATGTAGGTGTGTCACGTACTGACGGTTTGTGCACGTGTATGTGTGTGTGTGTGTGTGTCATGTTCAGGGAGACCCAACGATTTATAAAACATTTTAAAATAATAATTTCAAATAATCAATTGACTAAAAACAAATTAAACTTATTTTTATAAAACATTTTTAAATAATAATTTCAAATAATCAGTAGACTAAAAACAAATTAAACTTTATTTTTATAAACATTTTTAAAAATAATAATTTCAAATAATCAATAGACTAAAACAAATTAAACTTTATTTTTATAAACATTGGGTTTGTGCACGCGTGTGTGTGTGTGTGTCAAGGTAAGGGTTAAGGGGTTGTATGTGTGTGGGTGATTGTGGGGTGCTATGGAATACGTAACGTTCAGGAGATAAACTTATAACGTCTATGTTTTATCAGTAGAAACATTCTTGTTCATATGTTTATGTACGTAGGTGTGTCACGTACAGGGGGGTTTGTGTACGTGTGTATGTGTGTGTGTGTGTGTGTGATTAAGATTCTGATGACTAAGGGAATATGTACCCCACACCATCAAACAACCTCATCGGATGAAAGTGGGGCGGGATATTGTGACGGATACGTTTTTCTGATTGGTTGAGAAGGAGGCGGGATAATGTGGCGGATATGTTTTTCGGATTGGTTGAAAAGGGGCGGGACATTGTGACAAACGATTCTGATTGGTTAAAAGGGGCGGGACAATGTGACGTGAACGATTCTGATTGGCTGTCAGACCTGTCAAAATCGGTTTTGATGAAATATACGCCATAATTCTCTCTCTATCAGGTTTGCCTAAACACATTTGGATTAATAAAATAATGAAACGAGAGTCAGAGGTTCACTGAACAAAAACACAAAACTCTGGGGCGCGTTCTCATACACTCATTCACTCACTTTTAATAAATAAAAAAAACATACTTTCAATGAACATTAATTTTGTAAGTTACTTGTATTTTTATGAGTTATTATTACTTAATCAAAACAACCCAACTCCAGTTTGATTGATCTTACTTGGAATGCACAATAAAAAACATGAATTCTGAAAAGGAGTAAAAACTGAGTTATCTGTCTTTGCAAATAAACTCTTCATTTTCTAATTCTTGAATAAATACTCACAATACTCAGTATCATGGTGCTGCTTTATTACCTGGCACAAATCTACATCTGCACACAGAGTGATGCATTCAGAGGCCTTTGTTGTGTAGAAACCGGTGCTGAGTCTATGATAAAAGCCCATGCAGGTAGCTGTGGATTTGCCTGAGGGGGCACTTAGATATTAGAAAAGTATAAAGCCAGAAAAATAAATATAGCACTTAATGTGTGACTTATTTTCATTCGTGCAATTATTGAATAAGGCTGCCACATGACAACAGTGTACTGCATAAAATCATACAGGTGAAGAGGTTCAGTTAATGTTTACATCAAACATCATTATTAGGAATAATCTGTTCTTTGTAACATTCATGCCTCTCTTCTGTCTGTTTTGCACAGGGAAGCGGGCCTGCTTGGGTGAAGCTCTGGCCCGAGTGGAACTGTTTATTATTTTCACCTCTCTCCTCCAGCGCTTTACCTTCAGGGCCACTCAACCACCAGAAGAGATCGACACCACTCCTACAAACTGCAGCTTTGGCCGTCTACCTCGTTTCTATGAGTGTTATGCTGTGCACAGAACATAAGCAGTTTTTTGTGGATGGCAACCTAATTATTCAGTTTTCTTTCTATTATACAGCTACGAGAATAAACAAAAAAATAACTGTTTCTGTAGCCTCTATAGACATTGCTTTCTTTTTATTTGACATCCTTGACATAATGACAAAGTGTACTAATGAGAATCTAGGCTAAAATGTTTATAATCATCTTTGATATATTCTCTTGTATCTATTTTTAAAAGTCTGCAACAAGTGCAGTTAAACATGCATAGTGAGAATTTAATACTGAAAAAACACATTAGTATTCAGAGCTCTGAAATATAACTGACAAATGAAGGTGGAAACCATATAAAACTGAATCAAATTATGTGATAAATGTGATATTTACAACTAGGACTATTCATGCAGCCAAATATTACCATTGTACTAGACTTCTATTAAATTTAAATTTGAACGCTTGCCATCTTCTTATGCATATATATATAATGATATACAGTATATATATATATATATATATATATATATATATAAAACTTTTCTTTCCTTCTTTATCCTTCTTTTTATTTTTAATTATTCAGTATGATTGTTGTATCTCAGTATGATTGTTCTATAAGCAACATTTCAGACACCATATGGTCAAATGTTTTGTATATTTTTGATCTGCTAGGGGAAATACATCCTGAAGAAACCTCACTCACTGAAAGCCTGTCAGTAGCTGGCTAGCTTGCTGCTCATTATTTTGTACATTCTCCTTAAACGTGAAACTGTTTCTCTTGTTCTTTTACAAATAATGAGCTTTCATAAATCAAGTAAATGTTGCTAAATCTGTTGAATATTTTCTTCAACTCTATGGTCTTAACTGTTGCTAGAACTGGAGATCAGCCAGGACACCTGTGTATGCATTTTGGTGCACAAACACAGACAGCAGCTAAATGTAAAGATTTTTTTTTTTGTGGCTGAAGTTAAGTCATGCTTTTTCCAGTACAAATGATTAATGGTCATTAATTGAGTTACATTTTCTACTTTTATTTTTGTGATAAAATATTTAAAAATCAGTGACAAAAACATTAAAATATAAGACATATTATCAAAATAAATTTCCATTAGACTACTCACAGATTCGTTCTGTTAATAATGATATTATGAGAGTATGGAATTTTGAAGAGAAAACAAGTACATATATATATATATATATATATATATATATATATATATATATATATATATGTTTTGCTTTTGTGTGGGTTGCTGTGTATTTTCTTTTCCTGTTTGTAGGCAGTATTCCAAGCCACATGCTCAATTAAATTAATTGGACTAAAGATGAGACTGGACGACGGATTAGAGCTCTTTTCTATAAAAGAGCAGCTGTGCTTGGGGACAGGTGTGAAGGGTATTACAGTGTGAGCAGAAGTAGAAGTAGAAGTAGAGATTGAGATTCTGTGCCAGCGTTTCCAGTAAGGAGTGCTCTGTATGCAGCGTGGTGGCCTATGGCTGTGTGAAGGTGTAACGTTGTGAGTAATGCCGGAAGGGTTATCGGTTCGCGGAGCCCTGTGGGCGAGCAACACGCGTGATGGGTGGACGGATGTTTGCGGGAGTCTACTGCGGGTGTTGCGAGATGAGGGCGAGCACTGACGGGATTCTTCTGTGCATGACCACACCAGACTGGATAGCGGGGCTGCTATCCGGTCACGCTATGAGTACGATTGATTTTGATTTCCCTCGGGAAGAAAACGCGTCCACAAGCAGATTGGATGATTTTCTTAAATAAGTGATTTTAGATCGGCCGAATTTCATTTTTTAGGGCATACTAGTGTTATTGAGTAGGCTGCAAATCTGTGTGGATATGAAGTGCGGTGAGACTATTACGTTGGATGCTGGCAGTGTGTTCTTATTTTCCAGCATCACCATTCCCATGGCCTTTATGGGAGAACGGAGGGTAAAAGGACGGTGGCTGTGATTTCTGATGCCCAGCTGAGACTGTTTTAACTCTGGACTGCTACTGAGCGTGGACTTTGCACCCTGGTTCTTTTTTATTCTTTCCTGTATCCCTTGATTGTAATAAAGAATTGTGTATGAGTTTTTGTCGGGTGGTGTTCCATACCTTGATAACAAATTTATTTTGGTATAGGGAGTTTCTGGGGTCTCCGTTTATACCCTAGGTGGCGTAGTCGGTTGTAAAGAAGCTGTTGCAATTTAACTGTCATAATCATCACCCCCTGACACATACTGCTGCCAGTATAGCTAATCAAAAGAGAGACATGTACCAAATAACAGCATATGTAGTAATATAGAATTTGTTAAATACACCTCTAACCACACTTAATGCAGATGGTTGTCCTTGGTGTATCAAATGACATCAGTGGAAAAAAGTGCCTAATCACCTGCCCCATGCATTTTTTTTTTTTGTACTCAATCGCCAAATCTTTATTTAAAGAAAAAAAAAATCTACCCTAAAACACATTGAATAGGTTCATCTTGAAATATAAATGTGAAGTACTTTATCGTTCTGGTGTTAATTTGTGGATTATTGTTCCTGTGAGATAATAGCTGTGATCCATCTCAATGTCAGTGGACATTGCTAGCACGCTTATGATGATGGTGTTTAATATTAGAAAAAAATAGGCATTGCTGGCCCCTAGCCTTGCCATTACTTGTGGGGGGGGAGTGAATCAGTGCCACAAGAATATATTGTAATGATATAGTAAGATATTTGTTTGTTTTGATATAATAGACATCTAACAACAGAGAGCCTTTTTAAATACTACATCATCCCTGTTATAACCATTTACCTGTATATTTAAATGATAATAAACCCTGCTAGTTTTGTAACTAATGTTAATGTGGTTGTGAATATGGTCTATTACAATCTTTAATTTCTCCTTAGATAAGAGGGAATGGACTTTTTCACTTTCGAAAGACTTAATAATTTTAAAAAGCAATTTTCTATAGCCTAAAAAATGTAAAGAGCCTAAATATGTCTAAATGCAGTTCCTCTGCACATGGATATATTTCCTGCATGTTGGAGCAACAGTGTCATTGTCTACTTTGTTTTACTTTGCAAGGAACAGGAAAATAAATAGTTGGAGTGATTGACAGTAAAAAAGGAGGAACACTACTGCCCTTTTGTGTAACGGCCCGCCTCAATGAAATATAAAACAGAGTCAAATAGTTGTACTGAGTTACAGAATATTTGAATTTGTCCTGCAGTAAACACAATTCCGCTGCACTGCATTTGTTAAACCCGTATAATGGATGTATTGTTTGCTTTACAGACAAACTTTTGGCCTTTATTAATTGCTGCTGCTGTTTTCTTTTTTATTTGGAAAAGTCGCAGTAAAGAATATCAGTGTAAGTTTGGACGGCTGCCTCCAGGTCCAGCTCCTGCACCTGTGTTTGGGAATTTCTTTCAGGTTTATGTAAAGGAACCGTACAACTATTACCTTGAGGTAAGTAACTAATCACTTAAATAATTTTTTAAAATTATTTTTGCCACTATTTTTTTCAGAAAATGACTTTCAGTAATAAAGTTGGTGCTTTTAGGCTTCATTCTACTAACTTAGTAATTTAGTTCATAAATAATAGTTAAGTAAATATTTAAATACTATGAGCTATTTTATATGGCTAACATTTTGTGGACATCTGACCATAACATCCATGTGCTTTTAGAAACAACTAATTAAAGATTTAGTCCCCCTTTGCTGTTATAACAGCCTTACTCTTACTCTGTGGTAAGATTATACTAGATTATAGAGTTTTGCTGTGGGAATTTTTTCATTCAGCCACATTAACATTAGTAAGGTCAGGTGTTCAATGGTGTTGAGACCAGGGCTCTGTGCAGGTCACAAGTCTGTGCAAGTCCTTGCATTCCATCCTTGGTACACCATGTCTTTGTGGGGCAGGCTCTGTATACAAGGACATTGTCATGCTAGAACATGTTTGCCCCTTTTGCTACAGTAAAGGTATTCATGGCATTCATTTGGATGTTATCTTGACACAAACTATGCACCTACAACATTACTGCAGACAAAGTACACTTCTTCATGGGAACAGTAGCTATTCCCTAATGGCAGTGGGATCTTTCAGCAGGATAATGCACTCTGCTACACTGCAAAAAAAAAATGTCACAAATTGTCTAAGGAATACAATATACAGTTAAAGGTGTTGGTACACCATGTCTTTGTGGGGCAGGCTCTGTATACAAGGACATTGTCATGCTGGAACATGTTTGCCCCCTTTTGTTACAGTAAAGGTACATTGTAAAGATACACCATGCAAAGACATTCTGTACAATTGAATACAAAAACCTTTGGGCAAAGAAAGTATAGCATAGTATTGTTTGCAGTTGTATTATGTTGGTGCAGGCTTTTCTTTTATGGATATAACTGATAGCTTTCTGTTTTTCTATCAGACTTAAGGGTACTGATTATACACAACATTAATCATTAACAGCTCCAGATTAATACATTTGAATATTTTTTCATTTTTAATTTCTCTTTATCAGCTCAGTAAAAAACATGGATCTATTTTCACCCTTTGGTTTGCCAACACACCTGTTGTGGTGATCTCTGGATACCGAGCCCTGAAAGAAACAATGATTGGTATGGGCAATGAGTTTAGTGGCAGGGCAAACTACCCTCTCATAATGAAGATCACTAATGGATATGGTAAGTTCATTTATATACATGATTTTAAACTTTTTTTTTAAATTTGTTTATTTATTTGTTTACATTTTTACTCTTGGTGGTCACAGTATTTCTTGCACTGCAGGTGTTTTGGTCAGCAGTGGGGAAAGATGGAAGCAGCTTCGGCGGTTCACTCTGTTAACCCTCAAGAACTTTGGGATGGGTCGACACACCATCGAGGACAAGGTGAAGGAGGAGGCCAGCTGTCTTGTGCAAAGTTTTAGTACATTTGGAGGTATTGCTGATTGCTCTCAGATTTATGCAGAATCCCATCTAATTTTTTTTTGAGCAAAAAGTTCATCTTTGAGCAATGTCCATATTCTTGATAATTCCTTAATGCAAGCTTTAACTCAACTCTAAACACAGCCTTCATTCTTATACCAATTCACCCAGTACATACATTTGGATAAGTGAATGATTACTGCAAACAGTAACTGACCGGATCCTACTTTTTCTTGCAGACTCAGCTTTCAATCCAGGAATCATAATAAATAAAGCAGTGTGCAATGTGATCTGCTCAATCATATTTGGACAGAGATTTGAATCAGATGACCCACAGTTAAATCTTATGCTTGGGGCTGTTGATGACTACTTTAATGTTCTCAGTAGTCGACTTGGACAGGTACTGCATCTATTTTTTTCTAATATTCATTCTTTAAATGCATTTTAAATAACACATTAAATAACATGGATAAGGTGCTGAAATAAATATACTGATGTAGATTTATATGATGGGATATACACACACTATCTACTTTAACTAGAACACCTATACACCTGCTCATTTAAGCAGATATCCAATCAGCCAATCACGTGGCAACAGTGTAAAGCATAAAATCATGCAGATAAAGGTGCATTATGAGTCTCAGTTAATGTTCACATCACACATCAGAATGAAGAAAAAGTGTAACCTCTGTGACTTTTACTGTGGCCTGAGTTTTGGTACCAGATGAGCTGGTTTGAGTATTTCAGAAACTGCTCTCCTGGGATTTTTACACAACAGTCTCTAGAGATTACACAGATTGTTATGAAAAAGGCATGGATTGGGATGACTTGAGAGTGACATGCCAAAGCTGGAATTAGCATGACAAGTTTCCCCTTGTCATAAATACCAGACTTTCTGCCTGTTCTTAACTGTATTTAACTGTGCAAAGTGATTGTTGAAACTGTTTGCTGATTGGTGCACCTGCACCTGAAATTGTCTCAATATTCAGTGGATATAAAATGTCTACACACACCTATTAAAATGACATTGTTTTGCGATGTAAGAAAATTAATCCAAAAAAATAATGTTAAAACTTTTTCAGTCTTAAATTGACATTGAAAATATAGGATGTAGACTTTTTATATTCATTGTATAAACTAGCAGTTTAATTGCCATATTAAGAAAACACTAAATAATTTATTATTCAGCAAAAAAATCTAACACTGTTTCATTCATTAATTTTTTTTACATAAACTGCTTTATCTTATTCAGCCTATTTCTCTAGAGCATTGAGTGTTAGGTGGGATTGTATCCTGGTTTAATCTTTGACAGCAAATGTAAACTTTAATTAAAGGCATAAATAAGCATAACAAATGTACAGAATTTCTAAGGGTGACTGGCATGAAGACAAATGCATGAAAGTAACAAAAATTTATGAGTTTTTTTGACAGTCTTTCATATAGATGATGATTAGTATTTCAGGTGACAGCTGGAGTGTTGATCTGCCAGTTCGGATAGAGCATCTCCTGCTGGTGATAGGACTGTGACTCCATGTGACTCCATGCTCCTGCAGAACTTCCTTTAATGCACAGTTTATGTAACATATCTCCCTATCTCTTTCTTTTTATCAATACTGTTTTTCCCCTTAAAGGCCTATAATATTTTTCCCAAAATTGTGGGCCTTTTCCCTGGACGTCTCCATGACATGTTGTCAGAAGTGGAAAAGGCCAAAGGTTTATTTAAGCTTGAAGCAGAGGCACGGATGAAGACACTGGATCCTTCTTCACCCCCTAAAGATTTTATTGAGGCTTTTCTTTTACAAATGGAAGAGGTAAAATCCCACTTTGCATGGTATTTGTTTTGTTATTGTATATTGTATATGTATAGCTATAATAACTTTGTCACATAATTATTAAGCACTAGCTATCCTGTGGTTGGCAGAAAACACTACAATTATATATACATATATATATGTGGACTCACTTCTTTCTCACAGAATCACTAAACTCAAGCTACTTCCTCAGTGTCCTTACTAACGCTCCATGGTGATGGCTAAGCCTACTTTAGAATCAGTCCACCTTTACAACTACAGTCATTATAATCTACTGAATAAGAATAGAAAGACTCTCAGATTCCAGACATATTCCAGAGAGCAGCATTTCCCAGTAAGCAGATAAAGCTAAAAACTAATAATAAGTATCTTTTGCAGGAGAAGCATAACCCTAATACAGAATTTACCTTCAATAACTTATTGTGCACAACATGGGCCATGTTTAGTGCTGGCACTGAGACTACGTCTTCTACAATCAGACAAAGCCTGCTGCTAATGATGAAGCACCCAGATATTCAAGGTAAGGGATGAGATTGACATCACATGGCACATTTCTGTGAAGCCTTATTACCCAAAAAGGCATTACTTGTGGAATAAAGCATTACTGGCAGAGCAGCCAGTATTGGTTATGGAATGCATTTACAGTTTGATGTTCCAGTAACAGAATTAGTGCTGTGTATTCTTTAATATGTAGATATCTGATACATATTCTGTGTTATACCCATCATCTTGAATAGCACGAGTCCAGAAGGAGATTGATAAAGTGGTTGGGCAAGACCGATGCCCTTCTATTGATGACAGACAGAACATGCCATATACAGATGCAGTCATTCACGAAGTTCAGCGCTCCATGGATCTTGCTCCCACTGCTGTTCCACATAAAATGTTATATGACACTGAGTATAGGAACTATCTCATACCCAAGGTACCTAAACATATGCACAATCAGACCTTTAAAGCTTTATATGCATATTTTATTGCGCAATATTTTTAACTTAAACTTGCCCACTTTCCCTGCTGAAGGTTGTGTGTTTTTCTCTTCAGGGAACCATGGTTCTTCCTTTGCTGTCTTCTGTGCTTTCTGACCCTAAGCTATGGAAAAACCCTGACAATTTTGATCCAGAGAACTTTCTGGATGAAAAGGGACGATTCAAAAAAAGTGATGCATTTGTTGTATTTGGAATGGGTAAGCTAAAATCTAGGATGATCCCTAGAAATGATCATGACTGACACTGCTGTTCTGTGATTTTTATAGGCCTACTGCTTTTATTCCAAATATGAAATTATGGGGTCCACATGGAGTGCTGAAAGAGGTGCCTTTTGGGAGCTTCATAGCACTAGTTTCAATTCAAAGAGTACAACTGTGAGGTGGGAAATAACATCTTAAAATGACCTTCCACTTGGCCCAACTTAAAAGCCCCAAATGATATGGAAACCCAAGACCCAAATATTTATCGCTAAACCAGATCTCTCTATCCGCCTCTTTCGTCTTTTTTCCATTAATCTTTATCTGTACTTCTGAGCTCCCCTTCTTTTGTTTGTTTTCCCCTTGTTAGGAATTTGCTCAGGTGAGGATGGATCAGGAATGTCATCTTCTACACCTGCACAGTTGGATCATAATTTCTTTAATGATATTATAGACATCTTATACACATGTGGACAAAATTGTTGGTACCCTTCCATTAAAGAAAAAAAACAATGGTCACTGAAATAACTTAAAATGGACAAAAGTAATAATAAATAAAAATGTACTGAAAAGTGACTAATGAAAATCAGACATTGCTTTTGAATGGTGATTCAACAGAAGCATTAAAAAAACTAATGAAACTGGGCTGGACAAAAATGATGGTACCCTTTACATAATATTTTGTTGCACAACCTTTTGAGGCATTCACTGCAATCAAGCAATTTCTGTAAACTCTCAATGAGCCTTCTGCACCTGTCGACAGGTATTTTGGCCCACTGCTTGTAAGCAAACTGCTCTAGATGTCTCAGGTTTGAAGGGTGCCTTCTCAGAACTGCATATTTCAGCCCTTTGCACAGATGCTTAGTAGAATTTAATAAAATCAGGGCTCACAGAAGGCCACTTCAGACTAGTCTAATGTTTTGTTTTCAGCCATTCTTGTTAGTTTGTTGCTGTGTGTTTTGGGACATTATCCTGTTGGAGGACCCATGACCTGCGACTGAGAACAAGCTTTCTGACACTGAACAGCACATTTCACTCCAGAATGCCTTGATAGACTTGAGATTTCATTGTAGCCTGCACAGATTCAAGATACGCTGTGCCAGATGCAGCAAAGCAAACCCAAAACATAACCAAGCCGCCTCCATGTTTGTATGGTAGGTACAGTGTTCATTTCTTTGTATGCTTCATTTTTACATCTGTGAAGATAGAGCTATGTGACTTGGCAAAAAGCTCCAGTTCCCTTTCGAGGAAACTCGACTCTGGGTCATGACTGACGCTATGGGAACACTTTATCAAGGAAGTGTGTCTGAAGCTCTGTGTGCACACATGCCAATTAATTGGCTCGGAAAGGACACATGATGGAGGAATATGTGCTAGCATGTCCATATAAGGGCGTCTATGTCACATCCATTCAGCTTTTTTGTCTTCAGGAAGCACTCCATTGTATGTGTGTCGAGACAGGTATGGCGAAGAAATTTAAGAGGTGTGTGCATCCATGTCTGTGTTTTCTTATGGAGGATGACACAAATGCTCTTTGCGTGGTTTGTTTGGGTAAAGGCTTGGTCACACTAAAAGACTTTAACCGTCGGCAGATCGCTTTGCTGTTCAGACTACATGACTTCACTGTATGTCTTTTTGTCCTTGTGGTGTTCACACTACGCGACGCTTCGTAAATGATCCACAAGAGGGGGTCGCACACCACACGATCTGACAACAACTCTTGTCACCCAGTGCTTCAATGCCGTCCCCAAACCACGTTTTGTCACGAAAACACACGCGACAGGTGGATCCGGAAATGACGCAAGACTTTTGGTTTGTTTTGAAAATGGATGTCGGCAGGAGTCTCGCTCTAAATAAATGTTAATTTATTAAAATAAATGTTGTATCCACACTATTTTTGAAGCCATGTTGCTGCTGCTGCTTTTCTTCCGGTGACCTCAACTCTGTTGACTCGCTCTCTCATTGGCTGGAGGTCGTAGCTACAATTGACACCACGTGATGTGGAGTCGGCCGACTGTCCCAGATATTTAACATGCCAGATATCTGGATTTTGTCTGCGAGGTGTCAGCGATGCGTCAGCAAGCCTCTTTGATGCATTGTTGAGTAGTTCACACATAAAGATTGCCGAGCGCTGATCACCCGCTGATTTTCCCACGATCACAGCCCGATCTGTCGGCGAGCTCGTTAACTTGCAAATCGGGCTTAAAATCCTATAGCGTGAACTAGGCTTAAGGAGCATGCCCGGTCTGCTTTTGAGGGATCTGGCTGCATGCATTGTGGGAGATTTCCCCCTCACAAGCTCCAATCCTGTTTGGTGGTGTTTACCGGCCATGAGTCTGTGCCTCGTGGTTCAGGTCTTGCGTCTGCCAAGGTGGTGCGGTGGCTTTGACCATGGGGTTTGCAGATGGAGTTAGCAGAACAGGAGACAGGTTCTCCCCTTTCTCTTGTCCTCTCCCCTGACTCCGATGTCCACATTTCGGCTTTGGGAGCTCCTGCTGAGAACTCTCCTGACCTGGAAGTGGATATTTCTTTGTCTGTGTTGGGTTCTGAGGAATTTGACGTGGGTGATGAAGGGAATTCCTCCGTCAATTTGCCACCACAGCCAGTGGCATTCGAGGAGCTTCTCGATATCATTACATTTAAATTGGCCGGAGCAGGAAGCTATCGTCATCTGTTCAAAGCTAGACAACTGTTTTCTGACTTCTTGACAGGGCAGAGAGAAAGGGTAGTGTGGCAGCCCGTGCCCCCTACCAAAATCTAGGGAGGCCGGCCAGTGGGCTCGGGCTCAGGCCTGTCAGGTGAGACCTGACCTGAGATCGGTCGTCTCAGCCAGGCAGGCCATGAAGGAATCCAACATGAGTTTGACACCTCTCTCAGAGAACCTGGCAGCGTGGAAACTTCTGCCAGGTGTCTCTCAGTGGGACCTAGATACCATAAAGAAAGGGTACAGGATCCAGTTTGCCACCCGTCCCCCTAAATTTCAGGCAGTGCTGCCCACTATTGTTGGCACACACCAAACTTTGTTCCTCCAAGAGGGACTTCTCTCCCTTCTGAGAAAAGGGGCATAGAGCATGTTCCCCTTCTAGATCGGGATTCAGGCTTTTACAGCTGGTATTTTGTTGTACCCAAGAGAGACAGGGGGCTGCTTCCAGTTTTGGACCTGCGAGCTCTGAACTCTGCCCTAAAGAAGTTCAAGTTCAAGATGCTCACTACAAAACTGATTGCATCACAGATCAGATCTGAGGACTCGTTTGTGACAATAGACCTCAAGGATGCCTATTTTCATATAGGCCAGAACACAGGAAGTTCCTCAGGTTTGCTTTCGGTGGCGAAGCTTACCAGTATCAGGCTTGTCTTTTTGGTCTAGCTGTCCGTGTACTCAATTACCTGGATGACTGGCTTATCCTGGCCCACTCCAAGGCCATGGCAACCAGTCACTGGGATGCAGTGCTTGCCCTATGAGGTCTGTAGGCCTCTGGATCAACCCAGAAAAGTGTGTGCTTTCTCCATATCAGATAACCACCTTCTTGGGGGTGATTTGGGATTCCACCACGATGCGGGCATGTCTATATAACTGCTTGGGTGACTTCCATACTGTCAGTAGTAAATGCTGTTCGGCTAGACCGAAGCCGCTCTGTCGCCGAGGCGCAGAGTCCTCAGCCTCATGGCAGCTGCAGCCAACATGATTCCTTTGGGTCTGCTTCACATGAGTCTGTTCCAGGTCTGGCTCAGAGGTGCGGGCTTCCATCCTCACAGGCATCCCCTCAATGCCATCAGGGTTATGTTCTGAGGGCTTTGTACCCTACTAATGTGGACAAGACCCTGGTTTCTGGCCTTGGGTCCCACTCTAGGGGCGTGTCACCGTCTCAGGACTCTTTTGATGAATGCCTCACTTTTGGGCTGGGGTGCAGTCTTGGGTGCCCTGGCACTAAACTCTCATGGCAAATAAATTGCCTGGAGATGAGGGCTGTGTTTCTAGCTCTGAAACACTTTCTCCCACACCTCATGGGCTTCCTTGTGCTGTTAAACACAGACAGTACCACAGTGGCTGCTTATATCAACCATCAGGGTGGACTGTATTTGTGCCCTCTCTAAACGTTGGTGCAGCGGATCCTGCTCTGGGCAGAGACCAGATTTCTTTTGCTGAGAGTGATTTTCATTCAAGGGCACATAAATAGGGGGACAGACTTTCTGTCAAGACAGGTGCTGAGCCTTTCCCCCAGTAGCTCTGCTCCAACAAGTCCTACCCTGAGTGCACCACGATGGGGTACACCTTATTCTAGTGGCTCCCCACTGGCCCACTCGAGTTTGTTTCGCAGACCTTGTCTCCCTCCTAGACACCGCTCCTTGGAAGATTCCCATCAGGAAAGATCTCCTCTCTCAGGCATGAGGGGCGATACTCCATCCCCACCCAGGGATGTGTAAGCTCTGGGTCTGGCCCCTGAGGGGGACCAGTTCCTAGAGGCAGGCCTCTCATCAGAAGCTGTGGAGACTCTGCTGAATGCTAGGCTAGACCCTCTGGTCTCTCGCTTTCTGCGGGGTGCCAGGCAGCTGAGGCCTTCCTGCAGACTGCACCTCCCCTTCTGAAACCTCTCAGTGGTCCTGGATGGGTTGCTGGAAACCCCCTTGAGCCCATGGAGTCAGCCTCAGAGAATTTTCTGACCCTTAATATGGCTCTAGCCTATGCTTAATATGGCTCTAGGCTTTTAGCCTTAGCCTCCCTTAGACGGGTAGGGGTCCTGCAGGCTCTCAGTCGTACCTGCCTGCCTGGAGTTTGCCCCTGGAATGTCCAAGGCTATCTTGCACCCCAGGGCTGGATGTCCCAAAGGTGTCCAGGATGGCCGGTTGTCCAGTCATACTGCAGGCCTTCTGCCTTCTGCCCCATGACTTGGTGGAACAGGACCTTAAGACTTATGTCCACTGCTCCACCTCATGGTGTAAGTCTCCATCCTTGTTCGTCTGCTTTTGGAGCTGGAACAAGGGTAATCTGGTCTCCAAGCAGAGCTTGGGACACTGGGTGGTAAAGGACATTACTCTGGCCTACGAGGCACATGGTATTGCTTTGCCTCTAGGGGTCAGGGCTCACTCCACTAGGGGTGTCTCCTCATCCAGTGCCCTGGCTAGGGGTGTTCCCCTCCAGAAGATTTGTGCTGTGGCAGGCTGGTCCTGTCTGCACACCTTTGTCAGGTTTTATAACCTGGACCTGGACCCCACTCCTGGGTCTCAGGTCATTCAGGAATAATGGGTGTTCTGTTCCTGGTCCACTCAAGCTCTCTCATGGCCCCTGGGACAGACGTCGACCATTGTGTGCCATCCTTTTGCGCTTCCTTCAGACAAAGGCAAGCTGAATGAATGTTATGTAGATGCCCTTATATGGACATGCTGGCACATATTCCTCCGTCACGTGTCCTATCTGAGCCAATGAATTGGCGTGTGTGCACAGGGAGCTTCAGACACACTTCCTCGACAAAGTGTTCCCATAGTGTCAGTCATAACGCAGCATCTCGTTCCCTTCTCAGGGAACAGGGTTACTTATGTAACCTGTTGTAGTTTTGTCTCATCTGTCCAAAGGACATTCTCCCAGAAGCTTTGTGGCTTGTCAATATGCATTTTTCCAAATTCCAGTCTCACTTTTTTATGATTTGCTTTCAACAGTGGAGTCTTCCACTTTGGCTCAAACAGTGATGGATGGTGCAATCTGACACTGATGTACCTTGACCTTGGAGTTCACCTCTAATCTCTTTGGAAGTTATTCTGGGCTCTTTGGTTACCATTTGTATCATCTGTCTCTTCAATTTGTCATCTATTTTCCTTTTGCGGCCATGTCCAAGGAGGTTGTCCACAGTCCCGTTGACCTTAAACTTCTGAATATGTGCAAGTGTAGTCACAGGAACATCAAGCTGCTCGGAGATGGTCTTATAGCCTTTACTTTCAACATGCTTATCTATAATTTTCCTTCTAATCTCCTGAGACAACACTCTCCTTAGCTTCCTGTGCTCCATGTTCAGTGTAGGCCACACCATGATACCAAACATTACAGTGACTACTTTTCACTGTTTAAATAGGCAGACTGACTTATTACAAGTTGAAGACACCTGTGATGCTAATTACAGGACACATAATTAGTTTAATATGTCCCTATGGTCAAATTATTTTCATTTCTAGGGGAACCATAATTTTTGTCTAGGCCTGTTTCATTAACTTGTTTTTGTAAATGGTTCTGTTTAACCACAATTCGAATGCAATGTCTGATTTTCATTAGTCAAGTTTCAGTAAATGTTTAGATATTACCTTTGTCAGTTTCAAGTTGTCAGTGACCATTGTGGGTTTTTCTTTTTTTAATGGATGGTGGCCAACAATTTTGTCCATGTGTGTATGTAGGCATTGCACAAGGTTAGAAAGCCGGTATTGTCCACTTTAAACGCATCACAAGTTCACATTTACTACAAAAGCCGACAAGCACCTGTGTCGTTTGTGAGCAAAGACTGGTAAGTCCATTTTAGCGAGTCAGAGCGCAGTATTCAGTTCAGCTGACCAGACTGCTAGTCACTTCGGAAAGACACACTTGATGAGAGGAGTTTCACTGAACCAGACTAAGTGTTCAAGTATGGATAATTTTGACGGACTTGATGAACCTGTGATATATTCTTCAGGGCGTAAAAGGAAAATAAAAATTGAAATTTTTTGATGGAACATTGCTAAAGCAGCACGTTACAGTGGTGAAAGGAAAGCTTTCTGTATTTCGTGTGTAACCGCACTTCCATATCAGGTTTGCCTAAACACATTTGGATTAATAAAATAATGAAACGAGAGTCAGAGGTTCACTGAACAAAAACACAAAACTCTGGGGCGCGTTCTCATACACTCATTCACTCACTTTTAATAAATAAAAAAACATACTTTCAATGAACATTAATTTTGTAAGTTACCTGTATTTTTATGAGTTATTATTACTTAATCAAAACAACCCAACTCCAGTTTGATTGATCTTACTTGGAATGCACAATAAAAAACATGAATTCTGAAAATGAGTAAAAACTGAGTTATCTGTCTTTGCAAATAAACTCTTCATTTTCTAATTCTTGAATAAATACTCACAATACTCAGTATCATGGTGCTGCTTTATTACCTAAATTATTACCATAAATATAGCACTTAATGTGTGACATTATCATTCGTGCAATTATTGAATAAGGCTGCCACATGACAACAGTGTACTGAATAAAATCATACAGGTGAAGAGGTTCAGTTAATGTTTACATCAAACATCATTATTAGGAATAATTTGTTCTTTGTAACATTCATGCCTCTCTTCTGTCTGTTTTGCACAGGGAAGCGGGCATGTTTGGGTGAAGCTCTGGCCCGAGTGGAACTGTTTATTATTTTCACCTCTCTCCTCCAGCGCTTCACCTTCAGGGCCACTCAACCACCAGAAGAGATCGACACCACTCCTACAAACTGCAGCTTTAGCCGCCAACCTCATTTCTATGAGTGTTATGCTGTGCACAGAACATAAGCGGTTTTTCGTGGACGGCAACTTCTTTCTATTGATTGCTTTCTTTTTATTTGACATCCTTGACATAATGACAAAGTGTCCTAATGAGAATCTAGGCTAAAATGTTTATAATCATCTTTGATATAGTCTCTTGTATCTATTTTTAAAAGTCTGCAACAAGTGCAGTTAAACATGCATAGTGAGAATTTAATACTGAAAAAACACACATTAGTATTCAGAGCTCTGAAATGTGTTTTATAACCACCTGATAAATGAAGGTGGAAACCATATAAAACTGAATCAAGTTATGTGATTTATGTAATATTTACAACTAGGACTATTCATGCAGCCAAATATTACCATTGTACTAGACTTCTATTAAATTTAAATTTGAACGCTTGCCATCTTCTTATGCATATATATAATGATATAAAATATTATGATATATATATTAGTCTTTATTATTTTTGTCTTTTTCCCATTATCCTACAAGCAAGTACTCTTAATAATCTCAATAGGCCACCTAAAAAGATCTGCTTACATTGCACAAAACTTTTCTTTCCTTCTTTATCCTTCTTTTTATTTTTAATTATTCAGTATGATTGTTGTATCTCAGTATGATTGTTCTATAAGCAATCATTTAATATAGATTAACTAACATTTCAGACACCATATGGTCAAATGTTTTGTATATTTTTGATCTGCTAGGGGAAATACATCCTCACTGAAAGCCTGTCAGTAGCTGGCTAGCTTGCTGCTCATTATTTTGTACATTCTCCTTAAATGTGAAACTGTTTCTCTTGTTCTTTTACAAATAATGAGCTTTCATAAATCAAGTAAATGTTGCTAAATCTGTTGAATATTTTCTTCAACTATATGGTCTTAACTGCTAGAACTGGAGATCAGCCAGGACACCTGTGTATGCATTTTGGTGCACAACCACAGACAGCAGCTAAATGTAAAGATTTTTTTTTGTGGCTGAACTTATGTCATGCTTTTTCCAGTACAAATGATTAATGGTCATTAATTGAGTTACATTTTCTACTTTTATTTTTGTGATAAAATATTTAAAAATCAGTGACAAAAACATTAAAATATAAGACATATTATCAAAATAAATTTCCATTAGACTACTCACAGATTCGTTCTGTTAATAATGATATTATGAGAATATGGAATTTTGAAGAGACAACAAGAAATTTGAAATAAATGCTCACTAAATGAAGATGCAGGAATTAAGTAATTGAACAAAGTAACCAACCTAGTGGTTGTAAATAATATACAACTTTTGGGGATTTTTAACGCCACCTTTATTAAGTCCTATCTGATGTGTATATGACTCTTAGCTGTCATGAAGTTTACTTTATCCTAAAGCATTCTAAGCTCAAATCATGCATATGTGATAAGTAGAGAGTTGGTTGTGTTGTATGGTGTTTTGTGTATATATATATATATATATATATATATATATATATATATATATATATATATATATATATATATATATATTGTGGGAGATAATTTTGTAAATGAGGATATATGTATGAGGTGTGTGTTTGTAGTGTGAAATAATCGGGGGACAGCAGGAGTGAGTTCTCAGGTAAGGTTTATTCGTTAGGTCGTTTGAGCTTAAGAACAATATAAGGTTTAACACGGCATGTTGGCCTGTCATGGGCCTTGCACACAGGCTGCAAGGGCTTTGAAGAACAAATAGTTGTATCAATGATGTCAGTCTGGCAGGCCTTCTCTGCGGTACCAGGCTTTCCAAACTTGGACCAATCAATGGCAGAGACATACCCTAGATTATTATGGTCAATCTTCGCTCCACTGGTACCTTGAGCGGCAGTGATCTCATCATGAAGTAAATGCAGCGCGTGTTGGATGGCAATGGTGGTACCAGGCGAAATATCTAGAGTACATACGTAGAAGACAGCGGAAAAATCAGAAAAGCCGTGAAGTGTAGAGTGTAATAAAAGAAAGGGTGTTGGCCCCTGAAGGACTGAGAACTTACCCATGCTGTCTCCTGAAGAAGAATGAGGTGTTGGCAAGAGTGAGGCCGAAGACAATCCCACTGGTGGGGGCGGAAACGCCCAATTTTTAATATAATGATTTACGGAAGTTTAATTATAATGGTATTTGAAAAGTTGTAAATTCAAAGATAATGGTGTAAAAAAGAATCTAAAAGGTCTAAAAAAGAAAGATGGGTAGGATTGTCTAGGCAAAGAACCAGTGACGTGTTGCATTGGGAAGATAAGGGAAATGTATATAAAGGCTGTAGTTGGAGTTCCCCGGGGAGAGGTTGTTGGGACGTTCATGCATGAGCATCTCAATTCTTGTGTCAGCGCTGATTACAAAATAAAATCTCTTATCTGCATTCATCTAGTCTGCTTGATTGGCTTATTTAGTTTTGAGGCCTTACTAATTATGAGTCTCACTTAGACTGAGCTGTCAGGTCAGTGTGGAGCTGGAGTCAGATTTTAGTAGTGAGTACAGTAGAATTTTTATTCCACTATATATATATATATATATATATATATATATATATATATATATATATATATATACATATATATATAAGCAATCATAACTTTGGGACACACCATTGAGGACAAGGTGAAGGAGGAGGCCAGCTGTCTCGTCCAAAGTTTTAGTACATTTGGAGGTATTGCTTATTGCTCTATTTATGCAGAATATCATCTAACTTTTTTTAAGCAGAAAGTTAATCTTTGAGCAATGTCCATATTCTTGATAATTCCTTAATGCAAGCTTTAACTCAACTCTAAACACAGCCCTGATCTAGAACAGATGAACAGTTCATTCTCATACCAATTCACCCAGTACATACATTTGGATAAGGGAATGATTACTGCAAACAGTAACTGACCCCATCTATGTTTTCTTGCAGACTCAGCTTTCAATCCAGAATACATGATAAATAAAGCAGTGTGCAATGTGATCTGCTCAATCATATTTGGACAGAGATTTGCATCAGATGACCCACAGTTAAATCTTATGCTCATGGCTGTTGATGACTATTTTAAAGTTCTTAACAGTCCACTTGGACAGGTACTGTATCATTACTATTGATTCATAAATTGCATTTTAAATAACGCATTAAATAACATAAATAAGGTGCCGAAATAAATATTCTGATGAAGATGTATTTGCTCAAATTTTGCAAATTATGCAGATAGAGGTGCATAGTCTCAGTTAATGTTCACATCAGATTCACATGTGATACATCAGAATGAAGAAAAAGTGTAACCTCTGTGACTTTTACTGTGGCCTGAGTTTTGGTACCAGATGAGCTGGTTTGAGTATTTCAGAAACTGCTCTCCTGGGATTTTTACACAACAGTGTCTAGAGATTACACAGATTGTTATGAAAAAGGCATGGATTGGGATGACTTGAGAGTGACATGCCAAAGCTGGAATTATCATGACAAGTTTCCTCTTGTCTTAAATACCAGACTTTCTGTTCTTAACTGTATTTAACTGTGCAAAGTGATTGTTGAAACTGCTGTTTGCCATTACCTGCACCTGAAAGTTTCTCAATATTTTCAAAAATTCTCAATGGATATAAAATATCTACACACACCTGTTAAAATGACATGGTTTTGCGATGTTAGAAAATTAATCCAAAATAAATCATGTTAGCACTTTTTCAGTCTCAAAGTGACACTGAAAATATAAGATGTAGACTTTTAATATTAATTGTATAAAAACATGCCCAAGACAATTCTAGCAGTTAAATGGCCATTTTAATAAAACACTTAATAATTTATTGTTCAGCAAAAATCTAATCCTTTTTCATTCCTTAATTTTTTTTTTTTTACATTAGCTGCTTTATCTTATTCAGCCTATTTCTCTAGAGCATTGAGTGTTACGTGGGATTGTATCCTGGTTGAATCTTTGACAGCAAATGCAAACTTTAATTGCATGAATAAGCATAACAAATGTACAGAGTTTCTAAGGGTGACTGGCATGAAGACAAATGCATGAAAGTAACAAAAATTTGTGATGAGTTTTTTTGACAGTCTTTGATACAGATGATGATTAGTTTCCAGGGAAAGCTGAAGATCTGCCAGTTCGGATAGAGCATCTCCTGCTGGTGATAGGATTGTGACTCCATGTGACTCCATGCTCCTGCAGGACGTACTTTAATGCACAGTTTATGTAACATATCTCCCCATCTCTTACTTTTTATCAATATTGTTTTTTCCTTACAGGCCTATAATATTTTTCCCAAAATTGTGGGCCTTTTCCCTGGACCTCTCCATGACATGTTGTCAGAAGTGGAAAAGGCCAAAGGTTTATTTAAGCTTGAAGCAGAGGCACGGATGAAGACACTGGATCCTTCTTCACCCCCTAAAGATTTCATTGAGGCTTTCCTTTTACAAATGGAAGAGGTACAATCCCTCTTTGCATGGTATTTATGTTGTTATTTTATATGTTTTTAAACAGCTATAATAACTCTGTCACTCTGAAGAGAAATGTCAGTTGCACCCTCAGATGGACTCACTTCTTAGCCATTTTTCACACAAATCATTTAACTGAAGCTACTTTCTCAGGGTCCGTACTGACACTCCATGGCGATGGCTAAGCCTACTTTAGAATCAGTCCACCTTTACAACTACAGTCAAGCTACTGCATAAGAATAGAAAGACTCTCAGATTCCAGACATATTCCAGAGGAGAGCATGTTTCTTTCCCAGTAAGCAGATAAAGTTAAAAACTAATAATAAGTATCTTTTGCAGGAGACACATAACCCTAATTCAGAATTTACTTTCAATAACTTGTTGTGCACAACATGGGCCATGTTTAATGCTGGCACTGAGACTACGTCTTCTACAATCAGACAAAGCCTGCTGCTAATGATGAAGCACCCAGATATTCAAGGTAAGGGATAAGATTGGCATCACACTGCACATTTCCAAAACAATATTAGTTGTGGAATGAAACAGTTTGATGTTCCAGTAACAGAATTAGTGCTGTGATTCTTTAATATGTAGATATCTAAAACATATTCTGTGTTATACCCATCATCTTGAATAGCACAAGTCCAGAAGGAGATTGATAAAGTGGTTGGGCAAGACCGATGCCCTTCTATTGATGACAGACAGAACATGCCATATACTGATGCAGTCATTCACGAAGTTCAGCGCTCCATGGATCTTGCTCCCACTGCTGTTCCACATAAAATGTTATATGACACTGAGTATAGGAACTATCTCATACCCAAGGTACCTTAAAATGTGCACAATCAGACCAATAAAAAATTTATATTCATATTTTATTGCTCAATAATTTTAAATGTTATTTAAACTTTGCCCACTTTCCCTGCTGAAGGTTGTGTGTTTTTCTCTTCAGGGAACCATGGTTCTTCCTTTGCTGTCTTCTGTGCTTTCTGACCCTGAACTTTGGAAAAACCCTGACAATTTTGACCCAGAGAACTTTCTGGATGAAAAGGGATGATTCAAAAAAAGTGATGCATTTGTTGTATTTGGAATGGGTAAGCTAAAATCTAAGATGTGCATCATGTACTTATTTTTTTTTAAAATACTGAACCATCCTTTACAATTAATGTCCTAGCATATCTATTTATCTAGTGCTTTTCAGGTCTTTAAACAATCTTTAATGATTTTTTTTAAATCATCCACGGATACATGCATGATCAGGGGCTCCCATAAAAATGATTATGACTAATACCTCTATGATATAGATGAGAAATGTAAGGCCTGTTAGTGATTAAAAGGAGGATATATGATTTAGGGACCAAATGCATGATTGAGGCAGGCGACTGAGGCAAGTGCAACCTGGTCACCAACCAGCTCAACAAAACCCCATCACTTTGGTTGAGGTGCAAACCAAGTAGTTTTGGCCAGTTGTGGGCATTACTGTAATTAAGTATAAAGTATACAATTTTTTAAGCCTTTTAAATTTCAGTCTACTACATTATGCCAAAAAACAAAACAAAACAAAAAAAACAGTTGTCCAATTACAGCACAGCAAGCAAACTGAGGTACACGCATTATTTTTGACCTATGCATAGTTTTTTGGTTTTCACTAAATACAGCCAGCGCAAGCAGTTGAGTAGCATAAAAACTGCAGTGTCACAGCCTGAAGCCTACGATGAAAGAAAACCCTGACTCCATCCCACCACCCACATACCCATGGCCTTATCTGCAAGATTTGTTTCAGGTTGTAGAACAGAAGAGTCTTTCATGTTCAGATACCTGCTTTGCCTGCCTCAGTAACATACGATTTCTTCTTAAAAGAATTCTCCATCATATTTGAGAAACATGTAGAGGGGTGCACGTCCTGTGATTATCATAACGGTGATTTTCTTTCACATGAATTCTAATGTTAGCTTGCAACAATGAAGGGTTTTATTGTGTATTTAAATAAATCTGTCATTATGGATGGCTATTTACGCTTTAGTTAGATAAGTAAGCTAACATAATCAGTAACTCTTGAGCAGCAGTCTATATCTACATATCTACAGTCTACATTATTGATGTTGTACAGCAACCCAGTAACCCAATAGATCAACTTTTATTGTTGATATTTGACCAGTCAGCAAGTAAAATGTCAAAGTCCTGTTTATATAAGGGTCCTTTTTCTTGTGTAGTGTCCCTGTAAACACTAACACAGGCACAGGCACATACACACACACCCACCCATGTTCCCCCTTGTGCACCATGACTGCTCAGAATAATGTTAGCTGTTATCTGTATCATGTTCATTTCTCAGACCTTGTATTAACAGGCATGTGTGAGTAGAGTGACAGATAGCTAATCACAAAAAATGACAACATTAGAGCTAGGCTAAATGTAATACTTATAGTGCACTTAATGTAGTACTTTTGTACTTTACCTCAAATAGAAATTCAAATTGAGGACTTTTATTGGAGTAGTGTTTTATCTAGAGTATCTCAGCTTTCACTCAAATACAGGAGATGTGTACTTTGTCCACCACTGGTTTTGTCATACCACTCAGTAGCACTAGCTCTGGTGCTTATGTGACATGATCCCAGCATTAGGCTTAACTTAAAGGACCCAAATATTTATGTCAAAATCAGATTCCTTTATCTTCCTCTATCCACGTTTCCTTAGTCTGTTTTCCCCTACAGGACAGATGTCCTGTAAAATGTCTTCTTTTATGAGTGCTCACAGAGAGAGACACACACACACACACAGACACACACACATACACACATCAGAATCTCCCTTATGATTTAACAGGCAGCATGTATAATGCCAAACGGTGCTGGGTCTGTAATAAAAGCATGCAACAGGTAGCCATGGATTTGGGGCAAAATATAATTCAGAATTACAGAAAACTAAACATAGCACCTAATCATGCAATTATAGACTAAGCCAGTCATGTGGCAGCAGTGCACTGCAAAAAATTAAGCAGATACAGGTGAAGAGGTTCAGTTAATGTTTACACCAAACATGAGCATTAGGAATAATTTGTTCTTTGCATCATTCATGCTTCAATTCTGTCTGTTTTACACAGGGAAGCGGGCCTGTTTGGGTGAAGCTCTGGCCCGAGTGGAACTGTTTATTATTTTCACCTCTCTCCTCCAGCGCTTCACCTTCAGGGCCACTCAACCACCAGAAGAGATCGACACCACTCCTGCCAACTGCAGCTTTGGCCGTCAACCTTGTTTCTATGAGTGTTATGCTGTGCATAGAACATAGAAAAGCAGCTGTTTTTCGTGAATGGTATCTTGATTATTCATTTTTTCTGTTATACTGTTGCAAGAATATAAAAATATTTAGAAAAATATCATAGAGATCTTTAAACATATACTGTGCTGTTGCATTGTGTACATTGCTTTCTTTTAGTTGATATTCATGAAATTATGATAATTTGTCAAAATGAGAATCTAGGTTAAAATGTTCATAATCATATCTGATATAGTCTCTTTTGAACCATTGTAACTGTATCTTTTTTTTTTTTTTGAAAGTCTGCAACAAGTGCAGTATTCAGATTTAGATAAACATGCAGAGTGAGGAGTTAATACTGAAATTACACGCATTGATATTTAGACCTCTGACATGTATGGACGTGAGTGCCCCTCAAACTGTTGTTCTGTTTTATAAAACCGAAGCTGGAAATGGTGTAAAACTGAATGTGATATTTACAATTTACAATTTTCCAATTTTGTTGAGCTTTCAAGTGAAATGTATTCATGAAAAGTTCCCATTTGCCATGTCTGTTGAGGATTTCATCAGTAACGGTTTCTGTTTACTTCACAAGCAATCAAATGTAAAGATTTATTTGTGGTTGCCTGCAACACTGAACTTAAGTCAGTCCTCTTCCTGAAGCAGTAAATTGGATTAATGGCTATTACTTTTACCTAGCTAAGCTACATTTTTTAAAAATCAGTGAATATATACAGTATATTCATAGTGAAGTACATGTCTATTGCAGTCAAACTAAATGGCCATTAGACTACTTACAGATTCATGCACGAGGCATCAAGAACCAAGTAAGTAATTAAATAAATTAGGCATGTAAACTTAGTCATGAATGCACATATTAATCCCCAGTTGGCACAATGATGCCATCTAGTGTTTTAGAATAATAAAATAATACATAATAAAATACAGCTTGAGACAGTAAAGGTCTCTAAATGTATTATTAATTGTAAGAATTGATCCTAATAGGTTAATCACAGCAAATATTGATTTGATTTAGATTTTTCTTATTTGCATTTTGTAAATTGATCAATAAAAATATATATTTTTAAAAGCATTCTTATTTTACAGCATTTATTCATACCTGCATACATGTTAATATTAATTTATACATATGAGTGTTAGAAATCTGCACAGCAAAATTAAAGATACCAAAAATGATCGAATACTTATGTAATTTTTGACTTTTTTTTTTATTAATAAAGACATTTGTTCTGAAATGAACAGAATCTCAAGTGTCCTTAGGATGTGTGACACAGTTGATTTTAGTTAAATAAATTCCTTTGTGAATTTGTTTAGCGATACTATAAAACAGAAGCATCTATGACATAGCACGGTTATGTGTTTTACAAACAGTGCAACTTCTCTTTTGGATAATAGCAGTCAGCATCCCAGTCCAAAACAGACATCATGTTTCTCTCTTTTGGGGAAATATTACTAATGGTTCAGCACAGAACTGCTGCGGAACTGCTTATAAAGCTGTGGTATAGTCAATAGCATGTCTTTTTGAAACTACAAAGCACTTCTTTCAGTTGTATGTGTTCATATGTGTGTATTTGTGTGTGTGTGTGTATGCATGTATGCGTGTTCTTTAATGGCACAGTAGAGATCAATCACTTCTAGTGGGCAGTTTTAGTAACTCACTGACCGATCCTAGACCAGAGGCAACTTTCACAAAATAACTTATTTTACCCATAAGATGTTTTTTCCCCAAAAAATGTCCTTTTTTTCCCCTTTGGAATACACTTGACAGCACTAAACCACTTGTAACTACTATATGAGAAATGTATATATTTGCCTTTAGGGGGCATTTTTCTAATATGTTCAATTGTGGGAATAATTTTTTTAAACTCGTTCACTTAAAACTTTAGATGAATGTTTTATATTACATGTTTCTTACTTAAAAGCTTCAAAATGATACCTTTACAGGTAAGTCTCAACGTAAGTCACACTTCCTTCCAAAACTGTTGTAGTAGTATTGATGAAATCTTACAATAAAATAAATGTAATGGCTTAATGATATCAAATATAGCATATTTAAGCAGACCTGATGGCATGCAACATTTAGAACTAGGAGCCTATTATTATACAGTACACGGGAGAAAAAGTTAGAATTTTTGGAGAATTTCTTTTTTCATTTTTCATCCTAAACAACTTACACATCTGATATGTATATAATCCACATATTAAGATCTTTAAATGTGTCATCATTTCCATAAAAACTGTTGTTTTTTTAGATGTCATTATTATGTCCGGAAAGATTGTCCACATTGTCTCAGAACAGGTAATATCACTGTTGTCCAAAAACAAAAAAAAAAGAGGTAGAAAATAACAAAATATAATGGGTTTAACAGTCACATTAACCGATCTGGTATATAATATAATTTAGACCTCATTTTTGATTTTTTAAACTAGAAAAATTTGATTTTAGACTGCTCTGTTGGTCCTCCAGGTTGCTGGTGAAAGTTCATCTAAGAATAGCACACCATAGAGGTTCATTCAGTAAATGTCCAATGAATCCAAAGCACTCTTAACAAAGTTACATCCATACAATTTTGTATGCCTCAATCTTTATGGACCTCATATAGATATCAATTTACACATGGCCCAGAAGCTTTCAGCAGTAGCTATCAGAATATCCATTGACTCCTTCATGTTCACAGTGATCCAGTGCTGGTGTGTCCAATCCATTCAGCACTTGCTTATGGGCGGAAATGTAACAATATGCCTTACCCTTCTTTGCTCCCAGGTGATGATGCCGATGGAGGGGGATTTGTATGGAGGCTGGAAGAGGTTCCATGCTGTGAATGCCACTCTCTTCAAGGCAGTCCATCTGGCACGGCTGGTCTTCATGATCTTGTCCAGTAGTCCCCTGTAGTATGTGACTGCTGGTGGTGCGTTGTTCATCCAGGGATCCAATTCCCAGCTTCCATCTATGCCACTTATTTTTAATTTCTGTCTGCACCTGGGATTAGAAATAGGATGGAGAAAAAAGAGTGAATGATTACTTTTACTTAGACCTACTTAAATACAGGACAATTCTTCAGTAGGTTGTAGGACAGAGAAATTGTTTGTAATAATATTATAAATAATATTATTCATTTTATTTGAAGTATACTCATAACTTAGATGGCTGACAATTTAATAGGAAATCAGTGGCACTGTCGTGCTGTGGGAGGCATTTACTGGAATGGGTTGGGTCCATCTGTCACAGCAAATGAATATAAAGAGACTCTGACTGATTACATTTATCCAAGGAGGAAACATTTATATCCATCATGATTGGAATAGTCTCTTCCTGGATAGCAACCCCAGGGGATGTGGGCTCATGGAAAGGACTGATGAGTATTTCATGAATTTATGAATTAATTAAATGAATATTTGGAGGGGTCCAAATGTCTGAAACCAGATAAAAAAAATCATTCTTTTTTTAATGGACAAAAGGTCAGATTTTCCTATTCTCTTATACTGCAGCATATGTACAGATAACACTCAGCTGAATTTAATCTAAAATCGATCATGAAGTTTCATACAAACTTGTCAGCTTGGCTGACATTAAAGGAGAAAAGGGGACATACTACATACTAAGAAACTCTAAAATGCATATTTCAAAGATTCTACTTTTCACTTTTTGTCAATAATTGAATTTGTATATCATATATTAAACAATTGCTGTATTAGGAAATAATGCAAAATAGAATCATTTTCACTTCTGGTCTCAGACGTACACCTTATGTATTGATATCAAAGACCATCATACCATTTGAGCACAAAGATTTCTGTTTAACCCTTTTAGTCCTTTTAGGACAAAACATACATAATTTGTATCTATTGTTTCTTACCTCTTTATTCAAAAAACAGTATAAAATGGCCACCAGAATACCCTGCGGAGGATCACAGAACAGAGCAGCTGCTTACAGGTGTCAGCTGTATGTAATTTCTTTCAGCAAAAGCACATCATATACTATTCCATGTGCAGTAAATACAAGCTTTGGCTCTACCTGTGTTGAGTTGAGGAAGAGCTCAAAGAAAATCCAGGTGGCACGAAACGCATCAAAATTCGGTTCTTTATCCATCGTAGGAAACATAATCTTATGAAGACCCAGTAGAGGCATGAGGGTCAAGGTAGACTTGGCCAATCTAAAAAACCAAACAGATTTTTTAATTCTAGTCCAAGTTTTATTCTTAAGATAATAGAAATTTATTTATTTGTTTGTTTGTTTATTAACCATGTAGTTAGTTGGTTTGTTGAACATTTATTATTATTGTAGACACAAATGTTGTTTTATTGTTTGAATTGTTTTAAAAGCCAAAGGTTTCAAAAACACCTTATGATTCATGTTCTAAAATAATGAAGCTGTTACAAGAATTTTAGACAAATCTTGGCATCATTAATTTAAGGCTAACCTTTACAAGTTTACAGAGGTCCCTAATGGTTATTTTGCTAAAGATTTTGCACAAGGTTGAATAGAAACCTAACAAAAAAGCTTAAAGCAACATGTTAAGTCATTTCTTTATTATTTAAAGTAGGAAAGATGTCTAATATACCAACTTACTGGTCTACTACACTGTAAGACATTTCCCAATGGTTAGAAACGGTTAGAAAGTTCACCTGCTGTTCATTAAGCAAGACGTGAGCCTATGTTAAATAATTATGGACATACTGTAAAGTCTAAAATCTAAAAGTAACACATGTAGTTTTACATTTAAATTCCATAATGAGTGAGGTCTTACCTGAATTTATAGTCTGTACATCTCATCTGGTGTGCTTTAAATTTGGAGACAAGCATCTGTATAATCCTTATGAAAAAGTAACAGTTTACCTGCAATATATCACATTTAACACTTTAAACTAAGATCTTTAAAATTATATCACATTAACAATAGTGTAGGAATGAATGTACAAGCAAGATTAGGACCAGGGCACAAACTCTTTGGGTTCTACTAAGTTATAGCATATTAAATTAACACAAGCTTGTACTAAGCCACAAATTTCCCCAAACAATGAATGCAACATATATATATGTATATATATAAGACACTTAAATATTGCATAAGCATGAGTGCTATTGTGCTGAACATCAGCATGGTTGCCACAGTCCAGGTGCCATAAATTATCACAGTCAATATTCATTTTATAGAATTTATAGAATTTAATTAATTGCATTAACTTTAATGCAACAAGTTCGATAAGCATGCTATTAATATTGAGTACCTGACATTACAGACACAAAATGCAAGACACAAAAATGTTTTTGCTTCATCAAAAAAAAAAGTATTCCCAAATAAGTGGAGTGATGCTAAATATGACCACTCTTGTAATGCTGTTTATCCAATCAATTTAGAGAATTGAATAATAACATAAATATACTAGCATTTTCAGGAGATTTTGGGACAAAAACATCTTAAAATGAGTATGTTTGAGAAATGTGTGTCTGATACTGAGCATCAGTATTTAAAAAAAAACACTTACTAAGATAGCCAGGTAGATAGGAGCTTCAACAATCAACATATGCACAGTGTTCTCGTTCTTCTCCCAGCACCTTGACAAAGATATCATTTGTCTGCATTCTCCAAAGTATAATAGTACATATTGATGTCTCTTTAACACAGCTGAGAAGGCTTACCCAGTGTTCTCATATAGATGGCGCACTACGATCCATGGGACCACATAAAGTACAGGAGTAACTGAGGAAAGAAATTATGTTACTGTGCATCCAAAATGTCTTGACCATATTGGTATATTGCTTTTATATTGCAATTACTCTTACAGGATTTATCTGAATGTATATTTGTTAATTGTTGAAAAAACAGTCAATAATCAACAGGATTAACAGCAATGCTATACGTCAATTCCAACTGGCAAATTCCTATGTAGTCAAAATGGTACTGACCCCAGCCGAGGGCAAGGTAACCATAGAAGTAGCTGTTCTCAGAGAACACAAGGAGTATCAGAAGGTTATGGAGGTACAGGCCCTCCGTTAGTACCCAGAAGAAGCTGGTTCCCATACAGTAGTGCATTACCACTTCGGCTATGCGGCAACCCAACAGATCCTGTAGGCAAAAAACAGAAAGAGTTTGAGGGTCATGTCATTGTAACATTTCACTTGATTGCATGTGTTATGGTGAATGAAGTATCATTTTGGATGCATCACTATGTCAAAACAAAACTATGTACTCTATGTGTTCGTGGTCATATATGTGTACAATGGGCATATTTGGCAATACCTGGTCACTGAAAACATGGGAAAAATTACTGCTGTTTTGGAGGTAAGGACTGCGTTTTTGGAGAAGATCATCACGTATAAGGACGGACACAGCCCGCAGGATAAAAGAAGCAAACAGGTTGGCATGAATGTAGTTGCGGGTGCAACGGAGTTTCCTACAATAGAGCAGACACAGAATAACCACTGTTTACATGAACAAAATCTATATTCATGTGAACAAATGTTAACCTATTTTCACAACAGTTTTGTTTATCATGAAATAAATTTGGTTGACAATATTGATAAGAGAGGAAAATGTAATCATATTTGGTCACTAATTAAATCTATAATTACTACCATAACAAAACAGAAATTATTTAAAATGATCATTTCTGCTGCATGACAAACTGTACAACTTCACTGTTGCATAGCTACACATACATAGCCAAAGAATTAATAATCAATGCTCATTAATTCTTCATGGAATTATTTTGTATATAACGAATTAACAGGCAAGAATAATGACTTGTTCAATTATTAAAATTCTAATTACAGTTTGTATTGGTCACATACACAACCATACAAAGTACAAGAACAGTGAACCAGAATATACTATCGTTCAGATATGAAAGGAAAAATATAATATAGGGAAGGTACAAGGATCAGTGGCAGAAACAATATGTTGATATGTAACAATAACAATATGTATTTTGAAAAAAGTGGAGATATGTGCAGATATTTATGCAAATTCACAATCCATTGTTTCTTGTCATAGTTGTTTCCTGTCATGTCAGTGCCATAATGAAAGTGTCAAACTTCATTCCCCAGCTCATGCTGCTTACAAACATAGGTGCCACGGACAGCAACACCTGGCCACCTCAAACTGATGTAGCATACCTGGTTTCAATCATCCACACACCATAGAGACTCTGAACACTCACTTAACATACCTGCTCAGCTCTGTTAACACATCTGACGTACCAAGCATTTCACCATGTTGCTTTCTGATCTGATTTGTTTTTGCCTCGATATTCAATCAAACCTTATTGCAAATCTCCTGACACTCTGCTTTTTCTCGATCTTGTTTATGCTAAGTTTTTTTTTTTTATTATATATTAAAACTTTGTTCATAGTCACAGAACAGTTGTTTTTCATAAACGAGCTTAATAATGAATGCGACATAAACATAACAAAAAAAATTCAATTTGAAAATGTCATTGTTGGCACCCTGTGGGCATTATGAACTGCAACACTGAGGCTGACTACACATGGTCAAAATATATCACCTCATAGCTGAAGGCTTTAACAGCAAGACAGCATATTCATTGAAAAAATGTGCTAAAGAACTCATCACAACCCCAACTATCTAGCACTACATGTTGCTAAAGGCCCTGTCAATTGTATCAACTAGCATCTATTCTAATGCATTAACACACAAATGATAATGAATTCTCAAAGCAATGCAGATGAGGATTTAAAGATTTACTATATATTTATTGCTAAGTGTCACACTGGCAAGCTATACTGATCAAGTAAGCTGATCAAATAATTCTGTATAGACAATTCCTATGGCTGTTGTAGATAAGTTGACAAATTATTCTTTTCAATCATAAATAAGATTTCAGCAGAGACTTAATAAATTTAGACTCACCTAAACAGAAGTAATATGATGAGGGCCAGAGTAAGGCTAGCCAATGACAAACAGTAGAAAACTGTGTACATCACCTTCATGTGGGATAGGACCAGTATCTGTTGCTCCTGTAGCAAAAATTAAAAAAAAAAAGAATGCACTGTATTTAAATGGCAAGAAAGAAAGAAAGAAAGAAAGAAAGAAAGAAAGAAAGAAAGAAAGAAAGAAAGAAAGAAAGAAAGAAAGAAAGAAAGAAAGAAAGAAAACTGATATTTTAAAACTGATAAATATTCCTCCTATTTCATTTCAGCATTCTAAATTAGGACTAATAATTCATTTTCATGCTCACACTAAACTTGTCATACAAGGTATATCTGTGTTCATTTGAAATCTATTCATGTCCAGTTGTATGTCTACACAAGTTGTATGTCTACACTTTGTGAGGTCTCACAGCTAATATATCAGATCAGCCTTGTTGTCATGAGTACCATGGAATTGCCCATGCAGCTGTGGGAGAAAATAGTGGGAAAAAAGTGGCTCTAAATCATCATTAAACCACTGAAGCTTCTTCAGAGCACTGTGAAAACCATTATAACTGTGGGAAAAATATTGCACAGCCAAAAATGCTACCGAGATCTGACCAAACTGGGGGTTCAGGCAAAAAGGACAATTGTGAGAGAATTATCAGAGAGTCTAGCTACAATAAGACTTACTAGACTCACTGGACATAATAAAAGATCCTTTCAAATCTCAAGAATATTATCTGCTCTTCACAGTTCTGGCAACTTTAAAATTTGGTCAATTAAGCTACTACTAATAAAGGCTAGGTAAGAGAATCTGAGAGATTTTGTGAATGATTTCGTGGTCTGATGAGACTAAAATTGAACCATTTGGTCTAAAGCCAATGCATATGCTCATCACAAACCAAATACAGCCTGACACCCAGGTGTTCCAAGACAATGAGCCAAATCACCAGGCAGGTATGGCATGGCTGACTCAAAGCTTGGACTTCAATCCAATGAATAATGACCTGTAAATTACTGCCCACCAACATTCTCCATTATATATAGCAGAGTTTGAGAAATTTTGCTTTGAGTAATGAAAGAAAGTGCAAGTATGTGTATATACATTCTGTTGTTTAAAGGGAAATGAAGTTAATTCAGAAATAGGGACAAATGACTACAGGCTATGAGCACACTGTCTTGATGTCAGTCTCGTCATATCTTGCCAGGCGCAACCCATTTGCCTGGCATAATGTTGCATTTTGTATGTCTATTATGGTCAGCCTCTGGCAAAAAAGAACATGATATGGTAATGATGCTTTCAAAGTTGTGGAACACTGGTCCTAATTTGGTCCTAATGCATGTAGTTCAATCCAAGTTTAATATTTTTGCTAAATTTAATATGCATTACTGTGACTGGACTGCAAGGTGCAAATATATTTGGCAGTTGGATCAATTTGTTTTTGCTTATTTATTTATTTATTTATTTATTTATTTATTTATTTATTTATTTATTTATTTATTTTTCAAAATGACTGCAAATTGAAATCATACCTGCTTTTTGTGGTTGCTGCTATTTTCAATGCATTGTGAGTGGTTTCGCCAGGTGTGGCTCGTGTTGCTGGTGTGCCACTGGCCATCTGGACCACATTCTCTTAGGACAAACCCACTTTGTACTGTGTGACGTGTACATTACATACAACTCAATTATTCCAAGTCTTATTCTACTACAAACTGCTACTACTGGTAAAAAAAAAAGACACAAAATACATTAAACCATAATGCATTAGCCAATAGCAGTTACCTTGAGAATACCAGGGCAAATACCAGGGACAGGGCACTTTGACTGTGGTGTTGGGCAACCCATCCGTCCAGCAAGCATATTGATCAAACATGCGTCTGCAGAACAAACCTGAGGAAAAAATAAAGTGTGCTGCAATTAAACAGAATTATATGATAGCAGTATGAAAATATAAAAAAATGTAATCATAACTAAAGGCATTTCACTGCTTCTACCCTTTACTTTCAAGCAAGAGAATCCTTAAGTAAATAATATGTTCTATTTTTTGAGTATATTTTTTAACAGCACAGTGTAGGTACAAAGCATCCATAGATAGGGGGCTCCCTCCTGCTAATGTATTTGTACTCATGTCAGCTGGTTAAAGGATCATGCCATGTGTCATTTTCTTTCTTGGCTGACCATCACATGATGAGGTCGCACAGACAGGGAAGCTCATGGTCTTACAAAGTAAAACAGTAGCTTGCAATTGTGCTTGCAAATTTGTGTTGTAAGGACTAATTCTACTAAACAAAAATAACATTCACAGGTAAAATAGCTATTGTTTAAATTTAGATAGAGGGATTCCTGTATATTACCTGTATACCACATCACAGATAATCAGTCAGTGAGCGATGTTGTAATAAAAATAAATAAAGCTTCAAAGCCAGTAACATTTAATAAACTTTACTACACATGGGAATTATTGTTATATTTTACTGTTTTTGGAAATACACTCCCTTCAGTTAAACTCCCTGCCATATCTTTCCTCTCTTGGCCACATTTTTCACAGTGGAATACATTATCATAAACTCAGCTCAAATGCTTCTTCCCTTGGGTGGGTTTCAATAAACAGCATTTTATTGAACTTGACCACACTATCTTGGTTATTTTATCTTTATATTACACAAAGGCAAACAATTCTGGCACTCAAATCCTTCAGACCAATTAATATTTGGTGCTTCTGATGTGAGAATGAGAATT
Organism: Hemibagrus wyckioides; assembly: GCF_019097595.1. NCBI lineage: Eukaryota > Metazoa > Chordata > Actinopteri > Siluriformes > Bagridae > Hemibagrus > Hemibagrus wyckioides. The sequence continues at coordinate 12,910,066 of NC_080726.1, read as the reverse complement.
TTCTCTTAGTAAGGTAAGGTAAAGGGTTTTTTTTTTGCTGCAAAAGGCACACATGACACCACTCACAAATGTGTGATGTAATGAAAACAGAGGGAGTGTATGGTACCTGAGGGGGTCGGTGCTGAGCTGATGTTTGACATGCACTCATTCCGATACCTTTCCCATTTCTGCCGCGTGTGCTCAAATGTCCGCCCAAACACACACTAAAATACATTTATATGACATATAGTTAATGTGCTATAAACATTTACTCAATGTGTAATTGCTGAATCATTCTACCTTCAAATGTCAGAGACTACAAAAGCGACTAGTTTTGGACTTAATGCATAAAGATGAATTCATGTTTAATATTTCAAAGAGAATGTATATGTATTTTAAGAAAAAACTATTGAAAACACTTAGGACTATTGTGCTGTAATGCAATAATTATAGGCATGTAGGTCATTTTTAGGGGTGTAAGCCATAATAACATGTCAGTTATGTCAAACAACACATTCGGTAGATTTAAACTTAATGAAGCCCACATCCTACATATTTAAACTGTTTCAAGCCTTTCTCTTTATCTCAAATCAGGATAGGGTACAGAGGTACTCCTAAGCACAAAGTTAGGTCAGTAGCTACAGTACTAGTATATTAGCTCATAAAAAACAGCAAAAGCTATCAGAGTCTGAGCAGCAAGCAGGAACTGAAAGATTCCCCCAAATCTGTATGGTCAAGAATACAAACACAGTATGTTTATTTATCAGTGCAACTAGATGAAACACACACACACAGACACACAGACACACACACACATACACACACACACACACAGCAAAGTCTCTGTGTCTTTAAATGTGTAACTTTCTAATGACAGAATATAACATAAAAGGCCAAGTGGTTTAGCCACATTTCAGAGTCACACCAATTATAGCTTAGCCATGTTTATTTAAACATGTTTAATTTTGTGACTTTCCAATGTGTAGCTTTTGTTTCACTATAGGCTACTGACCTTGAATCATAATTTACTGTCAATTTTTTTTTATTTTGTTACACCCCTAGTAATTATATATTCTAATTGAAATTCTGAAATATTAACTAGGTCTTGGAGATGGTTATATACCTCAACCCTGCACAGGACAGATAGACTGACGAGTAGGATTGTGAAGGAGCTCTTCATTACTAATAGAATACCAAGGTGGGGTCCAGGCATTTCAGAACTGAGCAGTCCATCTTTTCACAGCTACAGGCTCTCAAATTGCACCTACAAGAACACACACAAAAAATTAAATTATATATATATATATATATATATGTATATATATATATATATATATGTATATATGTATATATATATACCAGTCAAAAGTTTGGACACACCTAGAACAATATTGGAGATTTCAAAACTATGAAATAACACACATGGACTTAAGTAATCCATATGTAATGACAAGGGGGAAGGGGAAGTTCATTTAGAGTTACCAGCCTCAGAAATCACCAATTAACAGCACCTCAAATTAGAGCCGTTATGAAGGCTTTACAGAGCATCAGTAGCAGACATATCTCAATATCAACTGTTCAAAGGACATTATTGTGTATTTCGGCCGCCTTCAGCACTTTTGACTAGTAGTATATATATATATATATATATATATATATATATATATATATATATATATATATATATATATATATATATATATATATATATATAGTTTTATATATATATATATATATATATAAAGTGCAAATCAGTACAAAGTTATTGTGACTTATGACTGTTATTCTAGGATGAAACATATCTATCCTCATGGGTGTGGTCTCACTGACTGGTTTGATAAGAATATAAATTATAGAAATCAAATATACTACAGTCTCCTTAGTCCAAAGTCCACTTATGGGAGATTTTGCCCCAAAGTATTCACTCACTTTTTTGTGTTGTCCATCGCTCCAGTACAGTTCCAATAAGTACAAAATCTATACCAAAGCACATTAAAGAACAACACCTTGTTGTGACACTCGCTGTTTTTTTGTCCTTTTGTCATCCACCTAATAATAAAGTCCTGAATGGTTTCATCTCCATCTTGTTAAAAGTGTCTTACTAGCCATATGTTTGCAAAAATGACCACTCACTCCTTCACTCCCCTGCCAATGATCTTGGTGCCCTTAGGGAAAATCTGTATGGATTGAGTAGCCACTACTTCATGAACACATACTTGTAATCATGGATTATGCCAGATGGGATTGAAAAATGAAATTGTAACACTATATTTACACTTCACCATACATCCTAACTGAATACAGGTAATCCAGCATGCCTTTAAAACACTACTGGGGCTCATCAAGAGAAAATATCCACAATACGGAGAGACCTTTACTCCTTAAGGCTGTTACATCTACCCAGGACATTACACCTCTAAACCAGCAGTGGTCCCCCTCTCTTAAGTATTAGTTCCTTCTTCATTACCAAACACTTCTTGTCTACAGACTATATAAATCTAGCAGTAACATTCATTTAGTGCAAAGTCTTTCCAACAATAATGTAACGTATGATCCTTGCATACTGTGATTGCTATTTCCGTGCTTTGACCCTCGCATGATTGAATTTCTGTGATTGATCATTGATCCCATTTTAATTCTGTCTTTGGATTTTGTAACTTAACCTGTACATGGATTCTCACACATTCCCTGAATCCTGTTGTTTACACTTAGCATGCCTGCTACAATTTCTTACATTAACTTTTTACCTTTAATTAAATCCTAAAGTATTGTTCCTAGATAAGTTCTGAAGTATTACCTGACTATGTCACTAAGTTATAAGACAATATATGCTTTACATAACATTTATTTATATAAAGTTGTTTTCCACCCCATAATTATTGTTGAAAGGATGTTTCCTAGTGCACTCAATAAATGCCTCCTCTTTGAGGAAAGATGAATGTAATGAAATCTTTGGGGGAAGGCGCTCAGTGAAGTGGTTCCAGACTGTCTCCTCATTCTCATATAATTTCCAACTGATGCTGTCTGTTGTCAGCAGCAAGTCACTGAATCAATGGAATTATTTAAAATCAGTGCAATTCGATGGCTACTTGCTAATTTCTTCCCATTTCTTGTGAAAAAATGCATTATATCATGAATATATATATATATATAAAAAAATACATGTAGCCTCAAATTCGTTTCTCAGGTCCAGTTAATGTGAGCATGTGATGAATGTGATCAAAGCTAAAAGACACCTTACAACAGGTCTATGTTTAAGGAAAGGGACATAGACTGTTGGCAAAAGAATACTACTAAGCCCAGGTTTCTGATAATCCTGTGTCCTGAGGATACTATATAACTGACTTATTCAGCAACATGCAATTTCTAATAGAATTGTATGCAGGTTATCTACAAATGAAAATTTTTGTATTAAATATATATGTAATATATATATGTAATACAAATATGTAATATTAAATATATAGCAAAATCCCCAGACTCCTGACAGTGATTGGTTTATATAATTGTTTCAGATAAAGTATCATTTATAATTCCAGCATAACATGTCTACCAGGTAGGTCTGGCAAATCTCAAATGAACAAGCACACTTTTAGATATCCATCACCTGTATGAAAAAGCAACCAAAATGTCAAATCCTAGAAATTGGTGATTTAAGCAGGGATAATCGCCACCAAAAAAACTCTCCTTATCATAATGTTATGATAACAACTGAGTTCAAATATATCTGATAAATAATTGCACGAGTATGTGTGATTAAGAAAAAAAAAAACCCAAAGCAGACATGAGACCTGGTTGTGAATTAGGAGTTTCCCAAGCCATGGTAAGTTCTATCATTTAATTCTGTGATATTAAAACCACAGCATAACAATTTGGAAACAAGGTTCATTTAGGATATTTTGCTGAGATATCAGCAGTTATGTATTAGTATGCGAGCTCAATATCAAGCCTAATGACGGAAACAAATAAATAATTATTTTTGCACTCTGAATTTCAGATGAAATGTTTTGGCAATAGCTTTAGCATAAGCTCTTAGATTGATTGTAATTGTTAGATCTCTTACAGAGGTCTCTTGAAAGGAGTAACAAAAATAAGCCACTTGTTAGCCTACCCTATAACCAAAAATACAGGTTGGCACCTGCCAGCTAACCCAGTGGCTCAAAAAAACCCCAAAGTGCGCACACACTTGTAAGTGGTACATCCCTTCTGAGTACATCACTGAGAGCTAAGATTAACCCTATGACTATGACAGACAAACACAGACCCTAAATGACACCTAGTAAATATCTTAAAAGCTTAAAAAGGTGGAAAAGTTGCTGAGCCTTACACCTTACGGCACATCATGAGGTTGCAGAGATTGTACAACGTCTAGAACCAACACGACAAAAAATCTGCACTTGCGGGTCACTCTTTCCCACTAGTTTGTTGGCCCCATTAAAAATTAAGTAAAAGGAAAGTGATGGAGAGATTAACAGTTTAATTACATCCACCTGGTGGTCCACATAAATGCTCTTGGAAAAATGTATAAATCATTACATGGAATGACATAATCGCACAGAGAAACACTATTCGCTCCAGATATAGAAAAGAAGAAGAAGGAGAAGAAGAAGAAGAAGAAGAAGAAGAAGAAGAAGAAGAAGAAGAAGAAGAATGATGATGCTTTGAATGGGAAAAATAACAAGTAAGGCAGCACCTTGATTCTCCCCATGAAGTCTAATACGATAACACAGCTGAGATTCCTAAAATTCCACCCAGTGGTGTCTAAAAAATGGATTTACTTGACTGAACCAATCATATGTGGTAAGATGATTTGTGAATAGTGTTCACAAACAGTGGCCAGCACTCACTGTTCCTGGAGATCTACAGTACCTTCATGAAAAGTTCACTTCTTATATCAGATTATCCAGATCATCTATCAGATTGTCTATACCCTATGCTTTTGTGCTGGTGCTGAAAGCTGGTGGCCAATTCCTTTAGCATTCAAATTAGCCTGTGTATAATCAACATTCGCACTGGAGATCTTTGAGATATCTAAGATTTGCTCATCTGAGCTTTGCTGACTTTTCATGTAGTTGATGGACTTGATCAACAGATGGATTAAATCATCCAATTGATGTCATCTATATTTGATTGCTTTGTGATCTGTTCTTTGGATTATATAAAAGGTGAATTTACATGTTCTTGCATGTTCGCTGTATCTAAACGCGAGATTTGAGGACTTGCCTTAGCTAGAAAAAGCGAGTCGTGGGTCGATACACAGCGCACAGGCTTTACTCTTGTGCGTTTTTGCGCTTGGTTCCACTTAAAAGAGCGATGCGATTCCAGAAAAAGGATGACATTATGACATAATGTAAGGACTCAAACACGACACACACATATTCTTCTTTACCATTTTATATTACTTATCCATCTTATCTTATCTTTATCCTTAAACATAACATTAAACTAGCATTAAAAGTTTTCCTTGTAGTTTCAGGTGACTCTTTGTAGGCTGCTCTACTAAATAAAACCACACGCAGAAAGGTTTGGATATGAGATTAGATTATTACAGTAGTCTGAGACAAAAAATGCTCGGGCTAAGATATTATGGAATCATGACTTACCGAAAAACATACCATGAATAATCGGTGTATCGGTTCCTTGCGCGAATCTGTCTTCTAACTCGAGGCGCATAATGCTGTTGTTTAAAGCGCTACACAGTCTAATATTGTCTTGAAGTTATATATAAATAACTAAATAATAAGTAAAAGCGCTAGAATTATATAACGTTAGTATACCCTTCATTCTGACATCGATAACATGGTGCAATGGGAAGACGCAACTCTATGAGCTGTACATTTGAAACGCCACTTTTGAGGGCGCGCGCACCCACCCACGCACGCACGCGCGGGCGCGCACACACACACACGCACACACACCTGGAACAGAACCGTGATGGATGGATTGTAGATTGCGTTTCTTTTAAGAAACGAAATGGCCCCAAAACAATTCGAGCTTAAGATGTTATATATCTATTTAAAAAAAAAAATGAAAGTTCAGAATACAGCACTGTGTAAGGCAAAAAATAACAAATAACAAGTGTTATTTTTTGTATGTATGTGTGTGCCAGAGGTCATTTCCACTCCAGACATTGTACTACAGTTCTCATAAAAAAGACCTGGACTTTGCTAGTAATTTATATTAGCTTTTTTAATGTATATCTGCCTCTCCAACGTGGACCAAACTTTGGTTCTTATTGTTCACCTAACAGTTAATCAAAGGTGTGGTGTCTTTGTTCACTGATTGGCATGTTGACTCAGGTGAGCTGGAGCTTGAAACAGAACAGAGTGGAAAAAAACATGGAATTTTATTTAATTATAATGGTAAAGAAAACACAACATTTTACAGATTTAGTAAGGAAATTTTTGTTTGTTTGTTTGTTTGTTTGTTTGTTTTAGAAAATCTGTTTGCCCTAACCTCTGACAGCTGATTACGAATAAGAGTAAAAAATGTTTTTTGCCACTCCTCTTTGTTCAACAGTTCTTGTTGATATCATATTGTTACATGGCAGACCTGAGTACACCTGGACATAATGAAACTGAGGCTTTTGACATATCACATCTAGTATAACTTATTCACACCTTATATCAATATTCTGACATACCTAAAGTTGCTGTGGGTCATGGCCATTTTCCACGTAAGGTTACTCCATCTCTGCCAAGCCTTCTCATGTTTCAGTGATACAAAGTGATACAAAGGTAAATGGCAAAGTGACGAGATGGTGAAAATCAGAGCTGCATAATTTCACCATGTTGCCAGAGTTCCTAATGATTGTGGGTAATTAACAAATCTAGTTAATATTCCATTCAGTTAATAGAATCTTTATTCTTAAAATATTCTTATTACTAATTTTTTAAAATAGCAATTTCTCTCAAAAATATATGTGCCAATATTATTGAAACCCTTAATGAATATTGTAAATAAATACAAACAGATGTCATTCTTGACAGTGAACTGTGGTTATATGACTGATTGGACTGATTGGAAGACCAACATGATGGATTCCCAGGGAACTAGTAGCATTTTCTCATTTGCTAGTCTCCATGCTAAGTACTAATAGCAAAGTCATCACTCCCAGATTGTGAGTAACTTCTTTCTTCAGTGAAAGAAACACATTATAAGTCACATAAATCTTTGTCAGATATCATAAGCTTATTAATACATTTGATTAGCTGCCTTTTTTCTCTATGTTAGATCTTAGTCCTTGTTCTTGTTTGACTATTGTGACATGTTTGTTAGTTTTGTTCTTGTCTGATTTCAGGTGCGATGTCTGCCTGCTTAGCACTGTGGCTTAGTGGTTAGCACTGTTGCCTCACAGCAAGAAGGTCCTGGGATTGATTCCCGGGTTCGAACAGGCAGGGGCCTTTCTGTGTGGAGTTTGCATGTTCTCCCTGTGGCTGCATGGGTTTACTCCAGGTACTCCAGTTTCCACAGTCCAAAAACATGTACATTAGGTTGACTGGTAATTCTAAATTGCCCATAGGAGTGAGTGTGCGTATGTGTGGTTGTCTGTCTATCTGTGGCCCTGCGATAGACTGGCAACCTGTCCAGGGTGTACCCCTACCTTTCCCCCAGTGTGTGCTGGGATAGGCTCCAGCAGATCCCTGTGACCCTAATTAGGAATAAAGTGGGTGTAGAAAATGGATGTCTGCCTGCTTGCCTTTCTTTATTTAATTGCTTAACCTAATTTTCCTTGCTTGATGTGTTTGCATTATAATGTAAAAAAAAAAAAATCATATCTTTCTAAAACACTGCTGGACCTGTGCAAGCCCTATCCATGACAATACCACATGCATATTATATTAACATAAATATATAATATATAAATCCATAAAAAATAAATACAGAAAATAAAAATAATTTTTTATCTATTTTGTCTCTGCATAGCTCATACAGTATATAGAAATTTGTCACAAAGATGATTAGTAACCATGTCATTTATACAATCATTTCCATTTTAAATACATTTTAAATGCATACAGTGTCAACCTTCAGCTCACATACACCACTATATCATTAGGAATTATTTGAGTATATTAGGGTAGCAAATACACCAAAAAAAAAAAAAAGGTTTTTGTTCCTTAGGGGCTAAACTGGGCTTTTCTTAAGGGATGGAATGGTGTAAATAGCATAATTAATGCTGAATTTCTCTCTATACATTTGAAACCCAGAGGGTCTGTTTTAAATGGCTGTGTAATACATTTTATATGTGTTGTAAATGTAACAGCATATACTTCAGACTATTTTCCAAAGTGATTTTGCCTTTCCCCTGGACACCATTCAATTTTATCTCTATACACTGTCTGACTCTGTAGCATCCTTCAGACCTCAAATCTTCTCTAAAGACCATTTGTTACAAAGCAGCAATATTTTGCATACCAGTGCAAGGAAAATAGCAGCCATTAGTAGAATGCACTTAAGAAATCCAGCTAAGGCCGTTGCTAGTAACAGCTATAGGGATGTTCTTTCATGATTAGATTTATGAGTAATAGGAGCAGCATGGGAGCCAAACAAAGGCATCCAACAGTAAATCTGCAGCCAGTGTATCACATCAGAGCTTTATGAGTTTTTGACCACTTAGTAAGCTAAAGTCATAATGAGAATCTGCTTAAGCAAGTGAACAACACTTTATTGAAAATGCAGTATAGAACAACAACATGGGGGGATCTTAGAAGTTTCCATTAAAATGTCTGAACTTTCTTTGTAATCAAGAGGAACATGTATGCATTGTAGGGTCATAGCTATATATATGGTTATAGAACTAAAGAATAAGAAACCAAAATATGGCATTTAGAATTAGAAAAAATTGTCAGATGTCACTCAGATGTCGAGTGAAATAGTACCATCTATGAAAGTAAAATAGAAAATAGATTCATAGAAAATAGAAACACTGTGATTAATGATGGCTAGGTACATTTGTGAGTCAAGAGATGTTCACCCTGTGCTAAGCCATGTTGCTGATGTTGAGGACAGGGAAGGGGACAGTGACAGGTGTTTGTCTTTGCTCAAGACTCCTCTGTCACTGACAGTTTCCACTCAAGCTGCCAGTGTAGTTAACTACAAAGGTATTTGGACCAAAGTTATTTGCAGTAGACCATAACTGCACAGAACAGGAAGAAAATCTATTGCATAATAATTTAATTCTTAAATTGATCAGATTTCTAATAGTAAAATAGTCAGTAGCAGCAGAAGTATTTATATAATAGGACAGCAGCACATCACACTAGAAAGAAGACAAGGTGTGCACTGTTGGTTAATTCTATACCAGAGATAATATTTTAGAGTATGTGCAATGGTTTATATTACACAGTAATGCTAAACCCGATATTACAAAGTAATGTAAACCCGAGCAAAGTTCTGCAGTTTGTCATCTATGAACAAAAATCAATTATGTATCTCTTCAGTACAGATACAGTTTAAGTAATAAAGATGCAAACAATCTGCTTGGAAATGCACAATGCTGCTTGACTGAATAAGACAGAGGGGCTTTGAAGGAGAGTTGTGGAAGCAATGTCCTCTTCTGTCCCTTTTATATATATATCTATATATCTATCTGTAGATCTCTATATATATCTATCAGATCTATCTATCTGTATATATGTATATCTATATATGTATATCTATCTATCTATCTATCTATCTATCTATCTATCTATCTATATCTCTATCTATATATATATATATATATATATATATATATATATATATATATATATAAATAAATAAATAAATAAATAAATAAATAAATAAAATATAAATATATATATAAAAGGGACAGAAGAGGACATTGCTTCCACAACTCTCCTTCAAAGCCCCTCTGTCTTATTCAGTCAAGCAGTATTGTGCATATATATATATATATGTTATATACACTATATTGCCAAAAGTATTCGCTCACCTGCCTTGACTCGCATATGAACTTAAGTGACATCCCATTCCTAATCCATAGGGTTCAATATGACGTCGGTCCACCCTTTGCAGCTATAACAGCTTCAACTCTTCTGGGAAGGCTGTCCACAAGGTTTAGGAGTGTGTTTATGGGAATTTTTGACCATTCTTCCAGAAGCACATTTGTGAGGTCACACACTGATGTTGGACGAGAAGGCCTGGCTCTCAGTCTCCGCTCTAATTCATCCCAAAGGTGTTCTATCGGGTTGAGGTCAGGACTCTGTGCAGGCCAGTCAAGTTCATCCACATCAGACTCTGTCATCCATGTCTTTATGGACCTTGCTTTGTGCACTGGTGCACAGTCATGTTGGAAGAGGAAGGGGCCAGCTCCAAACTGTTCCCACAAAGTTGGGAGCATGGAATTGTCCAAAATGTCTTGGTATGCTGAAGCATTCAGAGTTCCTTTCATTGGAACTAAGGGGCCAAGCCCAGCTCCTGAAAAACAACCCCACACCATAATCCCCCCTCCACCAAACTTTACATTTGGCACAATGCAGTCAGACAAGTACCGTTCTCCTGGCAACCGCCAAACCCAGACTCGTCCATCAGATTGCCAGATGGAGAAGCGCGATTCGTCACTCCAGAGAACGCGTCTCCACTGCTCTAGAGTCCAGTGGCGGCGTGCTTTACACCACTGCATCCGATGCTTTGCATTGCACTTGGTGCTGTATGGCTTGGATGCAGCTGCTCGGCCATGGAAACCCATCCCATGAAGCTCTCTGCGCACTGTTCTTGAGCTAATCTGAAGGCCACATGAAGTTTGGAGGTCTGTAGCGATTGACTCTGCAGAAAGTTGCCGACCTCTTCGCACTATGCGCCTCAGCATCTGCTGACCCCGCTCTGTCAGTTTACATGGTCTACCACTTTGTGGCTGAGTTGCTGTCGTTCCCAAACACTTCCACGTTCTTATAATGCAGCTGAAAGTTGACTGTGGAATATTTAGGAGCGAGGAAATTTCACGACTGGATTTGTTGCACAGGTGGCATCCTATCACAGTTCCACGCTGGAATTCACTGAGCTCCTGAGAGCGACCCATTCTTTCACAAATGTTTGTAAAAATAGTCTGCATGCCTAGTTGCTTGATTTTATACACCTGTGGCCATGGAAGTGATTGGAACACCTGATTCTGATTATTTGGATGGGTGAGTGAATACTTTTGGCAATATAGTGTATATGTTATATATATTTATATATATATATATAAATTTTGATTCAGTAGACAGTAGGTATGCAATTAATAAATTTATGTACAAGTTGAAACATTCTCCCTGGGGATTAAATATTTTTTATAGTTAGAACACAAGGTGATTTTACCTGAAACATGTTATGTAACATGAAACTAATCATTATTCATCATGTCTACAGACAGATGACCATCATGAAACAGTAGTTTGGCTCTAAATGACTATGTCTGGAGCAGCTCTAGTACCAAACCTGATTGCTTTGGATTTTATAAGCTTAATGATGACAAATCTTTGCAAATCCACCTGAATACCAAGAACCACTTGCACTCTATTTTGTAATTACTTCATTCAGTTGTGTTAAGGATTTCCCTGAAGAGAACAAAAAAGAACTAATACAAGAGGGTATGTTCCTTTGGTCCAACGTGGATAATTATAGGAGCTTATCAGTTAACCTCATATTTGTTTAGCAGGTAACGATGGTCCTCTATTAGTGTAAACATTACCTGCAGGAAGAAAAGTCTGAATGCCTGGCATATATATCAAATAAAAGTGTATAAATGATTATAACATGAATGGAGGCACCAGCATGACTATTATTTTGTATGCTGAGAAAGCATGGCTGATATGCCCAATGCTTAATATCTCCTTTATGTCACCCACATGAGAAAATCGATGACACTTCAATTTCTTACCATCTAAAGACAATGTGGGGAAAGTGATCTAATAACAATGTTTGTTTACAAGGCTTCATTAAGGTGGGATTAATGTAAAGTAAATCAGGGTTCAAGGCTTATAATTAGCCCTATATAATAGTGATTTTGAAGAAATTATTAAACACTTTAAATTCTATGTTCATCCAGGCATTTCCTGGGCATTTACTTAGCTGTCAAAATGTGAAAAAAGTTCAATGTTGTTGGCACACACTTCACACTATCCCTAACACAGATGAATGAACAAGAATTATGCATTTCTGAGTTTATTCAGAAACAAGTCAGGCTTTTCTTACGTGACATATATTTTACTTCTGTCTTGTGTCCAAATTCAGCAATTCGGCTATTTTGAACTTGAATATTACACTAGATATTACACCTCATTCCAGCATCTACACGCTTCACTGGGTCATAACAATGATATTGGAACATTATAAAGCAACATTATAATTTTATGTGAATGAACAGACGTGACCACTGATCTCAGATGGACACACTCTGACATAAAGTTTTTTATTCTTATGAGAGAAGTGATTGCACTTTTAAGCACTGTTAAGCATTTATACTGTATACTGAGCAATTTACACTGTATTGTAAGGATGAAGCAAATTTTTTTGCACTTATTGTCTATATGTACTTGCATTATTTCTATAATGCTAAATTAAGTATGTCCGTATAGCTTTCTTTTTAAATATACAATCAATATACAGTACAGTTAGGTCTGTTGTTCATACACTGACACCATTTTTGTTTGGGATAAAAAGATGAATAGGTCAGAATTCTTTTGACATTTATTTCTAGATGTGTTAAACAACTTAGAACATTACACCTTTTGGGACAGACCATTCAATTTTTAGAAAGCAAATTTATTGGAATAGAGACTTACTATTTGGCTGTATATCATTTAATTGCATTGTCATCACCAAGCATCACATCTTCTGCTTCTTATTCATTGTGGTGCTTTTCTGGGCTTGTACTGCAGCTTCTTTCAGTTGTTATTTGCTTTGAGGGTTTGTCCTTTTAGTCTCCACTTCAGGAGGTAAAGTGCACGCTCAATTGGATTAAGGTCTGGTGATTAACCTGGCCAGTCTAAAACCTTCTACTTTTATTGTCTGATGAAGTCATTTGTTGTGTTGGCAGTGTGTTTTGGGTCATTGTATGATGAAATTCCTCCCTTTTTATACTGCTGCTACCATCATGAGTTACAATTTCTGGATGTGGAGTCTATGGACATGAGTTACTACAATGAAGATGAATGAGCTTCTTTCAGTAGTAGCCTTGCAAGCCCAAGCCAGGACACCATGTTACCTCCACGTTCTCTCTCCACACTTTGGCCATTTCATCACTTAGAGGTTAATCTTTGAATCTTCCAGTCTGGCATTCTGACTCTTACTGCTGATGAGTGGTTTGCATTTTGTGGCCTCTATATTTCAGCTCTTGAATTCTTCTTTGAATGGGGGATTGTGATATCCTCACCCCTGCCCTGTGCAGGTTGGTGATGTCATCACTGACTGTTGTTTTTCTTCACAGATCTCACAATAATTCTGTCAGTATCCGCTGTTGTTTAGATGATCAACCTGTTCAATGTCTGGCTGTTAGTGGTTTATTTCTTTTTCAGGACATTCCAAATTGTTGTATTGACTATGCCTAATGCTTGTGTCATGGCTGAGTTCTTTTCTCAGCTTCAAAATGACTTGCTTTTTATACATAGACAGCTCTTTGGTCTTCATTTTGGTTTACTCAACAACAAATGCATTCTTCAAGGGTCAAAACAAGGGTAGCCATTCTGAGCTATTAAGTGTATAAACAATTAATCAAAAAGTTTACAACTTGGCAGCAAGAAACACATGTCAGTCATGAGAGGGTCATCACATCTAAATGTAAATATCAAGATATATAAGCTAAAATTCTATCTCATAATCATCTTTTAATCTCAAACTATCAAATAGTGAAGAAAAAATTTGGTAAAAAAAACAACAACAACAGTGTTCTAATACTTATGTAAGGGACAGTAATTGGGTTATATTTTATGCAACTGTAATTAATTGCAGTTATTTATGTGTTGATTTTAATATTTGTCATCATGTTTCTCTCAACTCCAGAGTGAGAACAGGTATTCTCTATTCAGTCCTGTGAATCATAAAGGGTGGCTCTAGAAGTGTGAGTCACAACACTGTCATAATGTATGTCTCCTCAAGGAATAAAGAAATCCCACAGATTTTTTGACACTCTTTTTTCAGTCATCAGCTTTGAATTATATTTCTTGATTTATTACTAGAATTTCTTGAAACACACTTGTCCCTTTACTATGTAAATTGTGGTTAACAATAGACTCAAAGGGATACTCCACATAGTAAACAATGTGAAATTAAAGCTTGACACTTGAGTCAGTTGATGGTTCATTGTGAGAATTTTAATAAGTAATCAAAACTTGAAGAGGAAGTGAAAATCAGCACATAAAGACAAACACATTCATCTTTCTCCTTTTGTCTTTCTTTCTTCCACCCTCCCTTTTTAAGCAGCTTGTGTCAGCTTGTGAATGTTGCATGAGATTAATAGTGCATTTGGCTGCAATGGGGCCATAAATATCCCATCAATCTATTAGTCATTTCAGTCCTCCCACCATAAAAATCTGTGCACATAATGCGCTGGCCAGGTCGATAACACAAGTTCACAAATTATACACAAAGATAAGACAGTTTTCATTTATTCATTCATTCATTCATTCATCCATGTTTCAGCAATTTTAATTTGATATTTGAAAGTGCTTTAGATATAAAAGATTTTATTACACATGTTATTCTTATTACTGTTCTCTGAATAGACAATCTATATATATATATATATATATATATATATAGAGAGAGAGAGAGAGAGAGAGAGAGAGATACACCGATCAAGTATAACATTATGAGCACTGACAGGTGAAGTGAATAACACTGATTATCTCCTCCTCATCTATCAAAAATGGTCAAAGGAAGGAACAGTGATGAATCAGTGACAGTGTCATGGACGGCCGAGGCTCATTGATGCACGTGGGGAGTGAAGGCTGGCCCGTGTGACGAGCAACCGTTGCTCAAGTTGTTGAAGAAGTTAATGCTCGTTCAGAATACACAGTGCCTGACGGGTCAGGGGGCCTGTTTTGGCAGCAAAAGGGGGACCAACACATTATTAGGCGTGTGGTCATAATGTAATGCCTGGTCGGTGTATATATAATATTTTATTTTAGATGATATATTTTGTGTGTGTGTGTGTGTGTTATATTTTTTTACTGACTAAGCTGCTGTAGCACAAGAATTTCTCTCATGGGATCAAAAAAAGTCTATCTATCTATCTATCTATCTATCTATCTATCTATCTATCTATCTATCTATCTATCTATCTATCTATCTATCTATCTATGTTATGTTGTATTAACTAAACCACTAGTGAGTAGCCAGTTTAGTCATGCACCAGTGGACTTTCTGCTGGCTGGAATGCAGAGAATTAAATGTGATTATGGCTTTACCACCTAGTGCTAATGTAATGCACTAAAGCCTTGCTGTGAATGTGATATCTTAGCCTTATTCAGATTGCACATAGAGAGTAGATGTGTTGAGACTTCATTTGGGAATGTTGAAGTTCGTTTGCTTGTTTATTTATAGAGTTATTATGTTATTATGTGTCATATGTTACTATATTATGTGTCAGTTATACATACTCCTTGGGAAATGTTCCTAACATCTACATGCATTTGCATATAACTGATATTTATATCAGTGTCATATGATCACTTTCCTTTATTGTGCAAAATGCCATAGACTACTCAGTTGTCAGAGAGGTGTATGTATGTCTGTATGTATGTGTGTGGCTTATTTAAGAGAATTTACGGCTTGGGAACTTTGTCCAAACAGGACAGCATTGCCTCCTAGTGTTTATTTGAAGGTTAAGCAATTCCTTTGCAATCAAAGACGTTTCCTTGGTTTTGCTCTGACACGCCCCCTAATGGATTGTCAACAACATTGCCGGAAAGTTAATTCATCCCTTATCAACAGAAATAATATAGAAATGTATTAAGAAATCTAATTCAGATTTTAGAAAACATGGCAGAGAATATGGAACAAACATAACTGTACTTTGTTATGCTGTAAACAACACAAGATAAGTGAAATAAGATCTTTGACATTCCTGTAATATATATTCTGTATATATTCTATTCTCTAGGAGCCTGTAGGAGATTACATTTGAATTAAATAAAAATGAAAATAAAAATCAAGGAGTCTGCACCATGTTTTCTCTCTAACACTGTTTCCATAGCTGGCACATTATGTCTCTCACTGTTTAGGGAAATAAAATCATAAATTATGGCAATTTATCGGACGCAATGCAGGATTTATAGCCAACGTAGCGGTTTATTTTAATAGACAGATCACTGAACATAATGTACTTCAAGGTCAAGTAGGCATAAGGATATACCCAAAGCGATAGCAATAACCATACATGTTTGCATCCTAAATAATACTGTCCGTCTGCTATAGATAACCCATACAGTGTGTGCTCTGTGTACATGACATACAATTTTAAACATGGATTTATATTTTAAAGCATTATATCTCTATATCTGCATACCGGCAGAAATATGCAACTTGCATATGAATAATTATCGTGCGTGGTGCAATCCTGGAGATAATGTCACGACGTCTATTTGTGTTTATTTTGAAAGGAAATTCTCATATTATGCATGAGCCGGAGACTAGAACAGGAAGCACGTGTCTGCGCTCCTTCCGCACGCACATCCAGGCGGTGCGGCAGTTGCCATAGTAACGCGGAGCAGGTAGGCGCGAGCGTTGCCAGGGAAGGTGTTGAAGGTTCCCGCGGAAAGTGGCAGACGCTCGGAGCTAAGAGGCTGCCGATTGTAGGGGAGATATTTGTCGGTGTTTGGTGTCTGAGGGGAGAATAAGAGACTGAAATGTCTGAAAGAATAGCGTCGTGTGGTAACCTGTGTGATAAGAGCTCCCTTCTTCTTCGGTATTGTAACGGTAAGTTTGGCACGAGTGTGTGTGTGTGTGTGTGTGTGTGCGCGCGCGCATTCATAATGAAGGTACCCAGCTAGCTCGGTCGATAGCGCACAGTGACTGCTCTTTGTTACACTGTTTCACTTAGCGTCCCGACACAGCATGAGATAGCATTTTCCTTCTAATATTTAAACCATTGTTTTGGAGAAAAGCGAAATGCACAGGGGGTATAAGCCATTATTTCAGATCTGATACAGATGAATTAGCCTATAAAGGAAATATGGAGCCATTCGGAATGTGCCTACATGATACAGCAGTATGGATAATTTATTAATAGAAAAATTTGTTTAAATGACTGCTGCTGCGCATAGGATAAATGCAAATGACAATCATCACCTAGGATATATTTACATATTATCGCTTTGTGGATGGATGCATGGATGGATGGTTCTTGTTGTCCTGTTCACATGAAGATTTCGATTACTGCTTTAAAATAAAACTGATTATGGGGCTTACGACAGATTTGTATTTTTGAAACGGATCTGAGTAATATGAGACAAAATGATGTAAGTGCTGTCAGTCAAAGGGTTGCCCTTTGTCTTATGAAACATACTCACGTGAGTGGTTTGTTGCGTTTCTCTTAGTAGTGCTCTGTTTTGTTTACACTTTGTACAAGACAATAGCACGCGCACCTACAGTATAAAGTATATGAGGCAGTACACTGAAAAACTCTTAGCTCTTATTATTATTACAACGTTCTGCTTTGATATTTTTTTGAGAGATCTGTAGGTATGATGCCATGAACGTAGAATTTAGCCCTGGAATATTTAGACAGTTCAAACAAATCCTTCATGAGATCAACACTGTTCAATGCATGCATCATTTCAGTCATTTTCCTTGCATTCCCACATTCCTGAATCCAGTGTGTCTCCCATTGATTTTCACGCAATAACTGAAGACATTTTCATGATACACGATGTATACTTTTATATTCAGTTTTGGTAACAAATTGCCTGCAAGCCAGTGCGCCACACATTAAAAAAAACAATGACCTGACATACTTATACTCAACATCTACAAAAATGTTTATTTTTAATTTTTATTTGTTATTGTGTTTACTCATGATTACTATATCATGCTGTCATACTGCTAAAGCTCAGCAGATCTAGATATTTTCTTTGGTGAACAAACCACCCATCATAGATACATGTAAACCATAGTATCTTCTACGTATATAGATATTAAATGCATTTTAATTAATATTAACTCTTTTGGCCATTTTATCAGACAGACCTCCAATATAACCTGTCTCTTGCTATGTATATCTTCTCAGCTCCCACAACCTTTTCCATCAGGGTAAAAGAAAGGGGTAACCACTGCACATTGAGTTATATTATTTGGGGAGGACGATTCTTATCATAGCAGTGACACTGGAAATTGTAGTGGTATAAGTTTATCAGGTTATTTGGAGTTTATTTGTTTGGGTTTTTTAATCAGTCCACTAAACAAAAAAGTGAAAGATCCATCAGAACAATTATCTTGTGGTCAAAAAACTAAGAGGATGTAGGAAAGTGGTGAGTGAGTGTTCACACATTGCATATGTTATTATCACTGCTTTGGACAGTTTCTGTTAATGGGTAAGATTGCTTACAAATTGTGCATCAGAAGGTCTACATCGAATACAGCAATTCTTATTTTTATTTTTGCTTGTTTTTGATAAAAATTAATGTACCAATGACCTCTTTGTTGCTACAGGGTATGTGTACCTAATAACCTGGCCCCTGAATGTACTTAGAAACGATTACCAGGTTTTATGTGTTTGGTGACTGTGTAACAGATGGTTAGGACAAATAACAGATGGATACTCAGATTACCAGTAAGCCTATAAAGTGAAACTAATGTAATGCAAGCAAGAACACAAGGATTTATTTCAGACACTTAGTTGTATAATGACCAAGGAATTATTACATAACACATCAAGTATATTCCTTATATTTCATACATGAATACTACATCATGCATTCTTGAAACTGAATTGGGGCGGTAAAAAAATAAGTATTGATAAATAGAGCCTGGTTTTAGTATCAAAATCTTATGTATGGCTGAAAGCTGCTGCTCAGTGCACTTCCTGGCAGTGCCTGGTCACTGCATCATTCAAGGCTGGATCTTTTCCAAGCCTCTCCACTTCAGACAGGAGCAGTTATGTAGTCTGCTGCATAGGGGATGGCAGCAAAAAGCAGTATCCTGTTACAAGCAGCTTTGCAGAGGGCAGAGAATGGTTGAAGGAGGGGGGAGTTAGGGCGAGGAGCAGGGAAGGTCCAGACACAGAATCAGCTATCTAGAAACAAGAAAGGAGGGAGAAAGAAGCTGCTGCCAAACACCCCTAGAGAAAGCAAGCTAGAGCACCATCGGCTGTACCACTGACTGACTGTCTGACACATTTAGCCCTTACTGGGATGGCAGGTAGGAGGGGACGTGTCACCTTTTAATCAATATTTAACTAGCTTGCTTTCTGAGCCTTGAGTTTCCTCTTGTTCTGTTTTGTTCCCTTTCCTCTGCTCTGACCCTCCCCATCTCTCCATCACATTGTATTCTCTGACCTGGTGCCCTTGCTGTTGATGTGCTTGCCACATGTTAAAAGTACGCTTTAGCTATGCACGCTCTGTGTTAGCAGGTGCTGGCACCAAACAGAAGGTTTATTAGGCTTGCAGGCTGGTCGTTATATTATCCTTGCAAACAAACAAGCAAGCCTTGTTTTCTCTATATAAGTATAGAAAGGTTGCTATTATTATTATTATTTTTTTTAGAAAACTGCCATAATTATCAAACGACTATAATTGTTTTCTTTTAAGAAGTATTTACTTATTGCTTGCATTCTCCTTTAAATAAGTCTCTTGTTTTGTTGCACAAATCAGCTCTGTTGTAGTTCTCATTTGCCATTGTTATAGACATCCACCATGCTGCTCACTGCTACTTGTCTCAGATTTGAATAAGTAATCATGTTGTTTACATTTATAGAAGAGAATATTCACACATGAAAATGTGTCACCCACTTCTCAGTAACACCAGTTATAGGTTGTCACTCTCCTCTGTCTTTTTCAGATGATAACTTCTCTGCAGGGAGTGGGATGGAGATGGATGACCGCCTGTCTCACCTGGAGCAGAGGGTGCAGCTGCAGGAGGATGAGATCCAGCTGTTGAAGGCTGCTCTAGCTGATGCACTACGCAGACTGGGTTACTGTGAGGAACTCACACAAGCCAACAGCAGGAAAGGAGCACCCACCAAAGGTCAGCACTATTATGACAAATGCTTTTAGCTTTACCTGTCTGAGGTACGGTCCTGCCTGCCAGGAAGACACAGCGATAGCAATGTATCTTAAACCAAAAGGAACACGTCTTGGTACTAGTTGCATGAGTGGAAAATACATGATTAATTGTAATTAATGACCATATTTAAATATTATTCAATTTTACTTAGGTGTTATAGAAATTGAATGCTTGTACTCTTACTGAATTCCTTACATTTTTATGTAGACCTTTAGAGCTTGGAATGTACTTGTTATAAATCTCAAAATTTCTTATTTTCTTAACAAGTACATGCTATATATCAATCAGTTGGCTCCTGCATATGTAATTTACAATTCAGTTTAGCATTCAATTACCTCTATCAATGTAGAAAAAAAAACAAGAATCGTGCCAATTTCTTGCCTGTGGTGACCTGCTCATGCTGAAAACTAGCTAATCAGTGCATCTGAAGATGGTTAAGCCACCAAAGATTTAGATTTAGATAAGTAACAAAAGTTCGTTTCATATGAAAAATGTTTTTTTTATGTTGTAAACATGACAAAGGTCATACTACTTTCTTTTATACGTGAGCATTTAAATGTAGCAACATTTTCTAATACATTTGAGGTTACATACAATCACCTTAAATGAGTAAAATGTTTGTTATTTATATCAGTCTCACTTAAGTATAATTTCTTACTACTTTTCCACCCCTGACTAGTTGCCTGTCATTTTTTCTTAGTATGATTAAGAGCTGTGGTTTCAACCTGCAGTTATTGTTACATCTAAAACTGTCATATGTAAAACAGACCTATATCACTTGGGTTGCTCATTTGCTTATCTTATCTGTTGCTGCTTCCTGGTTTCAGTCCGCCAGATTCTACAAGCCCTTCCATCCAAGCCTTTAGCCAATGGTTATATTGAGCAGAAAAGGATGGGGGGCTTCCCATCCTCACCTTCCTCTCCTAAAAAGGAGGTCCTGATGTCTATCAAAAGGTAAAATAATTAAAAAAATGTAAAGTAATTTGCATTGCAATATTTAAAAAAAAGATATGGGAAAAGATGTATCATGACAGATACAATACCATCAACATTTTGGACACATCTGATTGTATCCTGTGTTAAACTGAACTGAAGAATAAAGCAAATGCAGCCAACAAGTTCTCCATACACTAGATGTGGAAACTCCTTCAAGAGGTGACTACATTATGAAGCTGGTTTAGAGAAAGTCAGGAGTTTACAAAGCTGTTATCAAGGCACAAGGAGGCTATTTTTAAGAATTTTAAATATAAGAAGGCTTTAACGTGTTTATTTATTCATTCATTCATCATCAGTAACAGTTTTATCCTGGTCATGGTGAGTGCAGCGCCTATTCTGGGAACACTGCACACAAGGCAGTAATTCACCCTGGATAACACAACAGTTCACCACAAGGCACCATCTGCACACACACACGCACGCACGCACACACACACACACACACACACACAAACACATATCTGGGAGCAATCTTAAAGTCACCAGTCCACCTGGTGAACCAAGATGAAACCCATGCAGACATGGAGGAACATGTGAAACAGGCAGTAACCAAAGCTCAGGATTATTCAGGGTGTCCTAGCATTGTAAAGTGGCAGCAATCAATGTAAAGGGGTGAAAATGCAGTTTGTGATTAGGTGTGCCCAAAGTTTTGACTGGTTTTATTAAACTGGGGATTTTGTTGCTGTATTGTTGATTTGATAAAAACTTTTAGTCTGTTAATAAATTGCTATGTTGATTGCGATGAAGATAATGAATATGGTGATTATTATTATTATTATTATGGGTTGTAGAAGTAGCAGTAGTTGTCGTCAGCATCACCATTGATAGTCTTGTCTTTTATGATGTTAGTGTAGTGACTTTAAATATCACCTAAAGGTGGCAGTACTGAGCAGTGAACATGTTGGCAAGGCCTGTATGCCTACTCCAGCCTGCAGGATCTGTGTTTTCTTGTACAAATAATGCATACACTAGCCTCTCTGTTCAGTCAACATGGTCTATTTAGTACAATCTTAAACATTCGTTTCAAGTCCATATAACATCTGATCTGAACTCTAAATGTGTCAGGACTATCTGATACAACAAAACAGTAAATAGTTTTGAAGGTTTTGTAATTTTATTCAGTTTGACTGCAGTGTTTTAACCCTTCCTCCCCCCTTTTTCAACTGTCAGTGTGTTTTCCATTCTTGCATATTCTCTTCAGCTCTAACAAGCCCCTATGAATTATATATGTGCTGTGTATAATACCATGCCTGTGCTTTTGTCTCCCTGTACATGCTTCTCATCTGTCAGGAAAAGCATGTCCACAGAACGTCTGTCCACAGCCAGGAAAGAGATGGCGGACTCACGCAGCAGAACCACCTCATCCAGCAGCTCTACCTGTGGCAAAAGAGACAGGTAATCACTCTCATTTTCTGCGGCAAGTTCTGCATTTTTGTTTCCTTTTTATTTCTGATTTCTTATTGTAAGAGCTGCATACATTCAAGTGCATGCATCCTGTCATTATACGCATTGAAATGTCGGGCTGTCTTTGTAGAGCATGTAATGTCAATAACATCTCTTTGATAATAGCCGTGACAAGACTGCATGCTCTTTTTTTGTATGGAGTGCTACTATTTTTAGTACTATATTGTTTTGTAGCTGTTTATTGAAGTTGCTCCGTCTTCCAGCAAAATGTCAAAAAGGCAGTATCAGAATAGAAGGGTTTTTGTTATATTAGCAAAAAATAAATGATTTGGCACTGTAATTTTATAATCAGTTTTACCTTTGTTTGCTTTTGTATTATACTACTGAGATATCTTCTTACTTTTGTCTGTTTTCCTAAATGCTGTAACTTAATTACTTGTTTCAAAACATGTCTCCTGGTTACACTGGGGCAAGCTGTTCGACTAATCCAGGTTAATTTGCGTCAACTGTTTCTTATTAGAAGCAGGTTTACAGCCATTGTTCAGATTTTATTTTACTTGGTTCAAATGTGATAATAAGCCATGGTTTGTCTCTTGGTAATATAAACCACAGGCAGGTGATCAAATTTCACAACGTTTCACATGAACTAGGCAGCAAAAGAGTTAACTCTCACCAAAACTAAAATGCCAGACCACCTGTACATTGTTTGAGCAGTGAATAATCCTACTAGATCATAGTGAAGCTCTGTGTAACTGCTTCTGCCTAGCCAGCACCCTCTTTGTTAGTTACTCTCAACACAAAATTCAGTATAGGTCTGCACTGAATTACCACAGGGTGTGGTCACATGGAAAGGGCTGGTCATTCAGAAGGAGGAAGTGCATTGCTATTGGCTGGCTAGAGTCATAGCCCAACACGGCATAAGTTCTCACACAAGGAACTTGTCTGTTGCCTGTTCGTTTGCACGGTCCTGTTATCCCTTATTATTACTCAAAAGAAAAATACCATGAAGAAATCACAAAGGTAAACATTTCTATCTGTTTTACTTTTGACATTTTCAGAAGATTCAACTTGCTTGCATGCTTTCTAAACTTTGGCAGATTTAGTGGATACATGAAGCCAAGGTGGAGTGTTCTAATTTTGGTACTGTCTGTTAATACGGCTTTAAAGCTATTGGAATGTTATTTATAAGTGATTGACTAGATCGTTACAAATAAGAAGAACCTTTACAAAGTTCATTGAACTCTTTATGAAAGAGTTACTCTTGCAGACTAATGGGGGGGCAGTAGCACATTAAAACCAGGTATTTAACTGTTTGTTTTCAGTTTGTGTTTGAATCAGGATGTGAGATATTAAAAGTGGCTCCCTTAAATATACAGTCATGGAATTACGAGGCCATTTTGTTTATCTTCAGTCTGAAGCCTCCTTTTCTATTCGATTACGAGATTGCCTCACTCATCATATATATAAAACTACGACAATATATTAGGTTTAAGACTATAACAATAAGAGTTTCTTTTAGTCTTGCTTCAAAAGCACAGTGTTTTGTTTGCATTTGTAGCTGAATAAAATATTGATAATATTTTCATTTTAAGAAAATCTTAAGAAAGTGTAGTAGTGAAGTGTCCACTTTTGGTTCTAAAACCCATGCTTGTGGTTGTAAAATGTCTTATGATGTAAACACATAATGTTAATGATGTGTGAGTCACTGGGCAAAACATCTACATGTTACCATCTGGTATTATTTGTTTATTTGTAATGACAAGCACATGCAGAAAGCCTGTTGCATGCACTACATTTCAACAATTTTAACTGCTAAAATTGCATTCTGTGCAGATTGATCTCCCTCCACCCCCACATATCCACATGCATTAGGCATATTGACTTCCTCCAACACAACCTCACTGATAGGATTCTGCCAGAACAAATAAACCTCAAAATGGCTGAATAGAATCCTGCTCACTTCTGCACACATCTTCTTTTTCAGTGTTGTTGACTTAGCAAGCATTTATGTCTCGTATACAAACGCTTTGGAAACTTCTTTTCTTTTACTTTTACGTTATATTCAGATGGATTTACTTTAGTGTAAAATTGGCGTCTTAGTCAGCAGCATGTTAAAATTGCTTGGTAAGAATACTGGCTTCTGTGCAGCCTCATTTGATAAAAGCCCTGCCTTAATTAAAGGTTTACATGGAGTCCTAGACAAAATGGGCCTGCTTTTAGAAAGGGCTTCAGTTGCTTCAGGGTTGCTTCATAAGACACTCACAATAGCCATGCTTTACTTCAGCTGCTGATTTTTTTTTTTTTTTTTTAAAAGATATCTTAACATTTGTTAATTTATCAGTTTATCATTTATATTTTCTAGATCTTCTAGAAATAAAAGCAGTGGCTCCAAATTCTGTTGCTGATTGCTGCTGTAACACTATGTCCTATTGATTTTGATGATAGCTGTTAAACTGCATGTGTACTGATAAGGGTTAACAGACACTGGCACATTGCATGCGAAGATAACTTCCTGTATACATACACACACAATCACGAAGAGAGACAGAAAAGCATGGGGGTACAGCAAGTAGAGCCATGGGTTGAATCCTACTTTCTTTAGCAAATATAACAACATCAAAACGATGCTATAAAAAACTTTTGAACGTTAATAATGATATGGGTGGTAAATATAAATGTATGTATATTTACTTTGTGTGTAATTAGCTGCAATCACATTATTGCACTAGCCTGAGCCTGAGCATGAGCCTAATAAAATATTCAAGCTCCACCTTTACACACTTAACATGTAATGATATTTAATGAAGATGTTAGTAAAAGGATTAATATATATACATTAAAATATGTTTTATGCTGTATAGATAGCTAAAGATTTTTGTTTTTGTTGTCTTTCAGTAAAACCAAAGAGTGCACCCTCAATGCTGGTAAGTCTACACCCAGTAGTTTTTCCACTTTGATGCTGTACGCTAGAGGCTGTCAGACAAGTTTTAGCCCCTGCCTCTTTTATATATTGACACAGCTTTGTGAAACCTATACACAAATAATATTGAGAATCAGATATAGCTGCTTAACTAGCAAACAAAAAAAAAGGATCTTCATCAATGTTCTGTAAAAGCGATGGAATTGCATAAGGCCAATTATAAAAAATTCTAACAGAAAAATGCCACAAAAATATTTGATATATTAAGGCCTACAGCAGTGGTTTGATATTAACATAAAACGAAAAAAAAATCTGTTAATCTGTTATTTGAGCAGCTTTTTGCACTTTATTAAACAGAGGATGGGTACGTGAGGATGTTCCTGCGTGGCCGTCCAGTTACCATGCACGTTCCTGACCAGTTGAGAGAGAACTACAGTCTTGACCAAAAGGTGGCACTGACAGACCGCAAGCTTAAGCTTCAGTGGGTGTATCCTTGATATTAGGCTGCCAAGTGTGCATAATATTCCATATTCTACTTGAACATATGTATACGTATATACATATATACTCAACATAATTTCCTATGGTCCACTTTTCATTTATGTTTCTTAACCCAGTCTGTCAGTTATGGTTACAGGGGCAGAGACTGCCGTTCTAACCTGTACTTGTTGCCCACGGGAGAGATAGTCTACTTCAATGCTTCCATTGTTGTGCTGTATAATGTGGAGGAGCAGCAGCAAAGACACTACCTGGGCCACAATGATGATGTAAAATGGTAAATATCTATAATATTTGCAGAGACTGGCCTTCATTGTACAAAAGGATACACTAAATACGTTTGATCATGGAACGGGTTTGTCAGTAAACCGCAATCTGTTTCCAAATGAATCCACCTTTTGTAGCCAATACAAATTAACTGCTGTTATAAGCGTTGACAATGCTGATATCTTGATCAAAACTGTAGATCATCTAACCTCCACCATCTACTTTTATACATATACATATACATAGAGGAAGGAAGTGAAAATGAATTCTGATACAATTTGCATACAAATCGGCCCAGGCCCTTTTTTCCCTTTTACTCATGTTATCCTTCAGTAGGTTCCTATCTGTCAGATAAGTTAAATCAAGCAGTATCAATACTGTATCCAAATAGGCTTACACTTATGTAATTAATTCTATGTCAGTTGTCCCTAGCAAAGTGGATAGCAATATTTGATGCCAATCGGGCAAATATCTTGCTGTTAAATGTTTTTTTAATGTACTTTTTTAATGTACAAATTTTAAAATTGTACACATTTTATAGTATATTCCAGATATCTACAACTATTGAAATATCTTCAAGCATTGATTGACTAGTGGGTTTGTTTAAAAGTTTAGTATTACAGTGCATGCTTAATCCTCCTGGAGATAGAGCTATATTTATTAACTGGCTGGCTGTGACCAACTCAATGTTCTCTTTGTAGCTTGGCCATCCATCCTGACATGGTCACCATAGCAACAGGACAAGTGGCTGGAACATCCAAAGATGGCAAAGTAAGACTTTTTTCAGGATTGCTGTGAGTGAGCTTAGTGAAGGAAATGTTTTCCTAACCATAAAATGTTAAGGCATGTTTAAATATATTGCATGTTGATACTTATTACAAATCTGAATAAAACTCTAAACGTCTAAATGGTAATGCCTTTATACCGCAAACTAATTTTTTTACTCTCTTTGTTAAGCTGTTAGCTCCTCATGTTCGTGTCTGGGACTCTGTTAGTCTGAACACACTACATGTGATTGGATCTGGTGTATTTGACCGCGCTGTCACCTGTGTGGCCTTCTCCAAATCGGTATGTTGAATTTACAAGATTTTTCCCTGCTGGAAATCTTTTAAATGTGACTAGAGTGATACATGGAAATGTGCACTGACAGAATGTGATAAGTCATTTGTTTATAATTACAAATGTGAATAAATGATGTATCTCTTTGCACCCCTAGAATGGTGGTGCCTATCTGTGTGCAGTTGATGATGCAAATGACCACATCCTATCTGTGTGGGACTGGCAGAAAGAAAAGCAAATTGCTGATGTGAAGGTGAGATGAGGATGATAAACTATTAGATATCACTACAGAGCAATAGAGCTATAAACTCTGGCTAAAAATTTAAATACTACTGCTTTGTTATTATAAGTGAAAATGGGAGCATGTTAACTGTACTTTGCAATAGCTTAATAAATGATAAATATAAGGTGAAGGCTGATTTCCTGCACTAGGCTCTGTGGTTTGTAATAACCATGGGCGCACCACATGAACCGTCATTGTCATGCGTGCATTTATGTCTCTATGGCCTGTTTATTTATGTCATTCAATTTGAACTGAAATTGTCAGACTGTATGTAGACGGTGAAGGAATCTCCGTTTCCTGCTTGGAAGATTGAGAATTGTTACATTTCCTCTGATGTGTGCATCTCTCCATTTTGCAGTGCTCTAATGATTCGGTGCTGGGAGCAGTCTTCCACCCCATGGAGGCCAACCTGATTGTCACCTGTGGGAAGTCTCATATCAATTTTTGGACTATAGAGGGGAACACTCTAACTAAACGGCAGGGACTGTTTGAGGTTTGTGAAATTCTCCATATTTGATAATGCTATTATCCTGAGTTTGTTGCATCTGTTTTTAAGGAATTTCCACAAAAATTAACTTTTTGATATGTCAATCAGAAACATGAGAAACCCAAGTATGTGCTGTGTGTCACCTTTGCTGAAAATGGAGATGCAATAACTGGGGACTCTGGTGGAAACATCTATATTTGGGCTAAAGGTTGGGAAATCCTTTTTTTGTTACTTTAGTTACCTTTTTAAAAAATACATTTGTACACATTGTAGAAGAGCAATACACATCCTTCAAAATACAGAACAAACAGACAAATATGGAGTATTGTCTGTATTATAGAGTATATTGAGAGAAACACCAGACATAGTAAATACTGTGGCTCAATAATGAAACTTTAAACATCAGACAATGCTAACAGACATTCAGTATTACAGTTCAATACATAATAAGCACAGCAAATGGGTCATTGAAGTTCAAAATAAACTGTCAACAACAGCACAGGAGGAATAGAAGAAACCTATGGCTTTGATGGGCTGCAGCTACCAAAAGGGAACATTGTGAATAGGAAAATGCAAAGATGTGTACTTCCCCAAAACCTTTAACAATGTTTGGTGTAGTTTTAGGCAATGTTTATGATGGCCCACCTCCGTCTGAAGTGCTCTGCAGTTTGATACTGTATAGTAGTCACAGTAGACTGTAGTTGTAATGATGAATCTTGACAGAAGATTTAAAAAGGTCTTTGTGTGTACTTCAGACTCACATTCCTGTACTTGGCTGACAAAAGTGGAATGAGTATGTCCCTAGATAGTAAATTCAGTGACCCTCTCGCTGATGGATGTACTTTTTTTTTCTACACAACATTGGAAACAGTCTTCTCTGTATGTTTGGTTGTGCTCCTGAAAGAAAATGGCCATGTATTTCAGTTTATGCAAAAACAGGACTGCAGGCAAATCCTATTTGAATAACAAATGGTATTGGTGGAGAACCTGCCCTTTCAGAACCTGATCTTTCAGTTGATGGTGGATTTTTATGGACAGGTGGTAACAGAATCAGCCAGGTGGTGGCAGGAGCCCATGAAGGTGGGATTTTCTCCCTCTGTGTGCTGAAGGACGGTACACTGGTGTCTGGAGGAGGGAAGGATCGCAAGGTGGTGCTGTGGGATCATGAATACCACAAACAGAATGAGATAGTGGTAAGGCAACCTCCATGTGTATAGTTTATTTTCAAAAGCCTCTTTCACATTCCATAATCTTTAGGACTACTGTACAATTATTTAAGCTAAACAAAGTCAAACACTGGAATCTAATCCAGCTATTGTACATATCTATTGTTCTTTTATAATAAACAATCCCAAATTTTATAGAACAAACCAAAAGTGGCTGGAAATGAGTTACGTATGAGTAATTTTGCATGTATGAATAGTGTTTTTCTTGATATTTGGTTTTTGGTGCATTATCATTAAATATTATACTGCATTTGAAGCAACAATAAAAGTCTTTAAAACAGTTCAGTTAAACTTGAGGATACATGAAAAACCTTTTGTTTGATTCTTTCAAGATTTTCTTTTCATCCCCATTTTTTTCTTTCACAATATTCTAGATTCTATTTTTCTAAAAGGCATGGATTAAATCTTACAAAAGACGGCAGTAAAATGTGATTATTTTTGTGCTTTTATACAGGTTCCTGAGGCTTTTGGGCCTGTTCGCACTGTGGCTGAGGGAAAACAAGATGAATTATTTGTGGGAACCACAAGAAATGCTATCCTGCAAGGTTCCTTTTCTGGTGCTCTCACACCTATCGTTCAGGTTCAATGCAAATAAATCGTACAATTGCAAATATTCTAATAATTAAGAAACATAGCATTATCCTTCCCCTTACACTGTGTTCTGTATCTTAACGCTTGCCTGACAGGGTCACACAGATGAGTTGTGGGGACTGGACGTACACCCTAGCACTGAACAGTTTGTGACATGTGGACAAGACAAGCAGGTCCACCTGTGGGATGTTAACTCCCACCAACCTCTCTGGAGCAAGACCATCGAGGTTCCCAATTCGTTTATTTTTTTCCTACAAATAATAAATATTCAGTGAATCACAGTGATATTATATTTACAGTATATCTGAGTTTGAATTTGATCTGTATTTACTGAGCAAAAGCGCTTGTGATGCATTTATCATATAAAGTATAGCTGTTCCTTGCTATATTTATCATCTCATGGATGATATCCATTGAAATCCAGGACCCTGGCCGTTCTGCTGGCTTTCACCCGAGCGGCACTGTGCTTGCTGTGGGCACCATGACTGGAAGGTATGACTGCACATAAGGGCTTCATCATGCAGTCAAAACAAGTACAATCATGATTTTATTATCTTAAGTTATTTTATTTTATACACATATTTAGTATATATCAATATGAACATGTATATAATGTGTGTGTGTGTGTGTGTATATATATATATATATATATATATATATATATATAAATTTATTTTTTATGTCAAAATGATCAGCATGAACATTGTATCTTTATTGCTGTAGGTGGTGGGTTCTGGACACTGAAACCAGGGATCTTATTTCTATGCACACAGATGGGAATGAAATCATCTCCAATGTTAGATATTCTCCAGGTATGCAAAGTTTAAATTAGTTAGCTGAATAAAAACAAAGCAATGAAGATAAGCAAAGACCTCATTTGCATTTACACTGACATTCACAAGAAGGTCTACAGGACAAAGTATGTTCTGTATTCAAAACAAAGTTTCTCTCTCATAGATGGCGCATACCTAGCTGTGGGATCTCATGATAACTTTGTTTACATCTATGCTGTGACTGAGAATGGAAAAAAGTATAGCCGTGTTAGCAAATGCACTGTGAGATTTTTTTTATTATTATTATCCATATTTGAAAAAATCAGTGTCATCCCTTCAGTTTTAAGAAAATTGTCCTAATTGTAAACATTACTATATGTTTCTTCATTCAGGGGCATTCCAGCTTTGTTACTCATCTAGACTGGTCCACCAACAGTCAATATATTGTCACAAACTCAGGAGATTATGAGATCTTGTACTGTGAGTTGCTTTGTCAATCTGGTCTTCATACAAGAATACTTAATGGTGATTACATTTGATTTTCTAATTCTAATAATCTCTCTTTAAAAGGGGAGGCCTCCACTGGCAAACATATTACAAGCGCAGAGGTAGTACGCAACCTGGAATGGGCCACTTCAACTTGTGTGCTTGGTTTTGGTGTGTTTGGTGAGTCATGTCACTCAATAATGAGTTAGTGGTTTCTCTTGTTTAAGGAAAACAATAATTTGGGTATAGAGTAACTAGTATCTAAAACTCCTTTTCTCATTGGTGTGAGATTGGCGGTGGTGGAATAGCAGTTAT
This sequence comes from Hemibagrus wyckioides, assembly GCF_019097595.1. Classification (NCBI taxonomy): domain Eukaryota; kingdom Metazoa; phylum Chordata; class Actinopteri; order Siluriformes; family Bagridae; genus Hemibagrus; species Hemibagrus wyckioides. The sequence continues at coordinate 12,878,580 of NC_080726.1, read as the reverse complement.
CTACTTTCCAGTTCTTGTCTACAGACTTTTCCAGAAAATTGTTTAGAAGAGACCCTGTCAAACTATCTGTAAATGACTTACTGTAAGTAATTTACAGTTAGTCATAAATGTGTAGTGTTGAGATTTAGGCTTTGTTAGGCCTAAGGAAAAACTCTAATTCATGTAAGACCCTTCCTGTGTTATGAAAATATTTTTCTCTGTCTCATGTTGCTAGGCATCTGGCCAGACGGTGCTGATGGCACAGACATCAATGCTGTTTGCAGGTCAAATAACCGTGGTGTCCTGGCCTCGGGCGATGATTTCGGCAAAGTGCGTTTGTTCTCTTACCCCTGTTCTCAGCCAAGGGTAAGCTTCCTGCACTCATCTGTGCAAACACATTAACACGTGCTGTAGAAATGTAATTCAGTTTGTAAAATTTGCTTTCTTCCCATGCTTTCAGGCACCCAGTCATGTATATGGCGGGCATAGCAGCCATGTGACCAATGTTGCCTTTCTCCATGATGACAGCCAGCTCATCTCTACTGGAGGGAAAGACACCAGCATTCTTCAGTGGGCACTTGTCTAATTATGCCTGTGCAATGCTGCTGCTTATTTACTGTAGCCTCCTGCCCACTAGAGGGCAGCACTGCTGTGCCTACCCTGCATCAATACTGTCCTGTCAGTCTATAGTCTGCTGAAACTGTGTGTGTGTAATGTGAGTCACCTTAAGTGCTGGTCTGGGACCAGGTTTTTTTAAAGCAACTACTTAAACAGGTAAAACTTGGGCAAATAATCCAGGATCAGTAATTGCTAGCAGCCCTTGGCCTACAATGTATTGTGTACCATGCTAATGCATGACTGAAGTGAGCAGAAGAGGCATGCCCTAACTGTTCAGCCATATATAAGCCTAGTAAGAAAGATTTGACCTCTTATATACAGTAAATATTGTATATTATGCAGTCACTGAGTGGACATTTGATTTGGAAACTACATGGTAATCTGTGGGAGTTAGTGCTTCATAATTATCTAGGAGTGAACCTAAGATGTGCTTTGCCTTCATTTTGTTAATAAAGTTTCTACTGTACTCACATTACCTCACTTCTCTTCTAAAGTGACTGGTACATTTATTGTAATGATCCTTCAATTATTCAACTTTGTACTGGGTTAGTAGAAACACTTTCAGGGATTTGAAGAGAATGTATAGGTTTATTTTCCTCTGTCAAGGTAGATGTATGAAAAAACCTATTTCAAATGCAAAAACACTTTCAATAAAAATTTATGGCACAGTATGCAGGGCACACTTTTTACATCTATAAATGAAAGCTATAAACTCGCACTGTGTTATCTGTAACTTGGGCTTGGCTCACTTCTCCAGGACTATTGAGCAACAACTTGTATATTTACAGACAACACATAAAGGCAGCCAGAATCATCATAAGGTAAGTCTGAACAACAAACATCCACCTTCGAATTTTCCAGTCAAATTTCCTTACCTCCTGTTTTCATATGGGTCCTCAAAATATTGTCTAAACAGGTGTGTACTGGGCTGGAGTTTACAATAACACCTTATTTTTAACATGTTTTGCATTTGGCCCTCAAATCCTTTCAGCTATGTTCAATCAGAGAGCCATAAATCGGTTCATATATTTCTAGGAGCCTTGCAACGGCTTCAGAATTTAACAATGGAGAATGTCTGAAAGCAGGAACATCTTCCTTCACTTACACTTCATATTAAGTGGCACAGTCACGAAATGCCATCAAGACATGGATGTGATTGTAGAACACGCACTCCAAGGTCAACTCTTGTTGACCTTGGAGTGCGTGTTCTACAATCACATTCAAACTAGATCAGAAGCATAAGTGGCATCCAAAAATAAGTTTATCCAAAAATAAAGCAAGTGGGTAAAAAATGGTATGATAATGATATTGACAGAGGCTACATTTCATCTAATTACTTAATGGCTATATTAGTGGGGTAATACTATCACCAAAGTATGTTACACAACATATATAGATCATTTTTACAGGCATATTTACTGTACAATATATGACACATCCATCATTTAGAACAAGATAAAAATCTAAGTCGTAGGTAGCTGATGCAGTGCTTTTAATCTTAAAAGAAAAAGAGGATCTCTCTAACATTAGGTTGCTGAGCAACGCTGCAGTGGATGTTCATGTTTCAAAGCGTCAGTGTGTGGGAATGCTAATCCTCTTTCAAGGATCTGACTGCAAGAGATACATGCTTTTTTGGGGAAATTCAATATCTCTCTCTCTCTCTCTCTCTCTCTCTCTCTCTCTCTCTCTCTCTCTCTCTCTCTCTCTCTATATATATATATATATATATATATATATATATATATATACACACTGTATAGACAGAGAGAGAGCGAGATATACACTATATTGCCAAAAGTATTCGCTCACCCATCCAAATAATCAGAATCAGGTGTTCCAATCACTTCCATGGCCACAGGTGTATAAAATCAAGCACCTAGGCATGCAGACTGTTTTTACAAACATTTGTGAAAGAATGGGTCGCTCTCAGGAGCTCAGTGAATTCCAGCGTGGAACTGTGATAGGATGCCACCTGTGCAACAAATCCAGTCGTGAAATTTCCTCGCTCCTAAATATTCCACAGTCAACTGTCAGCTGTATTATAAGAACGTGGAAGTGTTTGGGAACGACAGCAACTCGGCCACGAAGTGGTAGGCCACGTAAACTGACGGAGCGGGGTCAGCGGATGCTGAGGTGCATAGTGCGAAGAGGTCACCAACTTTCTGCAGAGTCAATCGCTACAGACCTCCAAACTTCATGCGGCCTTCAGATTAGCTCAAGAACAGTGTGCAGAGAGCTTCATGGAATGGGTTTCCATGGCCGAGTAGCTGCATCTAAGCCATACATCACCATGTGCAATGCAAAGCATCGGATGCAGTGGTGTAAAGCACGCCGCCACCGGACTCTAGAGCAGTGGAGACGCGTTCTCTGGAGTGACGAATCGCGCTTCTCCATCTGGCAATCTGATGGACGAGTCTGGGTTTGGCGGTTGCCAGGAGAACGGTACTTGTCTGACTGCATTGTGCCAAGTGTAGAGTTTGGTGGAGGGGGGATTATGGTGTGGGGTTGTTTTTCAGGAGCTGGGCTTGGCCCCTTAGTTCCAGTGAAAGGAACTCTGAATGCGTCAGCATACCGAGACATTTTGGACAATTCCATGCTCCCAACTTTGTGGGAACAGTTTGGAGCTGGCCCCTTCCTCTTCCAACATGACTGTGCACCAGTGCACAAAGCAAGGTCCATAAAGACATGGATGACAGAGTCTGGTGTGGATGAACTTGACTGGCCTGCACAGAGTCCTGACCTCAACCCGATAGAACACCTTTGGGATGAATTAGAGTGGAGACTGAGAGCCAGGCCTTCTCGTCCAACATCAGTGTGTGACCTCACAAATGCGCTTCTGGAAGAATGGTCAAAAATTCCCATAAACACACTCCTAAACCTTGTGGACAGCCTTCCCAGAAGAGTTGAAGCTGTTATAGCTGCAAAGGGTGGACCGACGTCATATTGAACCTTATGGATTAGGAATGGGATGTCACTTAAGTTCATATGCGAGTCAAGGCAGGTGAACGAATACTTTTGGCAATATAGTGTATATATACATTATATACAAACATTTTAGAAATTACATTGCATAGATGCAATCTTCCTCAACAGTTGTGTGAAACAGCCACATCGAAAAGTGTTTAAAGCAAGATAAAAGGAAAATCTTAAAATAGATCTGCTTTTAAACCACACAACAGAAGACCTGTAATCATTTTCCTGCCCAAATTCCTTTCTTCGTCTGTTCACTTCACTTTGAAATTAAAATAGAATGAAGCTACAAACAGGCATGCAATTGGATATTCATATTTGGTGATACATTGTTTTCATTTGCCCTTTGTGCACGTCTTTGAGATGAAATGAAAGCACAAGACAACAAGAAAAAACCTCTCATGACAATGACAATCTGTGATTTTTCCCTTAGAACATATTTATTGGAGACCAAATTTTTATAACAATGTAAAATTTCTTGTATGCTTCTTCTTCTGTTTTATTAGGATTGCCCTGTGATGCAGTGGCACTTGATGTGAACAAAAATAAAGCAGTTATATTGCTAACATTCTTGCAGCAATGTCCTCAGCCACGTTTGACTGTTTGCTAGAGTACGCTCTATTCTCCTATAAAGAAGGTTTAGAATAAGCCAATGGGACATGATATATTTCACAGAGAATCATTTCTGGAAAATGGACAGCAGTAGCTCTTAGCTAGCCATCAGACGTTTGTTCATTCCAACCCTAAGACCACTAGAGAACCACTGTTGTTCCAAACTTAACCTAAATTGTTTAGATTGTGTCATCTCTAATTTATAGTTTACTTTGAGATAAATATGTCTTCCAATTTAATAAATGTAAATGCAAATGGTTTGCTCATCCTTTGACTACCAAATATGGTCTGATGAAAATAGATTTGCCTTTTCTGTTTGCATTGACCTCAGTTATCAATCTTCTGGCAAAAATGCAAATCTATCCAGCCTTGGTATGTATAAACTGTAGACAGGTTCCCCTCATAAAACATCTCGGGTACTTTCTGGGCCTGACGGTGGTGCAGATAATGGCATAATTGGATTTTGTCACTGATGCTCTGGGGCAGAACATCGGTACTGATGGATATCACATTACCTAGGTTTTATTGGGACTGAATTTCACTCTAAGAGGTGAGTGAGTGCAGAGGATTCATTCTCAAATCAAGAATAAATGAGCACATAAGAAAGGAGAGTGGAACAGGAGCCATCCACTGCAAAGCTGGTATGCCTTCTCTTGACCACAAGTATGGGTAAAATAGCAAATGGCAACAGAGCGTAGATGTTGTGAAGTAATCTAGAGGGAACATTTGATTGTACTAATGGTGAATACTGTGCATGAGATGCACTAGTGATAAGTCAGTGATCAGTGATCAATAAATATTTTTGTAAAAATTTAATGAACTGAACCAAAAATGTGATTGCAAAATAAGGCTGATCACAGATATGACTGGCTATTTTTAATATACATGGTAAGATGTTTTAGTGTATCGTATACATGTCATAAAAAAAATTCTAAAAAATCCCCAATCCTAACAAGGTTATAATATTATAATCCTTTTATCACTCCTGTTACTTTGCATTAAAGATATGGCGTTATCTTTTAATGATGTTTACTGAAAGAGACGGAGCAGTGCAAAGAGAGGTGAGTATGGTTTTATCTGACACTAATGGCCATGTTATACCCTGGGGAGAATCATTTCACGACAGTTTTGTAAAACACTGACAGAGGGGGTGGGGCCCTGCTGGTTCTAGTCACAAAGTGCTCTAAATGTGAGAGTTGACTGCAAGGAAGAGGAAGAAATATAACCCAGTCTAGGTGGATTTTGAGGATTTGGAGAAACTGTGTATGGGGTGTCTGGGTAAGTATTCAGAAGTCACATACAGTAATTAGCTAAATAATTAATTGGATGTCCACCTGTGTGCAAAGTGTCACATGATCTCATTATTAAATACACCTGAAATCCCCAAGGTTGTTCGGTTTAAAAATATCTTTGACATTCCACCGAGCACCATTACATTCATCAAAAATTTAAAGACAATGGCACATCTCAGTTCTGCCTAGAGAAGGTCATCCACCAAAATTTACTGAATGAGTAAGGATACACACAGAAGATCCCAAGAGGGCAAGGATAACTGGCAAGATACAGCTCATTTGGGAGAAGCTGTTTACAGGGTGACCCTAAACCTGACACTCCATAAAATAGCTTAGGTTTTTTAAGAGTGGCAAGAAGAGAAGAAAAGGCACATGAGTTTGCCAAGAGACATGTTGGTCGCTGAGTAAACATGCTGAAAAAGGTTGTCTTGTTTAGTGAGATTAAAATTAAACTTTTTGTTCTTGACACAAAGCACTACTACATTTGGCAGCAACCACAACACCGCTCATCACTCGGACAACAGCATACCCACTTTTAAGCATGTTTGTCTGGATGCTTTTTATCGGCAGGGACTGGGAAAATGCTATGGTTTAGGGCAAGATGTCTGGAACCATATACAAGGCATACAAGGTAGTTCTACATGAAACTTGTTCCAGTTTGTGAGAGACCTTTCAACAGGATACCTATGCAACTAGCAGATGTCTGGGTTTTTTTTTTTGTGCATGTTTGTTGTCACATTTATTTGCATGTTCAAATTTCAGAATTAATGTATAAATCAAAAAGGTGAAAAATCCCAGTTTCCAGGTTGTGACACTGCAAATGTGGGAAACTTCAAGCAAAGGATACTGGTCCTTGTATGAGCACAGTAAGAGTTGTGTCCACATCCTTATCTTCATGTCAAAACTGTTTAAAGTGGGTCTCAGACTTTGTCAAGGGTTGGTCTTGTCTTCACTCCTAGTTTGTGTTTTTACTTCAACAGGATAGCAAAATACAGTTAAGGTTGGAGAGGTGTAAGTGGACCTCTGACATATACTTGAATGTTTCAGTGCTGAGTGTGAAGTGGCTAAGATGAAACCAACACACCAAGAATAAGAATCTAAGGCTATCATGGGCACAAGCTCATCAAAACTGGAATGCTGAAGACTAGAAAAAAACACATGCTGTTTTTTCAGTCTTGACTTATCTAGTTTTGGTGAGTCTGTGCCCTCAGATTGTGGCTCTTGTCTTATTGATTGATTGAATGAAGACTCTAAGCTAGTCTGTCTTGCATGACCTTCCCTTAAAAACATAATACACACAACATATTTTAAATAAATGCTTGCACATTAAACCTAAGTGTAAAACATGCTGGTTGTTTGTTTTTGTAGTAGTCTAATGCAGTGCTCTTTCTTTGTTGTGTGAATTCTGTGTCATCTGTCTGATGGTAAGGGGATATACTGGATATACCGGTGGGTGAAACGGATGTCCAAAATCTTCCTTGCCAGGCCAAGTGCATGTTGTCTAGGGTAAGCACAGATAAAGCCTAAATCCTCATTTATCTTTCCCCCAGTGTATTTGACATTGCTGAGCATATTCAAAATTTTCATATTAGAGACCCTTCACAACATTGCATTCAGTTGAAGTACATTTAACGGTAGTTCTGACATACAAATTAGTAACAAGAACGACTATGGAGGCATTCCAGTCAAGACTGTTGGCATCGGGTTTGATGTGCTGTGCTTTAGTATACCTTGCATTTCTCAAAAATCCTTAACAAAACGCCTGGGAGTTGCAGTTTCCATCAGATTATTGCTATATTGTTATATTGCCTCATGGTATTGACCACAGGATGTGAGACGATGTTTTTTTCTTTGTATAAAACCCTGTTAGAAAATTTGTTTATGTTGATTAGTTTCTGTATAGGTAACTGCCATTCTGTCTTTTCATTGTCTGAAGACCTGGCTAGGCTTGGTTGGTATGCAAATTTGACAGTTTCACAAAAAAACAGTGCAACATCATTAGATGAGGGAAGAGCTGCTGGCTGCCAAGGTGTATTGTCTAAAATGTGGGAACCTTTTCTAGATTTTTAGGGCAAATTTCATCCAAGATATACAAAAACGCCCAGAAGAATAAATCTTCAAGACCTAATCCCACACGTTTAAAACATCATCCCCCCACCTAAATGTATAGAAAATAGATGAGTTGCGAGAACTCGCGGACTGGCGCCATCAAGTGGGGGCCATCACGCGCGCGCGCGCGAGGGAGGGACCTCGTCTTTTTTGTAGTTCTGCTTTGATGATCATGTGCGCCAGTCTTTCTCAATCGCGCGCGCTCACTTTATCTCGCCGTCTTTCTTTGGGAAGTACAGAGACACCTTGCTGAATGACAGGAAAAACCAAGACTGCCCCACGTGTCCTCCCGAACTATCTATCTCCACATGGAAGAAAGTGAGTACTCCGTTTTATTCATGAACCTCTTTTCTCCTAAGACTTTGTTGAGAAGTGTTGAGAAGCACGGACTGCAGTGAGATGCTTCCGCAGAAACACCTTCAGTCTCGTGAAATGAAAAGAGTTTATCCTAAAGTGTCCTTTTCGATTAGTTTGATTGGTAAGGGTTTTAAACTGTAACTTAATGTCACTATGAGCCATGCTCCTCTTACTCACATATGGGCTGATGCAGACATATGGCACAGTGATACTTTTAAGACATTTCTAACACTTTTTAAAGACACTCCTTCAGCGTGTCCTACAGTGGGTTTGTTTTATTGCATCATAAAACCTGATTACAACTTCTAAATGTATGTATAAGAGGCACCATTTCGCACATCAGATCACTTCCAAGCAAATAATAATAATGTTCATTCATTGTTGTTTCATTCATTTTAAAGTCTTGAGAAGGGGTGCAAAAAGGGCGAGAATAGACAGTTGATAGGCAGTTGATATTCCTTGTTAGCAAACAAGAAATGTGAATGAAAGTCCAGAGAGACCTTTTTTTATCTTGAATCTTTCAAGTAGAGAATGACCGCTTCAAGCCTCCACGTCAGATGTCCTGTCATGTACTGGATCACTGACTTTCATTTTCATGACATCTTATAAAAGTGTCTCTGCAGTGCAGTGTGCTGGCTTGAACTTTTTCAGGAGAACAGCAATTTGAGCCTAGACTGATTTACTACACACACCTGTCATGAGCTCTCGCTTGGCTTTGTGAGAAAAGCCTTCAGACGTTTAATCAATCCCTTGGAGCGAGCTGTAATTGCCCACTTGAGGATGGGAGATAAGAGTGAACATTAAAAGAGTGACGAGGAAAAGAGAGTAATGGCCTGGAGGACCAATGACATGTTTCCACCACTGCCACCCGCCTGCTTAATGATGGTGTTATTGGAAGCTAATGTCTGTTTTGTACACCAGGCTGTGTGAGGGAAACTCTTTACCGCAGCAGTATTGAGGCACAGTAAGGGATTTTTATCAAACGTAACAGTAAGCTTACACCAGTTTATAATTTGTATTTTGATACATGAAAACAGAACCTGTTTTGCTGCTTCGGGTATTTACAAATAAAATAACAAACACGACTCTTCGCTTTTCACTGAACTGTTATTGCCCAAATTTGGCCACTGATCTGAAAGCTTAGTATAAACTCCAGTGAATTTTTTGGCGCATATATTTATTATAGCTTGTACCTCAAAGCTCTCAGTTTACTAATGTCTCACCTAACATTAATATAGATGACATGGAATAACATTCGATATCTAGTTCATGCCACAGTAATATGTAAACACCTCAGCAAAGCAATTGTTGAATAGACAAATGCAGCTGACGTTTCAAATAGCTGAAGAGGCAGTAAGCAGTATAAATATCCTCCACTTCTCTAGATTTTGACTAGCTTAATAGAATCACTCATGATTAATGAAGTTAGAACATAATGCAGACTATTGTATTTCTCTCAATTTGCCTGTGTAACTCAAAACCATCCTCGCAGGAGCGTAATCTGTAGTCTCTCCTGGGCCTCAGAAAAAGCTAAACCTTTTAGCGTCATCATGATGACATCTTTTGGGAACATGCAGAAAGAACAGTTGTGTTTTATCACATCACCAGCTGATTAGAATGTGTTTAAAAAACAATTCGGCAAACTTCATCATTATAAACTGTTGCTTGATTGGTCATCACAACGTCTAAAGTAGATTACACTCAGTACTCATCAATCAGATTTACTTATATAACATACACAGTGGTTACATGTAACACAGTAAAAGCTGAACTTGAGAACAGGATTTCCTTAACATCAAGCAATTAAAGCTGGCATCAGCAAAACAAATACTATCATACTGTCACAGTTTATTCTACATAGAAATATCAGAGCATTTGGATATCTGCTCCTCTCAAACTTGCACATAGATAGATAGATAGATAGATAGATAGATAGATAGATAGATAGATAGATAGATAGATAGATAGATAGATAGATAGATAGATAGATAGATAGATAGATAGATAGATAGATAGATAGATAGATACTATATTCATCCCAATGGGAAATTTTCCTATCATTGCATTGCAGGTTTAGTTAACAGATTTTTTATTGAAAGCGCACTGCTTTAACTGATTGTTTCAGATTTGTATCTGGAAAGAAAATCTTTTATTAAATAGCAAATTTTGTGTTTGTTCAAGCTTTATTCATTTCTGCATACTTTTAAATGTCTGCAGTCCACCTGACAAGTTACATGGAAAGAGATTCAAACATTGATGCTTGATTTTCAGTGATGCTTGACGCTTGTGTATGCTTGTACACTTCATAAGAGTATAGGATTTATATATCAAACACAAATTGCACATAACTGTATTATCATTAAGCCTGGGGACAATTGCAGCACTATGAATGTGCTATCTGACTTCACAGTGATTCATATAAAATAAAAATTTGAATCCCCTCTAGCCCAACTCCAACATTTTGACATTAAAGCTGCATTAGGCAAAAAAAAATTAGTCTTACTTTCAGGTTTAAGTCTCTAATCAGGAGGTAGGTTAGACATTGAATGATTTTCATGTAACTGCACCAGGATCTATGGAGGCCTGTAAAGCACAGTGTCTGTAAAATCACTGACAGGAGGCACAACAAATACAAACAAGCATTGCTGACTGTTTTCCAAATGCTTTTTTATAAACATTAAAATGTGTTGGGTTTCTTTTTCCATATACATCTTCATACACTTCTTAGAAGGCCACAGCTTAATGCATTGCTTTCTAATCATGTACTCCTTATCTTCCTTGGCTATTTGTACAGTATTAAAAAAAAAGAAAAGAAAAGAGTGTTGCACCATTAAGTATAGAAATATGGGGCTGTTTATGCCTCTGTTGAAACCATGTGGTTGTAACTTGCTCTGCTGAGGACTCCTCATGAGAGTGAAATGAGAAAACCTTCTAAAATCAGAACAGCAGAAAAGTGGGCATTTTTGTATGTGTTCAGTTTTTCTAGTTTTTGACTAATGCTCACTTATTGCAACTTATCTCTAATCAAGAACAAAACTATACAAGGAAGAGAATTCCTGAATATCACAGTAAGCAAAGACACTAAAATTAGAAATGTATATGTGTATAGTACAGTGTGCTACAATACACACACACACACAAACACAAACTGTTATTATTGTTCTATTATTGAATATTACAGGGTTATCTCATGACAAAAACCTCTCATAAGTTTCATGTGTTTTATAATGATAATGCTTGCCTCAGTGGTATTGATCAGTGATATTGTGATCTTCTGTATCACATTGTGAATGACATTACTGGACTATTTTTATTTCTCCTGTACAAATGATGTCACCTCTTGCTTGGAATTATTATCACAGTGTGTGTCAGCATCCTTCTGTGTTTGTGACAGGAAACAGTGTGGCATGCCTATGCGGATCTTGAAATATGCTTATGCTACACTAGATATGGCCACATAAAAGCATGAAAATGTTACTGCAAAACCAGACGTCTGAAACTCGTTTGTCTGAGTCAGCATTCCGTGCTGCAGTAGTAAACACTTCTCATGTACTTCTTGCTTCACCCACTTACTGCACAGGGTTTCATCATCCATTATGTTACACCTCAGCATGTAGCTAAATGGCTTGGAATTAATGCCTATGTTCAGAGAACAAGGGCTCATCTGCATTAAGCCGTGCCACTATAGCTAGGGATTTGCATGGAAAATGCAGCACTTTTATTGAAATCATTAATTCTCCCAGCAGGACACCAGCCTTGGGCCTTGTAGACACTCTGCCGCCTTGCCACTGAAGCATGAAACAAGCAGCCAAATAAGTCAGTATTAAATATCTGACTTGTGTTAATGCCAAGAGACTGCGACAGGTCCTGGTCCTCTCCCTGAGTCCCATCTGACCAAAGACGACCAAGAACATCCATTTTTGTGTCAGCGTCGCTAAACTTATATGAGCCTATTAACTCTGAAGAAGAATCATTTATTACATGCACAGAATTTGTCTTGGTGGAGTCAAACGTAACACACTACACAGATAATAGTTTAAATTTACAATACATTTTCTGTCCACTTTATTAGGAATACCTGTACACCTGGACATTTATGCAGTTATCCAACCAGCCAATTATTTGGCAGCAGAACAATGCAAACATCTTGCAGATACAGGTTAAGAGCTTCACTTAATGTTTGCATCAAACATCAGAATGAAGAAAAAGTGTGATTTCAGTGACTTTGATTATGGCATTGTTGTTGGTACCAGATGGGCTGGTTTTGGGTATTTCCGAAACTGCTGATTTCCTGGAAATTTCAGACAAATGACAGTTGGTAGAATTTACACAGAATGATGCAAAAAAAAAAAAAAAACCATTGTGTTGTGAGTGACAGTCCTCTGGGGGATATGGGAGATTGAAGGAAAATGACTGGATTGGTTTGGAATGCCAGGAAGGATATTGAACAGTATTCAAATAACCACAGTTACAACCCTGGTGAGCATGTCACAAATGCACAAAACATCAAACATTGAGGTAGAAACGGTTCCACTCCTCTCATCCACAGGAATCTGAGGTTGTCATGGGCACAGTCTCACCCATATGGACAGTTAAAGATCACAACTTTTCCAGTTGTTTTCCAGTTTGGGTTAGTCTGTGTCCATGATTCCCATTCTTGGTTGACAAGAATAGAACCTGATGTGCTTCTCTGTTGTTGTTGCCCATCCTCCACAAGGATTGTTGTGTTGTGCATTCTGAGATCCATGTCTGCTCACCACAGTTGAAAAAAGTGCTTACTTGAGTTACTGTAGACTTCTTGATAGTTCAAACCAGTGTGGTCATGCTCCTGTGATCTCTCTCATTAACACTGTGTTTGAGCTGACAGACATTTTGTTCACGTGACGTTTTTGTTTTTCACGCCATACCATTCGGTGTAAACTGCAGAAAGTAATATAGTAAGACTTTAGTAAGCTAGTCCTGGTACACCTATTATAATTAGTTTTTTGGTATATATGTTTGATATCCTGTCAGTGACCACCATGGTCATCTTTTATATGCCATAGCAAAGAATTCTAGATTTCTGGCTGAAATATAGATGTCACATTATAAGTCTATTATATATATGTCTTGTACCTACGTTTTTGTGTTCACTATGTTCACCTGCTTGCAGTCAGTTGGCTTCCGGACACAATGTCCTGACATAATGTACTGTTCATTTTGTGCATCATAAATTCTATGGTTTTTAAATCTCCAGGCCTGTGTACAGTGCTGAAGATAAAAATGAAGGGCATGAAATGTTACTAGGTTAAAAGTTGCTTATTGAGCAACTTCTTAGAACATTTCAAATGCAGCTTGACATAGCTTGCAGAGGGTAGCATGTAAAATAGCTTGCATAATGTCGGAAAAATGAAAATGTTTCAGTGTTAGTTTTAGTCCCTGTGATTTTGTCAATCCTTGTTTTTCAGTAGCTATATCATTATCTAATCTGTTATGTGCATACAGAAATATTTTACTTAGAGAGATTATCCCATCACATGATTTGCTCTAAGAATAGAATTAAAGTGTTTAGTTGTGGTGAAATTGGAAGCTTATTGTTATGTAGTGTAGGTTCATGAAGAGAAGACTTTCACTATAATAGTACAGCTCTGTTCCTCATGTCCCAGTTTCAGCATATTTGTGCCACAAGGCCTATAAATAATGCAAGGTGATACAAGGTGAAATCATTGTTAGGGTCCTGTTCAGCTACCTGCACATTCATCGTGTAGAGTTGGTTGCAGCCCAATTGAATTAGTTCCCTTCGAGTTGCTTCATATTAACATTTAAAAGCTTCTGCTGTTTGATCAGACCAGCATCCACATTAGCCCTTTGGCAATAATGACAGTTTGGACAAGTGAAAACCACTCTACCATCCTTAGAAAAGTCAACACTTTATATTAAAAGCAGTTGCGTACTTCTGTTGGAGACTTACGGTAGTATTTGTCAAAGTTGTTGATTCAGCCATTATCTGTTTTGTTATGTGCTGAGCAAGTGTAGAATAATTATGGCTTAAGAGCACTTCAGTTCAATTTGAAATTGCATTGCGTTCTGTGACCTTTTTTTAATATTCAGTTTTAACTGCACATCAAATAATGAAGCTAGTATACATATACAAAAGACGGCACACATTTTAAACTGGTAATGGTTAATGACTCAAAATATGATTATTGATAAATAGTAAGTTAAGTTGTCTTTATTTGTCACATATACATTACTGCACAGTGAAATTCTTTCTACGCATATCCCATCCTTGGGGGTCAGAGCACAGGATCAGCCATGATGCAGCACCCCTGGAGCAGGGTGGGCTGGGGGCCTCATATAAGGGCCCAACGGTGGCAGCTTGGTGGTGCTGGGGCTTGAACCCCAATCTTCCAGTCAACTACCAAGCGCCATAATCAGTTGTGCTTCCACCACAGTTGAGCATCTGTTAGTATTACTGGTATTATTTGTGTGGTGTAAATAAAAAACTCTTTCTCTTTGTGATCAGATTGAGAGGATAACATTAATATTGCTGCTCATGTAGGATATGTATGAGTGGTTGTGCAATTATACACAAGTCATCCATGCTGGGGGTGGTGTGACCTGACATCTAGCCAATTTAATGAACTACACTGTCATGCTTTTAAATTATTCTTTTAATGTTGTGGAAAGTCTGCAAGGCAACTTGGTTCCTGTTATCACTTACATTATAGTAGCTCTAAACAAGTTGTTTCCTTGCCTGCCCCTCTTATTTCCGCCCACTTGAAGTTAATGATGACGACAAAAAAAAGGCAGGTCGTCATGCAAGAGAGAAACCGGAAAGCACATACCCTCTCTCCTGAAGACTCTTTTATGTCAGGAAACGTACTGACGTACTTAAATAAATGCCTGAGGATTTAGATGCCTCTCTTCATTTCTGGTATGAAGTCAGTTTTTATTAGTCATTTCTTCTCCATTCTGCAGTGTTTCAGAATGACATGTATTTGTTCCTCAGAAATGTACTGGTAAATAGAAATGCACTAGCAGACACTGTTAGTCAGTATTTCACAGAAGATAAAATTCGTTCTTGCCAAAAGATTTTAGATGGACAATTTTTAGAAGAAAATTAGTTGGACCTGATTATTGAAGAAACATTTCTATACGGCCTGGGTCATGGGAATTGGTCAAGAAATGATGTGAGATTCATAGCATCTTTAAGGCCGTGTGTGATTTGAATGTTCTATACTTTTCCTCTGGTGCTGATAGACTGACAGCCAAGTGAGACGCATACCTTTGATTATTACTACCCTGTCATTACCTTCTCTCAACACAGTGTAATAACAGGTATATGCAGAGGGACAGTCTTAAAATAGTCAGACAATCAGAAAGTCTTTGTCATAACAGCGACTGAAAATGTAAATATTGCCTGATTGGCTGAAGACGTAACATCTATAAAACAAGCTTGAACTGAAACTATTTTTTCTAATGTAGTAGCTACCAGTGTACAACTTAAAAGTTACCTTATGTTCATTATTAATTATATAATTATCTTACTTATTCATTTATTAGGGTTGGTAGTAAATTCTGAGTAGGTTTGGGAAGCTGCCTGTCTGGAGTTTTATATAATCTCCACAATCTTCTATGGTTTTCTCCCATCTCTCAATAACATGGTTTGGCCATTATAAATTAACCGTAGGTGCGACTAAGCGTGAAACTGTGTGTGCATTATATTGGACTGACATCCCATCTAGGGTAAATTACAGCCTCATGACCATTCTTCTCAGGATACTGTGACCCTGACCAGGACAAAATTGTTGAACTGAACTGAAGTGTTAAATTGTATTTTTTTTGTAGTTATTTTTTCTATGAGATAATTACTGTATAAAATATGCCCTTTCCTTACATATTTATTGCCATTAATCATCTGCTTACATAAGTAAATGTACAAATAATTTGTATTTAGTGCAGTTTCTTGATGTTGATATGGCATGATTATGGTAAGTTAATGCGAGGTTTAGGACGTGAAAGTTTACGCCAAAGCCCATGTATGTATGCAAAATTATTCAATCATTCATTCATTTGTTTATTCATCTTAGTTATGGTTGATGAATTATGAATTATAATTATATTGGAATTATTTTAAACTTTACACTATCGAGTTATTTCCACCTGTTCACATTGAATATTGTGATTATGTTTTTGCAATGACCTTACGGTACACCTAAATTTTTAAAATTATTTTTTCTAAATTATTTTCATCATGACCATAACAAATGGATTATTAACGATATTAAAACATTTTTTACATTTAATTATATATTTTTCTTAAATCACTTAAAATGCTATTTTTTCTAACCATTACCTGTCACTGCCATGCTTTTATGAATTGTTAACAAAGATATTTATTACACTTTACAATAATTTATTGTAATTTGCAAGTATTGTAGACATCAGTAGGTTGGTAAGCTGTACATACAACCTAATACTTGAGTTTTATCTTACTAAAATTGCGGAATTGATATGAAAAATAATGTTAGTTATTATTACTTAGTCATTTTTAAAAGTATTTTAAAAGACTATTTTAAAAGTCTTTGCCCCAGTATTAATTGATGTTTATTATTTTTTGCCTTATTCATGTGGTTTATTGCAAAATTTTATAGTTAAAGTGGAGTGTCCATTTTACAGAACAATATGATTTGACTGTCTCAGTGAAGAGTGCAAGGCCTTCAACTTAAATATGGTCCCTGAGGAAAAACACCACATCATTGATAAAAAAAAAAAGAGTCAAGTATCAGCTTTACCTATTGCAAGGTGTTTTCTGTGGGAAATGAGGAACAATAACTACACTATTTCTGTCAAAATTCATATATATTCAAGATGGATATATCACTCTAGAGTGCTTTATAATTTCACAGTATAGCAGCAGCACAGCATTGACACACTCTGTGTCCCTTTAAAGGGCAGGAAGCTGTTTAATAACTAGAATACAAAAACTGCATGAAACATGACCCTGTTGTCTGAATTCTGGGGTGATAGCTTTCTAGGTAATAGTATTATTTGAAATCTATTGTGTCAGGCATTTGGAAACTCAAGCATTTAAGCACACTGAAACTTTTTTAATAGGGCATGTTCATGCAAATTATATTTAAAACATTTTTGTTTTCAAATGCAAATGCCCTTATAATGTATGAGACAAGCCTTTTTACAGACAGTTTCCTGGACACTTAGAGTGAAAGAGCTGAACATATATTATGATGGTACGTGAATACCAAACAAAACATTAATTATAGTATCTTTAATATATTATGTATAATTTATGTATAATATACATAAATTGTCTAAAACAATTCTAAAAAAAATTCAATTCAGATACAGATGGTGTATTGGTTGATCTTCAAATCATTGTTTGCTAAAAATGATGTACTGTGTCATTTGAATGAACTCTTTCTAAATGAAATGTGATTGTAATTGAAATATAATCATATATCTTTTACTTAGCTTAAATCTAAAAAGAATGATAAGACCATGTTTTTGACATTTTCCTGATAAAAGAAAGAATTTACTGCACCTGTGCACAGCATAATATGTACATAGTGGTAGACTACTGAGAGGGTATATTTATCTTATGGCTCTGTACAAACAACTCTCGAATTTTTTTTAAATGTAATCTTGCTCTTCCTATAGAAAGGCAGCGAGTTACCGTGTTAGAGAGAATACTGTAGTTTGTCCTTTTGTCCTTCATCTGTATACTGTACTTGAAATAAACATCGGATGACTTTGTTGAATGCCTGCCAGGCTGGGCGATAGTATTCCTGCGACAATGTATAAGGTTTGATCACGCCTAATGACCAAATGAATAATCGAGGGCTTTATTTAGACTGATCTTTCTGCTTGTGTCTTTTACCATCTCTCTCTCTCTCTCTCTCTCTCTCTCTCTCTCTCTCTCTCTCTTGCTCGCTCTCTCACTCCCTTCTGAGATGGAAGAGGAGAAGTCCATCTTTCAGCTCTCGTTGATTAAAAAGCTGCTAGCTCCTCTGTGTTCCTGCCGGCTGTGTGTTTACTGTAGTGAGACTGATGTACGAACATGGGGTCTTTCCCACCAGGCTGCGGAACACAGGCTCAGAGGGCAGTGAGCATGCTGTGTTGTCAGGAAGTGGTGTGTTTACGTTCATCATTTAGCATGATCTGCATGTCACAAACACAAAGTTGCTAATGGTTCAACACAATCCATCTGGCATAATCTGAGCAAAGTGTGTAATGGCTCAGTTGAAGTAGCTATGGGATTGACTCGGATAAATAAACAGAGACTTTTAAATGCTTTCTGGAGGCTGCTTTAGATATTTCTGATATTGTAGTGCCCTTCAGTAATGCGTGTTTTTTCTCTGATATCGCTGACAATCTGATCATTATAAAGTAATCATCATTATAGGCAGGGGGATTAGTGGGTCCTATCTCTATGTTGTTTCTGATGCAATCACGGTAATGGTGATGCATACAGGATGTTTTACTCAGCACGTCATATGAAATTATTAGCAAGGCTTGATAATGAACTGTACTTGAGTTAGGAACTGTTCTTGGTTTACGTCGTATGTAAACATACAATACGCTTCTTTAGAGCATTGTAGCGCCGAATGTCTCAGAATGAATAAGGACAGCACTTGCTGGTCATTTTTAATGAGGTTGATAAGTAGTTGATCTTTTATTTTATTATTTTGCTCTGTACCTATTTCCAGGCTTATTTTAAAATTTATAGTAAGAAAATTGCTTTCACTGTAGACATTGTAGGATTTAATGAATGTGCTTAAAGCATTATGCAGATGGCAGACTGAACAGTGGACTCTTTAATGGGTTGGTCTTTTAAAGGGTCCATAGTCCATTGTTTAATCCTACTTGGTAGTTAAATTGGGAACTTGGTAGTTAAAGCTGTCCCCGAAACTAACATGCTAAAGTCAGTAAGAAAATTTACAATCACGGTATCACATACATCGTTTTTCTTTATCTCAGTTCACTGTTTCAGACAGTTTCAATTGTCAATTAAAGTTCATTAAAAACCTAACTTAAGAAATAAGGAATAAAAGTTAGTAAATGAAAAGTTCTGTGTAATAATAATAAAAAAAAGAAATAATTAAAAAATTTCTCTTTAATGATTCATGTACATATTTCAGAGCAAGCCTACTCACTCCGACCAGACCTCTAGAGATACTAGATCAAAGGTTCTGGAAACAAACTACAATGAAAAAAACAAAACTGACCCCTCTGAAAAGATGTATTTTTACGAACTATTCAAATAACACAGTCATTTTTGGAATGTATTAAATAATATTTTGAGTATTAATTTTTGAGTGGTTCCTGTTACTTTTCACTGACAGAATAAATCAGGTCCGAGTTGATATTTTTCCTATAAAATATAATAATAAACAAAAACTGTGCATATGTTCAACCATATTTTCCACTGAAAATCAGTGCATGGAAGTGCGTACAAATGAAAATGTGAAGAGTCAGTCAGATTGAACTTTCAGCCGATTATATGCTTCATGCCTGAGGAGCATCTGAGCCTGACACTACACCGAGTCAAGCTGTGCCTGTCATAGTTCAAACACTTAGATATTTAAAGGCAAAAAGTTGCCTGTTTACATGTAACGTTTAAGTCATTCTGATATTTATTTGCAGTTTGAAGAAGGCTGCATTCACTTTATCAAGTTGAAGTGACACACCAACTTTTCAGTTTGTTCTAGATCCGATCTTTTCATATCAGACCCCGGCCATTTTTGTTAGTTTGAAAAATAGCCAGTATGTGACCATACTGAACATGGATATGAGTCAGAAGAGAGAAATTGGAATTCATGTAGCAGTTTCCCAGAACATATGCATGTATGTCTAAAGCAGTGGCGGGCCGTGCATTTCAATCCTAGGCCTTCATTGGTGTCCTTCCTGAATTAATCCACCTCTATACCATCATTATGATGCCACGGCAATTGATACTAATCAACCGTTAAATAGCAAAGTAAAAAAGAAATTATGCTACAGTATTTCACACCTCACAAGGAATAGTCAATTTTATTATAGTCCGCCTTGAAAATGCATTTGTAAGGATGTCTGCAACCAAATCGATTTCTTCTCCTCTGTCAGCAATTGTGAGTTAAAATATATATATATATTATTCAGTTTGCCTCTGACTACTCCAATTATCTAATCAAAGGACGGGAAATTGCTGACGTAATCGTATGTCTGCTAGGTGGCCCCAGTGACGCCAACTCGAAATCTGATTGGTTAATGGAACAATTTCATTGCCACTTATTTTAAGCTCCGGGCGCCTGCACTATTGATTCTGAAGGCCTTAAGGCAGATTTCTTTCACCCTGGCAACACATGATGTCAGCCACTGGCTGAAATATGATTTGATAAATACTCTTATCATAAATATACACTACTAGAAGCAGCACAACCAAGAGAAAAGCTATGAAATGTAGAGAATAGACTATTGGGAATAATTTAATACACATTCATGGAAAAATATATTAAATATATTAACATGCAAGTCAGTGATTCAGATCACTGCTGTTTAGACCAGCAGAGAAGGCCTTGCTGGCCCTGACGGCCCACCACTGGTCTAAAGCAGTCTGATAGGTCAACCAGATTTCTCATCAGTGTGTATTTCAGACATGTATACAGCTTTATTTATAACAATAGAGTGGACATGCAAAGAAAATGACACTGAGAGATAGAACAGTGTAATTATGTTGGCTGAGAGTCAGTGGAAATACACTGTGTTGGCTGTAAGAGTCAGCACAGGCTTTGTATTAAGGGGTAAGTGAATGTTTTTGGCAGCCTAGCAAACTGTGTTCTGGAAAACATTTGTCAAATTTTTAGGGCAGTTCCATATGTGTATCTACACTCATCGAGCACTTTATTAGAAACACTAATACTGGGTAGGGCCTCACTGTTCTCTCAAATAGCTTAAATTCCTCAAGGAATAGAAGATGTTGGAAACATTACTTTGAGATCCTGGCTCATGACTGCATCACACCAGTTCCCGCTGATTTTTCAGGTGCATTTTCATGCTGCAAATCACCACCATTTGACCACTTCCCAATGATGGAAGTGATGGAATCTCATACTGAGATGTTTTTCTGCTCACCACAATTGTATAGTGTGGTTATCTGAGTTACTGTAGCCTTTCTGTTAGCTCAAAACAGTCTGGCCATTCTCCGCTGACCTCTCTCATCAACACAGAGTTTCCATCCCCAGAACTGCTGCTCACTGGATGCTTTTTCTTTATTGCATCATAAAGAAAGCTCTAGAGACTATTGTGTGTGAAAATCCCAGGAAATCAGCAGTTATAGAAATACTCAAACCAGCCTGTCTGGCACCAACAATCATGCCACGGTCAAAATCACTGAGACGACATTTTCCCCCATTCTGCTGGTTGATATAAACATTACCCGTAGCTGCTGGTCTGTATCTGCAGATTTTTAATCCAGTGCACTGCTGACACACGATTGGCTGATTAGATAATTGCATGATGAGTATGTGTGTGGGTTTTCCTAATAAAGTGATCGCTACTCATAAACATGCTCATTTATCCCATACAGACAAGTGCATTGCAGAGGGATATAATGCTCAAGCAGAGAAATATTTGAACGCTTTGTGTACGTCTTGAGTTCTTTTAAGGTATTTTAAGCATGTGTGCAACATCTGTGTGCTACAGTGCAGTCAGTTCTGCATTTTACCTGTAAACAGTTTGACATATCCCTTCATTCTGGTCATGCAGTGAGGGAAAATAAACATTTAGACAGTTTTTATTAATAAAATGTATTTTATTTCTAGTGCATATACACTATATTGCCAAAAGTATTCGCTCACCTGCCTTGACTCACATATGAACTTAAGTGACATCCCATTCCTAATCCATAGGGTTCGATATGACGTCGGTCCACCCTTTGCAGCTATAACAGCTTCAACTCTTCTGGGAAGGCTGTCCACAAGGTTTAGGAGTGTGTTTATGGGAATTTTTGACCATTCTTCCAGAAGCGCATTTGTGAGGTCACACACTGATGTTGGACGAGAAGGCCTGGCTCTCAGTCTCCGCTCTAATTCATCCCAAAGGTGTTCTATCGGGTTGAGGTCAGGACTCTATGCAGGCCAGTCAAGTTCATCCACACCAGACTCTGTCATCCATGTCTTTATGGACCTTGCTTTGTGCACTGGTGCACAGTCATGTTGGAAGAGGAAGGGGCCAGCTCCAAACTGTTCCCACAAAGTTGGGAGCATGGAATTGTCCAAAATGTCTTGGTATGCTGAAGCATTCAGAGTTCCTTTCACTGGAACTAAGGGGCCAAGCCCAGCTCCTGAAAAACAACCCCACACCATAATCCCCCCTCCACCAAACTTTACACTTGGCACAATGCAGTCAGACAAGTACCGTTCTCCTGGCAACCGCCAAACCCAGACTCGTCCATCAGATTGCCAGATGGATAAGCGTGATTCGTCACTCCAGAGAACGCATCTCCATTGCTCTAGAGTCCAGCGGCGGCGTGCTTTTACACCACTGCATCCGACGCTTTGCATTGCACTTGGTGATGTATGGCTTGGATGCAGCTGCTCGGCCATGGAAACCCATTCCATGAAGCTCTCTGCACACTGTTCTTGAGCTAATCTGAAGGCCACATGAAGTTTGGAGGTCTGTAGCGATTGACCCTGCAGAAAGTTGGCGACCTCTTCGCACTATGCGCCTCAGCATCCGCTGACCCCGCTCCGTCAGTTTACGTGGCCTACCACTTCGTGGCTGAGTTGCTGTCGTTCCCAAACACTTCCACGTTCTTATAATACAGCTGACAGTTGACTGTGGAATATTTAGGAGCGAGGAAATTTCACGACTGGATTTGTTGCACAGGTGGCATCCTATCACAGTTCCACGCTGGAATTCACTGAGCTCCTGAGAGCGACCCATTCTTTCACAAATGTTTGTAAAAACAGTCTGCATGCCTAGGTGCTTGATTTTATACACCTGTGGCCATGGAAGTGATTGGAACACCTGATTCTGATTATTTGGATGGGTGAGCGAATACTTTTGGCAATATAGTGTATGTGTGTCCTTCAGATGTGTGTGGATTTTGTAAACGTATGTGTCAAAAAAAATTTGATAACGAAAATATACAGATGAACCACAAATTAGCAATATTAAAACTTTCTTGCAGAGCAGTTGTTGGTAATTAATGTGGTTTAGTGGTGTTGGCCTACTGATTTAAAGGTTGTGAGTTTCAAGTCTCAGGTTCATCAAGCTGTCATTACTGAGCCCCCAGAGCAATGTCCTTAAACCTCAATTACTCAGTTGTATAAAAACAAGATTAAATGTAAGTCGCTCTGGGTACAGGCGTCTGCCAAACATAATGAGACACCTACACTAATAACTAATTAGCTTTTTCCAGCATTGTGGTTAAATTCTCCTAATCCTCCATACATATTAAAAAGGATTTAAGACCAGAGATTAGCTAGACCATGCAATGTGTTCTTGAGTTTATTTGGCTGTATGTTTATTGTCATAGTATTGTTAAAATAAAATCTTCCCTGATTCAGTTTATTGACTGATGAGATTAAGTTCTTCTCTAATATGTCCTCGTACAATGATATATTCATAGTCCATCATTCTGCTTTGTCTAAATGCTTTTAGATGTGCGTTCTTGTGCTTCTGTTTTTAGCAGAAGGAGGGTATTGTAATGGAAATGATTGCGGTAAAGTTCACAGACGGTTGTTCCTGTTGCTTTCTGGTTATCCTGCAAGTCTTTTTGAGTGTCTGCTGACTTCTCCCTTAGCCTTACAGCACATTGTGAAGTCTGCTGTGGTGCATCTGTCCTGGCACAATTAGTTGTGGTTTCAAGAACTTTCCACATGCATATTTTCAAGCTAGTTGTATTGATTGGAATGATTATTGATTTGTAGCTTTTTCCATTTGAGTGCCATTTAATAATATTAAATTACTGAGAACTTGACGTAGCGCCTTTAATTTCACCATGCCTACTACTTGTTGCATTAAAACTTCCCAATCAACGGCAACATCTTTTATAATGATAAAAGTCCTTTTTTTGTTCAGAGCTTTATTTATATTCTGAGTTTTTTTTTATCTAACCTTAACCCTAACATGTGCAAATGTAAAGGATATATGCATTGGCAGCATGTTAAACAACAAAAACAAAAGTGTCTGCAGACTTATTTCCCCTCGCTGTATATATTGGGCTCTTGTTTGCTCTCTGCACTGTGTCAGTCTGTCCTTTGTTTGCCGTTCCAAGCATATTATACTGCTGTGATCATTTTTTGATGTGACTGTCAGAGTCTCTGTACAGTAGAGTTCGTTGCTGTAATGAGTGTCCTTCCTTGATGTTTTGCAGATTACCTCATGTTGAATGTTGAAAGAAGCAAGAGTCTTAGTAAAGTATAGATGTGCTTAATTAATTAAATCTGAATACAAGCAGATGTGAAACTTATTACACAACCGTAAGTTTTCAAAGGCAAACACAGAGGCAATGAATTAATGCAAGTTATGATCTCTACTGGCTCTGCGCAAACTGTACGTATTTGATCATTTATGTACTGTGAAGTGTTACACACCCTTAAGACAAACTGAAGAAGACAAAGATACTAAAGCTATAGCACTAAGGCATAAAGATATTAATGCTGAAATATTAATAGTGGGAAAAAAACTTGAATAAGTGAAACAACGAAACTCAGAGTGTAGTACAGTCTTTTTGTTTTGGATTTATTTTAAAGGATAAAACAAAAGTAAATTCACTTACAAAGCTTGCATCTCCTTATCTGATCAAGTCATTGTCTAAAACTTGTATGCCTGCTCTTTGCATTCATAAAAGCTTCTTGCAACTTTTTTAATCGTCAGGACAGTTTCGGTTCCCTCTGTGGTGATGTTCATCCTCTACATTTTTCCATGCCAGATTGCTTTGCCACTCTCTTCTTGTGTCTGTTGTAACTCTGCCAGATGTCACACACTGCCCTCCTCAAATCAGGTCTGGAGTACAAGTCGTTCGTGTATAACTGATTTACTTTTGCTTTCTTCGTTAAGATTGAGGTCTTTTGTGATGGACTGATTTTTTTGTTAATAGAAAATTACAAATGTTTTCACTCAGCTGTACTGCTCTCATTTGAAGGGTGTGAAATGTGATTCTACATTCTATTGAACCTGTATTTGTTCTACTGATTAGAGCCAGAGAGGAGCTTTTCATCAGTGATTGATTTGAACAGCCTCAGATTATACAAGCAATAATAATAAGAGTGGAAAATTTGTTAAAAGAATATGCAATCCTGTTTTTTTAATCAATAATTATACATTTTGATCTTCTTTCTGTGTGCGTGTGTGTGTGTGTGTTAGAGTCCTCGAGAGATGTGTTAGAGAGAGAGAGAAAGAGAGAGAGAGAGATGACAAACTAGGAGATAAAAAGTATATAATAATTCAGTTCTTAACTGGTTTATTGGATCACTGACTATAAAAACCCTTCTTTTGACCAATTTCTTTATTGTCCTAGTTTGAGTGGCATCTGGCATTATAAGCTTCTTAAGGATAAAGTGATAGCAGCAAGCTAAGCCTTGGTTTTTGCTAACCAGTTGGTTTTGCTATTTTTGATATTACTGATGATAAAAATAGTTACTGATAAGGTTTGCTATTTGACCATATTCCAACACTGTAATCTAGACAGGCCTTTTTTGTGGAATTGACTAAAAGAATGTATGCTTCTTTTTGGGCATCTCATAAAAATACAGATAATGTTAGTCATGGTTTGTTACACATGGTTTGTGGATGATAAGCAGTCTTGTTTATGTGTATATTTAAGATCAGTGATATATATGAATCATTATTTTGAAAATGTTCCCTTGCCTTCTAAGTCCTATACTTATCTCTGTATTGCATCATACACAAGTAATTAATACCATACTCTGAGCAGGGAAAATGTGTACTGTTTAAAATGTTGGAGGCTGTACTAAATCCCATGTTTGTGACTTAATTTAAATCAGATTTACCATAGAAAACTAAGATCTCAAAATATGATTAATGTGTCAGCAGATTTCTGTTTCCTGGAGAAAAGACATGTAGACAGTGTCGTCAACATTGCCCATTCTGTATCACATGATATAATGTACAATTATGTTAAAACAGTTATTGTTAGAAACTTGCAGCGTAATTAATCCTCAAGAGTTGTATTTGGCAGAGCAGACTGATTGTAAGCTTTTAATTGAATTTTGGGAAATAGTCCAGTTTGTGTGCTGGATATCTGCAAATTTTGCACGAAAGATTTATGAATAGTTTTTCTCAGGCTTTTGTTAGTGAGTGTGGATGCACGGAAGGATGAGCCTGGATCCTTCTGTTTAATGACATTTGTTAATCTATACATTTCATTTCATCACCTTTGCTCCACCATTGGCTATTTGAGCTCTTGTCTCTATAATATAAACAGTCCCATGCTAACAGAGAACTTGATTTCCCTCTACATAGCACTGTTACAACACTCAACAGCTTCAACAGCAACACTTCGGGCAAAATTGCTTCTTATCTATGGCAGTGTACAAAAGTGTTAATGATGATCCAGTACTAATGGGAAAAGTATGTATTTGAAACATTGTGTAGCTTTATATTGAGATTGCTCTTAATAATTCTGTAATAAGCTCCAGATAAATCTCAGGACCACACCTATAACTGTATTTTCAGCCTTTGACCAAGCTGTCATCTTTATAAATGTTAAGTAACTTACATAACACGGTGGGAGAATACAGTCCAATCATTTTACACACTGTGTTCATGCAGGGTGTATTTCCACCTCCTGGTCATTGTTCCAGGGATCCAGGCTCTAACAGGATACTAAAGATAAATGAATGGAGTTTAGAAACTAAACTCAATACTCAAATGATTAAGTTTATTTTACACTGTCTGTCATATATTCTGCTATAATGCCATCAAACTGATCCATGGACCAAACCCTGAGAGAAGGTGCATTTACCCCTAATACTTTACCATTTGATTTTCAACCCTAACTAAACCAAACCTTTTCTTTTTGTTTTACAGATGATCATAGCTGATGGGGCCAAAGAAAATATATCAGAAAGCAGTGTTCAGTGAAAGAAGAGAAGGAGACCCTGCTGTGAAGTCTGTTATGGGCTGCTACAGGAGCACACCCTTTTTTATACCCGATTTGAGCTCATCGCTCTTGTTCAATGATTAAGAATATTTTATAGCAGCGTTTAGTACTGGTAATTCCAGAATTACTCTAAGTTAGTTTTGGTCTCCTGTCAAATATCTTTAATAACAAAGTTTTTATGGCCAGCCATGAACCGTGTTAGAGAAGTGAAACCTTAAGCTTACCATACTTGCACAGCATGGGCACAGAATTGTGTTTGTGTCACAGTCACAAGCTGAACATCTATGAAGAACATTAAGGAATGTATCACAGAACTTTGGATTGTAATGTCTTCTTTTCAGAGCAAAATATGACTTAATGTGGGACCTCAACCATTTCTTGATTATGATATCAAGCCTCATAAAAAGTGAAGCGATGTGTAACATCTCAGATTCCTGTAAGGTTGATTCAAACATCGATCAATTCTTTCAGCCAGTGCTGTACATTATTGTTATCATCCTTGGCTTCCCAACAAACTGTATGGCCCTGTGGGCTGCCTACTTGCAGGTGAAGCAAAGAAACGAACTGGGTATCTATTTGATCAACCTTTCTGTGGCTGACCTTCTTTACATAGCCACATTGCCACTTTGGATTGATTATTTCCTCCAACATGACAACTGGATCCATGGGCCAGGGGCTTGCAAGCTGTTCGGTTTCATTTTCTATACCAACATATATGTCAGCATTGCTTTCCTCTGTTGCATTTCTTTGGATCGTTATTTGGCAGTGGCCTATCCACTCAAGTTTGCCAAAGTGCGTCGGATCAAGACAGCTGTTTTTGTCAGTGCAATAGTCTGGATTATGGAAATTGTGGCCAACTCAGCACCACTCTTTCACAATGAGCTTTTTGCAGCTCAATACAACCGCACTTTCTGTTTTGAGAAGTATCCAATGCAAGACTGGGTGGCAGGCATGAACCTCTACCGAATCTTCCTGGGCTTCTTGGCTCCCTGGTGCTGCATGTTAGCAGCATACAAAGGAATCTTGAAGGCAGTACGTGGCAATGTTTCCACCGAGCGGCAAGAGAAAGCCAAGATCAAGAGGTTAGCCCTTAGCCTCATCCTCATAGTGCTTCTTTGCTTCGGACCTTATCATGTGCTCCTGCTGTGGCGCAGTGTGCTCTTTCTCAGCAACCCTTGTGACTGTAAAGTGGAAGAGTACTTATTTACTGCCTACCATGTAGCCCTCGCTCTCACCAGCCTCAACTGTGTGGCAGACCCAATCCTCTACTGTTTTGTAAATGAAGGAGCTCGCAGCGACGTGAGCCGTGCCCTGGCCACCCTGATGACGGCCTTTCACCGAGGACAAGCCACAGATAAGTTAATGGGGGCTTCCATTACTGTAGAAACACCCCTGGCCACCAAGAAATCAGATCCCTGTGGAGATATGAAAACTAATTCCTATAAAAGTGAAATTGAAACATTGAAAGAGGAGTGTCTTCAAATGACCAAACTTAGTGTTAAAAAGTGAAGTCATGCAGTATGTTTGTTGGTGCACATATGTCAAGGGCCTCAAGTTTCCTCACTGATTATGCCAACAATGTTGACGTTTAAATAAATTGTTGTAAATCTCCTTGAATGTTATACCAGACACCTTTTTATTACTGTTTGGATATTGTAATTTGCAAATGATACAGTTTCCCTTCTGAAAATGATTTAATACCGTTCTTAGTCCTCCTAACTTATCCGTTATAAACACATTCTTTTATTTAGAGCTCAGCAAGACCATCATGGCAGCTCAAGCTGTAACAAGTGTATAAATTTTTTTGCAGTAAATTATTACTTATTCTACAGCTAGGCACAACTTTTTAAGTATTGATTGGATTTTTTTAAAACAGTTTATACAAAATGGTAGTGTCCTTGTAAGAACGCTTTTATACAACTTATTTACTGTTTCAAACAATTTGCAATCTCTAAATTAAGAGAAATCCCTAAAGTAAGTACAGTCAGCATTTTACATACTGTTAATTTTGTCACTAGAGTCTTGTGAATAAATATATTTATTCATCTGTTCTAAAAATTTATTCTTTGGTTGAAGGCACAAAATTTCAGTGTGAATGCTGTATAAATGTTACGTGTACACTGTTACATGTAAACTTCAGACAATGTTTCGAAAGCATGTCAATTTCTTTTACATGTAAATTGAAGGCAATGGAATTTAATTATTACATTTTAATTTAATCTACTAATTTAAATAAAATTGGTTCAGTTAATCAGGTCAGTCTGACAATTGTGTGCGTATATGGTTAGAGTTGTAATAATCCTTACAATTATTTTTTGAAATACAAATGACATCGGAATACTATTTTATATTTAATCATATATCTCTTAAAATGTTTCTTTTACAAAATTCTGACCTATCAAGCTATTTCCCTTTGGAGATGTGAAACAGCTTTTCAGAGAGGAGAATACAGTGTATGATCTAGACATGACTGTCACAAGCACTCCGATGAGTCTTATTCAAGCAAAAAAATTGTATTTATTGTGGATGAAGATATAATGAACAGTAGCAAAGCACTGCTGATCTGATGTCACAATTATGATCAAGGTTTTGAATGTGAAGTTTCAAGGGATTTCTTCCAGAAAAAAAAGGTGTTTGGTGTTTGCTGTAACTGATATGAAAATGTGAATATTCCAAAATCTGAAGCACCTGAGGAAATCAAGAAGTGTTACATTACCAAGGCCTGTGTATGTTTGACATTCGATGTTCAATGTACGTGCTATGTAGATGTTAAAATACATGTCACCCAGTTGTCTATTGTTTGACTATCGTCTATATTGTCAGATATTACCCATAGATGTCTGTAATGGAAATGCATCCAAATAACAGACTTTGCACATGTTTACATTCCTGTTCAGATGCCTTCTTGGAGCTTTTCCACTCTAAATCATGAATGTCTTTTTATAACTTAGAGGTTTGCAACTAAACTAGGGGGGTGCCTGTTATTCCAAAATGAAATAAATTATATACGTTCAATCATTTTTTAGTTTGGTTTTGGCTCATCATCATATGGAAATGGCAACAGAGAGAGACGGTACCATAAAGCACTGAGTTTGTAGTCTGTTTGTTTATTTATATATATATATAAATGGTGACTGTTTGGTTAAAATGCATAGCAAAATCCCCAGACTTGAATTAATACCTACAGAGTTGATATAATCCTGCAGGAAACAAATAAAAACTGTAAGAGTAAAACCAACACTGGAGCATTTCTTGTGTACTATAGATTAGATATAAGTGCTAATGGGAACACTATGTCTTTATTTTCTGTCTTTAGTGCTCTTTATTTAAGGTCTTTAGGGTTGTGCACTGGCTGCAGCACATCAATACGGCTCACATCATTATGTGGTATTGATCCGTGCTGTTCTTGAGGTGTCACCCTGAAGTAGTGTTTATCTGATTGTAGATGAGGACATCATTCTCCATGACATGTCTTCAGTTTTCACTATTAATAGCACTTCAGCCAGATCCAGGCTCTTAATCCATGCACTGGGACTCCACGTCTTCTTGCACATAATGTTTATTTGGAGACGGAAATTGTTATTTGGAGACGGAAATTGTGTCCACCATTTCCCGTTATAGTGCATGGTAGTGTCACGGAGGACCACGGGACTGCAGGCTTGAGCACTGTGCCTCATTTAACACACCTGATTCAACACACCTAATGACCAAGGACTTCGTGGGCAGAATTTAGTGTGTTAGACGAAATAAAACACTTGTCTGTGTAGGGCTTTGGTCATTGGGGACATTCATGTATATGAATAAGTCACACAAGTGACTGTAATGGTTTATCATTAACTTCCTGCTCTAACAATTTATGAACCTTAAGTGGGATTTGTAAAGGTTTTATTTAATAACAGATAACATTTTCTCAGTCCTTCACGTACATATATCTAATGGTTCATCATATGCTTTATCACTGGGTCGTAACATATGACAAAGAAAAGTCTACCCAAGATACAGCCGCAGTGGTTAATCATTAATAGAGATTTACAGGAATGGCCAGAAAAGGGCCAGAGCCACACAAGAATTACTTCTAATTTAACCAACAGAGAGAAAGATACTTATACGGCTACATTTACAATTTAAGCTTAGCTGTAGTCTCATTTCCAAGAGCTTTTCCATTTCCAATCCTCAAACCGTTTGAAGCTGCAGATTGAAGTTTTAATGATGGATTCTGGATATACAAATGTTTCCAATAAAAAAACATATAATGGTAGAGTAACTATTCATTTGAATGCCGTCCAATAGTTCTGACGATCACAAGTCTATTTTTGGTTAGACTGTGACGCACAATGACGCCGGAAAAAGCTATATCAATCATCCTGACATGTACTCTGGTGTTTAGATACTCATATAAGTCAGATATTACAGGGTGTCCATGTAATTACTGTCACAATGCAACAGTTAACAAGACGAATAATTTTTTCCACATACTTTTAGCAAGAGCACAATAATCAGCAACTCTTATGACTATAGACACTAGTGAATTTCTAATGGGAAAATGCCTATGATTCACCATGTTAGACACGAAAGGAATAAAAACATTTTGATTAAATTTTTACCCAGAGGTCAAGTTGAGTTGGACAAGAGTGTATCACATAAACATGGTTATTATACTGTATACACACAGCTGTTATGGCTCATGTCCTACTCAGTGTATTTGTAATAATGTTGTAATGTGGAGAAAATTAATCACAGTGAAAAATTTTTTTCCCCCTTGTTTTGCTCAACCAGTCAAGAACCATAATTAGTCTCAGTGCATGTTGAACAACAGCTAAAGCAGTGTTTTGCACTGTAACTGTGGTAGATCTTCGGCCTTGATGTGATTGGCTGCTCTTGGTCAGGTCTTCCTGTTGAAAAATGATTGTAGTAGCAATACACCACTTTTAGAAATTTCAGTTAGGAAGTGAGAATGAATCAGCTAATATACAAATGAATATTAAGGAAGTGAAGTGAGATGAAATAATATGCACTTGACAGTGTATCTTTTATGTTTGTGCTTGTAGACTCAGTGTGGATTATATTTCTAAATAATTCATTACTACAGTCCAGTAGATCAGTAAGTGATCCATAGACATCAATACATTTTTGGCTATTATATAAAATGGACTATGAATGAAGGGAAGAGAAGAATATGTGCTTTAATTTGAGAGTACATGTTTTTTCTTTTTTTGGAAAAACTGTTTTAAATGCAGTCTGCCATTTTTTATTTATGGATCTCACACTTCTGATGATTAACCAGTCGTGTGCATGTCATCAATAACATGAGTTTGCAAATGATTCTCTTTATGGTTGTGGAAGTAGAAATGGTGCACTTGTTTGTTTCCCACTAGGTCTTTGAATGATTAATATATTGAAAGCTGTTGTGTATTTATTTTGTTGTCCTCTGAGGTCATTTGTTTGTCTGTAGACGTTGGTGAGAATCACACAATTGTTATTTAGGCCCTGATAAATAAAAACAGAATTGAAGGAGGGTGCACTTTCTTTTTTTTCGGCCCTAATATTAAAAACCCTTACAATAAAGCTGGCACTGACAGTCTGATGTGTTGGACCATTAGGTCCACAATGCAAAAAAATCATGCAGATACAGACCAAGACTTTCAGATCACATCAAACATCAGTAATTCTACCCAGAAGGAAACAGCATTAATGTGACAGATCTAAGAACAGTGAATGGCATTGTTGAGATCTCTAGTGAAACTCATAAGGATCAGCAAAGTCAACTTAGTTAGATTTTGTGAACTAAACAGTTCTTATGTTGGAGGTTTGTTATTATAATAGTATTTTTTAACCTGCCTGCTGCAGGGCCTTAACTAGCCACTTTGTTTGCTTAAACAATGCTTCTTGAAAAAGGAACATCTGCTCTGTACAGTGTGTACACCGCAACACCATAAAGAACTGTTGTGCTAAGCAGTTGCACTGCTCTTAAATGCATTAACATTGTGTGATAATTTAATATCAGGGAATATATATGAAGGCCACTTAAATATAATGACATTTTTATAGTGAAGGATCACTTGAAAATGAGTTGGAAGAAGATGCTGGAACCAGGCCCCAGGGCTCGTCTGGCTTCCTGCTGATGTCTGCTGGAGGTCCAGTGTCAGACTTTGGGTCATTAAAAAGCTGTGCTCCCAGCTGACCAGCCTCGTGTAGACCGAGTGTGACGAGGGATGTGGTTGAATTTCCCATGTTCCTATTCCCTTTTGTGAATAATCTCAGAGTGCTCTAACACTTGTGATGAGGCCTCACGCAGGATGAACTAATACTTATGGAACGGAAGGGGCCAAGCTAAGCCCCTCCCCTTTCTAACATTAATATGTCACATGTCCATTGTAAAATTGCATACAGACGTTTTCTCCATATTGAACTGTTCATGAATGTACATAAAATGTAAGCTACTGACCAATATTTGTAAACTATATTGTGTATTTTTAAAAATAGAAACGTAACCCTAAATTAAACATATCACTATATGTCATATCATTATGGACTGCATTTGATTTGTATTTACAATTTAAGAAAATAATATTCACTACTAATGTTTACTGAAAATTACCACTGTAATATTTTAGCAAGTGAAAATATCTTAAATATAGGGAAATATATCTAATATTTCCTATTATGTGTTTTTTTTTAATTAAATATAAGATTATACAGTTGTTTTTAGATGCTTGTAATAAAGGCAGATCATAATGCTTAAAATTAGAAAAATGATCTGGCTACAGTAATGTCAAGTTAGATTTTTTTTTAAATAGGTTAATAATATTAGATTTGTATTAGAAATACTAGATATATTTTTACTATATTCAAAATATTTTCCCATATTAATATTTACAAATTTTGTTGCAGTGCATTTTTTCATTTTAGCAGGTAGAGCTTCACATTATACATTATATTGCGAAATGTTTTGGGACGTCTGCCTTTACATGCACATGAATTTAATATTGTTGGCCTGTCCTTTGCAGCTATAATATGCAGCTTCAACTCTTCTGGGAAGGCTTTCCACAAGGTTTAGGAGTGTGTTCATGGGAATTTTTGACCATTCCACTAGAAGCGCATTTGTGAGGTCAGGCACTGATGCTGAACGAGAAGGTCTGGCTCACAGTCTCCGCTCTAATTCATCCCAAAAGTGTTCTAGCAGGTTGAGGTCAGGACTCTCAGGAGGTTTCTCCACACCAAACTCGCTCATCCATGTCTTTATGGAGCTTGCTTTGTGCACTGGTGTACAGTCATGTTGGAACCGGAAGGGGTCATCCCCAAACTGTTCCCACAAAGTTGGGAGCATGAAACTGCCCAAAATGTCTTGGTATGCTGAAGCATTAAGAGTTCCTTTCACTGGAACTAAGGGGCCGAGCCCAACCCCTAAAAAACAACACCTGAATTCAATGAATTGGAGGGGTGTCCCAAAACTTTTGGAAATATAGTGTAGGCCTACAATTATTGACTGTTATTCATAATTTGTCAAACTACATGCATGCACTGAAAAAATGATTTAAAGTCTCTAAATGTACAGCTGCAGTCTTTGAAGAAGAAAAAAGGTTAAATCTAAAACCTTAACAGGTTTTTTGCTTACTGTGTCTGAAAGTTTGACTACTGCCATCTGTTCCCTCACTTATTATTTTTCCCAAACTATAAACAAACACAGAATTCACAGCAAAAGTAACAAAGATAAAGCATTTACTTGAAGATGGTCTCGTGGGATTCCAGTCCCGATAAGGTCTCATATTTTTCCACAAAAGCATTAAAGGGTGTAAATTACAGTAAAATAGTTAGTACTCATCCTATTGTGTCAGTAGGTGGAGGCCGGCAATTCATATACCAGATGGGCTACGGTCAATAACTGTTTACTAACATGATGACTTTTAAAACTTGTCTGCAGCTTCTGCGTAGGTATTTAAATAAAGTGCTCACTAATTGTTTGAGCAACAAAACACTTTACAGAGACAAATTATTATGAATGAGTAGCATTCAACTGGTTTCTTAAAATAGCAAAACAAATAAAATTTCAGATCTGCCATCACCCTAAGCAGGAAAAAGTCAGCCAATGAATGAATCACTTAATGAATGACACACCCTTTGCCTACTTTGTTAAACAGAATATGAAAACATTTTATAACATTACATGGTTTACATAGTACAAACCAAATTTTAATATACTAGAAAATACTTACTAAAATATGAAGAAATGTAATAATTTCCTTCAAAATACTAGGTCAACTTGACTTCAAACAACTAGAACTAAATATCTTCTGCCCTTCACATATGACCTACTTCCTCCTTCTGCAGAAATACTTGACACCGCCTGGAGGAAGCATCTGTGGATGTGAATATGATCATGACAGGGGGGCATGGTGAGCTTTCCCACAGCGTCAAACCAGCCATGAACTTGAGAAAATAAACAGTGTGGAGTAAGAGAATACCATTTCAACTGTGCCGCAGAGTGATGTCTCTCCCTTTCTGCTATTTACTTATTAACAATCTTCGCAGTTGTGTCTGATCTTCCTTTGAATTGACTTCTAACTGTTTGGATTCACAACAAATAAATCTAAAGTGTTTATGGACAGTACTGAGGCATTGTAGCCTGGACATTTGCTTTCCTGCACCCTGTAGTGTAGTAGAAGTAGCCATACAATGTGGTTTATAAATATTTTAAGGAATATTTCATAGATAATTGATATAAAACCTGGAATTTATTCAACTATATAATAATATTGGGAGTTTATAATAACTGGCAGTTTAGATGTGGAGACCCAGATTGTGTACAAATTTTCTGCCTGGAATCCTAAAACAAACAGGGGTTCGTGCTCCCTCTAGTGGTGACAATTATAAATAAAACATATGCATTAAAAATAAATAATAAAATTCAAACTTAGCAAACGATAGTAAGATATAATATGCTTAAAAGCCAGCATATAATTGTTTTTTATTTATTTTTTTTCCAAAACGTACTAAATGAAAAGTCCAACAAAGCACATAACTTTTATTATGCTTTTATATTACTCGGTTGGGTAGAGCACTGAGTGCTTCCGGGTCAAAGTTCCTCTTACACTCCATGTGCTTCTCGTGCCTCGATGTTGTTTGGTTTATGTACATATTTAGTGAAGTGACACATGATACCTTTAATCGATTGTCCTTAAATATTATAAGCGTACTGTCTGTTCAGTATGGCGCATAACATGTCTTCGTCCAGTTTAAAGGAAACGGAGAAGAAAGGTGAGTGCTGGTCAGCCATCTGACCTGTAGTGCTTATAGTTCTGTAAATTCAGTAGAGTATTCAGTACTCAGTGGTTTTCATTCTGCATTTCCTTTTCCCTCCAGATTCTAGATACGAGTGTCCTGCAGACTTTGTGCCTCTTCGGTACAGCTGCACTGAGAAGTCTGTGTTAGAGAGAGGAGAAAACACGGAGCTGTGGCTCATTAAAGCTCCAGCTCGCTTCAAGCCCAGCAGGTGAGAGGAAAGCAGACAGCATGCTTAAAATACACCAATGCAACTTCTTCCTCATGTCCCTCTAGATACTGTTTGCATCCAGGACACCTCTTTAAGGCTGGTTGGATGGCTGTTTTTTTTTTTTTTAATCCTCTACCACTACTTACTACTCAGATACTGAGGTCATTACTGAACTGAGCCATACTGCTTTTTATACGTGAATCCTGTGAATTCACAGAGCCCATAATTAAACCCCTAATTACAATTGTCATTAAACTTTGTTGACCCTACAATGAGGCTTACTTGTTTTTGTTTTTTTTTTTAGACATTTGGACAAATATGCCAAGAACTGTAAGAACTAAGTATAATAACGGTGATAATGGTTGGTTATGTTTTCCACCAAGATGATGTTTTTTTTTAAAAAGGTGGACCTGCTGGCTTTGCTTCTCTAATCCTTGAGAGTCCCCTGTTTGTGAATACACTATATTGCCAAAAGTTTTGGGACATCCCTCCAAATTCAGGGGTTGGGCTTGGCCCCGTAGTTCCAGAAATGCTTCAGCATACCAAGACATTTTGGAATATTTCATGCTCCCAACTTTGTGGGAACAGTTTGGGGATGACCCCTTCCTGTTCCAACATGACTGGGCACCAGTGCACAAAGCCAGGTCCATAAAGACATGGATAAGTGAGTTTGTTGTGGAGGAACTTGACTGGCCTGGAGAGAGTCCTGATCTCAACCCGATAGAACACCTTTGGGATGAATTAGAGTGGAGACTGCGAGTCAGGCCAAAACTGGGACATCTGCCTTTACATGCACATTAATTTAATATGGAGTTGAGGTCAGGACTTTGAAGTTCCTCCACACCAAACTCGCTCATCCATGTCTTTATGGACCTTGCTTTGTGCACTAGTGTGCAGTCATGTTGGAACAGGAAGGAATATGTGCCTCATATTGCACTGACTGTGCTCATAAAGTAACAGCCAAAGGCAATACAATTGAGAGTCATTTTAGGAAGCAGAAACCAGTGCTTGTCAAATAATCATCAGTACATATATAAACAAGAACATGTACCATGATTTAATAAGAAAACAAAGCTTTTGGTCTCAAAAGTTGGCAATGGTTGGCAAACCATATTCTCATATTTTTCAAAGATATCTGTAAAGCAAACTTGTATCGTTTAGGGGAAAATTTTGTAATAATCCATTACCTACATAGTCAGCATAGCTTGAAGTAAATACAAAAGTGCCTTTGGTTCTCCCTGATCGCACAAAAATAATAAGAAAAAGTGCAAGTAACCAGAACAATATTCTGCTGCATTAACTATTTTGCTCCAACTTTGGAAGGGAAGGTAATGTTTTGTTTTAACTTTGCTTTATATAGGAGCATGCTTTACATTTCTGTTGCTGCAATTCTGCAACTGGGCTATTGGTACAGATGTATCTTGAGTTTTCTATTCTTTCCTGGGTAAAGGATATTGTATATCATTGTTCATTACACATGCCTTATTTGTCATAGATGGGATTAATACAAGGAATGAAAAAGGTTGCAGTTGATTGCTGTTTAAATGAATGCCTCATCTCTTTTTCAGCCTGGCAGGTTTAAAAGTATCTTTATCAGGCCTGGAGATGATCCAGTCTACTGATGCATCTCCTCACATCTACAGTGTTCTCTCGAGCCGCTCAGGCCCTACTGACCTCCATTTGCTCACTTCCAGTGGTAAAAAACAAAGCGCATCTCCCACTGCTTCTGGCTTTGCTGGAATCCTTAGTATCAGTGAAAGTTATGGGGACTGCAGTGGGAATCAGAGCCCTATTCCCATCCCAGCAGCCCCTGCTCCGAGTTTTCCACCAGGCCTGAAGCAGCGCTTCCAGCCCTTTGGCAGCTCTGCTGCTGCTCACATGTTTCAGAGCACCACCTCAACCTCACCTTTGCCACCAAAGAAAATAAAACTGGAGTCTGAAGAGACGGAACACCAGAGTAAGAAGAAGAAAAAGAAGAAGAAAGAGAAGTGCGGCAGGGAGGAGACAACTGAAGTGGCCCACATTAAGCAGGAAGAGATATCTCAGGAATGTAGTGAGCCGCAAGTCCCAGAGCTAGTGGAAGAAGATGGTACAACAGAGAGAAAGAAGAGAAAGAAGATTAAAAAAGAGAAGGAGAGAATGGACACACAAGATGAAGTAGCAACTGATGAACATTTGATAGTCAAACAGGAAGCAATGGATACATCCTTTGGTGAAATTGAGAGCTCTGTGAAAAAGAAAAAGAAGAAGAAGAAGAAGAAGAAAACTCAAGATGAGTAGATATTCATTAATATTCATTATGCACTCACTGAACACTTTATTAGGAACTCGCTTTGCTCTCAAAATCCAGGTCCAGTGACTGGGAAGACAACAACTTTGTGTTCATTGTCATTGAAACCAGACGACTTTTGCTTTGTGACATGGTGCAGAATTATTCTGGAAGTAGCCATTAAAAGATGGTAAATTGTGCCCATTAAGGAATTTGTATGGTCAGCAACAATACTCAAATAGTCTGTGGCATACAAGTGATGATTGATATTGTATTAACGAGTCCAAAGTGTGCTCAGAAACTGCTGACACAGGGCAGGTTGGGTACATAGATTCATGCTTTTAGCAACAAATTCTCATCCTACCATCTGTGTGCCTCAGCAGAAATCGAGATTCATCAGACCACGTTACATTTTTCTAGACTTCAAATGTCCAGTTTTGGTGAGTCCACTTTCTGGTCTTAACTGACAGAACCTGACATGGTCTTCTGCTGTTGTAGCTCATCCGCCCTGTGTTCCAGTGTATTGAGCATTCTGTGATGCATTTATGCTCACCACAATTGTACAGAGTATAGTTATCTAAGTTCTGAGATCTCAACAAGATGTTTCCATATGATACTCACTGGTTGTTTTTCTTATATTGAATAAACTCTAGAGACTGTTGTGTGTGAAAACACAGGACATCAGCAGTTATAGAAATACTCAGACCAACCTGTCTGCCGCCAACAATCATGCCATGGTCAGAATCACTGGGAGTCATTCTGATGGTTAATGTGAACATTTCCAGAAACTTCTGACCATGATTGCATGCAGTGCAATGCTGACACATGATTGGCTGGTTAGATAAGTGCCTGAATGTTTTGGTGTACAGGTTTTCATAATAAAGTACTTAGTGAGTGTATGTTGTAATGGTAACTGTGATGATTGTAAGCTTTTATGTCAGGAAAAATGTCTGCAACAGTTAGACATTTTACAACAAAATGTAAAAGGCTGAAATGTTTGATTGAATTTATAACTGTGCTAAAAACAGTTAATTGTTACATTCAGTGGTGTGCAAAAGTTTGTATAACCTTAAGACAATTTTATCAAAAAGACTGGTGATTATATTGTATGTTATATAGTACATAGCTTTTTTTTGTTTGTTTTTAACAGAAAGCTGTCACTGTAGCTTTAAGATGTTAATAGTAAAAATTAGTTCATTGTAAAGGTTCATGACTCTTTATTGCCATGCAAGAAGTTAAATGGGATTTGGTTTCATACTGCGTTGTGTAGGTCCAAAGAACCCTTAAATGAGGAACGTCACAAAAACAAATACAAAAAAGACAAATATTACATGATAAATGTTGCATAATATTTATAATGAAATAATTACAATGCTTAACAGGAACTATCATTTATTTAACCACACTGTTTGTCTTAATAACTGCCTTCAATTTCCCCTGAACAGCTTTTGGAGTACTCTCAGCTGTAATATTCACCCTTCCCACCTCCACCACTCACCCACATTCTTCTAATAACCCTGATCTAACTGCGCTAGGTTGCTTGGCCCATCTAGACCCATCCTCTTTACCAGTTGTTATGTCAGCTAAATGTCATCCACTGTGTTTTTTGAATCAGGGTGAAACATCTAGCTTCGTGTGATCAGCAACTAGCTTCCAGAACACAGATTGAGATGCTGGACAAACTGGTAAAAACCTGTAAATTAAATCCCAGTTGACCAAATCATATTAGGTATTAATAATGCAATATCAAAAAAAAGAGCTGATTTTATAGTTAGAAACATATCTAAATTCTGATATAACCAATAAGTCCAGCTAACTGTTAACGTATATGTATGTCGGATCATATACTGTTGAAATGAATTTCTTGGATATTTATTCACACAGCTGTGTTATTTAGCTGACTGTGCCAGGGAGCATTCATAGCAGCAGTCGGGGAATGAGAAAGAACTGATGTGTAATGTTGGATGATATGCCACATAACTCCATTTGCTGATGTGGGAAGCAGCACAGTAGGAGATGTGGGAGTCGCAACCTTCATCTCCAGTAGTTCTGCATTAGTAGATGAGGTCACGGCTTCCATCACTAGCTCCACAATCGCTGCAATACCCACGCATTCATGACAATACCATTTTAAAAGTTCATTGTCATTATTTTCAACACATTAACTCAATTGCCTCATTAAATGCCAACAGCGTAGGAGCAGGCCTTAGTGTCTAAGGAGGACTTTAGGCCACTTTTTTTTTCTTTCACTCAGGAACCTTCCACAATCCACATGTCAAAGTTTCAGTTATTAAGTATAACTGATCAGAAGGTTGTCAGTTGCATCGGTCAGCTTGCAACAGTAAGGAATTAGTGTTAAGTCTATAATGAACTCGGACACTACACCGACCCAATAGTTCCGCAAGAGCTTTTGGTTGCTGTTATAGAATGGACATTATTTACAGTTACATTATTTACTGTCCAGTGTTGCCCAAATGAGAATGTGGTTCCCTTCTGAGCCTGATTCCTCTCAAGGTTATTTCCTCATATCATCTTAGGGAGTTTTTCCTTGCCACTTGCACTGAGGCTTGCTCATTAGGGATAAAATAGGGATTGAATAGTAACTTAACTTTAACTTTTCTCTATGTTTCTATACTTCTGTAAAGCTGCTTTGAGGCAATGTTCATTATTAAAAGCGCTATACAAATAAATTGAATTGATTTGAAATATCCCAGGATCACCAAGCTGCTGCTGCTGGGCCCATAAGCAAGGTCCTTAACCTCGAACTATATTGAGTTGTACAAATGTAAGCTGCTCTGGGTACGAGAGTCTGGCAAATGCCATAAATGTGCTGTGATTTCCACGTATATGATTTCCATATATAAAAAAGATAAAAATTAAAAATCACAAACTCATTATGATTCACAGATTCTTGGACCCAACTTGAAAAGCACTGCTTTTAGAACAAAAAATGCATTGTGCGTTGCTCTACTGGAACTAAACCTTTAAGTTAAGTTAGGGTTATTTTTACCAAAGTGTTTTCCCTATGATTGGGGTGTGATAATGGCCCCAGTTCTTGTGATTAATAACAGGGTCATAACAAAACATCTTTTCTAAAGAAATTATTTTGGTACCCCTGCATTACATTTTTAGCGTCTTGGATTTTGGTCTTTCATGTGTACATCTAGGTACAGCAATCTAGGTAGATAACAACAGAGCTATATTTCCCAGAAACCATCTCAGAAAACATGGGAAATACTTTTGCACTCAGGTTCATGTGAAAATGGCAGCCTACTGATGTGTGATATTGACCGAACATGGTCTCACTGTTGTAAATAGGCGGCTATTGAAATAAATAAATAAATAAATAATACTATACGTAAAGAGTCATTTAAACAGTTTATAAATGACCTTTTATACAAAACTTCATTAGTATTGTATTGTGAATTCGCTCTTGTACAGCTTTTGTACGCAGTCAGGTTTTCTGAATAAACATGGTGCTGCAGTTGTGCTGTTCTCAGTTCGACCGATAGATGGCGGTGTTGCTCACTTGCACAGCTTCCAGCACCTCTATACACTAGAGGTTTGCTGTGAGTTCTGCACTGAGGTATGGCCATGTTTTCTAATGAGCATTGAGCATCTGATGCCTGCTGATGTAAAACCTTCTCTAGTTATTCAAGCAGAGCGGAGTCATTTTCAACGCTACATCAGTTTCGGCTCCATCCTTTCTTACTTTTCTGATTCAGTGTGTGGGAAAGGAAAATGCAATGTATTATGAGTACATTTACATTTATGGTATTTGGTAGACAACCTTATCAAGAGCTAGATGAGTATCATCACATAGTCATCTCTGCCTATCATAAGCTAAATCCTAAAGGAACTTTGAGACCCAATTTCATTTGTTGTGCTTATAATAAACCTTTTATTCAACATACCTTTATTCTTCTCACTGTATGCCTAAAAAGAATGTTCATTCTGGTGGTGAAGGAATATGCTTATTATTATAGTGTACTGTGTATGTTTTATTGGTTTATTGCCATGTATATACACGTCAACGATTGGGATTGAATGATGGAAGAACTGGACACGATGTTCCCACAGAGGCCAACAGGATGCAGGGTATCCTCACCTCTGTTACTCTCCTGTACAACCTTAAGGAGTTTTTTTTCTCAGATGTGGGGTGCCGCTGTACCATCAGTGAGATGAGATGCTGGAACAACGCTTACTGCCTGGCAGATAAATAATTGAATGCAGTCTGAAGTTTGGGAGAGACGTGTCCAGACTGCAGAGCAGACCCGAGCCCCGTGCGCCCCAACTGATGCAAATGATAACGTTTGGAGGGGTGTGTGTATGCGTGTGTGTGAGATAAATTTCTCATTTGTGCAGCGTCCGTCCCTCGTCCTTTCTCTCTCTCTCTCTCTCTCTCTCTCTCTCTCTCTCTCTCTCTCTCTCTC
Organism: Hemibagrus wyckioides; assembly: GCF_019097595.1. Lineage (NCBI taxonomy): Eukaryota > Metazoa > Chordata > Actinopteri > Siluriformes > Bagridae > Hemibagrus > Hemibagrus wyckioides. The sequence continues at coordinate 12,835,340 of NC_080726.1, read as the reverse complement.
TCTCTCTGCTCTGTGTTTGTGTCTCCCCCTCCTCCACCCCTCTCTTTCACTGCAGCAATCTTTCCTTGCTGTATGCTGTAAAGCTCTCACTCATTCTCTCTCTCTCGCTCTCTCTCTCTCTCTTTTCGGCCTGCGGCATTCAGGGGGTGGATGGTGTGTTACCATAGCAACGCACACTTGCCAAGGACCGTGGAGTCGCATTCACCAATATGAGCAAGCGTTCCCTCATTAAAAACCATAAAAGAAACCGCTTATTGTTTTTATTGTGAGCAAAATAACATCCTCACGTGGCCTTCCTTTTGTGTTTCAACTCTTTATGTGATTATCCTGTGTATAAGTGGCATGTATGTGAAGATGTGTGATTATGTGTGATGTGTGTAATTGTGTTTTGGACACACATAAAAGCTGAGCATTTTTGTCATGTGGCAAGAAGGCACTTTGGAGTGACGCACCAGTTACTTAATTGCATGCTAATGCTTTGACACAGTGCAGCTAGTCTTCCGGTTTCTAGCTAATGCAAAACCAAGTGAACTGTAAAGGTTACAGACTTTTATTTGTCCATGTCACGTTTTGTGCATTTCCTCCCATCTCATTTCGACTTGAAATGAAATAGGTCCACTCTGTGACACTCACATTCCAGATCACAGAGCAAAATTATGTTGCAGTTAAAGTGTGTGTGTGTGTGTGTGTGTGTGTGTGTAGTGGGGGAGGCTGATGCTACTGTTGCTATGCGCTTACAGACAAGTCAATTCCAACATATGCTATGAAAGCAGCCCCTTTTCTGCTAGTCTCCATGACAACCGCAATGCCATTTTTTGCCCCCGTTGTTGCCTTGCCCACCTTTCTGTGTGTGATTGGAGGCTGATGCTGTGCAGGGACGCTGCCTCTCATTCATCATCCTGCTCCAGTCACAAAGAATGCTCCAATAATGCATTTCTTAAAAACTGAAATAGCACAGAAGATTGTATTAAAATATCAGAAATGACTGGAATTGTCTGAAATAAATGAAATCTGAAATACCAGTATGAATATTAACCGTTTAAATTAGGAGTCTAGTCATGGACTGGAGGCATTTTCCCAAAAAGCTGAGGTGAAATATAATGAAGAGTTATCAGATGTATTAGCTTTTATCTCTTGTCAACATGCATCAAGATAAAAATCCTAACACTTTGCCCAATTCAGTTGGTGTGAAATACTGCAGTTGGAGTTACTCGTTAAGAAATTAAATCTAAGACCCTTAATGGTTAGCCTATTGTCTCCCCAGAAATAGCCTTGAAGCTGGGGTGGGGGCAGGTTTTCATTTCAACCAAGCAGAAGCCACACTTGATAGTCTATTAAAAGCCAAGATCGACTGATTAAATAGATGGAGTCACGTGTGGTTCCTGCATGATTAGAATGAAAACCTGCAGCCACACTGGATAGGATTGCACACCCCAGACTTAAAGGGTTTGTTATGACTGCAGAAGTGCAGGGGTTTTTTTTGGGTTTTTTTAAATAACGTCTCATTAAATTGAATGAAATTTGCTTTCATTGCTTGTTCATTTTCATATACATTTCTAATGGTTCCTTGATATACCACTGTTTATGAACGTTTCTGTGAACAGAACAAAAAAATCAAGTTTCTCATAAGCATTGTAAAAATCATCTAAACTGAAAAGAGTGAGATGTCATTACATATCTTAGTTCTACACTATTTTTAGGAACCTAAAAACATAAAGAAAGACTTTTGGTCATCTCTTTGTCTTTGCACGTAGTAAGATGACACCAAATTCACATCTGGTTTTAATCTATCTATGTAACATGTTTGTGTGCTCCAGTCCCAGACATTGCTCCAACAGTAAGCCATCTAACAGAGGTTCGTTTTGTTGGAGATCAGGGTTCATTATGGAAGAGATGAGTTGCATGACCCATCGAGGTGGACCGACTCTGATTCTGCCAGACCTGCTGTGTGCCATCTGCCTAAGGGTCACACACATACACACACACACACACACACATATATATATACACACACCCCTCTCCTTCCCATCTCTCTCTGATGCCGTGATGATGTCTTCATGTCCTCTTCATACTCTTGAGTGGACTACATATTCAGGGAAGAGCTGAAAGAAAATGGGTCATTTAAAAAAAAGTGCTTTTTATATCCTGCCTGTAACACTGTTGGATTTAACCTTCAGGTGTTAGCTGTTGCTAAAATTGTAGTGGAAAAGGGATGTGGGCTAATTAGATGTGGCATTGCTTCTTTTTGACTGAAAAGATTTTGAATATACTATTGAATATACTACTAACCTAGCCTGCTTACCAAAATCACATCATATAAAAAAGCAGTTTTGAGAGGATTTTCATGTATTTTATCGTTCTTGTCACCATTCATTCATTGGATTTTCAAAGATTTTATTATTTCATTTATTCTGAATAAATAGAGCCTGTTTCTATCAAACATCAAGGGTCACAGACACAGTGATTGCTTTTATGCAACAGACAAGTGGGCTATCAGATATTTTTATAGCACTGTTGCTACACACACACACACACTCACACACATTTTAAGATGCTCCTTATCTCAGCGCCAGGAGGATCTAGTAAGGGTCTTCTCTTCCCTTAGGACATCGGCACCCTACAAACTCTTCCTTCTATGGTCTTTCACAAGGCTGCGTTGGCGTTCCTCAGAAAGGTCATAACATGTCAGGTTTTCTCCTGTGGCTCTGCTAAAAAGAACGATGCCTCTCGTCAGAATTAAAATGGTGCTCTGAGTCTGACTACAGCAGCTGGGCAGACACTGGGCTATGAGCGGTCAGGAGCTTTCTGGCTGAGAGCAGACTAAATAGTGCACTGAGAGAGTCAAATCCCTCTCAAGTGCTTATCATTTGTAGGGTTATGAGGCTGTTGCTGGGATGTTGAAGATTCCTATTAAATATGAGGCTATTTAGGGACTGAGTGCAGTCCTTGAGCTTGTTGATGTCTACGTTTCTACTCTACTGAATCAGCTCCTGATTGTTTCCATTGTCGGGATGAGGATCAGTTCAGGATCGGCGCATAGTTTGAGTGTTATAGAATGGTATTTTATTACTGATTCTTAATCATAAATGACTAATTATATATTTAGTTTTAGGTATTCTGCATTAAATTTCCCCAGTGTATTTTGTCTTACTTTTGAACTCAGCTTCTTCTTCTTCTTCTTCTTCTTCTTCTTCTTCTTCTTTCTATCCTTCCTATCATCCTAGCACTAAAGATGCAATGGTCAGGCCTTTCCTAGCCGTCAGCTGAGATGTGAAAGAAAGCAGTCATGGATGCTTCACCATCAAATCAGAGTCAAGATTCAGTAACACCATGAGCTGGGGCCTAAAATACACCATATTAAGAGAATAAAAATTTAACAGCCATTAAATATTAGATTACATGATTTAATTACATTTCTGGTTTTATTTGAAAACATTTTTTGCCACATCCATCTGTGCAACTCACAATATCTCAGCTCACTTTGATTACTAATGAAAGTCTGTACAACCTTTATAATAATAATAATAATAATAATAATAATAATAATTATTATTATTATTATTATTATTATTATTATTATTATTATTATTATTATTATTATTATTACTATTATTATTACTATTATTATTATTCCAGGAGATCCCAAATGTCTCCATACACAAGGGAAATTAATACTTTTTAGGAGATGTCTTCCAATACTTTTCACGTCGTTATATTTTATATTATATATTTTTTTTCAAAATAAGAGGGTATTGAAATCATTCTCATTGCCGGATCAGATGCATGTGCAATTAACTGATCTGGGAGTCAGAGATGGTCTATGTGCATGTACAAAGAAATATCAATCATGTAGAAGGTGTTTGTAAATAAAGCTACATTTAGATAAAGTATTCTTCTTCTTCTTCTTCTTCTTCTTCTTCTTCTTCTTCTTCTTATTGTTATTATTATTATTATTGTTGTTATTATTATCATTGTTATTACTATTATTATTATTATTATTATTATTATTATTATTATTATTATTATTATTATTATTATTATTAGGTAGCACACCTAAAAGAAATGTTGTAAAAGTGGGAGAATTTAAAAATCTTAGACTTGGGAATAAAACTGGTGGTGTAGGAGAGGATTTTCAGCACAGACACCGTGAGGCCTACTAGCACAGTCACTGTCATACATTTTTATCACTAATCAAAATCCTACAGTGTAACTTGCTCAGACATCACACTGGTGCACAAGTAGGACAGGAAGGAAAATTACAGATGGCGCATCTTTGTCACTGTGATTCTAATTGCAGCTTCATGCACATACACTTGATAATAAATCATTAATGTGGAAAAGACATGACATAAATTCCCAAGAAGTGCTTAATTTCTGACAGGATGCTGTAAAAATGTATTTATTAAAGCATATGCTCAAGAACAAAAAAAACAAAAAAAAAAACAAACAAAAAAAAAACACAACTGCAGTAATGCAGAACATATCAGTACCATAAAATTGATAAAAGAAATCACTGTACACGCTACAGTGCTTTAAAATCACAGTTTTGCATTGCAATTTCCAAATGTCCTTAATTTATTTCTTTCTTATGTACATAGCATAAAATTTTAAAAGGTTTTTTGTTTTTTTTTTTACTCTGAATAAACACATATATAATTTGTCAGCTTCATTTGTTAGAAATATTACAACAGCAAGAAACCCAAAAACATATAAAACTATTACAACCATTTTCAGTGTTTACCTGTTATTAATGAAACTGGAGTATTGTTTCAAATCAGCTGAATGATTATAGATAAACAGTTGTTTTGGTCATTTAGAAACAAATAGCCATATTCCTCAGCCTTGTCTTTAAAACTGTAGATTTGTAGAATCTATATCACTTGTTAGCAAATGTTTGGCAAACAGTGGCATGTGTTGAAAATCTGGGCCATTCAGGATCTCCTTACTGGTATATGCTGTGAGTGCGCCAGACCAGCTGCTCATCCGTGGCACAAAAGTTCACTTTGGTTGTTTAGATGTAGAGCTTGAGAAATGATCTAGACTGCATACCAACAATTATTGATGACTATTTAATAGTAAAAATATGTTACTCATAGTGATGAATCTTTGCTGGGAATGATGCTCGGAATCTTGGAAGCCGGGGGCCATTTCTTTTCCCAGTTGAAGATTTAGGACAGTGTTCAAATTGCTAAAAGAATTCCAAGTATTATTCAAGCACAGCAGTTAAGTGAAACATGTATAATTGCTGAGAGTAGTCAGTATTCTACAGTAGCGTCGATCACAGTTTTATTGGTACTGCTTGAGATAAAGACATCTTCATGCTGCGATGCCATACTCTATTTTCATTTAATAATCATTATGTTGTGTGTGTAAAACTGTGTAGTCTTTACTCTTATTGCTAATCAAGGCCCTTTCCAGTTTTATAGCTAGACCATCGGTAACCAGCGCCTTTGTTAATCCCACTATACAGTGTGTCAAATAAAACACTTAATGGCATCAAAGCACTTAGTGATCTGCAAACCAGGTGAGCTACAAGAGAAAGTTTTAGTGGTATATAATGTAAAATGCTAGAAAATGCATCCATGCACCTTTTCGGTCAGTATGTTCAGAAACTGATATTTCCCATGTTCATGGTGCAAAACATCTTGGCGAATTGTTCCTGTAATCGTTTTAGCTTATTAATTGAATTAAGTGCATTGGTTTTTTAATCGTTCTTTGCTTTTGCACAGCAGCTCCATGCTTTTCATTGCACATACCTACAAACATATTTGTAAGAAATAACACTTCAAGTTGAACCTGAGGATGATTTTAAAATAAATTCGAAGTAAATCTGTTAGGAAATGTTTTCTGTCTATTTTGAAATGCTCAAAAAATTCTGAGTCTCATTTTTACTACATTCATTCATCTTGGAAAAGTACCATTTTGTTGTTGTTGTGTTTTTTTTTTTATATTATCACTACCTTGGTGATGAAATTACTGAACATATTAATACATCTGAGGTTAAGTGAGGGACACAAGAGGTGGAAAAAGAGCTTCTGTGAAAATGCTCTCTGGTAAAGTGCTGGATTAGAGACAGGAGATCTTTGTACATGTTCCACAGGCCTGATTTCCAGCACTGGGGATTTATGAAGGCTGAGAGCATAATCATGTCTCCGCTCACACCACCTCCAAGGGGAGGGCAGTGAGAAAACTAGGTTCTCTTTGCAACAGCTGGGCCCAGGCGTTCTCAGATGAAGAATGAGAAGGAAGGGAAAAGCCGAGTAGGAGAAGGGAAACCAGTCTGGCCTCAGGCTGGAAAAAGGTGCACAATTAGTAATATTGGGAACAATGGAGTTCAAACTTGCCTCAGTTTAGCTCTCCAATCTCAGCAGGTAGATACTTAACACCAAATTATTCTACATGTTAAAGAAACCTTGAGCCTTGATTGTATTACTGGATGTTGACGTCACATGACTGTAGATCCTCTACTACTGTTGCACTTACATACCTTGTACATATACTAGATGTACCATTTTGAATTATTCACTATTTTACAACTTCACCTACCAGCTAAAGCTCCTGAAAGTGCTCTAGGAATGCACACTAACTTTCCCATGAATGTTATTTTATTTAGTACTCATACACCTTTGTAACAGGAAGACTGAGACACTGTTTGCTTAAACCTATTAAACCCTTCAAGAGCCCTTCTCTGAACACTGGAGGTACTTCTTTACTTCATGATTAGTTTTGTGAGACAGATTTTTACGTCATGATGTGAATTTCCCTGGAGTCTCCACTGCAGATCAGTGCGTCGGAAACCAACATGAGGACATGGGTTAAGGTCACTGAGCGATGGCTATCAGAGCAATCAAACTGCATGTTGGCTTGGGAGACATGTCAGGGAAGTGATGGTGGCTTTTACTGACAGGATGGATTGGTGGACAAGAAGTGCGAGTGGATGGAAATGAGCAGGAGAACCACATACATTATTGTTATTACACAGTATTTACCTTCTCAATTTCCAAAATCCAAGTATTCTGTACATATTTAACCCAAAAATTCGGGAACAGAGCAGTTAGTAATGAGTATAGTGGAGTTGTTTTAGGAAGCAAACTGGCACAACATGCATTAAGTTGATGTCTTACACATCACAACTCAACCTAGTCCTCAATTTCATGAAGAGCATTTTCTTTGCACTATTGATGCTAATTATCCATTCAATTTCTTTCAATATTTAAGGTATTTAAGGTCATGTCGATTTTCTCAGAAATTAACTTACCTCTCGTTGGGATTTAGTACAGGACCGATAGCCCCATTATGCACCCTAGCTTTACAATTTCTTCATGTTTCCCTCATAATAGTATATTATATTGTTTATTTTCATCTTCACCATGTACAAATACTGTATGAACAAAAGCTGTACAGTAGCAATGACATTTTCTGATGTTCATCCAGTACCTTTCTTCAAATTAGGTGACAAACACTGACACCAATGGATTTTATTTTTTAGCAACTAAATGTAGCTCTAACGTTACACCGTACCATCCATTCTAACATTAAAAAAAAAACTTGACATTGCAAAGAAATAGTAACATGCAATGTTTAAAACTGTGTCATTATCACATTACTCCATGTCACAAAGAAATAATCATTTAAAACGAAGTCATTTTTGGAATTTCTTTTTTTTCCCTTCATTATTAAAGAACTGCGTTTAATTTCTACACATTCTTTCAACAGCGTTGGTCTCGGTAAGGTTGTAAACATTACAGCATTTTGCTTTGCTCCATTAGACGGGTGCATAATCATTCTTATCATTCGAAGACTTAATAAGCAATCATACATTTTGAATCGTCTTTGGGCTCCTTAGACAGCATGAGGGAGAGCTGGATTGTGATTCGGTCAAATCACAAAGTAAGGTAGATCATCGTAGACACCCTGAGAATCACTGCTCTGGATTTTACTTTCTTTTTTTAATGACTTTTTTTTCTTTTTCTTTTAAAAATTGTCAGGTTGGACCTGGCCCCGGCAGCCGATAAAGAATGGTGGCGAATGATTAGGGGAGGAAGGTTGACTGGCAACCACCTCCTCATGGGAACAGTGTTAAGGTGGATTTGGTCGAGTAATATGTTATCAATGAGAACATCACATGGTGTGGAGTGTGTGGCAGGGAATGACTTGGAGGGGAGAAGGTAGTGGTGGAGAGTGGTCAGGAAACGGGAGGTTATGGACGATCAAAATCAACTAGGCTCACAGGATGGGTTTCAGCTATAACATCAGCAGGTTCCATTGGTAAATGGAAACCCTACAGATTTTAGCTTTTGTGAACAGAGGACAGAACATCCATCCATCCAAGCCTGTCAGTCTCATCCACACACTCTCTCTCTCTCTCTCTCTCTCTCTGTCTCTCTCTTTCTCGTGTACACACACACACACACACACACATACACACACACAATCATGCATCATGGTCCCTCCAAGACCGAGCACATGGTTTCAGGCACAAACTTGCAATGTGTTACTTGATGAGTTTGAGTGTAGTGGGAGGTGAAGAATAAGACAACAGAAGACAGGTGATGCTAAAATGAACATTTATAATGACTGTTGTTGCTGTCGGAAAAAAAACAAAACAAAAAAAAATCTTAAAAAACGACTTAATATATATTAGCACTAAATTGCTGACTTCACTGGTAATCCACAAGTCAAGAAACACAACTCACTATTTTTACAAACACAATGCTACAATTACATTAAATATTCAATACTTTTCTTTAAGTCAGTTAATGAATGGTGTTAAAAGAAACCACTAAAATACTAAAAAAAACAAAACAGTAATTCATCTTTCCAGTCATTCCCCTTTTTTTTCTAGTTGTTGTCATTTATTAATTATGTAGAGTAGTTGGAAAATAAATAAGTTCATGAAGGGTTATCAGAAAAGAAAGCTGGCAGCATAGAAACATTAGATGTGGAGCACAAAGCTCGGTTATGACTCATGGAAATGGTTTGATCTTTCTTCCCTGCAGGGAAACGGGACACGGTGAGAATCATGCTCCTATCAAACACATCTAATGGACACCCGTTTACACTCAACACAGCTGATATGCACCACTAGTATCAGTTCCGAAGCGAAACCTGCCTCATTCCACGTGGAGTAACCGTTAGTAGCACAAAACATGTCGACTATGAGTTTTAAAATGCGAGAAATGTTTTTGATATATGGATTTTTCGATGTGAACAGTACTTGATATGAGATTGATATGCAAAGCAGTTTTCATAGATGATAAAACCACAAAACTAGCTTGATGTGATACACAAGTGAAGCTTGAATCTTAGCAAGAATGTGACAGTTAAAGTGATTAACTCTTTCAAAGCAGCTGTTATGGTTAATGATTGAAAGCGGTAGCAAAATCTTTTTGCCTGTGCATACATTTCTTTTTTTCTTTCTTTCAATATTAGATGTAACCTGTCCCATTCACAACGAGAATTATGGATGTTGCTTTAGCATGCTTCATTAATATCAAACTAATTGATCTTTAAGTCTATCCTATGCCGCTTAAAGCACTCCACAAAACCCGATTTTATGCTGCCAGCCCCAATCTGTTGAACGCTCTTCTGGTTACAGTTCGACAAATTCTGACAAAAATATTTACAATGAAAAGAGAAAATTAAGTTGTGGAGAAGCAATTGGGATCTTTTTTTTTCTTTTTTTTTAAAGATTTTTTTTTTGTTGTTTTTCTTTTGCTTTTATTCTTTATCTCTGAGAATTGTCCCCAATGATGAGTTTAACAAAAAAAGAAAAAAAGAAAAAAAGAAAAGAGAAAGAAATCCAATCATATCAACTATAATTGCACAGTCTCTAAAAGGTTTGGAGATGGAATGGAGATTTTAAGTCCAAACAGTTGATGAACACAGAAGGGAAGGAAGAAGGTCAATAAAGTTCATGAGGGGTGAAAAGTTCAAAGTTCAGAAGACAGAAGATGGCTGCGCAGCTGACGTTTACACTCCTCAGCTTTTTTTTCTGAGCATGTTTCTACGTTAAAGAAAAAAAGCTGTCATCGAAATGAATTTTTTTTTTTTTTTTTTTTTTTTCCCATCGAAAAAAACTCAAATGGAGAGACTTGGGGGTGAGGAGAGTGACAAGTGCTCCCAACATTATGGCACACAATCAGTGATGTCCTGGAGGTTGAAGAGATGGCAGAGAATTAGGAAAAGCAGTTTATGAGAGGTAGCCAGCCTTTTACCGTGTTAATCCAGATCTCGCTTTTTACTGGTTGCATTTTTTTTTTTTTTTTTTTTTTGGGGGGTAATGTTGAGGCGTCATGACTGACATCATGTTATGGAGTAACATGCTGGCTTCATGGGTGCGTCCGATGGATGTCCAACATACAAGAGAACTCAAAACGTTTGGAATGGTACTGTTGTCATTTGGCACTCAGGAGAAAGTCTGGGAGGGTGTGAGGGAGAGGTTCGGCAGAAGTGTGGGTAGTGGTTGGAAAAAAGGGGGCAGTGAAAAGTGCAAAAGGGGGAAAGGGAGAGTAAACAGGATACATATGAATGACATTTTTGTTATACTTGGTCTAGGTTAGAGAGTGTCATACAAACAAAAAACAGGTAAATTAAAAAGAGAGAAAAGAACAGTGATATGACAAATGTGTTCTAACGTTGCTGGTGCTTTGATGGTTACAAGCATAAGAGTGACCCCAGGGCTTGTTTAGAGGGTCAGGTGGGGCCGGACTGGAGTTGGAAAAGTGCAATGCTCTAGCAATATGCCCGCATTAAAAGCAATGACCTTCTCAACATCGAACAAACCATAAAAATTTGCATTAATCTTTACTGCATGTGACAAAGCCGCCAAACTTAGTAACATGAAACAAAACACGAGCTTTGTTTGTGCAAGAGCACCGACAGAGAAGTGCCACAACATGTCCACACATAAAGCTGCTAAAAGCATAGAGACAGAAAAGCCTTAGTCATACTCTACAAAGCATGGCTGGATGCACTGTAATGATATACTGGTATAGACCTAATAGAGAAGTTTTTTTGCACTTTTTGGAACATTTTTTGATTTTTGCTTGAATATCAAAGAAGTCAATAAGGTGCATCTCCAATTTCTGTCAAAATTTGTGAAAGCTAGCTTTCTTGCTTGCTTAGATAATTGGAATATGTTTACGTTTCAACTAAATTGTGGCATTGTCTTTGTGGCACCTTGACAATAAACTCAAAACGCTCATCATTTATTCATCATTTATCATTTACTAATGGAGATTAGCGGCTAGCCTGTCATATAAAACATTTCACGTAGCAGAATAGCTTTTGGGGTGTGGAAGTCACAAAATCTGAACAGCAGAGACAGAGGGCTCAGGTGATACGTTTTCACAACTCATTCACTGTCAGTTCGAATTTGGGGTGAAAAAGGTTCATAAAGTGCGTATCATCAAAAATCATGGGTTCGAGCATAATGTGAGTTATAATGTGGCAAAAACTGAAGAAAGCACTGGGCGTAATGTAGCCTAAAAGATGTTAGTATTGGCACACAATATACAAAAACACATCATGCTTTAAAAGTCATGATTGAAAGTGATATGCAAAGTTATGCAGTGGTGAGTACATTCAAGGACAAGACCTCAGTTTTAGTGAGAAAGAAAACAATAGTTTTTAAAACCCAATTTTAATCAGGTTGCTTTTGCTATCTTAAAAAAATCACAACCACATCTGGACATTTTTTTTCTCTGAAAATATTGTTGTACTTCAAAATTGCAAACAAAGAGAAATGCACAATGATTATGTATGAATGATTTTGGTTCCTGCAGATGGACAACAAAACTTCTCAGTTTAGTCTTCGCAGAACTAAAAGACAGGTCAGAGTGTGTAAAATAAAACTCCAATGCTCTTAGTGTTGGCATGCAAAGATTTGTCCTCAAAATGAACGCACATTGCCTAATGTTTTCTCTCTTTTTTTTTTGTATGATTTTCATTTCTTGTTTTTTTCTTTTTAAATCCACACGTTACTTTTTGATATCATGCAATATAGACGTGCAAAAAAAGATAACATCTATTTTCACAAAATACATTTTCAGAACTAGAAAAGGCTGTATTAAGAATGCTGATAACGTATTAAACTCATGCTAGCCTAAGTCTACGGCAGTCTTCTAGCCCCAGTGATGTAGCATTAATGGCCACATGGCACTATATGCATTTGTCAGGTGAGCAAGATGATTCCCTCATCACGTTTTCCTCTCGTATATTAGTTCGTGAGGGGCCGAAAACCTTTAACTTAATAGCACTAACATCTAGTTTGTTCCTACTACTTTTAAAAACGGCCACTTTGCTAGTTATACCTTAACTGTGGTTTGTTTGGCACTTTTCACATTTTTTTTTAAACTTATAAAAGTAAGTCTGCTTGTAGCTAAAGGTGTTTAAATCACACATTTACAGTTGCTGAATCTGTAAAGAACTATTTTGGCACGTTCATGTATTCTGTTTAATATAGCAATTATCTTATCATGTAGCATTTATTACACCTCTTAGAACTAGCACACCTCGCTAAACGACTGACCAGATATGTTTATCTTAAATTTTAGTACGTCACTTATTCAATAGCAGCATCTTCACAACTTAAAAAATATTAAATATGCAAACCTACTCAACACCTAGGTAAATCGAAAGCTCCTACACAGACAGAATAAAAGACGAGACAGGACGACATGCTACTACGTATATTGCTTCCAGTACTGATCACATTTTATCTAGTTCCCCAGTTACCAACAACAGAAAAAAAATGCAGACGCCCCCCAGAATATGCATTTTAAGTACTGAAATAAAGGAAAAGAAAAACGCAAACAGGAAGCTGCTCCTAGGCACACTATGATGGCACCTGTTCTTAGTGTTCACATTAAAATTTCACAGTAATTGCTTTTTCTTAAAGTTACTAATCAAATTTCTCTGCAATTAATGAATCTTCCTTCATCCTCTTTTTTTTTTCCTGCAAAAAAATGTAAGTGTGTGTGTGTGTGTAAGTGCAGTTGTGGGTGCACGTGTGTTTTTTTTGTGGTGGCCATGATGTGTGACAAGACGGTGTGTTTGTACGCATGTATAGAATTCTATGTGTGGGACGAATATGCACTCTAAAATGCGGAGGCACTCCAGTTTTCTCAACTTTCGCCGCACTTTACTGGAACCTATGGCAGCCACAAATCATCCTTGCCTTCAGTCATTTGGAAAACACATGAATGCTACTGTCTACTGCAGCCGCTAGCATAATTAGTAAGTAGCGTCATTAGCGTGTTTAACAAGATGCGGAACTGTTTCCTTGTCAGCCGAAGCCATCATAGATTCTCCTAAAGGCTTTACGCTAACTGCATTTACCCCTCATCAGTAAAACCGACAAGTTTTCTTACTAGGCAGCTACACACAGGCTCTTTTTCAAAGCGTGGACCTGCAGTGGAGTCTAGTGCAAGCATTTCCTCTCTACACAGCAACACCTAGGTCACATCTTCTCTTCTGTCGAGTCATTGTTTTGTGAAAGGGCAAGCAAACATGCACTTCAGCACCAGACATTGCCACCCATGGAGAGATGTGAGAGAAGGGGGTCTCTGGGTTGATGTGTCAAAATGGGAGGTGCACGGAAGTAAAGAGGGGTTGAGAAGAGGTGAGGAAAGGTTGATGGTGTTAGATGGGAATAAAGAAGTCTCCTTACCAATCGGTTCAGATTTACTCTCCCTGGCGTTCCAAATTGAGAAATTGAGAGGAAGACAATTGTATATTTAGTCAGTGAAGAGAGAGCACACTGCTGTCTAGATTCTGCTCTGGGTCTCAACGTTTTGTTCTGCTTCTTTTGTTCCTCCAGGCTACTGGTAAAGTGAAAGGTCATTTTTTTTTTTTTCTTTTTTTGAAATGCTTGAAAATCTCCTTTCAGATGAACTTCAATTAAATTTTTGGAATGAAACCACAAGGACCATGGGTCATTTAAGCTGGACGTGGAATATTCTTCCCATCATCAGCGTTAAATATGGGAGCAGGCACCGTGAATGCTGAATGCGGCAATTTAGAGGAAGGCTGGGAACTGAAAGGCTGATATAGTAGCAAGATGATACCCAAAGAAACTGGTTCTTCGTCATTAGTTAGATGTTTTCTGTGTGTAGCAAACCAGTCTGTCCTAGGCTGTTTTCTTCAGACACCCTACACTTTCCGATATGCTTTTTTGTCTTTTTTTTTTTACATTGAACCTTTATTTCTGGGCCTTCAAGCATGGCCTCCACACTTCACAGTGCATTAAGACGAAATTCAGTGTATTCTAACAACATAAGCATGTCTACTGGACTGTTTAGCAGCACACAGGTAGTTCTGATGAGTACAGAGAGATTTTATAAATTGTCCAAAACTAATGGTACCCGCTGTGTAGGACATGGATAGCTAACTACTTAACCCATAAGCAAGTTGAATGAAATGACTGAAAAAATCTTTCTGTTTGTTCATCTCCTTGCCACGATGAAAAAATAGGCATGAATGGTTTAATAAAAAGCATCCCTGTGCTCATCAGAACTAAAGTCTTGTTCATGTTTGTAGTTGTTCAGTAGTATATGTCCACAAACAGACATATTTCTGTTTGATATATGATACAGCTACACAATTTGTCCATAGCCAGTGACAAATGACTTGAGCAGATGTCGTCACTTAGCTCACTGAAATTAAATATATAATTGCATCACATTTTCTAATAATGAAAAGAGGACATTTTTGAAAGTTCTATGGGGTTTCAAGACATAAGGGTTTTGATCTCATTAATAAGTTTGTTCTTGTTATCGTTACACTCCCTTCAACTTGTGCAATATTTCTAATTTATAATTAGACATAAACATATGTGAATTGTCTAGTTTCACTGATTTGTCTACCCTTAAGTCAGACGTGGTTCCCTTTTAATGTATGTGCCTATGTGAGTGTGTGTGTGCATGTGTGTGTTCCATGTATTAATTTTAACGTACAGTACATTATACCTGCTGCTATTCTCTCTGATGGTGCCGACGGTGCAGTTGTCACTGGACTTTAAATAAGACATATATTACACTGTGACATACTATTCAATTCACTTAAATAAAAAACTAAATCCAAAATATTGTCTTTACATTCATGTCAACCTGAATTCACAGATTAATTAAAAAAAAAAAATGAAAACACCTCAGTCCTCGTGGGTGAAATTATATTAATAAATAATATCAATGGTGAGGATTTTTGTAATAAGAGTAGAACTACTACTACTAATAATAGTATTTTGATTAATACCAGGCGCATATCGCCACATTGTCTGTTTGCTCTGGTACTAACTTGACCCAAGTAGGTGCATTATGCTTGGCCTGTGTCCCCAACCAGATCTATAAACGTCCCTTATGCTAGCTAAATCTGTAATAGCATTGCATGGCATGCACCTGGTTTAAAGAGAACCCCAGGTTTTTAGCTAGTAGCTAGAAGGAGAGACCCTAATCAGCTTCCCCTCACTGCCACAATCCCAGCCTGCCCTGCAGGGATCGGGCTGGCTGAGCTGGTTGGGACTTTTGAGGACTTGGACAATGGGTGAGGTGGCATGTACCACTAACCACATAGGGGAAACTGCCCTAAGTCTAAAACCCAAGCACTTGTTTGCCATCGCATCAGGCCCACATACAAGGACATAGGGGTAGGCAATTAAACTGAGGAGTAAAAAATAAAATAATAATAATAATATTCTTGTCAGCTAGAAAGGGACTGGCAATGGGTACAGGGCTGATTCCAGGTAGGCTTAAGTCCAACTGCTCCACCCTGTTCTCCCTCAACCCCACCACCTGCTGGGAGCTGCAGCAAGCATGCCAGTCTGAAATACCATTCACCACTGTCCAGAAAAAATAAACTCAAAAAGAAAAACTGAAAAAAGCTAAACCAAATTTTCAACCAATAAAAAATCCTGAAAGATGAAAACTTAAGAAATAACCCCATATATACATTTTACATGTTTTTTCTTGGTTTTCATATTTTTACTCATTCCATTTCTTGCAAGGTGGACTATTTTCCTTCTTTTTTTAATACTGAAATATGCAAGTAGCACATAGTGGATGATTTCCTTCGAAACTTTTGCCCTCCTTTCTCTTTCTCTGTATCTTTCCATCCATCCCCCACTCCTTCTTTCTCCCTGTTTTAGCCCACCTTCTGCGGATTGGTGGCCCTCACACCCTGCTCGTATGTGATTCGCTGGCTGATGAGATACTGGGCTGCCTGTGTTGCAGCAGGTGATCCTGTGATGGTGACTTTTCGGTTCCTAGTGCCAGGAACAAATTCTCCCTTTTTCGAGATCTGGATTCGGGCTCCCGTCAGTTCCTGGTACTCCACAAGTGTTTTGCCACCTTTGCCCAAGATAGCTCCCACCAAGTTCTCAGGTACGGCGATCTCCACTACATCCTTTGCACCCTCAGCCAGCTTCTCGGTGGCCAATAATGAACTCGCTACTAGTGGGGAAGCCGCGCTCAGGTACCCATTGGTAGCCCCAGTGGCAGCGGCCAGCGAGCCCAAAGTAAATCCTCCCAGGCCGGTGGCAGGGTGGCCGGTACTGGTGGAAGCGTCGTTGGCATAGGAGGCCAGCAGGTTGGCTGCTGCGGCAGCTGCAGGGTTTGCACTGGCTGCCACAGCTGCTAGGACCCCTGAGGCAGCAGCCGGATTGAGCCCAAGACCCAGGGAATTGGTGTTATATCCATAGCTAGCCAATGTGTTAAGAGCTGACGTGATGGCCAGGAGGTCATTTCCTGAGAAACTTGACATGGCAGCGGCGGGAAAGGCACCCACCCCTGCCAGACTGGCCTGCCCCAAGAGGCTGGAGGCTGTGGCGGCAGCCGCAGCAGCTGCAGCGGGCATCACCTCTGCCGAGTTAGCATACGGTGAGCCTGTTGGGTTGGAGTTGGCCACAGGGCCTGTGACATTGGAGTAGCTGATGTTAAGGCAGCTGCTGCTCTGTGGATCCTCCTGGATTTTCTGTACTATTATCTCAACAGCCTTGCGGTTCTGCTCAGGTTCCCCACTGATGGTGACAACACGCTCTTGCAGGTTGATACCCTCTGGTTTCTGAGAAAGTTGCACCCATGCACCTGACTGCTCCATAACTGCCTTCACTGTAGCACCACCTTTACCGATGATCAGCCCTGCTGTGCTGTTGGGCACAATCAGCTTGGCCTGGAGAACACAAGCACAGAAAACAGATAGGAAAATCAACACACAGATCAAGTGATTAACTTCAGCTACATGAAACCAGTATATTGAATTGACTATAAGATAAACAACATTTCTTCGCTAATACTTATCATGTTGAATTTAATCTAGTCATTGATTTTGTTCAGCTGTGTTGGCCTGACTGTCTTTGGCTCATATGTGCAATGACGAATTGCCTGTCTAAAAAACCAACAGAGGAAGTATAAACATTGGTTGCCATGGTGTCATGAGTTTGAAATGCAATGTTTAATGCTCATTTGGGCACACAAAGTTCTCTGTGCATATTGATCTTATTAAAACAGGATTCATTCAGCTAAAGAACAAACGTGTTCTGGCATTCTTAGTCACTTAGGAAAGGAGTGAAACAGTTATGGCAATGTTTGTGTCCATGTTGGATGAGCTACAAACAGACTTCCCTATTATGTAGCAGATGTCCCCCTACTATCATTTCTTAAACAGTCCTCTAGACATGAGTAAAGTTCATGAGGAAACATACAAGTAGAAAAAAAGTGGGAATGCGATTATGCAAAGAATTGAGAAGGAAAAACACCTTTTAGAAACACCTTTAGGTTTGCAAAAAGCACACTTCTCTATTCAGGTTTTTGTAGAAAGAGAAATTAAATCCTTAAAACACATCCAAGATTATTACATGGCATAGAAAGTATTAAGTGAGTTAGTGAGTGAGTGTGGGTTTTTGTCCTCATGCTTTCTGCACTGTGAATCACTGGGTAAAAAGAGGCTCCTCGTGAAAAGCATCGACTCCCAGGGGTCAGTGTTTCCATGGCAACTCGACTCCAGCATTCAAGGGGCGATTGAAAGGGAGTCGGAACAGTGCATAGCAACCAACCACCCTTTTCTACACATGGAAACACAGACACACACACATACACACCTGCGCACACAAACACCACCCTGCTCTTAAAACGGGTTCCACTTCATTTAAGAAATATTTGTAGAGACACAAGCATAAGTGCTTATAAAGCGTTACACCATGGTCCTAAAGAGCCAAAAAACATATGCCTTTTTTGTAGTTTTTAAAAATATATAAGAAGATGGAGGGCATGTTTATTCATTAATTCGTTCACAAGTAGAATCTGTCTAAACAATACAGAGGCTTTAAGCACAAATATGTATAGAACATATATGACATATAAAACAGAGTAACCATGCATACAACAGATGCTTTGAACGTCTGTCAGCTAATTAGTTCCATTTCATACAATGAAACCAGCAGGCTGATAGCCACATTTACACAATTTTGAATTCAGCATATTTGCACACTGTCATAATGACAGATAGGGAGAGGAAAATATTTTTTAAAAGATGGGAGGAGCAGGCTAACTGAGCCGAGAAAGAGAAAGAAAGAAAGAATACGTGTGTGTGTGTGTGTGCGTGTATATATGTGTGTGTGTGTGTGTGTGTCTGTATGAACAAAGTGAAAAGCAAAAGAGTGAGGAAAAAAGGGGTGGTGATTGGCTCAGTCTTGCACTTGTTTCTTTTGTTTGATTCCCTTTTCACTTTATGCATCATGCTGCAGTGTGCTGCCTGCAGACGCGGCGCCCCAGAGGCTGCTGAGCTCCACTGCCATGGCTTTAAAGTACATTTACATAGAAATTGAAGGCAGGCACTAACATTCAATTTCTCACCTTAAAATGAAAAAGCAGAATTGTGTTAAAATGGTGAAATGTGCTTTTTCTTCTCTCTCCCAAATACCATTTTTAATGCAATACAAATTGAGTCAAGTGCAAGGAATCACTCTCACCCATGAGTACTGTTAAAATTTATTGTACTGGCACCAAACAAGGCATTCTTACATATGTCCCTGTTATATTTGACATTTTAAAAACTGTGAGAAAATTAGGAAAACGGTGGATTTTATTATATTTTTCATTCATGGCTAGATTAATCAATATAAAAACAGCACTATATAAAATAGCAATTATTCAAAATAGCACTATATAACACAATTTTATCATTAAATCGGCTGTTTATGCTGAAAGTAATTTTTTAAGTAAGTAATTTTCAAGATGTTTTTCAAAAAAAGATATCACAATACTTGTGGTATCTCAGTAAAAGTGTACTGTATCTTTTATTTTTAATATCAATTTATCACAATATTGCAATATTTCAGTTTTTTAATCACATTTCATTTGATAAAATGGTTGTCTCACTAAAAGCATTCAAACACAAAGGTGAGAGGAAAATCTCCCGACCCTCCTCTTATACCAAAGTGAGAGGGTGAAAAAACAAAAAAAATCAGGGAAAGGATATGAGATGGACGGCATGAGAGAGAAACAGGGAAGAGGGAGGGGCATTTAAGACAAAAAGAGAGCATGCATGTGCATGTTTGAAAACGATCAAGGTCTCCTCCAGGACCTTCATCCATATGGAATCGCTAACCTTTGATGAACTGTGAGCATGTGTGGAGTTCGCTGGGGGTTATGGGTAATGGTAATAAAATGCAGCCCGGTCATAAAGGATCTGTGCATTTGGAACTGCTATTTCAAAGCCACACTTTTTTTTTTTTTTTGCTACATTTCTGCCTCACAAAATAAATAAAATGAGAGCGGAGCCTGAGCCCAGCACAAATTCAACAAAGGAAAAGCCTTCTTTCTGCTGAGCTTTCGCTGAAGCTGCAAATGAGCCCCCCTGAGCCTGTGCAATCGCACATCTAAAGACGCTCTCCAACAGGCCACACTGACACATGCAGTATCGTGTACAAACTCTCTGGAAACACTTCACACCACTGCCCAAGTAAACACAAGACCTAAATGTGCATCCATTTTCTAATAGCATCATGACTAAACCCGAATCCCTCTCTGAGCTCTCTCTGAAACACACAGTGAGATGGAGGATTTGGACAATACCATAGGGTCTTTCAGGGCCCTGCCCAACCCTCCAAGGAAAACAGCAACTGTTCCCCTCCACCACACACACATTGCCTGTCTCTGTACCCTAGAGTGATGTGTGACTCCACCACCGAAGCTGTTTGCACTTTGAAGTCTTAAGCGCTCGACTCTAGGATAATCGCCTGTCTCCTGATCCCAGGCTTAATCGTCCATCCCTCTGCTGCATCTGTGTGCCCTGACCACTGGCATTAACGCAGAAAAAAAGCACAACATATCTCGCAGCTGGTTAAAAATAACACCTTGTCCTTTATCTCACCTCCAGAGTCTGAAGGTTGGTTGAGGCTGCACTTCTCCACTGAGGGTCCAGAAGCATGTTCGCAGTCCTCATGCTTTTGGGTCAAAAAAGATGCAAATAGCTGCTGACTTTTGTTGTCGTTTTTTATTCGGAATGAAGTGAGGAGTTTGCTCTAGCCTGGAGGATTACTCCCGCCTGTCATTTCCATCCTTCCCTCTGTCACACTAAGCTTTTTGCTTAACCTTTTCTTTCCTTTCACATCAACCTCTGTTTAAATGCCACAAGTGAAGACAAGTGAAGAGGAACAGAGGGGCAAAATTATTGGACCGTAAATATTCCACATTAATCGGATGTGATTAGGACTCGCTTAGTCTACTGATCATCCTGCATTATTCAGTTGTGTGTTGGGAATGTATCGGTGTTAAATAACTCTTAAACCAACATATCTCTTTCACACACTCACACCATGTCATATTCATGTACATAAAATGACCCCCAGCAGCACTCAAAGTCATCAAGGGTCCAAAAATAGTTTGGCCTATAATAACTCCAAATCAAGAGCAAATCCACCTGCTGCCACACCCACAATGGCTCACATACTGTTCTCTAGGGGTGGGAAGTATGATCTAAAAACAATATTGCAATATTAAATCGCAGTGTATTCCTGGCCTGCAACATACTCTGCTGAATCTATACATGACTAAAGTCAGTTTACAAATTCTCTCTCTCTCTCTCTCTCTCTCTGTCTTGCCATATATTACTACAGAATCCCACTGAAACTTGCTGAAGAACCTCAGACATGACTAATCTTTCACTAAGAAAGCTGTTGGTGATGTGTGTACAGATTTGTACAAAAATTTGTAAATGCTGCACCCTCTGTTGATTAAAACGTGATTTAACTCTTGCAATGCCTGTGTTTACTTTGACGAAATAGGGATGTTCTTTTACAGCAGTGGTCTGAAATTTACTTTTGGTTAAATCTAAAATGCCTCCCTACTCCCTTTAAGTGTGCTCTATGCAGGGTGTGTAATAATGAGCAATTAGAAAGCACTTGGGACTTATCCTTAGTGTCTGACTATATATACGCAAAAATAATTGCTAAATTGTTTACTGACTGTGAACATTTCTCTTTTCAAGTCTATCAAGCGGTGTGAGCACAATATCACAGTCAACAGATGAGAGTCTGGTTTAATAAATAATCATTTCTCTTTAGCCATGACATGATAATTTATGTAATGTATGACTCATTCGTTTTATATTCTTAGAAAGCTATAATAAAAGAAGTGAAAAGAATTGAATATAGAACAGTTAAGTGCACAGATGTTACTGTATTCAACAGAAATAGAATATAAATAGAAATCGGACAAACTAATGTGTAATCAGTGCGTGAAACAAGATGAACCAAAGACTGAAAAAACATAGACAGAGCAGTTTAGGTTGGTAATACAATACCAGTCAAAATCATAACCTCTGTTTGGTGTCAATATGAAATGTTAAGGCTATAAAATAACATGAAATAATGTTGAACAATGTAATGACCGAAAAGTTTAATTATATATTTAATATAATTTTAATTAAAGAATTAAAAAACCATTAATAAATCTTGGCATACATCTGCCATTCTCACATGGCTTTTGTGTCAGTTTCCTCTAATGTTCTTCTAAATTTAAAACTTTTTAGGGTGGGACAGATTTTGAAAAATAAATAAATAAATAAATATATGTGTGTGTGTGTGTGTGTGTGTGTGTGTATATATATGTATGTATACAAGTATATTTAAGGAAGGCATGCATGATGACAGTTCTCTATTCGGTCACCTAGGTGATGGAATGAACTTCCCCAAAATGTCCACACATCTGAGTCAATGGCAGCCTTTAAACGATGTCTTCCTCTTCCTGACGTACTTAAATTAGCACTTAAAAAACTAAAAATCTTAATTATTTGCTTTTATTGATATATTACCTAGCAACAGAGTTTTTAGTCTGATGATATTATTAGTCTGTGACCTAGTGAACTAGTGTAAGAATTTATGCACTGATAGAGACTTCAGTAAAGCACTTCTGTAAGTCGCTCCGGATAAGGACATCTGCCAAACCTCACAAACGTAAATGTAAATATAAATGGATAGAAATTGGATTCGTCGTGTGTTTCAAACTTTTGACTGGTGCTGCATGTGTTACTAAAGTTCGAATGTGAGATTTCTGAACTTCAGCTTCAGAGAACTAAAAACGGGTATTAGCAAAACAGATGATGAAAATCTACCAAAATATAAACACAAACAACTTTCTTGAAGTAGTACGTTATCAGAAGACCTGTTCCCTGCAGACATCTATTCTCCAAAACAAGACATAAAAGGCGTTCTTTATGCATGTATATTTTATAAGAGTTTGATTTATTATTCATTTTTCTAGCATTTTAGACAGCTAGCATCCTGCACTCATCAAAGAATTCCACAACTCAACTCCCCGGGTGTCAGAGATGATCAGAAGGTGTGATGAGACATAGAGTATATGTAACTCTGACACTGATTAATGAGACATGCAGATTCCTAAGCACTGCTGTATCGCGGTTGCCAACGTCTGACGTCTTCTTATGTCCACATACACAATGTGGCCGGGAATTATCAGCATTAAAATATTATATATTTAAAAAGAAACAATTATCAGCAATGATTTCATCTGAGGAAATACAGACATATAAAAAATGTAGAAAAAATGTTTTGTTATTCTAGTATTCGTCAGTGCAAAATGTTAAGTAAGGAACAAATAACAAAAGGATAGGAATTTATTATTATTATTATTATTATTATTATTTTTATTTCAATACAGTTGTGTGTATTGTGTGTATATATATATATATATATATAAATATATATATATATATATATATATATATATATATATATATATATATATATATAAAACCAAAACTGAAAATATTTGAATATTCTGTTTTCAGTATATTTAAAATGCATTATATATTTATACTAAACTATTTTCCTATAGAGTAAAATGCTGTTAGTTGAAACACGCATTAAATAATCAGGCTGACAGCAGCGTCAATCAGAGCCGCATGAGCGCTTCCTACAAATGCATCGCCAACTCTTCCCAAAACGACCTACATCTGACTCCACACACACAAACACACACACAGCCTCTGACAGCCAACTTGTAATTCCTTGCTCCAAGAAGAGATCTGAGCCCAGCATTTGGAGGATGCACTTCCTTGTCAGACAACCAGTGTTGTGTAAGGCTTTCCCTCTGCATTGGCTGCTCTCCAAATTGGATCAATACTCGACACAAAAAGAGAGTGACCTTTTTTGCAGTGGATTGATGGATTTGAAGGTTAAAAATGGCATAAATTATTCCTGGCTACCTTCAGCCACAGACCAACAACCCCCTTTCCCCACCCCCACCCACCCCACTTCCCCTGAGATCAGACCGGGAAAAGCATGGGCAGATAGTGTCAGACACAAGTTGTTTTTTTTCTTCCATTTCCAACGTTATAGCAATTTCCCTGATGTCGCTTTTAATTTAGCGGACGGGTGTAGCACACTGCTGTATTTTGTGTGTGCGCGTTTGTGTGTGTTTGTGTGTGTGTTCGCTCCAATGAGAACTCTGATTAGATTCAAGATGCAGGATAATTAAATAGGCTAGTGTTTGGTGGAATCTAGAGGGAACTGGTGGTTTATGTGGCAAATAGCATCACCACTGAAGTCAATCCCCAACTGTTATCATCAATACAATGAAGAGACATTAATACAGTAGGGATTATGTATATTTCTGAAAAATATCAGTTATTAAAATGACCATACTGAGCTGATCTTTTTATATTCGCTGGATTTTCGTTAACATTTCAAATTCAAATAGAAATCCAATTTATTGATATTTAATATTTTCTAAAACTGTTGTCTGATTAGATATTGATGCTATAAGACATATAAGAGTAAAATACCTCCTTACTGAACTGTTCAAATCACAACATACGTCCTTGAACACACCCAATCAAACAACGTCGCATTTCTTTAAACTAACAAAGTTTATTTTCCTGTCTTGTGAGACAAAAATACGCTTTTCCACAAACCTTCCTCCAGGGAGTGCAATCAGAACCGTCTTAGAGTCATGGAGACTCCTTATTTCCTGTGCATTTATAGGCCACTTCCTGTAGTGAGCAGGCAACAACAGGATGTGGGAAGCAGGTGTTGCATTAGTAAGGAAGAGGTCAGAGGAAACTCCACCGAGATGCCGCTGGCGAATGAGAGTAAATGGCAGACCCAAAAGGGGAGTAGAAAAATGGATGGATTTAAATCGTGCAAAAGATTTCCTTTCCTTAAAATCACTTCCTTTTGCTTGTTTGAAAATGACATTTAAAGGAAACAAGAGAGTGATTGAAGGAGTTTTAAAAGATTCCCAGTTCATTTGCCAACTTAAATATGTATGATTAGGGAATAAATGATGACTTCAATAGCCATCTCTATTGTATTCAGCAATCGCTGCATGCTTTTATAAACAATGAAAAGTTAATAAATTACTGGACAAACATTTAAAAGGGTATAACAAAGACTTCATCATGCTTAATAAGGTACAAATAACAGAAGTATGAACTGTATAACAAGACAGCGGATTCTGAATGCAGAAATTTGTGTTTCGGTACAATTTATTCAACCAGTGCAAATGTACTTTTTGTTCCTGTTTAAACTTTCCTTCATAAAAGTACATACCTAAAAACTGCTTTGGGGATCATTATTAATGGGCTCAGTTTGTAATATCACAAAATCAGCTCAGGCTCAAAAGGCTTATGACTTATAATGGTCCAATAAACCACTAATTAGATGACCCTGAAACTTTTAGCCACTGTAACTACAAGTTAAGTGATGTAAGTGATGAAAAATTGTAGTGATAATTAGATGTTTGGGTGAATAAATTGTTGAGAATATGACATTGCAAACTGAGGGTCGGGTACAGAAGTCTGACATGTTTTTACCTGAGACAAACACTTCAGGAGCAGTTATGTAGCAGCCCTGCTAACTTATATAATGTCAGCTAACATATAAATGTTGAGGCTTAAATAAAGAAATCCATTGTATCTACCTGTGAGAACTGCTGGCTAGCTAGTCTAATGGCAATTAGCTAGTAGGCTAGACTATTAGCAAAGCATTTCTAAACTGCGTAATGAAGTATACTCTTATATCATCACATTTTGGTGAGAGCAAAATTTGTAGCAAAGCTTCTGTGCTGTTTTTAAGGTTTTTAGTAATGTTTAGCATTTTTTAAAATCTAGATGGTTTAAAAATAACATCTGTCTTGAAAAGAGGAATACTGACATTATGTCTTAAACACATCAGTAACCTTTTAGTATGATTGTGATGTTCATCACATTATGATTAGCATAATGATTTAGCATTTATAAAATATCAGGAGCCATCATGTCTTATGAAATCCACATAGAGTACTGTGCATGCTGTTGTGTTGGCACGAGGAGGCGTTCCTGTCACAATACTAGCTTTAGGTGAAATTTGGTGTTAGCTGTCCTCATGCCCTATCACCATTTGGCTGCAAGATTAGTGGCTGTCTATCCTTTCAGGAGGCTGGCAGCTGTTGTTTAACATGGCTTCACATCTTATCTTACATCCCTCGGTCAGTGTGCCCCCTGGGGCCCGCAGTAATGAGACACATGCCACGACAGCCGTGCTTCTGACAATATGTGCAGAAAAAACGTAACACAGAAACTGGATCAAATAGTGTTATTGTTGCTGGTCCACCCATTGCCGTCTGGCAGATTATATAAGGGCACCAGTTTGTGCTCAGTATTATTTATCCCAGTAATGCACATTTAATCATTTAGCTAATGATATGAATCAATGGTAGCAACACTGCCGTGCATGGTTATTTTAAAGCTGTAAAACCGAGGGTGCATACAAATCAGTGGCACAGTGTGCTCTCTTATGGCTGCTGCGTAGCTGTGTGAGGAGCTGAAGAGACAGCAGTGTCGCCATCACACCAGTGCAGAGGTGTGTTGCCTGTCTGATAACTCCTATAATTATGTGCATTAATAAATAGGACGACAGCTACGCAGAAACAGACAGCCTACATTCACCCCCCCCCCCTTTCACCCATGAATCCAGGTTATGGCTCTGCGGAGACTGTAACACAAGTATAAAAAAGCACAGTGGCGTTAGCAAGGCACTCAGGAGAGAATTACGGTTGCAGGAATAGACATATCACTGTTTTCAATTATACATAAATGGTGACCCGCTGCACTCTTTTGCCTGGGGTCAGTTTAATTAAGAGAATGAGAAATAAGCAAGTGCAATCAATGGTGAAAACCATGCAGTGGCCTATAGGATCGATAGTGCATAATCGTGAAGTTGACAAGTGGTAATAATTGTTTAAAGAGGCAGCTGGAACGTAATCAATGATGTGTATAATCGAGCCATGTGATCACAATCTTCGTGCATTTGTTTGTAATCCAAAAGGCCAAACTGACTGGTTTATTTTATAACTGAGGGCATCAAGCTTTACAATGTGAGTTAATGTGATCAAATTGTTGCTCCTGAGTTTCTTTCATGTGTTAACGAGATTTTGACTTTATTAGCAGATGTTAGAAGGCCTAAGGTCATTTAGACATTTGTATCCCTATTAGCACTTCTGAATCAAATAAATCTGAATTCTGCCCTGAACTGCAGCATTGACTGAATAAATGAGCACAAGGAAGCTGTATTCAGGATAACACACTGCTTCACAGTTAGATGTTATATAGTTAGCTTCAGATTATATCCTGATACTATCCATCCTGTGATGGACTGAGCTCTCCTGAGAAATGAAGGAAACAGGAAGAGAAAGTGTCAGTGTGGCGGGCAGGAAGCATGACCTAAGCATGCAAGGGCTCACCTGTTTGATGCGGTCTGGGTTGACCGTGGTCTGTGGCTGAAGTATGCTGACTGGCTCTGTTTTGGCGGCACTCTGAGGCATCTCCCGGACCTTCTCAGCTATGAAATCATGGACACTGTTAAGAGCCTCCACAGTACCCTGGATCAAACACACTCGCTCAGTCGTTCCTACCAAAGACAGAGAAACAGAGAAGCAAGATTCATTTTTTAATTAGGCCAAGTGATGACACAGATCCGAAGCTCACAGCAAAGTGACGAGATGAACCTTATATAATAATCTGTATAAAAAGACAGTCACGGGTTTCCATGGAAAATACATTATGACCCCTGAGACTTTCAGTTCTCCGATTCCAAAGTTTGACAACTC
This sequence comes from Hemibagrus wyckioides, assembly GCF_019097595.1. NCBI lineage: Eukaryota > Metazoa > Chordata > Actinopteri > Siluriformes > Bagridae > Hemibagrus > Hemibagrus wyckioides. Next base: position 12,807,738 of record NC_080726.1, on the reverse strand, counting down.
ATCCAGTGCTATTACACTGCAATAACATGTATCCTGCCATGAATTATTATTCACTAAGCCTTTAAGTCGGCAATAAGCACAATATTTTCAAAATGGCAGTGATTTACTGGTGTTCAGCGTGTTCTTGGTGCTAAAGACTATTGGAGTTGTAGGAACAGTGATGTAGGTGATAATTACCTACAGGCTTTCATGATCAACCTCAGCAGAGAAATCTATAGTCATCATAGGTCTTCCCATATTGCTCATATACACAGCGCAGAACATGTTATCAAATAGGTCTCTTAGAAATCTTGTGACTGACACTGTGCAAATCCATGATTTGCACACAATTAAATTTGATTGATAGCTCCCTGTTAGTTAGTAAAGCTCTAGAGTTAAGACATGTGCACATGGACATACTATGAATCTGTGTACATGCACACTGGACTTTTGTAAGCAGCTGCAATAACAGCCCTACTATTTTCGGCAGTCACAGATGGTCTTCCATTAGATAGATGACCAAGTTTCCATATTTAATTAATTCTGGTCTGATATCAGCTCTCAACATGGTTTTTAATGGGCAGCAGGCGTGCGATGCCATTGGAATGCAAATAGCGTAAATGTCTGTACGTTCAGTATACAGTAGTCTATGCTAAGGCTCATATATTCAGCATTGTTTCAGTGAAAACTCCAGGCCTCTGGTTGCATTTCAAAATGAAGAGCGTACATGAGAGAATAATGAAGTGTCACCCATGCTTCAAAAGCGGCCAAGAATGTAGGCTTGAGATTCCAAAAACACAACAGTAAACACCAAAGACATGAGTGTGTGTATGTGATATCTTGAGAGAGAGAGAGAGAGAGAGAGAGAATTAGAGTAAGGGACAAAAGCCTATAAACTAATCCTCAGCCAGAAACTCTCTAGGCCTCTGGGAGGGTGGGATGCAAATGGGCCCTTATCAGCAGTGTGCAGTAAGGGCTTCCGACTTCCTCTTGCCTGCCATTGTTTTTCCGCAGTAAATGTGATTGGGTCGGGTCCCACCTTGCTGCATGGTGCTCTACTATAAATAAAGCTAAATGAAGAAATATCAAACACATGGTTCATGTTCATTAAAAAAGAAGGAAAAATATATATATATATTTATATATATATAAAAACGCTAATCTCCTGACAGCTGGTGGCCCAAGAGTAATCTGGGGCAGACCAATCAGTGTGGGACAGATTACTGAAGCAGAGATCAGCATTGTTTCTCAGCAAATTGAGAACGGGTATGCTGGAAAAAGACACTAATGCAGAACAGTCAAAGACGATAAACACATCACGACAAAACTTCTTAGTTTGTTAAACGCAGACATAAATGTGCTATTGTAGGTAACATGTTAATATTCTATTTATTGTTGGCGTGTTGACAGCCTGATATAAAAGGACTTGGCAGGCTGGCTAATTGTGTTAGATGGCACTGAGGGGCATGAGAAGGTCAGTAGGTATCCTCTGTCTTTATAGAAGGCAAAGATTGGATTTTTATTTCTCACAGTGCACTATGCATTTTGAAAACCTAAAAACCTGTCTCTACAGTTATTCACAGAGTGCAAAACCATCAGTAATGTGTCCTGGACAGTGTGCAAAAGCCATCCAGATGGACCTCAGCTGTAAAATTTGAAAACAGATACAAGTCCTGTGGGTGACAGTGTGGACTTTTGGCTCAGCTTTGTGCTTCTCTTTCAGCTAGATGTACCTTCCAGGAGTAAAGACAGTCCGTTCATCTACAGCCTCATCTGATATACATCAACATGTGTGCAATCTCCCATAAGGAAATATCATCTGCTTCAGGCAGAGTATGAAGAAAGTTCTAAAAAAAGGTATTGTCCAGTTTATGAGTTTTATACAGTCAGCTAGGGAATGCCACCGTGGCTGTATGGTAAATTGTTTTTTTGGAATTGTTAATTGAGTGAGTCATACATTCCTCCCTCGCGGCGGCTATGTTGAGCTCCACTTCACTAGTCCTGCTACTGAGAACTTTTACACATCTTAGAGCAAATATTGTTAGAATAACTGAATACTCATTATAATGAATCAAAATTCTGAAGTGTTCTTGATAAAATAAGATGCATCTTAGAGGACTGAGGTTCAGCACACAGGGCCTTTGTGAAATTGGATATTTATCACCCCCATTTAGTCAGTGACTGATAAGTAAATACACTTATTATTGTAATATTTGGTGAAGTGCTCCTTAAATTCAGATACCTGTCAATAAAATATTATCATGGATGAAAAACTTCGGTCTCTGTAAATGGAAAGGGTAGGGGACAAATGATGTAGACCACCAAAATTCATCCTGTCTGGATATGAAGGTGTCTATGAGCTTTCAATAAACAGTAAAATGTTTGCCTAATCAACTGGAAATGGCAAGGGTTACATGGTCTCAAACTGGAGTTGGTTACGAGCCTAACTCGTCACATTCTCTTTTTCTTTTTCCCTGATAATAAGTGCACCACCAGCCAATCATAAACACCAATCAAACAGCTAACTTCAACTAAATGTCTTAAAAATGACTGACTATACCTTTACAAGTCACTATTCATGCAACAAGCTAGAACTCTCTGAATGAGAATGTTTCAATGGAAATGCGACAGTCCAGAATCACTGCAGTACTGCTAGATGAGATGAGATTTTATAGTCAGATTAAATTCCTGCAGTGACTCTAGTTCTGTAGCTAACACACCATGCTCTCCTTTGCACATTGTGCTCCTAAAAGTCTGTCCTTGGAGAGAGGAAACAACTGTCATTCGAAAAGTGCTGATCACTACACATCCAAATTTCTTTGGAGCAGGCAAGAAGATGGATCAATGGATTGACAGGGCACTGAAACCACAGATATAACCACAGAAAACTCAATAACCAATTACACTGCCATGGGCAGCTTAACGAATGAAAGCAACTGTTAGAACCAAGATCTGTCTGTGTCTGAAGATATGAATGTTGTGTCCAGGAAATAGTCTCCACGCTGAACCCTCATATCTCAGCACATTTTGGCTCTTACTTGATCGACTCCTTCAGAGTCTTCCAACTGAGGCCCACAGGAGCTCTAGAGCATAGGACCCTGCCCTTGGACAAGTTTACAGATGTTTCCTGGCTTTCTATTCGAATCAGTCATGAGTGGGTGAGAAAGTGTGCAGGAGGTACTGTGAAATGGGAGGGACAAAAATCACCCTTCCACTTGTATTTTCCCATCTGACCAACACAAGCCAGTTGAATGCAGTCACCAACCAGATGGGTCCAGTAAGAAATGGACATTCAAAAGGGAGGGACGTGAATGTGTGATGCAGTTCAGTTGATTGGAAGGGGGAGGCGTTGCAGGCCCTATGACTTAGCTCCATCACCACGGCAACTGGCAGACCCCCTGAAAATATTGTGGGGCAGCTGTAGATGATGTAATGTGTTATTATTCAAAGTAGAGAGGCTGCATGCAAGGCAGTGACAGTAAGGCAGCATTGCATGTGCTTATGTCATTATGTTAAAGACGTTTGCAAAAGGTTTCCACACAAATCAATTTATATCTTCGAAACTGGCCATGCAGTTGATGTGTCGGTATACTTTTGTGCTCCCCTGTGATTGCAAACGCTGTATCAGCTGACTAGACTGAACTGCAGACTTTGATTTAGGAGAGAGGAAAAAAGGAGTTTGTGACCTATACTTTGTTCTCATGTTCGTTTGTGCAGCACTGCTTTTCCTGCCACATGCAGCAGGCAGGGAAAACAGTGCAGGAAGGATAAGAAAGTCTCCAAAGGATAACAAAAGACTTGGAAGAAAGGGTGCATTCCTATCCAGTGATGTCATCTTTATTAAGGGTTTCATGTCCCTAACTCCCCATGACTCCTCTCTTCAGTTTAACCTAATCCTGAACCCCCCTACATCAGCTCACCCCCAACTAGACCCCCACACCCCACCCCGTCCCACCCAATGTCGACATGAGGCCCACGGTAGGAAACAGCTGGAAAATCATAACTGTGTAACTGCCTTCATCTTTACTCACAAGCAGGCTCGTTTTCTCATCCATCCAAAACCTGACTTCACACTCTGCTGGGAGGTTTGATGATAAGCAGAGCATGGCCAGGACAAGAGAGGAATGCAAGGAAAAGTGCAACATAAAATATAAAAAAGATGTCAAATAAGTGTAATGCTTAGAAAAGGATTATGCAAAAAAGAAAGGAAAGCCGTTTGAATTCTTCTTTCTGTTGTCTCACACACTCTCCGTTGCTGGGTCAGCCCGGTCGATACGTCCAGAATAACACTTTCGGAATAATATCCATAAAATTTAAATCGGAACTGACTTCTATCAGAGCAACACACAAGCATGAACATATGCAAGACACGTGAGGGACGTTTCCCCTCATGTAACAGTGTAAATTTGGTAGAGTGTTTAGGTGACTCATTGCATGATGAGGAAGTGACTTAAACGCATAGTGCTCAGACCAGATGGGAGTGCTTTGCAGATTTAAGGAGGGAGTAAAGGATATAAGTCTCCTGCTACGGTTGGTGTCAGTCATACAGAGTTTCGCTTTTTTCACTCAGAAGTAGGTGTCTTTTATGCGCTTTACAACCAGACAGTGCTGGAGGGGATAGAATGGTTGTAATCTGAATAAAAAACTAGCTGTACCTTGGTTGTGTAGCTAATACTCTGCAGGTTGTGAGGTGGTGATATTATGGACTGCACACATGGCTATGCTGAATGTAATTAAATCTGCAATGTATTTTCCATATGTCCATTTTAAGTACTACTTCATGTCAAATACAGTATTTTACTATATTTAAGATAATGCATGAATTAATCAAGTTCATTTAATTTTTTTTGTTATGTTGTTAAGTTATTATAAATGTTTCTTGATTAATAACATTGTTTTGCATAATGTTTTCACAGATTTACTTTCAGGAAGTCACTGCTACGTCTACAGGCATTAAAAAACCTTATATCCCATGTGACACTAGTGTTAGCAGTAAACACTAACAGTAGTAGTAACAACTACTATGTTATCAGTCATTATTAATGATGTCTGATAGCACAGTACATGCCGTACTTTTTCCCCCCAAATGGTGAGTGTAGATCAAATATCTCTGCTCAATACCCAGTAAGAAGAGTAGCCAAAGTACTTGTTTATGGAAAGGCACACTTGGCTAAGGAAATAACGACAAAATGCAGGGTCACTCGTTTTTACAGTCCAGGGGAAAGAGCTATAATTTATTTCGTAATAGCTCTAGAGAATGTTTAATAGAGAGTACTTCAATATGCCTGAATATGAGTTGTGTGTTGATTTTCACATGTGCTATATCATGGAATGCAGCTTTATATAATGTATGCAATGTTCATTAATGGTAATTCTACTAAGATACTGCAAAGATTGTGCAAAGCACTCTACATACACTCCAGAAGGAGACCTGAACACTTGCAGTATATCTATAACATCATCTGTGAGACGTATACTAATAGATATAAATTTGATGGATTTATAATAATAATAATAATAATAATAATAAAAAGAAGAAGACGAAGAAGAAGTAGTAGAACAAGAAGAAGTATGGAACCTTCACCATAGTCTTGGAGGATTACATGGATGACATGTAAATCCATATAAGTGTCCTGTTAGACAGTATTATTTTACAGCCAATAAACATACATGTACAAGCAGGTTAAACTGCCCGTTTAACATTTATATACCACAACTAATAAAAGTGCAGTGTAATTTCTTAGAGCTGCAAATGAAGGCTAATCTGAGTATTGTGCACTGGGAATGACGTAATGTATAAACGCATGAACGTACACGGTTGTTTCACGGACACAAATGCACATCCCTGAGCCTATCTGAGTTCTCTAAAGGGCTGTATGATAAATGCAGCTGGTGTGAATTCCTGGTCAGCACAGCTGATTCCGACAGTGACTGATGTTCTATCCGGCATTAAGCTGAGGAACAGAAGGAGGAGGAGCCATTTCCTACTTCACTATACTCCAGTACCCCATCGTAATCCACGGGGGCGCTCAGGCGACCTAATTAAGATCCCTCCCTGCTCTGCATGAATAATGAAGCAGTCTGCCCAAGTTGTGGAGTGACAGAAAAGCATGTGCATGTGTGTGTGTGTGTGTGTGTGTGTGTGTGTGTGTGTGTGTGTGTGTGCACAGAACGAAGGAAGGAACATGCTGAGACTCTCTCTTCACACTGCCTGTCTCCACAGCTGGGCTCCTCCTCCAGGGCCTTTAGATCCCTGCTAACACAGATCACACTCTGCACTTGTCTACTTCAGCCTGGACCGATCTGGAAAAACACATCACTGTTTCCTACACAGGTGAATGTCCTCACAGCCACTAACCCAACAATCTTCTAAATAGATATTTTAGAAAGAGGGAAAATTGCTGTCTTATAAGGAGTAATTGGAGACTAGTATAAAAAACACAAACATTTCCATTCAACTGCTATTATAATGTCATCTTGCGTTTCCTAAGTAAGGATTTCTGCAACCGGCTATGCATTAAATTTGTTCCAAAAAGCCAATACTCATGATTAGGCTGCCCAATTTGTACAAAACCAGAGGTAATTAGTATCCGATCAGAGAGCGAGAGAGAGAGAGAAAGAGAGAGAGTGCAATAAATACTTTCTGCTAATAATATTGCATTTTTAGAGAGCCAGTTAAAAGTTATAAAAAAAAAAATCGGTGTCAAAACTGAGCTTATTTAAAAACATCTGTTAACCTACTTTGCTTGTTTCTTTATAGTGTACAATTAACTAGGAAAACCACCATTGTGCCTTATTCAGAGAACCATTGTGGATCTCCTTTTCCTAAGAATTACATAGTTGCTAATTGCTTCTAAAAACTGCTACACTGCTAACATAATACATGTGATGAGATTTTATTTCAAAGTAGTGGGATGAGCCATGCACTTGCTGATCATACAGACAGTAGAAAGGGAGGAAATCTTTGTATGTGTTGTGATGGTAATGGCTGGATGTAACTCCAAGCACTGATTTGTGCTTTTGAAATGGAAAACAATTTTTCCCCGGGTGGGTAGAGAGCTAGTGTTCCTGCTCGTATACATGATAAGACCCCTGCAGTGAAAGTATAGAAGGGGTGGAGGGTGGGGGGAAGTAGCACTATTGCTGGATCTTGATGCTTTTCCCTCGCTGTCCTCAGCTTGTTGAGTGCATTTCCCACTGGTGGTATTGGGTTCCACACAAGTGCACTGAACCCAACACACACCTGTCCCTCCTCAACCGCAGTCTGTCAAAGTTGTCTAAACATTGCCTGTCTGGGGGACAACCAGACTTGATCACTGGCATGAGCTCTTCTGCCTCCAAAGCTGGCTATATAACAGGGCCACTTTCCTCACGTGGAGTTCAGCATTTCACTTTCTCTCTCCATCTTGGATCCGGACTTGCAGTTAGTTATACACGTGAAAAGGCAGCCAGACTGGTGCAGCGAGCCAATACAGAGCTCTGGCTCTTTATCACAACCTTCCAGCACCTCTAAACCCTTAGCCAGGTTTCCATTTACAGTCTGTTCTTTCATCAGCGAAGTCTTTGCACCATGTGCTCCACCTCTGCCTTCTCCTCCCGGGCCAGTTCACTCTCAGTCCTAAAATCAACAGATGTGGTCCTTGGACCATTGGGACTGAGATCCTTGTGACTGAAATTGGCCTGCGCCTTGAGGTTGCTCATTTTTGAGACCTGCATTACTCACCCCAGCTTTGCCTTCAACAGTGACCTTATCCATGGTGACTGGAGAATGCTTGCCGTTTTACATCATACACACAATCTGTTCCCTATTTTGTTCAGCTGGAATTTCAGTGAGGCAATAAGCTTGTGGAGCCAAGCAAGCACGACCAGAAACCCAGATTCTGTCCTGCTCACTCTGTCCTGCTGTCCGAGTGAAAATCGAGCATGCAGTAGTGCCCGAATTGTAGGCATGAAAACCAAGCTCTTCCATGAGCAGCATGCACACTGTGTTAGTGCCTGGACAAAAACTGTTTAATGTGCTATTGGATAGCAGGACCTCAGCTGGGATGTAGGTGCAGTCATTATCCAACCCCAAAGAGCCGGAGGGGCCATCAGGGTGAAAAGTCTGTGTATTCGCAGACAAAAACTGCAGAGATGCACAATACTTAACATTTGGACCAAACTCCCTCAGGCTGAGCTAGGTAAATGTACAGGAAAAAAACAGCTCTGCTTGTCAAGAGCAGTTTTATTTAATGGCAGTTGCCAAAATGCATACGTTATCATCCTGGCCCTGAGCAGGAAGTGACAGGCTCAGGAGTTACAGCACTCCACTCAGAATGTGGAGCATCCCCATTAGGGACTGAACAGAAGTGTTCCTTTCCTAACTCAGTGCATGAGTGTAGGAGTCTTTTCACAAGTGAAATTTGGCCTTTCTCCTCTTTCCTGAGATTTGGCATTGAATACACTGAGCAAGCCAGACAGCAGAAGAAGACGGTAGCTTTTAGTGACAAAAGCGCTTCTGAAAAGCCAGCTTCTCCGGCTGCACCTGCCCTGTGTGGGAGAGGGAGGTGACTCTGTGGGTAAAGAGGGCTGAAAGCTCCGATTGTGATGCCGGAGATGCACGTGTGGCCCGCAATCGGCATCTTCTGCAGCACCGGCTACAAAATCAGGAGTAACAGCAACCATTATGCAGTTGAGATGAGTATCCTGAATTTAAAGACACCACTTTTTGTCTGTATTTGCCTTTGTGCTCAACTTTAATGCTCACATATTCTCATTTTTCTTTACAAGCCCTAGTTTCACTGTGTTTGCTGGACGATTTTGGGGGGCATTTGAATGAATCTGGTGAAGGCTGGGTAAGAAAATAGCAATTAGCAATCAGCAAAATAGCAATTAGCTATCTCCTTTGTGTCTACAGCTTCATGTGTCTGAAAGGGAAGAACCATATACTCTCGCCAGAACAAAAGACGTGCGGTGATGTTGCTATGCTGTTGTTCAGTATGAACAAACATTTTAAGCCCAGTGCAAATATTTGGTTTACATCTACAGGAAATAAGCACTCAGAAGGGAAAAATGTGCTTTAAAGGCATCAAATGTCAAGCTGAAACGTTCATACAAGCTTCATACTTATTAAACTCTATGCTTAAGCCTCTTTGCTTGTTTTCTCTCCTCTGTCTCTCTAGGAAAACATTTCAAAAAGACTAAAAGATCAAATGTCGACAGGCATTAACCCTGACATGAACAACAGCTGTGCTGCCCGGTCGTGCTGCCACCCTTCACGCTCACACCACCTTCAAGTCCAGCACTGGGGGAGCAAATAAAAAAAAACTACGACATCCCTGGCATTTCTTATCGAACAAATAGATTTTTCATCAAAGCCATTTCAGTAGTGCAAGTAATTTCTTTCTCTGGCTTATACATAACCATACACAAACACAGACATTGGCATTACTGTGGGGTCAAAGATAATTAGCATTGGCTGATGTGTTGCAATTAAGTGAAGCGCACAGCCTGCGTGTTGAAGGCGACGTTCCGACAGCTGATGGCTTCTCGACTGAAAGAGAAATGAATCATTAGAGACTGATGGGCTAGAGGTAGAATATGGGGGATGTTTGTGGTTGTGGGCGTGGGTGTGTAAGAGAAAGGCATAGAGAGAGTGCGAGACAAGAGAGAAAGAGAGAGAGAGAGAGAGAGAGAGAGAGAGATGAGAGGGGGAGAAAGAGAGAGAGTTACGGGGTCATTCAGTGGGGATTAGCGAAATGAAGGGGGGTGAGAAGGAGGAGCAGGAGGCAGCTGCGGAACTCAGTCTCTTTTAGGGAGCTATGGGGGCACAGAGGGGGAGCTTTGTCCCTTATGCTAGGAGGTTGGGTCTGCTCCAAAAGAAACCCACCGCTTGCCCTCAATGCACCTCTTTGTGGCAGCTCACCACATTGGGTTTTAAAAAGAAATGTGGCCCCCTGCAAGACACAATGCAGCTGTCCATTGTCCTGGACTGAAGTAGGAGGCTTTTCTCACTTAAAGCCCCAAATGCCTGGGCATACATGCTTTTAACCAAGCTATGAAATGATTATACATTCATAAACACATAATGCAATGGCAGTGACTGCTACAGTAGCCCAAAAGAGCAGGAGTGTCAGTGTAGTGAATCTGTAATCAGAGAAGAGCGCTCAAGACCCCTGCATCCTGTGATTGCAGAGTGATCTAACCAAGCAGAGGCCAAAAAGGGCTGGCAAGCAGATGGCCTGATTAGCATAGTTGTATTTGATTTTCATCAAAGCTTGCAGTCATGTAATTATTCTGCCTTCAAAGAATAATGTCCGCATAAAGGCCACTGTTGTATGATCTGTCACACTGTGCCTAAAGCTTTGACACTGAAGCTGCGGTAATAGGTAGCTTTTTTGGTAAAAAGCT